>NC_135414.1:10973792-11611292 GCF_051991245.1 Festucalex cinctus
TAACCGTAACTGCATGCATTAAAGTAAAGCATTTAATAAATGTTTGCGCATGACATTCTGAATATTTTTCCACGTCAAACTACTGGGGTCTTTTTGTTTTCATTTTAAATTATGCAAGCAATTAACTGAGTAAAAAAAAAAAAAAAGAGGAGGATGAGAGTGTGCAGTGGATCCAAAAATGTTGAAGACATCCGCATAACATTAAATGTCAAAAAAATAACACATAACAGAATTGAAGGGCAAAAAAAAACAAAAATGTTATAAAAAAAAAAACGTTGATGTAAAGCCTTTTTAATTAATAATCAAACTTCTAAGACATGATTAATCTGATTCAAAAAAATAATTCTTTGACAGATCTAATTTAAATGTAATGGGCAAATTCTTCCATCTCTTATCAACAATGCTCAGGGTTGCAGGAACTTTTACCAGGTGATTGAGGGGTAAAGGTGGACTCCACTAGACTTATCAGCAGTCAATCCAAACAAGATCGTGTTTGTGGGGCATTGATGGAAATCAATCAAAAGCAAGCTGTGTAAAGTCAGCAGCAGAGGCTGTATGTGAAACACAATACAAAGCCAATCATGTTGTGATGCCTTAAAAAACGGTCAGGTCTGATAGTTATTTTTTTCCCGTTTTCATGATCAGTAATTACGACTATTTATGTAAAAAACGGTCAGGTCTGATAGTTATTTTTTTCCCCATTTTCATGATCAGTAATTACGACTATTTATGTAAAAAACGGTCAGGTCTGATAGTTATTTTTTTCCCGTTTTCATGATCAGTAATTACGACTATTTATGTAAAAAACGGTCAGGTCTGATAGTTATTTTTTTCCCCATTTTCATGATCAGTAATTACGACTATTTATGTAAAAAAACGGTCAGGTCTGATAGTTATTTTTTTCCCCATTTTCATGATCAGTAATTACGACTATTTATGTAAAAAAACGGTCAGGTCTGATAGTTATTTTTTTCCCCATTTTCATGATCAGTAATTACGACTATTTATGTAGAAACATGAACAATCAAAAAGTCTTTTGATTCATCTGTAAAGTAATTGTAGACTGTTGTCATTTGAGGGACTTTTTTTTTTTTTTTTACTTTTACAATACAACATTCAAAAATCATTATGAAAAACAATAACACTTAACAGTTTCCCTAATAGATAAATAAATGGAAGTTGGAAGATTTTGAAAGAAAGTAGGCAATGAAGACAAGAATTTGCTGATGTCATAAAATACACCAGCAGCACACTAACTTGAATATCCAGCACAAGGTGTCTTGAGTATGTGCAGGATAAGCATAGTAACAAATTCGAGGCCTCTTGGAGCAAAATACAGAGTGGAGAGTCTGTAAGGGAAATATACATATTTATATATACATATTTATATATATATATATATATATATATATATATATATATATATATATATATATATATATATATATATATATATATATAAATTCATTGCAGCCATTTTCAGACTCTCCTTTACCCAAACACTTGGAAAAATAAATAAATAAATAGATAAATAAATAAATAAATAAATAAGTGAGCCTAGCCGGTTTCCCAAGAGACGGAATTCCCGGCACTTTCACTGATAGTTTAACAGTAAACCAAAACAGGCAACTCAAAATATTCAAAATGGTCAGTAAATAAAAACAAATAATAATCAACCAAAAATGGCTCTAAAATGACAACTTAGTATTCACGATATCAGGCTAACAGTTGTTGATGTTTAGTCTACTTATTTATGCATTTATTTATTTATTTATTCACTCGCCTACTTCTTATTAATTTACTGATGGAAAATGTATTTACTTGTAAAAAACAAACAAACAAAAAAACCTTGTATACACACTTCAAAATGTTTGCTTTGTTCTTGTTTTGTTACCTTATTCTTTACTGCTCAACCAATATTTATGTTTATGTAAAACACTTTGTATACAGCAATGCTGCTTTATAAAGCTCTTTATAAATAAAGTTGAGTTGAATAACAGACAAAATATATAATGATTGTGTCCATGTTTATATTAGAGTATGACTCAACATTCCACACCTAAACTTGAAGCTGTCTAATTTGCACACAGTTCCTCAGAAAGCAATTTGTTTATTTATTGATCCTTTCGCAAAATACACAATTGTACACTCACAGACTCACACTGCACATCATTTAGAATGCAGCTTCTTTGTTTTCCAAACAATGACTCTAAAATGTAATTTCCGTTGTTGCCTTCTCAAAATTTTAATGCAACCAGTGCTGTGTGGCATCCATAGAAGGGGAACAGACAGCATCAGTTTTAAGGTTCCTCAGGTAGTAAAACACTGTGAAAACATATTGTTACAGCTGACTTGAGGAAATGATGAGCTCCAGGCATCAAGGAAAGTTGTAAATCCTTGGCAAAATGGAGCCTTGCTAGGTTGTGTCTGAAGGGAATTTACAGTAAAGTCGAAATCTAGAAACCCCCAAAACTCCACCCATGCGCACTCCACTTTGCACTAGTCTTGTGCTGGGCGCAAAAATAGGAAAATAGGGTCCAGAAGATCAGACCACATTTTATAACCTTTGTATGGACAAATTCAAGAAATTTCTAAGGGTTCACATAGTTACACTGTAACAGCATTCATTTAAACAAAAGGCAATTGTATTTTTGTTTTGTATTGAGTGCAATTCCTCCAGACCAGTTAAATACTGAATAATGGTTGATATTGTGCTATGCAATGACTCATAGCCAATTAAAAGAACACTGTGTGGGGTTTTGAGGATGCGCTCAACTGAGAGGAATTAAAGAAGTGCGTTTTTTCTGTCGCCAAATTGGCTCAAGCATTACAAGTGATTTGTCAACTACTGCAATCCAATCTCATACCATCATGCAGTTATTTTCAATAATACCAGCTATTCATTACCAGTTCACAAAGCGCAGTCAAGATTAATCTAATCAAGATAGCATTCATCTGTGTGTGTAACAGAGACAAAATAACATCATTATAGCTGGGTTACCATGATAAAAGATTGATCTATATGTGAATTTTCCTTCCAATGCTGTTCAAAAGCTAATCAAGCATGTGTCTTTCAATTTACAGTACTGTGCTATTCTTTAAGGCATTAAAAATTAAAAAATTAAATTACAAGTTATAAGTTTTATTTACTTCCTGTTGCGGCCACTAGCGCGAAACAGACTATAATTAGTTTTATTTTCAGTTTGACTTGCTTGATGCTTGTTGGAGAAATCTCAAGTAATATGTTCACTTTTCAAAGCCAAATTCAAATATCACAATACCCTGCTCAAGTTTCCACCAAAGGGTCACACGAATCAACCCTCCTGAAGTGTGCTGCTTGTGGGCTCAACTAAACCTGGAAGCGGAAAGTTTTGAGAATTGTTTCTATGAGAAAACAGATGGTCTGTAAAGCTGAGTCCATTGTGATCATTTTATTTAACAGTTGTATTTTACAGGAGATTAATTATATTCAATGTGCAAGGAAAGCTATTAGAACAGTATTTCCGCACTATAAGGTGCACCTAAAAGCCTTAAATTTTTTCAAAAGTTTACCATGCGCCTTATAATCCAGTGCGCCTTATATATGGATCAATATTGGGCCGCAAAGGTCTCGTTGTCGAGACACTATCGATGACCTTGCACGATCGGTGACGCGCATGTGCAGGAGATCCCGCCATCTTGCATCGCGAGCTAATACTAATACTTTACCTCAGAGAAAATAATAAAACAGCTGTTTACTTATTTTGGGAGTGAATGGAGTTGTCGGAAAGCTGGTTTGTAATCTATTAATAAAGTTTGACTGACTTATCTGACTGTTTTGTTGAATTTCCCTTTAACGCAGCACCATCTAATGGATGCATAACGTAACCCCAGCCTCTACTGTAGAGCCTTATATATGGAAAAAGTTTTAAAATATGTCATACATTGAAGGTGCGCCTTATAATGAGGTGCGCCTTATAGTGCTGAAAATACGGTAATTGATTTTGAATATACTTTATATTTGATTATTAGTTTATATTCATGACAAAATTCTACTCAATATCTGTTACAAGCTTTGTACAAAAAAAAAAAAAGAATCGTAAGAGAAAAATGTGATTTATTGCTATTAATTATGGAAAATTCCATCCATCCAACCATTTTCTTGACCGCATACTCCTCACAAGGGTCGCGGGGGTGCTGGAGCCTATCCCAGCTGACATCGAGCAGTAAGCGGGGTACACCCTGGACTGGTTGCCAGCCAATCGCAGGGCACACAGAGACGAACAACCACCAACACTCACAAGCACACCTCGGGACAATTCGTAGCGCCCAATTAACCTGCCATGCATGTCTTTGGAATGTGGGAGGAGACCGGAGTACCCGGAGAAGACCCACGCGGGCACCCAGGAAGGCCGGAGCCTGGACTCGAACCCGAGTCCTCAGAACTGGGAGGCGGACGTGCTAATTACTCATCCACCATGCCGCCCTAATTATGGAAAATTGAGTGATTAATTAGTTAAACAAATTAAATTGTTGTATATTCCGTATTTTAGTAAATCATATGTGTGTCACAAATAGTGTCATCTACATTAAACAAACTAAGCTTTCTCAAGTTTGCACTGTAAAACACTTGAAGCAAATCTTCATTTTTGTTTTGCCATTATTGTAAAGCAGTTGTGAGGAAGGAATTGTGGTTTTTTTTAGTGATATTTCCAGAAGCATGATTTAAAAAGGTGGCCTGTATAGCCTTAGTCTTGTGTTCTGATAGAAGCATTTTTCATCTGTGCTTTGTTTACTAGAAGTTCTAGCATTATGTGCCGTTTGAAATCCTACGGCATTATTGTGAGTTTACTCGACAGGGATTTTACTTTTTTCCTTGTGGGAGAAAATGAAGCAATGCATATCTTAGCTACTTGGCGTGTGTAATATGTTAAATTGTCGTCCTTAGCCCATCACGCTGTTATCCACAGCAGCACTCTGAGATGTGCATCGTGTCTTGTCTTGTGCCATGAAGCAGAAGCTGTCCCTTCCTGTGCCTTTTGAGATCACACTGCAAGGCCTCAAGGGTGGCAGATGAGCAGGGAGGCTTATGAGGACGAGGAAAATGAGAGCCAGAGAAGAGTAGCAGGAAAGAATTGGAAGTTGCAAGGTGAGAATGTTTCAAAAAAAGAGCAGCAAAATGATGAGGCAACGTGACTCACGTGTTTTGTTTGAGATTTCTTTGTTCCGCCCTGCTCAACAATTTGGAACTAGCTCAAGTGAATCATAGACCAACCTTGATAATCTCTGTACAGATTTAACTGTCTTGAATATTTTACAGCCTGAGTGGATCTACATTGTGTAAGGCATCAATGATGTATTCCTCATGGCAGAGATTAATTTTGACAAAGCCAACAATAAAAAAAAATACACTGACAGAGTGCTGTTCGTGCTGCTGTGGCCTTAGAAAAATTTAATTATTGACATAAACTACAAGGCATGTTGGGTGGGGATAAATATTCTGCACGTATGCTAAAAATATATTTGAGACAAGTTTGTGTCGATACTAATGTTGTCGGTGGGGGACTTTGCCACAACGAGGCTCCAGTTAACAGCAACCCTTACGAGGTCAAGTGGTATTAAAAAAATATATGGACGGATGTATGCAAAGATGAGCTTCACTGGCAAGAACCTATTCAAGGTCAAGCAATCCTCCAGGAAGACTCCTAAAAACTCATCCACCTTTTGCCAGGCACGTCTCGCTCAGCATAGTTCAATGGGCTAAATCATTTGTGCCCCATAGGTCAGCTTCAATAAATAAATAAATAAATAAATAAATAAATAAATAAATAAATAAATAAATAAATGAACAAACTATGGGTGTCAAAATGAGTGAGTTAATTTTGAGTTCCGTTAATGCCACTAATGTTTTGAACGCACTCATGACTGCCCCTTACTTGGAAAGTCTGTACTGTAGGAATTCCAGTCGCAGTGCAGCAGGCACATCCATGTCAGTATTTAGCAGTAATACATTTAATAATAATGCATATATTTGTGGAGACTGGGGTCAAGTTGTATTTTGCAATTTAAAAAAATGTGCATAACTTCACAAGTTACTTCATGTTAGATTAGATAGCTCTTTTAATATGAAAAGAAAAATGCACTGAGCTGTCACCAATATCTTACAAATGCAATAATGCCATCTAGTGGCCAAAAAATGACCTCATCACAAATCAATATCACACTCGTTTTTTGTTTTTTTTGTTTTTACAGTACAGTCCATCTTTTTAATTTTAACTCAATTATGTTATGAAATTACTGTGTCAATGACTAAAAGATGCATCCTTATTTCTATACGGTTAACATTTGTTCTCACTTTCATGTAAACAAGAGTATGAAAACTTGGAAAAAATATGTTACTGTGCATTTTATTGTACATTTAGAACACGTATAAAATTTGTAATTAATCGTAAATTAACTATTAAAGTCATGTGATTAATTACGATTAAAAATTTTCATCGCCTGACACCGCTAAAATAAACATGACTCAGTGATGCTGCTATTCTCCAACAATAGTCTTCACTTGTCTATTTTTTTAAGTTATTACGTTGCAGGCTGCTGTCACACTGCAAACCTAGAACAAAGAATCAATTTGAATTTCCTTATTAAGGTGGAGAACGGCACAATGGAGTTTTTCAAACTCTTTCAAGAGGCTTGAGATGGAATGTCACTGCTGTGAAGCTTTGAACGGCACAAACGCTTCAAGAGTGACGGTTGACAATGACCCCAATCAGGGAAGTCTTTCATGATGGAGACGACTGAGACCACTTACAGAGTAAATTAGATGGTGTGCGGTCACAGATTCACAGTGCAGTTTGACACTGGGTCAGATGCTTCACCAACTTAACCAGTCATTTAAAAAAATTTTCTTTCTCTACCTTCAGGTGTGTGTGAAGCACCATGTGAGAGCGTGACAAAGACTGATAGCAAGTGTGTTACTCAATATAGCCTGAAAATAAAATTCAGAGTAAACAATATTCTGTTTTATGCCCCTGGAAAGACTGGACAGCAGACATTCCTGTCAACCTAGCTGCAGCCCCACTGGCTATGATGACTGGAACCAATGTCAACCTTTGCTGGTGTAGCATGTGGCAGAAGTTGTGAGACAAAGATGTAGAATGTTACATAATGTAAATAATACAGTGCTTTAACTTGTAAGAATAATTGTGTGAATATTTTTGCACGTTTCCCATCCATAGAAATACAGGACCAAAGATGTACCTTTATGACCACACAATGGCATGGTTAAATATTCTGGTCACTCACCATGCGACAGAACAGTGTGAGGATCTTAGAATCGTGCCTCTTTGTCGTGAAGGTCAGGGAAAAAAAAAAAAAAAAAAACTTGAAATAGGCTTTGAATTCTGCTACTGTAGATCCTTTGACCAAGAGTCACTTTCTATGCAGTATATCTGTATTTCATTTATTTATTTATTGGTCAGCTATTGTCTTTTATTTTGATCTGGTGTTTAACTCTTTGACTGCCACACTTTATAAAAACAAAACAAAAAAATCCACAGTGCCAGCCGCTTTTGAGCATTTTAACTCATCTTTAAAGGCAAAAAGAATATTGTTTGCCTTTACTGCATATAGAATGTGGCTACTAAATGAAAGATCGCATTCCATTCATCGGAATTTTACTAATCATTATTAAACGTCTTCGGCAGTCAAATTAAGACAAGTATTTTTCCTAACGTTTTTTTTTTTTTTTTTTTTTCATTATTTTCCCCATCTTAGTCCGCATGGTGGATGACTGGTTAGCACGTCCGCCTCCCAGTGCAGAGGATCGAGGATCAAGTCCGGGCTTTTGCCTTCCTGCGTTGTGTGGGTTTTCTCCGGGTACCTCCCACATTCCAAAAAACATGCATGGTAGGTTCATTGACGTCTCTAAATTGTCCCTATTGTGTGGATGATTGTTTGTCTATGTATGCCTTGCGAGTGGCTGGCAACTAGTTCTGGGTGTATCCTGCCTATTATCCAAAGCTGGCTGGGATAAGCTCCAGCACCCCCGTGAACCTTGTGAGGAACGAATGAGGCACAACGCTCATGATGGTATCTGATTATGATAGTGTGTAGTTGGATATCCATCCATCCATTTTCTTGACTGCTTCTTCCTCACAAGGGTCGCGGGGGGCAGCTGGAGCCTATCTCAGCTGGCTTTGGGCAGTAGGTGGGGGACACCCTGAACTGGTTGCCAGCCAATCGCAATGTCGTTGGATAGTCACAGAGAATGAAAAAAAGGAAAGTCAACAAAATAGCAGCGCTAGCAATAGCACTGTAAACACGTTATTGGTTTGGAATGGACAGTTAATAAAAAAAGGTGATGAACTTACATGTTGAGCAGAAAAAAGCAACTAGAAGCCCAAAAAATCAGCGCAAGGCTGCTGGAGTGTGCTCGCAAAGTGCACATGAATGATTGACACATCGGGCACATTCGGTTGCTGTGGTTACTTGCAACTCAAATTAGAGGTAAAAAAAATAAAAATAAAATAAAATAGGGCCAGGTACAGAGGATTTTCTCACAGATCATTTTAGTCACATACCATTGTCAGAGCACGGCAACAGTTTTAACAATTGATTATTTGTTTTTGTTTTTTTCCCTATTCAATTTTCAAACTCATCCCTTTTAAGCTTTCATAAATGCATTCTGTGAAATTCTGAAATAATTGTTCATTCATCAGCATATTTCCTTTTGTGTTTTTTTTTTTTTTTTTGGCTAGTATACTATCAGTTTCCTCCAGTGGTATTAATTAGCCCGAGGGATGTAAACATGTTTACTTGGAAACCTACAGTCAAGTCACATCATAATGCTTGTCAAATATTGACAGCTGGAGAATCTCAGAGTTGATTTCATCTTCATCACAAACCGCCTATTTGCAGAAGCGTTAGATAAACACTGGAACTCAAAGAATGGAGGATTCATAACATGTTCACATCAATACAACTGAGCTCCTGTTTTTCAGTCTCTGCAAGCTTCTGTCACAGAAGTTTCAGCCGAGGGCTGATGGTCGTCTGGTGCTTATCAACAATGCAAACATTTCTTAAGTAGCCTGTCTGCTTTCGTTGGCATCCATGTGTCACATTTAGGAGCAACATTTCTCTTTATAATGCGTCATCAATTAAGACGTTTAAGTTTCAGAAGCAAACGTGATTCACTCCACTTTCTGCGGTCTTTCTTCTTTCTTTCTGTGTCAAGGTCGGATTTGTGAACATATCACATTAATGATTATTAATGATCCCCTAAGATCCTCAAGTAAACACTGCTTTTAAAATTGTCATCTTATTACCAATTGTGTCTAGAGAGACAGTGATTAGTCATGTGGCATGATTTGAAATGTTGTGCTTTTGAAATGGTATGAAGACAACAATCGTGGCTCACATTTTGATGTTGGACGTAATCACTGCATCAAACATTCTTTCAGAAGTATGTTTTATTTGAAAACTTATGTCATAGTCAAAACATTTTCAAAAGAAGAAGACATAATTCTAGCCCATTTCTTAAATTCTCTTTTCTGAAAACATTGTCTTGACAGACATACAGCAATCGCTATGGACGCCTCTATTCAGTTTGATCTTCTATTTTCTTTCTTCTTCAAATGATGAGCTCTTCAATTGCATTAGTTTTGGTTTAATTATTTCTAAATGGTGTTTTATCAGCTCTCTTAGTTAATCATATTTATGGCACATGATGACATGAACAAAAGTTAGCTGCTTGGTTATGTATTTCCAGAAGTTTTAGTTGTCATCAAATGGCCAGTTTTTGCTCAGTTAAAGCACCCTGTCCAGCTCGTCACTATACATGATAAAATATTGATAATATTTAAATGGATGTTTATATTGGCCAATTAGACATATTCATATTATTTAAAAGTCAATATACTTTTAAAGTGAGTTATGCAAGTTACACTAGCACAAGACTAGTGAGTAGGGAGTCACACAAAAACCACAAATTGTTTAAATCAGATTAATTTTCTCTCAAGGTGATCCACATGAGTGGATTTGTCCTAACAGCAACCCTCTGCTCTGGACATCTCTATTTGTTTCGCTCCGAATCGCATGCCACCCTTTCCCACTCTCCTCTGTTGTAAGACTTGTAAAACCCAACAGGATGTTGTGCAGTCAAGTGGAACCACTTGTGCTGCAGCTCAACTCCCGCCGACAGATTATGATATACTGCTATATTATGATAAAAGAGCAATGCTTCCAATTTGCTGTAGGGCGTTGAGTGTGAATGCTCAGAATCCCCCCCCCTGCTGTGGTTCTCGTTACGCCATAGGAACAGAGCAAATTAATTAGAATCTTTTCCCACATGTGATTACAGTGTTTGGGATTTCCCCTGCAAAAGACTGTGAACAAGTGTCTGTGGCCTGTTGGTAGGATCACACAAAGTGTTGAAATCAGAGGTATAGGTATTATGGTCACAATACACTGTATACACACACAGCTCTATTGCCTAAATTTGTCACGATTTGGGGTGCGAGTGGGTGATGGGCGTGAATGTCGTGGATAGACCCATTGGTGGAGAAACATTACAGGAAGACAGACAGGAATGGCAATATAAGGAACTTTATTTACAATGACCAAGTAAAAGACTGGATTGGACATGAGAGGACTGGTCGCCAAGACTTGACCAGGCAACTGGAAGCTGGTTGACATGACAGGACGGAACGTGAGAGGACTGGTCGCCAAGACCAGATGGGAAGGGGAAGCTGGTTGACATGACGGAATATGAGAGGACAAGTCGTCAAGACCAGACCGTACAAGGGGTGGGAGGTAGCCATAGTGGGGCATGACGTGAGTGGACTGGTCGCCATGACTGGACTGAACGTGGGCAACTTGACAAGACAGTGACTTGATG
Organism: Festucalex cinctus; assembly: GCF_051991245.1. Taxonomy (NCBI): domain Eukaryota; kingdom Metazoa; phylum Chordata; class Actinopteri; order Syngnathiformes; family Syngnathidae; genus Festucalex; species Festucalex cinctus. The sequence goes on from NC_135414.1 coordinate 10,984,669, forward strand.
ACGTGGGTGACTAGACACGAGTACCAATCAGGACGAGGGGGGTACTGGACTGAGACGAGGAAGACGTGGACGACTGGATGTGATGACGATGTGAGTGAACTTGACTGAGACAAGGACGACTTGAACAGAGACCAAAAACATCGTTGTTCTAAGACTTGACTGTCTTGAACAGAGACCGAAAACGCCGTTGTTCTAAGACTTGACTTACCAACACCAACACCAACACCAACACCAACACCAACACCAACACCAACACCAACACCAACACCAACACCAACACCAGCACCAGCACCAGCACCAGCACGACAGGACAGGACAGGACAGGACAAGAGAATGCTCCCACATGTACTGAACAAACACCATTAACTAAATACATCAACACTAACGAGAGACTAACAAGACACACCTGGGAAACACAGTAGGCTGAGGGCACTGATTGGTCACACATACTGGGAAGGGAAGACACACTCAGGTGGACGAGGGTAACCATGACAAGGGGAGAACTCAGGACAAAACACTACAAACACCTAAAACCAAACAAAACCTAACCACACGGAACCAAAACATGACAAAATTGTTGCATTGAAAGAAGTATCTGAAGTAAGTTTGATCTTTTTGACTCTTACCCCGGGATTACACCGGTTGTGTGTGCGGTGCGGCTGCGGTGCGGTGCGTCTTGACTGCGTGCTCCGTTAGTAATTGACAATGCATGAAGGTTTACTGATATTTAATAATCCTTACCTGGAATTTGTTATGTCTATGACTTTTTTGTGTTATTTATTCATCTATTTATTTATTTATATATTACCAAGTGGGCGAGACCTGCAAAATCATGGTATTTAAATAATTTAAAAAACAATTGGCGTCAGTTATACACAGATTTTAGCTATTTGCAGGTCAATCCTAAATAGCGGGGCTCAACTGTAAATATATTGTTCCAAAAGAAAAATAACATGAATGGAAACGGAACATGAAACACTTCCTATGACTTCCGGGCGTGTTATATACCTATGTTTTATTAGTTTGACATTACTCATTTTATTACTCAGTTTTTTTTTACTTTACAAGATCATCTCGCGTGCTGGATTGAACCCCGTTGCGGGACTGAGCCGGTCCATGGGCCATACGTTTGACACCAGTGATGTAGAGGATAATACCGATTTCTCTTGTAATGTTCATGTTGTGCAAAAGAAGCAGGAGATTTTTACAAATACCTACACACAGACCAAGAGAAGCTTATCCATGCTTTTATCTCGTTTATCGCAATGGTCTTCTGACTGGACTCTCTCAAAGAGCATCAGAGAGTTGCAGCTCATTTAGAACGCTGCAGCTCGGGTTCTAACGAAAACAAGATCAGAACACATCATTCTGGTCCTAAAGGCTTTATTTACACTCTAAGTCAGCCATAGAATAGATTTGAAAATTTTGCTGCTGGTCTATAATTCATGGAATGGTTTGGGTCCATACATTAATGAAATGCAAATTGAATAAAACGTACGGCTCTGAGATCTGCAAACCTGGGTCAATTAGTGGAACCCAGAGTTCAAAGTAAACATGGTGAAGCTGCATTTAGCTGCTATGCTGCATACAAATGGAATAAGCTGACAACAAAAGTGAAGTCAGCCCAGAGTGTAAATGCTTTTAAATCCAGGTTAAAAACCTATTTTTTCATATACCTTTGACTGTCTTCTATACATTTTTACTACTATTTTACTACTACAATTACTATCACATTTTTTTCTTTTCGTTATTTTATAAAAACAGTCTTATTTCTTTACTTTACTCTCAAATATTTTCAAAGTTTTCTGTTAATTTTAATGTTGTCACTGTACGTTCTTTTAGTAATTGTACTTTGCTTTCTCTGCTCTGCTTCTGAATGTCATTAACTGTTGTATTTGTTGACACTAAGTGTTGCGTCTTTACTTGTGTAACACACAGTGATAGCGTTGTGTATGAAATGTGCTAAAGAGATAAAATTGAATCTAGTTCCATATAGTTATATATGCATCATCACAAAGCTACTTACTTGGTATTTCTTGCCTTCCTAAAACACAAAGGCATCTAATCATAATTTTGTTTATTACGACTGTAATCAGACATGTGCATAAAGCAAGTCAAATTAATTTTATTGGTGAAGCAGCAATTCACAAGAGGAAATTTTTACCTCTGATGATCCCATCGCAGGGCACAGCAATCACGCACACACACACAATTAGTAACACAGTTCAGCCGCAGGGGACTTATGCAACAGCTCATGAAAATATTAGAGATCAGGTGCATTGCAGAGGGAAAGACTTATCTTGTTTTGTTTTTGTTTTTTTTACCCCCCTCAATTCTCATTATACCCACATCCCTGAATAGAGTAATCCCAACTCTTCAATCACTTACTCAGCGTAGGCATGGTTTTGTATAGAAAACATATTTACTCAAAAATGTGCAAAAAATAAAATTAAATAAATCAAAATAAGATAAAGTTAAAGAATGCAATTAGATTTTTTTTTTTTTTTTTTTTTACTGAATAGGATAATGAATGAATGCAAATTCATGCATTTCTAACTCCCTCATACCTAACTAATCCCTTTCCAAAAAACTTATGCCAATGCACCGCACTGACTAAATGGATGGAGAGGATATGGATACATGTTTTTTCTGAGCAAACATGTAGCTTGTCGCGCTTACACTTGGATAGTCATGGTATGAATCTTTTTATAGCTCATTGAAGTTCTTTAAAGTACAAATGTCGTGTAGCCTACTTACATGAAAGTCTAGACCTAATCGTTGTATATGTTATACTGTGAATTATTAACAAACAGAGGTTTCAATTGAAAGTAAGCACATATGACTGTTACTATGTCAAAACGGAGTTGACACAATTCTCCAAAATCCCCACCAACACCAACACTAACTCCAAACACCTACATGCTCTGCTTCTTTCAGATCTTATTTTTGTTCCGTGGAATCACATTTTCTCTTTATTTCCGTTTTGGGACTTCTTTTATTTATTTCAAGCAGTTTTGGCATAGCTTTTACTGGTATGGGTGTTACATCACTGCTGAGAGGAAGAGATAGCTTAAAATGTGAAACCAGCCAGACCACACTGACATACTGATAAGCTGTATGTTAGTTTGTTGCGAATCCTGGCTTACGTGCATCTACTGTGTTTTAGCCAGATTGTTACTAATCCACTTGAGTCCTTTCATGCTTTTGAGACTACTTTAATCACAAACAAACATACAGATAATAAACATACAGTGAGAAAACTGTGTCTCCGTAGCTGAACAATGCCGAACTGACACTTTCCCCCGCCACAATTTCCAAGATGAAAGCACCTTGTTGGACTTAAAATATAGTCATTGCTATGTGAAAAACATTTATGCCCGTTTTTGTCCTTTTTTTAAATTGTTTTTATTATTATTATTATTATTATTTAAATACATTTTTATGTTTTTGGGATGGAACTGGATGCAGAAATCCCAAAAATGTAAATAAATAAATACATAAATAAAAACAAATTGACATAAGTGTTTTTCACATAGCAATGTCTGACCTGCCGATCCCGTTTTTTGCCGATACCGATTTCTTTTCATGTCAAGCAGCTTATATTTTCAGTGTTCCAGTCTTGTTTTATTGGAAAACAATGAACAATATTGGCGAAATAATACAAATGGGTTGTTTTAACTGCACATGAAGTAGTTCTATCAAATAAAAATACAAATCCTTATAGTCATCTCAGCAGAAGAGGCTTTTTTTCAGACCTCTGAGGAGGGAGATGAGATTGGTGGAAAAGATCAGTTTATTTTTAAGGGATCGGCCGATCACCGATCTTCCAAAATTCAGGAAATTGGGGCCGATCGATCGGTGCACCCCTAATATATATATATATATATATATATATATATATATATATATATATATATATATATATATATATATATATATATATATATAGGGGTGTGCGTGCGTGTGTGCGTTTGTGTGTGGGGGTGTAATATGCACGCGCACGCGCACACAGTCAGCTTAGAGTCTAAAATAACACCCACGGTTTTCACTTGATGAGGACTTAAAGGAGATTGCTTGTACTATGGTGAAATGTTTTTCTCCCTGAGCCACAGAACCATTGATTCAAACTTCAGTTTTGTCTTGTAAAGCTAGAGATAGTTCTCTCTTGATGTCGAAAATGCTGTTAAAAAGGGCATCCAGTGAACTCGTGTTACTCGGAGACAGATGTATATACAGCTGCTCACCACAATTAGACGTAACTGTAGATATTCATTCTGTGCCTCATGATGAAACTAAACCTTGCTCATTCAATTCTCATGGTATTTGTAAGTTCACAAACTCCGGCGAATACATCTGGTATCGAACCCGCTGATTTTCACTGATACAAACCACCGGTGGTTCAGACCAATCACAAAGCAACGTTGTGTTTGGGGGTGGGATATGCAGCTGTGACAAAACCAGGAAGTGCCGTTGCCGTGGGAAAAAAAAAAAAACCTAACATGGACGCTGCAATTAATTCTGTTCTCGCAGAATTACTCACCGAGAGGCATTTTTAGCTCGTAACAACGTTTGTGTGTTGTTGTTTTTTTCCTACTATGAGAACAAAGACAACATTTTCATCCGTTGCTGTGAGTGATCAAAACAAAAGTTTGGTAGTCGTGCACAGTTGGCGCATCGTCCAATCAGCTCCAAGTATTTTATAGAATGTTCTGCCTTTCACGAGCTAACCACTGTGAAGCAGTCTCAGATTGATATTGCAGAGAACTCCCTTGAGTGAATCACAATTATCAATCTGGTATTGCCAGGTTAGATGAAACTGCTGAGAGGGAGCATATATATAAATTGAACAATGAATGGCTAAAATCTCATCATCCTAAAATGATTACTCTTTGAAACATTAAATTAAAATTTGCAGCAAGTCTCTGAGTTGATTAAAAAAAAAAAGTTCTTCAAAAGTTTTGCTTAAGATTGGAGAGTTTGATTCCTGTTTCTAGTTTAGATTGTTAAAATCTAAATTATGCCTCATCAGAATGGACCTAACCACTTCTGCTTTTATGGTAGCAGGAAAGACATTTGCCTGAAGAGAGCAATTTATAATGGTAAAAAAATAAATAAATAAAAAAAAATAGCTCTTCTCGGGCGGCACGGTAGTCGAGTGGTTAGCACGTCCGCTTCCCAGTTCTGAGGTCTCCGGTTCTAGTCCAGGCTCGGACCTTCCTGGGTGGAGTTTGCATGTTCTCCCCGTGCCCGCGTGGGTCTTCTCCGGGTACTCCGGTCTCCTCCCACATTCCAAAGACATGCATGGCAGGTTGATTGGGCGCTCCGAATTGTCCCTAGGTATGCTTGTGAGTGTGAATGGTTGTTCGTCTCTGTGTGCCTTGCGATTGGCTGGCAACCAGTCCAGGGTGTCACCTGCCTACTGCCCAGAGCCAGCTGAGATAGGCGCCAGCACCCCCCGCGACCCTTGTGAGGAATAAGCGGTCAAGAAAATGGATGGATGGATGGATAGCTCTTCTCGCATAAATCCAAAACATGCTTTAAATGTTTTAAAAATAGATGTTCGGATAGGGTCTAATATAATATAAGTTAGTGTCAGTAAAGAGCAACAATGCTTTCAAATCTTGGATTTAAAGTGGAAGTCAATCTTAAACATTTCTTGGCAATAATATGTTATATGTGACCTGACTAGTGTAAACATGGCATTCTGATTAATATTACATATTTGGAATATGAGTTATGAAGCAAAATTCAGCTGTTTTTATCCACATCAGGGGGTGGCGATTTTGCCACTTGCTGTCGACTGAAGACGACATCAATGTTGCTCAGGGCTCAAGCAACAACCAATCAGAGCTCACCTGTTTTCTGAAGCTACACTGTGATTGGTGAGCTGGATTTTGCTGCTTAACTCATATTCCATTAGCACAATATTAACCACAATATCCTATTTAGACTAGTGGGGCTGCATAGAACATACTGTCAAAAAAAAATAAAAAATAAAAAAGGTAATTGACTTCCCCTAGTTGAAAACCTTGCGACTTTAGCGTTTTGGTAGCAAGCTTGGACTAAACACTAAGCAAAACACGTTCAACAATAAAATGTTTCTAATATGTGAAAGTGTATCCAGTATGCAGATAAGTGCACCAGAGTATACAGGTACAAAGAACTGCTATTTCACCATTGTTAGAATAGCCATGAAACCGACCATTTAGCTTGTCCTCATTCATCATTCAGTAGCTGCACAATCACATCGAAATAGGGAATTAGGCTAGCAGTTATCCTCTTTTGTCTTCTACATCTTAAGGTGATTTGTCTGAACGGTAGCACATTAGGGCCAGATACATCAAGCATGAAAGGTGGAAATTGGATTCCTTATCTGGCTAATTCCCAATGTATGTCTTCAATCATAAGCAGATTTTATCTGGAATGGAGACGCAAGAGGTGACAAGTGTAAGTTGGCCTTTGAAGATTTAATAGATTAAAAGATTAATCAAATGGATCAAAAGATTAGGTTTTGAATACTTGGCCTTCTAATCATTTGGGTCCTATTAGCACAAATTTCTTAAACGGAGTGTTTTGCTGGTTTCTGGCTACTCACCTTTCAAAATGTTCAGACCCCAGGCAGTCGTGCGTTTCCTGCTCCATTATTCATACTTGAGGTTTTTACCCGGAGGTTATTTCTTGGCATTGTCACTAATCTGAATGTCTTCACCAAAATCTGCTTCAAAGTAAACTTTGTTAGTTCAAACATGGTGGATTGAAAATATCTGTAGAAAGATTTGTTTCACAATCCCAAATCTCTTCATCAATTTGTACACAAGAATGTTGATAGAGGTGACGTGTTTTGGAAACTGGGGTGCACATTTTGTACTGACGACAGCGCAAGGTTACAACTCTTTATAGCTTTTATCTTGGAGTGTTTTTGGAGATTTTCCACACTTTTAACTTTTTCAGGGTAACTTGGCTCAGCATGGTCCAATAGCTTTATGAGTGTGAGTGCCTCTATCACCGAAAAGCGTGTCCGGCTCGCTTCTCTTGTTGACAGTCTGGGTATAAATATCATTATATGTCCTTTCAACACTCTAAACATCACTGTTGTCACTGAGGCCTTTGACAGCTGCTGTTCATTTGATGGAGCTGTGGTGAAGTGTTAGCGGTTAAAAAAAACAAAAACAAAAAAAAGAAAACACGTCAGTCATTGAAAATGGCTTTTACTGTCAACTTTAAACATTCAGATAATGCATTTCTTTCTATAGATATTTGCTTCAATAATCAAATTGGGAACACTTCGACAAGCTATGAAAAACAAATGTCTTTCTTTACATTTTTTGGGTGGATTTATTTATTTAAAGTGTGGATTTCTGAACCCATGGACTACCTTGCTATTATTCAACTGTCCTGCCTGACACACTCCAGAAATAACAGAAGGGACACCGTCCTTGACTCCCAAGTATTTCTAGCCACATAGGGAGAAAAAAAAATGCCCCTCGCTCCCCAACTACCAATTTCCCTTTCAGTGGACACTTTAATAAACCAGCGTGTTGCAACAAGAGTAATGAATTAGCACATCGTACTACATTTAACGTTCAATATCGTTTTTGTGCTGACTCGTGGTCCCAGATTGCCCAATAAAAGCTTGTTGTTTCTCTTTTGCCCAGACTTTATATGGTCAGCTTGGGAAAAGACACAGCACTCCGTTTAGAAAAAAAGAAGAAAGAAAAAAACAAACATTATCTACATTTTATAGGTCATCAGGTATTGCATGTTTTTGTCAGTCAGTGAATAATTCACACGCTTCTTTATTTGACCTTGTGTGACCACAATTCCAAATGGGAGGGGAGGGTCTACCGCTAATGAGGATCTGATGAGGCCAAATAATACCTAGCAGAGCATGGTGAATTGATGCTTTTTGGCCAGCTGCAGTGTACAAAATGTCTCTAACGGATGTGAACGTTCACACACTTTTGGCAATTATATAAGGGGAAAAAAACATTGTGGGAGAACAGTACAGCATTACCAAACCATACTCACATTTACATGTTCTATTTTAACGACACCCAACAATTTTAAGGGTGTGTAGATTTAAGGAGCAATTAGCATTTTTAAAACCACCTCTGGAGCTTGAGATCTTGACCTCATCAAAATTTAGTGGAAGTGGATGAATGAAAACTAATGCAGCGGTTACTACAGAATGGTTCCTTTTTAATGAATGTTATGAAAATGACCTTCTAACCCAAAGCATTTCTGTGGGTTGTATTTCAACATTTTTCTTTTAAGATGTGGCAATTCATTCATGCGGTAAGAGCATAGTTGCCTGAAAGTACATTTTACCGTATTAAAATGCTTCGTTTTTGGACGTTCTTGTAAGAAAGATGGTTATAATCACCTTTTGTCAGAATGGAAAATATGCACCAAAGAATAATACGGTATTTATTGAATTGAACTTCTCATCTTCCTATTCCATTTAAAACACATTTGGGATCTGATGAACACAACAGTAATCTTCCAGATTACTGCAGCCTGTGGATTTAATTTATTTGTGGCAATACTCTATATCACCTCAAGACTTTCTTGCAGGGTAAATTGGATATAGTTCTATTTAGAATAACAGTGTGTTAACACAAGTGAGTAAAGCGCAGAATCCTCATAGTAACTTTTATTTCTGTACACGCAAAGGCATTGGCAACACTGCACATTCTATTCCAGATCAAAGCATGACATCACATTCTTTACAGAAAGGGAAATAGTGGCGAGTTCAAAAGTAGTGAGTGAGTGCATTTTTTTCTTTCAAGCATTTTTTTGTATGAAATGAAAATACTTGATTTTTTTTTTTTTTTGCGTTTCTGTGAGTCACTCAACAAACAGCTATAGTTGTACAATCTCTGTTTCTGAGAAGTGCTTCATATCCATGTTGCATGAGTGCAAACTCGGGACAACTGGTCTACATTCCACAGTTCCTCTGCCTTTTAGCTAACATGTTGGTTCCTTGCTGTTGTTTTTCGGGGAATTTGTCTTGTTGAAACATCCATTTCAAATGGTATCGCGTCTACAGATTAAGGCAACATTGACCCTTTAACTATTCTCAAATTCTCAAGTATTCTCAAATGGATGATCACTGTATCAAATCTGCAGTCTACTGCGGCTTGAATTCAGTGAATGCAGGTCTTCTAACAAATTACCCAAAAAACAAATCTTCTGTCAAACAGCTCAAAAAACATTCCTCGTCAGACCTTTTGTCGTTTTTTAACAATAGCATAGCTATTACTTGGCTTCACAAATCTTCAAGAAATGCACATGTTGACATCTATTATGACCGACTGCATATAAGCAAACTGCTCAATCTGTCTCATAGTTTTTTCATACTGCATGTTTCAACTCCTTCCATAAATGCTCGACGGGAGTTAGGTCAGGGTTCTTCAATGTAACTTTATGTTTCGTTACTAGCCCATTCCTCGATATTTTTAGCCATGGATCTGGGTCATTATCCAGTTGGATGACCCATGACCTGCTGAGCCAAAGCTTTCTTTCATTAGTCAGCACATTTAGTTCCAGAATGTCTAGTTTATAGTCTTGGAATTTTATTGCACCCTGCACAGTTTAAAGATACCTTGTGCCAGATGCAGCAATGCAGCATCACAACGCTACTGGGCCTCCTCCATGTTTCGACAAAATCCGCAGTGGTCTTTTCTTTATATGTTGACGTGACTTGCCAGAAATGTTCTATGCCTTCTTTTCTCATTGACAGCAGATATATCATTGGACAAAATAACACATTTAAAATGACCTACTGAGAAGTTGATTAGAAGTGTCATACATATAAAATTAAGTTGTCTCTCCTTCATTAAAACTCCGAATTCCATGCATAGTCTCTGACTATCTCATTTGAAGTCTCCCCAATTACAAATTACACCACCCAGAGTTGCAGTTTGGATGGTATATTGCCATGCCCCCTCATAGATTATAGATGTTCCGCAGAGTCTCAAAAGCATTGAGGCCAGGAGAAAAAGGTGTCCACACCTTTAGTATTTCTCCCTTAATACCAATAACAGTCACTGCTTCAGTGGCAATTTTTCCACCCTGGGAACAGTTCTTCTATACAGAAAATGGTCAGCTAGAAACATCACATATTTTGCTAAGGTCATTTTGACACTTTCAGGTCCCATTTTTTCCACCTCAAAACATCACTGCTCCGCCTCCTCGCTGATGGTTCAACCTTGGGGACATGGCAGCCATCCACCCACCAACCATTCCGAATTTCATCCATCTGGACAATCTAATGTTGTACATCAGAAATGAGTACAAATATTTGAAAACGAGTTTTCATATACTGTATTTTTAAGCCTACTGCAGTTTTTTTTCAGCTTGTGAGATTGGTTAAGGGGTGGCCGAAAAATACTGATTTATGCATGACTGCAAGACTTTGGAGTCTCCTGCAACGAGAGGTTCTTGGGACTCCAGAGACACCAGCCACTTCGAATACCTGCTTGCTGCTCACAAGTGAATTTTTAACAGCTGCTCTCTTAATAAGATGCATTTGCCTGACAGAAACATTCCATCATATGCCTTTATCGGAACAAACTAGTTTGCCCTCTGAGTCGCACACAAATTATTTAACAGTACAGTCCAAGGATGGGTTTTAGATGTCCAGTGTTTTCCTTCTTCAAGGCATTAGTTTAGTCTGCAGATTTCATCAGTAGAGAGGTCCTTTTTTCCCCCCATTTTATGCATGACTGTGATTTGCTTAATAAGGTGAAACAACCCCTTTTAGTAATTTCCCCTAAATTAAGATCTCTTGATAAGCGAATTGACAATCTTGTCTTTTGCTATCAGTGAATATAAAGGAAGCAACACATTGACGCCTTAAAATAATCACCTATTTCTTTTTTCTTTTTTTCCCCCAGAATTTTCAGCAAAAAAAAAAATTGAACCATTTGCATCGTGAGATAATTTAGGCAAAAAATAAATAAATGCAAAAATAATGTCTAATTATTATAAGAGTTGACGATATGCAAAAACTTCTCTGGAAACTAAAACTAACAGATGTTTATTTAACATGAGTCATGCTATCCTCAGTGTTAGATGGAAACCAGCTATTGTTCATCATTGGTCATTTTCCTATTTTTTCACAAATTGATAATCTTGGTTAGTATTAACGTGGGTCTGCTTTTTTTTTTTTTTTTTTTTTTTCAAATAAATAACTAAATAAAATGGTTTGTGATGCAATGTTAATGGCTTAAAATTTTTTTCAAACCTTTATTTAACCAGGTTGGTCAGTTTAGAACCATTTTTCATTTACAATGATAACCTGAACATTTTTTGGGTTTCATGAAAAGTTATAATTTTGGAGATGTGAGGATTCCACCCAATGTGCATATATACACTATGTACTGTACAATACTTTGGAACACAATGTACTGCAAAAAATTATACATTTCTTACATTTTTTTGTCATGTTATTGTATGTGTAGTTTGCCCAATGCATTTGCAATTAGAAATAATAGCAACTGTAAGGAAGTAATATTTCTTCACTTTTTGAAAAACACACAGCTATTATTCCCAATATAACAATATCACTAAATTATAATTATTTTCAAATTGATTATATACTGTACTACCCATTTGCTCCTCTCTGAACAACTTACATACTCAATAAACAATATGACATTTTCTCTTTTAAAAAGGTCACAACAAATGTATGTTTTGTATACATAATCTGCTTTTAAGATTATATAATTTGCTTTATCCCATCCATGAAAAGCATTGCAAAGAAAGAATAAAATATTTATCTATAAAATAGAAAACCAAAAAACATTTAGCACAGTATGTCAAAATAAATGATATATTTTCTTTGTTATCGGAAAAGATCACATTCTGGCCTCTTATTCTTCATAGTGTGTTAACATGCACATTTTTTTAATATAATTAAATGTAACCAGATTAAGGAAAATTACTGTTGTTTTGTTTGTTTGTTTGTTTGTTTGTTTGTTTTTTTACAATAATATGTTCTATAGTCTAAGTATGTCATTCTGGTTAATAAGGTGTTCGTGGAATATGAGTTATGCAGCAGAAATTAATCCAGCCGTTTTTATACATCTCAGGGGGCGGCCATTTTGCCACTTGCCAATCGACTGAAGATGACATCGATGTTTCTCTGGTCTCAACCAATCACAGCACAGCTGAAAACAGGTGAGGTGGGATTGGTTGTTGCCTGCAGCATTGACGTCATCTTCAGTCGACAGCAAGTGGAAACATGGCCCCCTAAAATGGCTGGATTTTGCTTCATAACTCATTCCACAAATGTAATATTAATTAGAATGTCACGTTTAGACTAGTGAGGTCACATATAACATATTATTGTCAAGAAATGTTTCAGGTTGACTGACACTATAACCATTAAAGCGGAATAAGTGTAACACAGTGTAACAATTGATTTTACCTCCGTATACATCTTCGGTTATCTGTCCAAAAGTCAAGATAATTTAAAAATAACAAATACACATGGTTGTTAGACATAAAAAACTTAAAGATGTACTCCTGTCAACAAACAAACAACCAAATGACATTAGCTGACATTCTTTGAAATTTTACACCTAATATTTATGACATGGGTTTAATCTCAAATTAAGAATTCATAAATGCAATATATTTGCTTCATAAAATAACACATCTATATCATTAAATTAATTGGTACTTTTGATGGGACAGGAGGCACATTTAAGCATACAAAAATGGGGCTCAATAGGTATATCGTGCTTTATAAATCTGAGTGCTTATATTTGCTTAATTTGTGCTCATAGAAAGAGTTTTCATGTACCATCAATGACTTTTGGCTGGATTTAATCAGAGTGTCTTCTTAATTTAGTTACGGCAATTTTTCTGGAGACTTGTGCTTCTCATTGTCAACGACCGTAATTTGGCATCCAATATATGTGTGCATGTTAACATACTAGAGTTTTGCCCGTATAATGTTTATTGTGATACAATGTTTTCTTTTAAAGGCTTTTATTTCAATTAAAAGAAAAAGACAAACAAACATATGGTCACAATGCTTTTGCAAGTGTGTAATTGCTATCACTCAAGTACACAATCGAAGCAAAGATAATGTGTATCCCAAATGGAGTTCATAAGTCTGCAGTACTTTTATGGTTCACATGATTTTCATGTTGAATTGTATGGGTGTCTCAGGTGGACTAGCCTCTTCTGTTTCTTCTTTGCGTGGCACATACTCAACCTCTATACTTGGCTTTGTGTTGTCTTTCCCTCTGCTCCAGAGGAACAGGATTACAAGACAGAAGAGTACAACGCCGAGAAACGAGATGAACCCCATTGTGGTTGCAATGATGAGGGTCTTTACATCGAATGGAAACGGAATTGTGGTCCGGGTCACATTCGCACCTTCGTCGCTGGGTTGGTTGAATATGAAGGCAAATGTCTTGTTTGGTTGATGAGGCCAATTAGGAGAGTAGCTATGTACAAAAAGATGAGCAACTTTGGTGTCATTGCCCGCTGCATTGCTTGCAATGCACAAGTAGGTCCCGTTATCTTGGATTTGGGCATAACGAACCTCGAATCTGCCATCGTCAGACACAGAAAGTCTTGATCCCACGGTTTTGGTGGTGATGTATTCCTTCTTCGGAGAAAGCCACATGATCACAGGGACTGGCTCGCCCTCAGCTTGGCAAGTAAAACTGACGGTGGTTCCTTCATCCACATGGCTTTCTTGAACCTTGTTATCCACGATCTTCGATTTCTGGCAGATGAAATAATCAGAAGGCAGCGTATCTGGGAAGTCCTTAAACTCCTTTCCCTGCACCACACCAGGTGACGCACAGATGGGCTGCTGTCTATTAAAGTTTAACCTCCACCGCCGGCGGAAAACCCAGAGCAAGCGACAGTCACAGGCCAAAGGGTTGTCATGCAGAGCCAGAGTTTCCAAATTACCCACCGAGTGGAAGACAGACTCCTCCAGGGTGCTCAAACTATTACTAGAAACGTTGAGAATGTGCAGATGATTTAGTCCTCGGAAAGAGTAAGGCTCAATGGCGATTAACCTGCCACCAGCCAAATGAAAAGCCTGGAGCTTTTGCAGATTGTGAAGTTGGTTCCCTTCAACAATAAGAATGGGATTAAAAGACAGGTTTAGAAAACGTAAATATCTTAGATGACTGATGGCTTGGTAAGGGATGGCAGTAAGGTTACAATTTGTGATCGCTAAAGATGTCAGGTTGATTCCGAACAAGCATTTTGGGGTCATGGTATCCAGGGAAGGCATCTGTGATATTTCGAGTACTCGAAGCCTATACAGCCGCTTAAATGAGTAATCCCTAATGGCAGTGATGTTCAGATAGCGCAATCGAAGTGACAGCAGGTTGTGCAGATGGCTCAGGGCGTCAGTGGGCACCGAGGACAGCTTGTAACCCTCAATGTTGAGGGTTTCAAGATTGCTGAGGCCATGAAACGATCGTGGTGAGATGAAAACGAGGTCATTGTCGCCCACTTCCAGCACCCTCAAGTTGTAGAGCTCCTGGAACATGTAGTCCAGCAGAATGACAATTTTGTTCTCGCTAATATCCAGTTGGGTGAGGTTGTTAAGGCCTGTGAACACCCCGAGCTGAATAAGCTTCAGCTGGTTGTTGCGCAACCCGAGACTCCGTAGATTCATGAGATTGCTAAAAGCCCCGGACTCGATTGACGAAATGATGTTTTCGTTCAGCTGGAGCTCCTCCAGCTGTGGGTAGTTGATAAATTCCTCTGGCCCAAGAAGTTTTAGACGATTCTTGCTCAGATCGAGGAGCTTTGTTTCGGTTGGGATGCCTTCGGGGAAAGAGGCCAGTCGTCTTCGATGGCACACGACCGATCGCTCTTGAGCATTGCAGTCGCATCTGGAGGGACAGCCGGTAGTTGAGCCGGAGAGGACGGTTCCCAGCATCAGGACCAGGATGGGCTGCCAGCACGCCACTAAGTAGCTGTGCCCCCCTGCCTCAGCAGAGACCATCCTACTGCGAACCTACGAAAAAATAGGGGGGGGTAGAGTTTAAATATGGATGTAGATAGAAATAAACTCACAATTAATATGCAACAGTGTTAAAATTCGATTCTGAGTGTGCTGTAATTCTTGATCCTTTGTGTATTTTGACCAAAGCATGTCAAACAAGTTTTATAAGACACCTGGGAACTGCTTAAAAAGATTCTGAACCAGGAAGAATATATTATCCAACAAAGTTCTGCCAACAGTTAAAATAACGAGTACAGGGGATTAATAATTTCATTTTTCACTTTTCTGGCCTTGAAATGGGGCAGTTGTGTGGGCCCCACAGCGAATCTTACTTTGGGCCACAATTTGGTCAGGCACGGCTTTGGCTATACCTGTGTGACACCATCTTAAGATAGGCATCACATTAGGTATAGAAAAGCATTATGTGAGGCAAATGTATTTGGAAATGGGAACAAATTTGACATTTTAATGAAAATATGAATCACATGTGCCATGTGGCTCAGCTTTCATGCACAGAATTAACCACATTCTGTGAATGTTTCAAAGTACTGCTTTAAAAGCTTTGGGATGTCTACCATTCTCACTTTAAAGGGCCTGTCTGCCGGTTTCACTCAGGGAAATGCACTTTTTAAATACAGGACTTCAACAAACAAACTACTTCTCAATTTATAGATATGGGCTTTTCATAACATGTGGGGGTGATTTTGTCCGAAATCCCCACACCCCCAGCCTGTATTTTGCCATTTTGTGTTTGTTTTGTAAACAGCGGGCCGTTTCTGTGGAAAGACAGTGTTTACACCCCTCCAGCCAATCGCAGAGCGGGGGGGGGGGGTCACAAACGGGGCCGGGCGTACGTGTCAGCTGCGTGACATCACTCCCGCGGCAATTTGAAAGCACG
Source organism: Festucalex cinctus (assembly GCF_051991245.1). NCBI lineage: Eukaryota > Metazoa > Chordata > Actinopteri > Syngnathiformes > Syngnathidae > Festucalex > Festucalex cinctus. The sequence goes on from NC_135414.1 coordinate 11,000,559, forward strand.
CACGGATTTTTTTTTTCACTCACTCATTCACACATGTAAGCTTCAGTGAGTGAGTGAGTGAGTGAGTGAGTGAGTGAGTGAGTGAGTGATGAGTCAGTGAGTCAGTGAGTCAGTGAGTGAGTGAAAAAATAATAATAATCCGTGCGAGCTTTCAAATTGCCGCGGGAGTGACGTCACGCAGCTGACACGTTCGCCCGGCCCCGTTTGTGACACGCGCCTGAGATGGATAAAAGTGGCTGGATTTTGTTTTTTAGGGGTGTGAATTGCCTAGTACCTGACGATTCGATTCGTATCACGATTCACAGGTCACGATTCGATTCGATACCGATTAATCCCGATACGAATGGTCACGATTCGATACCGATTAATCCCGATACGAATTTATAAGTCGATTGTTGCGATTTTTTTCCATTCAAATTTAGAAAATACTATCAGTAAATTTGTACATGTACACTGTAAGATTTGTATGAATATATTTATCTAAAACTTGAGGCTTATAACCGTGAGCCACTGTACACAAACAGTTTGCAATCTGTTTCACATTTGAACAGCATTAAAATAAAAATATTAAGGCTTAATGTGCCGTTCATATAACATTCTTCCATGCTCAAGGTGTGAATCCTAAAAAAAAAAAAAAAAAAAAATCGATTCTGCCGATTATTGAATCGATTCGAGAATCGCGCGATGTAGTATCGCGATATATCGCCGAATCGATATTTTTTTTAACACCCCTATTGTTTTTAATAACTCTTATTCCGCAAATGTAACATTAATCAGATTGTCATGTTTAGACTAGTGAAGTCACATGTCACATATTATTGTCAAGAAATGTTCATAGTTGACTTCCACTTTAAGACATCAAACTTGATAAGTAGTCAGGACGGAAAATGATTCAGCCACTAGACAAAGATAATCTATCCCTCAGCACATGACAGGTGGAGCTTTAAATTGTCTAAAAGTTTATAATAGAATAGAAGCTGCCTTTGACTTCTTGATTTGTCTTTATATGGCACAGTTAAAACACTCGCAAAATACAGGCAATCGAATTAATAAGAAATGCCAGTTCAACATCTCCTTTAAATTACCTGACAAGCGGAAATTTTACTTAAAGAAGCAGCAAAACTCCATTATTCCACTAAACACAGTGAGTGCTTATTAATGAATAAAGCCTGAAATGAAAAATCATATTGCTCAGCTAATGCATGCATAAAGCCAGTGACATGTTTATCTCTCCGACATTTTATTGTATCAAGATAGAAATATGAATGAGCATGACTAGCCCCCTGCCTTTGCTAATCCAAAGCAAATGAATGCAAATGCTTTGGTGATTTCCTTACCAGAGCACATGCATGATTTATAACGCAGAGTGTTATAAGGAACGAGGAGCTATCTGTGTAATCTGGCCTTACAGTACATATCTCACAATAACGCCACTTTGTTGTGACCTTGAGCCACAGCTTTGAAAAAGAAATTCAGCAAATAACACCTCACAAATATGACCAATCTCTTCATAAGCGGTTGTCGTGCATTTTAAAATGGCTTGTATAAGTATTGCCATTTTTTTCTTCTTGGTGAGAGAAAAATCAATGTCAACTCTCGTAATCTCCCTCAATACATCAATGTTTATTTTCTCTTTCTTTGAAATGGGTGTACAGGGGAAGAATATCAGTACACATTTTCCATGTTAAGACTGTTTGCTTTAGTCTCTTCCTCTTTTGGTTCACTTCTACTGAATTTATGTATTGCGGTCTGCAATCTAAAAAGGTTACAAATAAAGTCAGCATTAATTAATCTTTTGTTCCAACATAGTTTTGGTTTCAAGTTATATTAAGATGTATAAAGCAAAAGGACAAGGGAGAAAAGCAAAGTAATCGGAATAATAAAAATGGATTTAACTCCAAGCATAAAAATGTATTATTGCTGTATCAATTTGTGTTGCATGTGTTTACTTCTGGAGCAAGCATTTTTTTTCTTTTACGTAGTAGACAAATGACACTGCTGTATTGATGTTTAATAACAATGCTCATTTCCCGCATTGCTACTTTAAGGATTTAGATCAGTTTGTTATTTCTAGTGGGGGCACGGTGGGTGAGTGGTTAGCACATCCGCCTCCCAGTTCTGAGGACTCCTGTTCGAGTCCAGGCTCCGGCCTTCCTGGGTGGAGTTTGCATGTTCTCCCCGTGCCCGCGTGGGTCTTCTCCGGGTACTCCGGTCTCTTCCCAATTCCAAAGACATGCATGGCAGGTTAATTGGGCACTCCGAATTGGGTGTGCTTGTGCTTGTGCGTGTGGATGGTTGTTCGTCTCTGTGTGCCCTGCGATTGGCTGCCAACCAGTTCAGAGCCCTGTTTACATCAGTTGATCCTTTTTTTTTTCTTAATATTAAGTCACTGTTATACCTGTGACCTGTGTGACATAATCTCAAGGCGAGAGAATAAACACGACTGCAGTAGGAAATTGGAACAGATTACATTGTGATTTTAATATCCATCCATCCATCCATCCATCCATTTTATTTTTTTTTTATTTTTATTTTTTAAGAGCTCAGAATTGTTCATTCGGTAGTCTTACCGATTCAACGTCTTATCATCATTGCTCTTTCTTTTTTTATTTTTATTTTTTTATTTTTTTTTGTGTGTGTGTGTGTATGTGTGCGTGCGTTTGCGTGTGTGCGTTTGCGTGTGTGCGTTTGCGTGTGTGCGTTTGCGTGCGTGCGTGCGCGTGCGTGTGCGTGCAAATACGTATAAATTTATACTCATTAATTCACCTAAAACCTTATAAATATCCCATTACCCTTCGCCTTAACCAGGTACTTCAGAATCTTGCCAGAGTCGTGAGGTTCAAATGGTCAGGAGACCAGAGAAAAGGTCAGAAAAAATAAAGAGAAAAGAAAGATAAATCAAAGTGAAATCCAGCACCGACCAAACACTTCCTGCCTTCCCCATGGTTACAAAATCAAAGTCTTACGCCAACCCCGGAAGCCTCTAAATTCCAGCAAATTAGCGAGATCTCAAGAGACCAGAGGAAAAACTAAAGAGAGGAAGGAGGGAAGGATCGATGAGGTAGAGTGAGATCCATAGAAGCCAGTACATCCAATCCATCAAAGTGAAATCCAGCACCAACCAAACCCCTCCTGCGTGGTTACAAAACCAGAGTCTTATGCCAACCCCAGAAACCTCAAACTTCCAATAAATTGAGATCTCAAGTGACCAGAGAAAAAACTAAAGAGAGGAAGGAGGGAAGGATAGATAAAGCAAAGTGAGATCCACAGACACCAGCACCCACTGATTCAAGGGGCTGTGGGAGGGAGAGGCAACTTCTTTTTGAGTTTCAGTAGATGCTGGCGCGATGGATCTGGCATGCATAAGGACCACCACCAAAGAAAGAAGCCGTCAACCGCGGTCCAGCAAAGCCAGCACCGCCCCCCCCCCCCCCCGGAATCCCCAGGTCGCAGCATCACCAAGGCCACCCCCAAGCCACCCGAGCGGACAACGGCCGACCCAGACGCCCGGAACACCCCCGCCCCAGCCCCGGCCCACACCACCGAGCTCAAGGCCGCAGAACGAGGCCCGGCGGGCCCCTACAGCGCCCCACCGGTCCCCAGCCCCCATCCCCCCACGACCCCCCCGCACCCCACCCAAACCCGCCACCCACCACGACCCAGGCCCCGCCACCCCCGGCCCCCAAACCCCCAAACACACCCCGACCCCCAACACCCAACCCCCCACCCACCCATACCTCCACCCCCCCCAAAAGAGCTCCCCCCCCCGACGACCGCCAACCCCCCCGCGAACCCCGCCCCCCGCGAGCCCCCCCCCCCACCCCTGGAAACCGGCACCGGGCAGCAGCGCAGAGAGGGAAGACGTGCCCACCACCACCTCCAGCCGTGCGAAAGGAGCACAGCGGCGGGAGTGGGGAAGCAGAGGAGGAAGCACCAGGGGAGAGGCGGAACACCAGAACACCGAGCCCGGTGGGAAGAGGCCCCGGTACTAGTGACACCTAGGGGGGAGGGGGAAGCGGGGAGGAGACGACAAGAAGGCGAAAGGGCGGCTGCAGGGCCATCCATCCATTTTCTTGACCGCTTATTCCCCACAAGGGTCACAGGGGGTGCTGGAGCCTATCTCAGCTGGCTCTGGGCAGTAGGCAGGGGACACCCTGGACTGGTTGCCAGCCAATCGCAGTATGATTTTGATATGAACAATGGAAAGATTAGTGATGAGTGATGGACTATGTGGCTGAACCTTCAACTAGTAACTACATTTGGCTAGTGTTTACAAGCGGTTCCTTGAGATGCGATATTCATGTATTATGTGACTTAATATACTCCATTGAAATGAATGGAAATGGCTCCCTTACGCTCCCCCCAAAAAATACCAAATCATTTTGTAATGTTTTTTTTTTTTTTTTTTTAAACAAATAAAATAACACCCTATAAACGTTCAATTCACAGCAACATACAATAAAACACACAAATACTGAAACTTCCTACATTTTTGTTTCAATTCAATAGATACTGGGCTGCACCAATACAGATATACAGTACTAAGCTCAGTAAGCCACAGTAAAATCAGTAATTATTCACACAGAATGAAGAATATATGGCTGTAAGTATAATGGCATATCTTTGTACACGTGTTGCTCCACCTTGTAAGTAACTATATGTTGCTTAATGCTCCAGAGAGCATTGATCTCATTGATCAAGAGAAAGCTACAAATGAATTTCCAAGGCAGCACAGTGAAGACAGTCCATGGCAGAAAATATGGCACAATAGTGACATTATCAAGAACTGCTTGTCTCCTCCAAAATTGATGACAAGATGGGAAGAAGTATGGCTAGGAAAAAAAAAAAAAAAAACCCAACTCTTTCACAAAAGTTGTGTGTGGAATCCCCAGTTCCCCAACTGTACATACTGTACAATATAAAGTGTTTTTCAAATCCTTTGGATATCTACCATCCTACTTATAGATTTTAAAATTCAAATTTCAAAATGCTCAGGGCAAGGAAGATTATGCTTCGTTCAGCGCTTATAAGGATGAGAAGTTACAACAGAATTGCAGCTTCCTTTTCACTGTTGATTTCATATTCTCAAAGCACAGAACTCCAGTGTGCCTGGGGCACTGGAAAAAGCAGCCACGGAATACAGCAAAACAAAGTTAATTAGGAGTGCCTTTCTATCATCTCCTTTCAATTAACTGACAAAACATAGCAACGCAAAATATAGTAAACATAGTAACTAAATAACACAACAAAAACATCTAATAAATAGTGACATGAATTTCTACAATTCACTCTTTAAAAGCGCATATGGAATTCATCCAAATTATTATAATTAATGTGACTAATGCCGATGTCAGACTACACGAAAACAGCCCGATTTCAGCCCGACCGACGTGTCGCGGACAAACGGGGCATGTCGTCAACGATTTTGGGTTGTCTTGATGTAGCGTGTAGTGTGACACGTTCAACGACTGGTCGCCTGTTGTCTGGAACGGTTCACAACCATCACGACGAAAGTAGAATTTTTGTTCGTCTTGACGCATAATGTGACATACCTCCGACGTCGTCCGTTTGGTTCCACAGCATTGACCAATAGCGAGAGGGAGCGAAACATCAATCACACACTGAACAGCACTTTATAGCTCTTTTTATTTATGTATACATTTGTTTATTTATTCGTTTATGTATTTATTTATTTATCCCCTGGATATTTCATGGGATGGGGCCAGACAGGTGCATCTCGAGGGAAAAAAAAAAAAAAGCGCCCCGCTGCAGCGCTGCGGCTGCATGGAGGGCGCACGCATCCGTGCAACCCGTCAGGCAACGGCGACGTGAATAGAGGACCAAAATATATTGTGACTGTTGTTCTAATAATTTCAGAAATTTGGGCATATGAGATGGGCACATATTTAGTGAGGATTGATCACATTTTCATATAGTCGGGCCAGGCCTCGCCGCCTTAACTGTCACCCGCTCTCACTAGAAAGTTTCCCCTCGAGTGGCCTACTGTCCAATGCACCGTACTAAAACAAGTCAAATATGAATAAATGAAGCAGTAAAAAATACTCAAACAATATAATATTTCAGTGTTTGATAAAATAATAAAACAAGATGTCATCCCGCAAATTAATTAACAAAATCAGCTATAATTACCCTGGCGCATATAGGCCTAAATAAATTAAAATACAGTGTTGGCTACTAAATCATATTTTAAACACTATTGCGGAGCAGGGAGCGCAAGCAATGCGCTCACATCACACTTGTCCCATGCGTGCTCCATTCACACAAACCCTGTCCGTGCCTCTTTTTTTTTTTTTTTTTTGGCCCACCTCCCCGACAAACAGTGGCCGACGCGTCTCTCTTGGCAAGACAACACACGATGATCAGCTGGTGTCTTGTCGCGTTCAGACGTGTAGTGTGACTACACGCCCCGTCCACGACACGGAGCGAGTTTGTCGTGTAATGTGACAGCGCAACTGTCGTGTAAGACAAAAAAATCGCGTAGTCTGACATTGGCATAACGGACATCCGATACTCTTTCAGCACTGAATGCTCTTAACAGAAACAGCTCACAACTGACTTTATGAGGCAAACATAGCATCCAAATATTGTGTCCGTATTCCACAGAGAAATATAAAGCGATGGAATAACCAGTAGTTTATTAAAAATATATGTAATAATGAATAATCATCATTCATTAGTTGTTAATTAGCACGTAAATGCCCTTAAGAATGCAGCTGGGAAATCACACATCAGACCTTCAGTTCTACATACCTAAAGCTGTTATATTGACGCAGGGCATAGAGCACTGCTGCTTGGGCTGCTTGCTGGAACAAACAACAACAAAGTATATTTATATACCCAGAATATTGCCCTCCAACCACCTTCTATGTTTTCATTATTTTAAACAGTAACTGTTCACTCTTCTTTGTATCATTGTGACCTGTGGGAAATAATAACTCTTATGGGAGTGAAACAATTTTAGCTGACGTTCGATCAATTTTTGAATATGGTGGTGCTTCTAAATTTGAGTTACCATGCAGATGGTCCAATTCTGAATTCAACCACATTTATCAAAGGTTAAACCTGACCATGAGGTACTCTACAAAAGGGGCCCTAATTTCGTGCCCAGCACAAGTCTAGTGTAATGCGCAGTCTAACTGGGCACATGGGTGTAGCTTTTTTTTTTTTTTTTTGGTATTTTCATAGGCGTAGGTACAAAGGTGGTGAACACAGTTGGCTTATGAAAATGAAAATGTTTCCACTCATTCTCTTTAAATTTACATTGGCAGGAAGCATAAAAAGACTCACTGGAGTCCATGTAGAAGATTGAAAAATATATGTTTATAAGCAAGAGTGCACATAAAGATTTTGGCGTGGTTCTCAAATGAGCATCACAGGTTGTTTTTTGGGTGCTCGTTTTTTTTTTTTCTCCCAGTGCTCTGACCCTCATGGATGAACTTAAATACTTATGGCACATATCGGCAAAGTAATACTTGTGTTCCACATCAGCCAATCCGTATTCTCTGCAGCCTTTATTAAGTCAAACGAAAGGGGAAAAAAAGTACAGTATGCATAGTTTTATTTTGACGTGTGGTGTCTCAGCAGTGCAAGCAAATAAAAGCAGTGATATTCAGCAATCTCATTTCTTGCACAGTGAGCGGAATTTGCACTGGTAATGATCTGGGATCACAAGGGTGGCTATAGTAGGGAAAAAATATGAACACATTTTTTTATGCTAATTAAGAATATATATAACATATACAATTAATATATAATAAAGATGATCAATCAAAAAATAATAATAATGCATTTAATTAATTTATTTCTACAATAATCCAGTGGGCTAGATGCACACTGCTTTCATATTTATGAATCAAATGATGATATACACCACACATATCAGTGGAGCAGAGAATCTACGCTACAATTAATCAAATTTGCATTGCACCACCTACACCACAACTTACACCCACATTTAGCTGGTCTAAGGTCCTGTCTACTTTCTGTCATAAATTGTCCGGTGTGTCTGGGCGTGTAAAACAAAACACCCCCGGTCCACTGGAATACCCAGCATGGCGCACCACAGTCTGCCAAATTCCAAACACGATAATCTAGACTGTCTCTGGAATGAAAAGATTATATGTCTGCGCTTATATGTCTGTCTATGAAATTATTGCTCAAGAAGCTACGTGAAGTACAGTAAACAGAATCACATAAAAAAAAACATACATATATATATATATATATATATATATATATATATATATATATATATATATATATATATATATATATATATTATATAAATGTTACTGTTACATATGTTACTGTGATTTTTATTCTCCACACTTTTTTGCCGCGTAACAACTCCCACATAATACTTCCAATTTAACTAGTTTCAAAAATTCACGCCTCCCGGGGCATATATCGTCTGATTCCACAGTACTAACAGTATTTGCACAATTTAATATTTAATATCAACTTTTCCCCATTCATTTTCAATGGAACAGACATTGAACTTTTTCTAAGTATCACTTTCCACGCCCACTTCCATACATATAACTCATCATAATTAACAGGTGTCTGATACTGCTTGGTGGCACAGTTGGTAAAGTGCATTGTCCAGTAACTAGGAGGTTATAATTTCATAATTTATCTCTCAATTTACTTCATAAGCATTCCACATGCATTCAAATCTTAGCATTCAGCAATTAGCATTCAGCTTTCATCATTCCCACGCAATTTCTCCAGAAATTGCACTTAGTCTACTTTATTTGTGTTATCTGTTATTAGGCTATAGGCTAATTCCTGTTTTTATGTTTTTGCGTGTACCATGAATAACGATTTTATGATGGGAACAGTTTGACCCTAGGAAGAATTCTTCCATTTACATTATTTTTCAGTGGGAAAATAGCATAATAGAGGTTGGCCAAAAAAATATAATTAAGCACCCAGATAGGTCGGTACTAGATACCTACATATGTATATTTATTTGCTTATTTTCTTATGCTCAGCTCAGATCCTCATTTTTTTTTCCTGCAGCTTTAACTGCACAGGCTGCAAGCTTGTATCAGCAGAACACATGGATTGAATGTAATGATTCTTCACCGCATCCATGGTAACTAAACTATGTGCAGAATCAAAGAAACCCTGTGGCTTCTAATCACTGCTACTCAACTTAATTACTGTAATAGACTGTCATCCAGCAAATACGTGACCCATCTTTACTACACTTTGGAGCCTCTTAGTTTGAATATACACAAATTGAATTCAATCAAAAGACATGTGTTAAAACATCCATCCATCCATTTTGTATCGTACTTGTCCTTATTGTCCACATTCACTTCAATGGTCAATTTAAAGTCTTCATTGAACCCGTGCCCGACGTACATTCAAACGTGACTGCTCATTCAAACGGATCAAGTTGATCGACTAACCGAAAGCACCCAGGATTGTGTCTGCCAAATAAATTCCTAAACTGTAGTGCATCCTGGGAGATACAAGCAGAGATTAATTTAGCACTTGCAATGCATGTTATCAAACCTGTGATTAATCTTGATGCGTTGGGTTTGTGTCTTATAATAATAGCATGTCTGAAAAGCAAATGCAAAAGGCACCACTATGCGTAACCAGTGAGGGAGCGCAGACAAAATGAGAGGTGACAGGGAGAATGGAAAAGTGTGATATCAATGAAAGCATGTCTTAGACAGGTTATTAAAGTTCTTGCAAAAATAAATGCAGATAGCCTATATACGCGAGAAGGCTCTTTTAAAACCACCCTGAATTGGACTATTTTTCAGGATGTGGGAAATTGTGTGTTCTTTTAACCAAATGCAATACAATTCTGACTACCACGTTCCATCACAATAGAAACGCCGAGATCTAATAAGCGAGTCGCTCGGCTCCATGCTGGAAGCTTTTGTGCTGCCCATGGTTTTTATATGGCGGGGCCAGTGAGAGCTAGAGGGCCTCAACTTGACTGAAATAAGAGGCTGAAACCTGCAAACAGGGCTGTAAACGCTTCACACTCTCAATCAGCAGCACTATTATCACTTTTACAATACAAAGTATTATTTGACATCCAGTACTAGTAGGCAGGATGGTGGGAAAGATGTAAGCATGTCTACCTCTCAGTTGGTCCTGGATTTGAACCTCGACTTCATATGTGGATTGTGCATGTTCTCCCCACATTTGTCAGGGTTTTATCAAGCTACTCAATCTTTCACCCACATTACATGAACAGAACATGCATTTTCCATGTGTGCATGAATACTTGTTTATATGTGCTCTGCATTTGTCTACAGAAGGGGAAAAAAAGTATGATTATATACCATACTTATGATGGGAACTACTTGTACGTTGGGTTCAGATTCAGAAACTTTATTTACCCGGGTGGGATAATTAAGGGGACAGAACGTGACACTCTTATTTGCACAATTTAACAAAATCAAAAGTACAATTGTATAATGTATAATTGTGAGCCAATTGTGGATTTTGAGAAAGCAATACAGTACATCAGATTTGGTGTTAACAAAATATCACGGTATCAAGATTCAACTGGGCAGCTTTAATTAGTTGTTGGCCCAGCCTAGATTGGGGAATATGGAAATACAACACAGAAATTAATTAATCTTTTTTTTTTCACAACTGATGGAAACTAGGGCAGTAGTGCCAGAGGTACAGAATTACGGTATATAATATGGTGATGTCGACAGAAAATGACAGGAAATCAGGCCATATTGTATTCTAAGTTCAGTTGTGAAATATTGTGATTATATAGTAAAAAGTGCCATTTGAAATCCACACTCTTCCTTTTACTGACCTTTGACATTCATATTTGGTGTAGGTTGGCAGAGAACAGCAGCAATTTGACTCTCTGAGTACATTTATTGAACGCACGTTTGAGTATCCAGTGGCAGATCTCCCTTCATGGTCACCTCACCATATCAACACTGCGCACATAGTATGGCTGGCAGTCACTTTCTCCTTTCAGAGGGCTAATGTTAACATAACATTAGGATACGATCCAGGATGTTCTCCATTTTGGAGCCAGGGGTGATTTAAGGAGGGTAAGTGGGATCCCCAAAACGTATTAGGGCATAAATTAATGGGTGATTGCATTCAATATTACATGTGCTCCTGGGGGGTTTCCGTCGGCAGGATTTTGCTGCACTGGCTCGATGAGAAATGCACTGTAATGACAAAGATGCTGAAGACACCTGATAGAATATTCTGATGCGATTATCCAAAGCAGTCAGAAAATAGAAATAAATCTGTGTATAAGTTAAAGAATAACATTGAATTTTGAATTGCTGATGCCACCTGGGGCCGGAAAATTTGCAGGGGTTTCCATTACGAACTGCAAAGGTGTTAATCTGCTAATTAAAAAATGTTTCAGTCATGAATGGTCAAATAAAAAGGTCAAGATATTTTTGGGCAAATTGTTTGAAAGCGCAGCTTTAAGTGTAGGCGATTCTACACCTCCAGTGCATTCATTGAAAAGTAATTAAAAATGCCTAAATCGGACAGGAATGTGACTTATCTCCATTTGTAATTTTTCACTAATGGCCTATGAGAATCTTTGAAAAGCATTGCAGTATGTGGTCTCTAATTATACATTTTTGAGCCTATTAAATCAAAACAAACTAAACTATTGTTCAGAATCCTTTGGAATGTCACATTAGACCAGGGGTGTCACTCATATTAGCTCAAGGGCCACATAGAGGGAACTATATTACCAAGTGGGCCGGATCGGTAAAAACATGGTACATAACTTAAAAACAATTGGCGTCAATTATAAATACATTTTCACCAGTTTTTTTTTTTTTTTTTTTTTTTTTTTGGGGGGGGGGGGTCAGCCCTATCATTGCGGGGCTCAACTGTAAATATATTGTTCCAAAAAATAACACAAATGCAAATGTAAAATTAAAATGACAAGTAATTGAATTTGTGTCGTATTTAACACGTTTATGTCGGTCTATGATTTTATTTGTATTTTTTTTTAAATATAACTTGTAAAATAATGAGCATAGCAATTCCATGTCGAAGTTGCATTGCTTGTGAAATCACAAATTTGTTGTTGATTGTGGCCAGCTGATTAATTGGTCCAACTCCTAATTATGATTTTTTTTTTCAACTTTACAAAATCATCTCGCGGGCCAGATTAAACTCCTTTGCGGGCCTGATCCGGCCCGCGGGCCCTATGTTTGACATCCCCGCATAAGACTTTAACAAGCATTGTTAAAAACACACAATTGTTCAATGGATTCTTTGCTGTTTCGTTGATTCCGGAATTGTTTATTTTTGTTTAATCTTGTTTTTTTTGTTTTTTTTGTTTTTTAATTGGACTCTGACAAAAATTAAATCAGTGACTCTCAACAAATGAATTTGAATGTGTGTCCAACATATTCTATACACCAGCGTTGTACATGTGCCAGTACATTGTGACAGTTCAGTTGTTGCATACTGTAGGAGTAGCATATCTTATTGTGTAAACATTTTTAGTAGCGATGGGGGAATGCCAATATCAGGCCTTGTTTCAAGATATCGGCATTCAGCGCGCCGGCTGATACCAGTATTGTCCGCCCTCTCGTGGCCGTTGCAGCATCAGGAACTACAAATTAGTGTTTAAAAGAATAGAAAATTGCCATTAATGTCATGAAGTTTTAACGAAAAAGATATATATTGGGATATATCAGTCTTTCTTTTTTGGGAGGGGGATGGATTTTATGTATCAAAAATACTTGTGATATTGGTGCTTGGTATTGTTATTGGTGACTAAACAGGTTGAGTACTGGTATTGGTCTGAAAAAAAAATAAATAAATAAAAAATAAGGTTCTCCATGCTCTCTATTTTTTTTTTTGTGCGTTAAAAATTATGCTCCTAAATAATTATATTTGCACTTCTTAGTACATGAAAAACTTTACACATCATTAAATTTAATTTTCAAAAGTGAATCCACTCACAAAAACAAACAGAATTCTAGCATTTTGGGTATTGTTTCCAAACAAATGTGATTCTTCAAAACGTTCATGTTGTCATATTGGATATGTGTCTTCTTATCACTCAAATAGTAAAATGCAATGGTCTTAACAAGCGTTTGGCTCCCCTTCATGCCGTCCACTTTTATTTAGGGCCCAGTTTGATCCATTTTTACCAATAAGGGACTGATGAACTTTATTGTCAATCAGGGAACACTAGGGATGAATTTGCCTTGGCAATATGGCAAACTACGGCTTGCCAGGCAAAACCTATGTTGCTCATAATCGTCCACTGAAATCATAATAAGCAGCAGACGTGGAACTAGTGACCAGCATAAATAATTTACATTGGAATGATCCAAGCCAGTCATCACAATTAATAAAAAGAACTCCGCTTTGACAAGAGCAGAGCAGACATTTGACTCCGAGACTGTCGCGTCTGCATGGGTTATTACTCAATGTTAAAAAAAAGGAAGCATACAGCTGCCTCCCTGCTGGAGCTTTGCAGCCACATTTATGCTTATGCAAATATGATGTGCAGTAGGATTTAACATTTGAGGGATCATTCGTTTGGTCTGCATAAATCATCAAAGTCTATCCCCCTTCCCCTAAGCTGATGCTCCCCACCTCCACCGCCACCCATTGATATGACCTGTGGCAAATCAGCCAACAGCGAAAGGTAGCGCTGAATAAATGAAGTGTGATTCTGGCAGAGTTTACTGGCATTTGAAGGAACATGAATGTTAATGAGATGGCAGCTTAGTAAGCATCAACAACCTCTGGTACGACAGTCAGCGAGGGGAAAGGAAACAAAACAGACAGTACTCAGCCTTACAACTTCAACTGTGATTATAAAAAACAGCATGCTGTAAGCATTTCTGCATGTAAATAATACTTAAATGATAATAATTTATACCATTAGTTGGATCCCCACTCAGACCACACAAGTGTGCGTTCTGCATGTTGCATACAGTACAAAACAAATGAAATCCATTTGGATGACAAGGCACAAATGAGACATGAAACCCCCCCTCAGTGGACCATCCTCCCGCCTTTCTCCGCTGCTACCTACTAATTTTATTCCTGAGATCAATTTGCTCACTGGCTATCATATGGCACCACCACTGCACCATATTAAATCTGATCCAATACCTCAGAGCTCAAAGCCCACCACAGAGACCGAGTACTTACCAGGACTGTCATGCAGAGAATTCTAATTCAAGCAGCTCCATGTTGCCAAGGAAATTCAAAATGCCTCCAAAAGCATGGAGACGGGGATACAGCAAACAAGACGGGCTCAGATCTGGAAGCTAAAGGCGGCTGGATGGAGCAATGAGATTCCCTCGTCAGCATCCGCAAAATGCCTTCGTCCTCTACAGATGCACTAAATCCAACAGCACTGATAGGCTGATATGTAAACACACGGGCGGCTCTGCTGCCTCACACACGCTCACATACATGCTGCACCTAGCGGAGAGCCAGAGGAAGGAAGGAGGGGTGGCGGATGAGAGAGGTGGAAGGAGGAGCTGCAGTGCCCTGGAAGAATGAGAGGACACATGAAGGGAGTTGAAAAGAAACGGAGACAACTGTCCTCTCATTGCCCTGGCAGCAGCATCATCGGATTGGGTGTTCTTTCTTTTCATGCAGGGATTTCTTTTTGCTATAGTAAACTATAACATAGTTTGTTTGTGTGTGCGGAGAGAGAATGTTGGTAGTGAGAGAGGCGCAAGTAGCAGCGGGATGAAGATAAGAAGGTGAGAGGAGATTATGGCAGCTCAGAGGACATTTTGTCATTGGAGAATAAACAGCCAATTAAAGAATAAAATGGCAACGATTGTACAGTGTAGATAAGGATGGACAAGTGCTTACTTTATTGTCCCACTTATGGGGGCATTCCAATTAATGTACCTGTAATCATCATCAGTGAAAACCACGTTTGTTTTGAGTGCAGTGTAAGGTGCTCGATGCACAGGCTTAACCGTACTAATTGCTGTTATAGGAGCTCAAAAGCTGCCAGTGTATGCCAAGCTCCATCAGGGAGTTTTTATGGGATATAATGTGGCAGAGGATTTAGTCAAGTGGGCATGAACAGCTTCATGCCCCCGAATGAGCGATGTGAAACTATGAACAGGGTATTGATTCTAATTTCCTCAATCCGTTCGATTTTGATTCACAAGAGTTCAATTCTATTTGATTTCAACTAAAGATTCGCTTTAGTTCAATCTTATATTGATTAATCATGGAACATCCATCCATTTTCTTGACTGCTTATTCCACACAAGTGTTGCGGGGGGTGCTGGAGCCTATCTCAGCTGGTTTTGGGCAGTAGGCGGGGGACACCCTGGACTGGTTGCCAGCCAATCGCAGAGCACACAGAGACGAACAACCATCCACACTCACAAGCACACCGAGGGACAATTTGGAGAGCCCAATTAACCTGCCATGCATGTCTTTGGAATGTGGGAGGAGACCGGAGTACCCGGAAAAGACCCACACAGGGACGGGGAGAACATGCAAACTCCACCCAGGAAGGCTGGAGCCTAGACTCGAACCCGAGTCCTCAGTACTGGGAGGCGGATGTGCTAACCAGTCCTCCACCGTGCCGCCTTATGGAACATCAATTGTTCTTCAATGTCAAGAACATGATAAATAAAAAAAATTTTTTTTTTTAAATAATTTACATTTTTTTTCACCAAATATTAAATTCCAAAGTAAAGTAACACCTGTTATAATCGCTTAAGCGTTACACAAACGTTGATATCAGCAAGGATGAGATGAACATATTTTCACAATTCTAATTTAATAATTGTAAATATAAATTTAAAAGATTATTAATTGTCTTAAAGTGCAATAAGTCAGGTCTTTCATAAATATATGAAAATACTTTTAAATTCATGTCAACAGTAAATTTCAAGAAAACGCACGATGGCCATTGTTTCCGCCTGTTCACCATTCAGAGGTGATTTTCTGCGTATAATGGATAAAAATGCACCAGTTCTTTAAAATAAACATCTTTGTATGTAGGGAGTGAAGATGTTCAAGGGTAAAAATAATTTCGTACTTGAGTGCTTGATGTTTGCTGTCCATGTAATAACTGCACCAATATGAAATAATAGAGCCGAACATGACATTTAATAATCTCCTGCAAACAAAGGACTGAGTGAACTATTGCTATATATTTGGAGTACACTGCATAAAGATTTGATATAAAGCATTAGCATACTGTATGTCATTAACTGGTTTTGCACAAGAACATCCACACTGCTGGATCATGTTTTCTGAGAACAACCCATGCATCACATTTATATGCAAGTTTTCCACAAACAAAATACCAAATCCTTTGCTTAAATTTCATTGAATTATTTTTGAGAGATTATGAGGGTCTCCTTGGAAAAGTGGGGTGCTTGGACTTCGAATGTTTGGGGTCTGGTTTAGAGTAAGAATTGTCAACTCTCACACTCGAGGTTTATGACAAGGATCACCAAATCCAGTCCTCGAAGACACCTATCTATTATCTCTCATGTTTGGGATGATTCCCTCTTCCAACACATCAGATTCATATCATCAGGTCATCAGCAATCTCTGCAGAAGTCTGATGATAACGATCCTGATCATTTGAATCAGGTGCATTGGCGGAGGAAAAATCCAAAACATGCTTGATAGGGTCCCGTAAGGACATGAGTTGGTGACCCATGGCTTACGGTATAATTTAAATATCTTACACGTAATAAGGGCTCCATATTCGTAAACAGCACAGCTGTGCTCAATCATAAAATCTGGTGTATCCTAATTTCCATGCCGTCTTTCCAGCGTATCAAGAGTCCTTTGACATGCGCACTTGACAATTTTTCGGGGACAGAAATTCATCAGAATTTTAGGCTTGCTGGAACCACGTCTAAGATTTGGTGCAGGTATTGTCATGTTTCAGTTTTGGGGCCGGGGTTTAGTTTTGGTTCTTTATGTTGTTTTTTGTCCGGTTTTCTCTCCCCTAGTCTCGTCACAGTTAACCTTGTCCACCTGTGTGTGTCGCCCCTCCCCGTTTGTGTTGCTAATTAGTGTCCTCTGCCTGCTGTGTTTCACGGGTGTGTCTTGTTAGTGTCTCGTTAGTGTTGTAATTAGGGAGTGGTGTTTGTTCATGCATCGTGGGAGCATTCTTTTGTCTAGTCTTGTCCAGTTGAGGTGTGCAAGCTGTGTTTATAGCGTTTACGGCTAGTCAAGTTTCTCAACGTCTGGTCAAGTGTCTCCCCTGCAAGCCAAGTGCCTCACATCCAAGCCAAGTGTCTCACGTCCACGCCTAGTGTCTCACATCCACGCCAAGTGTCTCACATCCACGCCAAGTGTCTCACGTCCACGCCAAGTGTCTCACATCCACGCCAAGTGTCTCACGTCCACGCCAAGTGTCTCACATCCACGCCAAGTGTCTCACGTCCACGCCAAGTGTCTCACATCCACGCCAAGTGTCTCACGTCCACGCCAAGTGTCTCACATCCACGCCAAGTGTCTCACGTCCACGCCTAGTGTCTCACATCCACGCCAAGTGTCTCACATCCACGCCAAGTGTCTCACGTCCACGCCAAGTGTCTCACATCCACGCCAAGTGTCTCACGTCCACGCCAAGTGTCTCACATCCACGCCAAGTGTCTCACGTCTACACCAAGTGTCTCACATCCACGCCAAGTGTCTCACGTCCACGCCAAGTGTCTCACATCCACACCAAGTGTCTCACGTCCACGCCAAGTGTCTCACATCCACGCCAAGTGTCTCACGTCCACGCCAAGTGTCTCACATCCACGCCAAGTGTCTCACGTCCACGCCAAGTGTCTCACGTCCACGCCAAGTGTCTCACGTCCACACCAAGTGTCTCACGTCCACGCCAAGTGTCTCACATCCACGCCAAGTGTCTCACGTCCACGCCAAGTGTCTCACATCCACGCCAAGTGTCTCACATCCACGCCAAGTGTCTCACATCCACGCCAAGTGTCTCACGTCTACACCAAGTGTCTCACGTCCACTCCAAGTGTCTTACATCCACGCCAAGTGTCTCACGTCCACGCCAAGTGTCTCACATCCACGCCAAGTGTCTCACGTCCACACCAAGTGTCTCACGTCCACACCAAGTGTCTCACGTCCGCGCCAAGTCTGTCCTGCCCCGTCTGTCCACGTCTTTCCCAGTCTGTTCACGTGTCTCCCTGCCTTGTTTCTCCGCCATTGGGTCCATCCACTGCATCTTCTTCTTGACAGGTATTCAGATTTTTATGAATTTGATTGGGACACAGACAGACAGATTCTGCGCAGACGTGTGTGGTGGATGTCATCGTATTTCATTCATAAATATGACAACCGCATGTATTGAACCATCTGAATCATTGTCTCCAAGTACCCATTCCTCAGAACTGTGATCTCCCTGGCCTACATTATATCATCCACCCATGGCGGTCCGCTGCGTAGGACATAAAAGCAAATCAGTGTCTTCGTCTGCTATGCCAAGGACTATAAGCGTTTCTCTTGTGCGCGAGATTTGAAGGGAATGAGAGGAGCTGCTTTGATTGGCAGCAAATCGAGTCATCTGTGTTCACGCCTACAACAGCCCAAAATATGTTTTTTTGTATACTTAACTTACATAGGTCTGCTAAAACAGTAAAAATGGGCATGAAAATAGAGATACCCAGAGGCCATTTCACGAATAGCAACATTGAAATGAATCTTGTAAACATACAGTAGTGTTTAAGCGTAGGGAATTTAGGTTGTATCACGAAGCAAGGTTATTAGAAAACTACAATACTGACCATTAGGAAACGGTTAATTAATCTCATTTACATTCATGAAAAATAAGAAAGTCACTGGGTGAAATAGGTGTTTAGCATTGTGTCTTTGAAAATGTAAAACCAAGAAAATGACAAATTGTGAAAGCATAATATCAGATTCTGGACAAAAACGTTGTCATAGAACTCATCAACAAATGATCTCATCTAGTGCACTATAGTGTAAGTCCACAGTCTATGATGAGGGTTCTTAAAACAAGCAAACTGAATAACCCTGGAAATTTAACTGTAATGATGACATTTAATTTTGGAGTGGAATGGAATGTTTAGATAAATGAAATCAAAAATGCTTTCAATTACCCTTCTAACCTCGTATTAAATACTGAAGAACAGATGGTATTAATAAATGCAATATTCTAGTCTAGAGGAGGATTTATTAATTTTTTTACTCGATGCCACTCAAAGTATGTCGATGTAAGATAAGTCTGCTAAATTTGTACATTTATTTACAGAATATGTGGCGACTTCTAAGATGGTTTAAATGTCAAGAGTCCGATCAGTAAAAAGTGAGACTATATCGGCTTTCAGGCATGCTATCTCCAAAATAAAGTGCCTCTGTTGTATCTACCAACAAACCCCGTCACGCACAAGGCACACACTGCGACAACAGCTACACGTAAGAATTAAAGGACTGGCACACAGCACAGGAGGCTGCTGCTGGTTGCACTCTTCACTAGAAGTGAAAACATGACGGCCGGAAAAAGCCATTTTGTCTTGTTTATGTCATGTTGAAACCCAATGCTGGGGAAAGGGCTTGCCTGTTGGTTAATCCTGAAGGTGTGACTGTGGGAACAGAAGATTAAATAAAGGAAATGATTCGGCACCAAGAAGGTCTCGTGAGGATGTTTTACTGGACCATTACAGGCATACAGAAATGCAAGTTAAATACATGTCTTAGGCCTAATGAAAGCCATCTTGAGTTAATTACTTCTTAGCCTCCCTAACGTCATCATGACATCTCTGAAAACCTCATCAAGTCTTGTCACGAGAAATTACAGCTTCATCTGATGAGTTTTGACAGTGATGTAAGCATCTGTACATATTTAGGGGAATTTTCCATGTTACATTTAAATTGGTTGCCAAATGGTCAAACTGGATCAGATCTTGATTGAACTTGTTTTAACAGATTACACACTTTGACACCATCTGAACCAAAAAAAGATGATCTGGGTCTCATCAGACCACAGGACATGGTTCCAGTAAACCATGTCCTTAGTCTACTTGTCTTCAGAAAACTGTTTGTAGGTTTTCTTGTGCATCATCTTTAGAAGATGCTTCTTCTTGGGCCATGCAGACCAATCTGATGGCAAGTGTGCGTGTGGTCTGAGCAAGGACATGCTCAAGGGCACCTTCAATTTCTCTAGCAATATGCTAGTACTCACATGTCTATTTTCCAAAGAGAACCTCTGGATGTGACGCTCAGCACGTGCAATCAGCTTCTTCTTTGGCCAAGCATGGCGAGGCGTGTTCTGAGTGGAACCTGCCCTGTTAAATTGCTGGATGGTCGTGACTATTGTGATGCAGCTCAGTTTCAGGGTGTTGGCAATCTTCTTATAGCCGAGGCCATCTTTCTGCAGTGCAATAGTTCTTTTTTTCAGTTCTTCAGAGAGTTATTTGCCACCAGTTGCCATGTTTCAGTGACCAGTATGAGAGAGTGAGAGCTGTACTAGTGCCAAATTACCTGCTTCCTGTAACACTAATGACACTTGGAAAGGAAAATTACTAGCTGTGCTCCATTTGTCCATATATGTAAATAAAATTATATATAATGGCATAGCTCAGTGGTAGAGTGGTCGTCTCCATCCCTGAGATTGTGGGTTGAGATCATCAGGTTTCAAATAAGAGTCAGGGTTTCATAATAGTTTCAAACTAGTTCTGGCATTTGTGCAAACTAGGAGTAGGGTTTCAAATTAGGGTTTGAAACTAGGGTTAGGGTATCAAACTAGAAGTAGGTTTCAAATTATGGTTTCACACTAGGGTTTGGGTTTCAGTTTTAGGTTTCAAACTAGCAATGGGGTTTCAATCTAGAATAGGGTTTGATAGCAGGGTTTCAAACTAACTAGTTTTAACTTCAAACTACGGCTCGGGTTTCAAATTAAATTTGGGGTTTCAAATGAGGTTTAGAGTTTCAAATTAGGTTTTCTAACTAAGGTAGGGTTTCAAAGTAGGGTCACAATTTTTAAGTTTGGAACTGAGTAAAACATCTAAGGTGTGACCACAGGTTTCAAAGTAGGGTTTGGGTTTCAAAATGAAGTTTTAAAAACAATTCTATTGTTTCAAATCGGGTTTCAAACTAGAGTAGGGTTTCAAAGTAGGGTTTTAATTATTTTCTAGGGTTTCAAATTGAGGTTTCAAAGTAGGTTTCAATTTACAAGGGTTTACAACTGTTTCAAACATCGGAATGCGTGACCACCGGTTGTAGAGTGTTAGGGTAAAATCTCAAAGACCCTCATAGCACGTTGAGATTTCTTTTGTGAAATTTGCTCACTCTCCAAATCCTTCCAAGGGTTCAGAATACAGTACATCCATGCCACCTGTTCAGAGAATGCTGAAGGAAGGTGTGCAATGCTGTATTGCATCAAAATCCTCTGAAATTGAATGTTAAGTACTTTTTGCATATTTGCATAAGACAGCAACACATGTGGAACATAACATTAGTAAATATGGTGCATAATTACCCAGGTTTGAGCAGATGGTGACTGTGCGAAGAGCATTAATGATGCAGCTGGGTAAGAAGTTAATGGATGATTGGTAGTCACTAATGCATGATATAGTGGGGATTATTTCTTGATGTTTAATTAAGTGAACCCTTTAACTGCAGCATGAAGCATACGCAGGTTCAGAAGGCTCGGTGATGACTAAAATAAAATGTGTTTAAGGTCACAACGTAACAGAATTTTACACTGTTACTGACTGGAATGTTTGGCAAACACAGTACAGTATACAGTACCAATGCTGTGGTAAAGAAAGTGAAAGAGAACCACCTTGTGGAGTAGCACAGAAACAGCAACTTCATAATACAATACAGTACACTTAAAAAATGAATTTGTATGTCAAGAGTTATCCTATTTCATTTCTTATTACTTTTATGTGTGAACTAGTTTCACTGTACATTTAGAAAATGAACATTTCAGTCACTCATTCTATTATGTGACAAATTCAGCTGCTCTGCCTCACAAAAATGATTTTAGGCCCTGCTGATATTGCAACATTCAGTTGAAAAGTGTTTGGTGTGAGTTATTCAGTGAACGGCCCCCAAAAGAGCCGAAACAGACAGCTTCCACTGGCATGATGCTGACTTCACTAGCCCCGTGTCAAAGAACACCCCACAGTGTGTGTGACCTACTTGAGCACGAATCTGCTCAAGACTTTTGCTTTTCTTTCTGCAGCAACAGCTGTCCTAAAAATTGACAGAAAATGCCAGTGAGCACAGAGGTGATTGTGTTCAAAGTGTGTATAATTGTTTTAAGTGATGAACCATGTCCACCCTCCACGGGCTATTTCCCGTGACCTTGTTTTTACTCAAAGGTCTGTATTGTTTTCTTTTCAGTCGTTTCCTTTTGACTGTAATAATATTCAGGAGGTTCTTCTTGCATGCATGCATGCATAATGTTGTTTAATGAGGTCTGACAGAGGTCTAATCTCAAAAAGCGTTTATTTAATGGATGTGTTTCACACACTGATCAGTTAGTCTTGTTTACTACACACAATACTTATATAAATTACATTTGCTATTAAATAAATAAAATCAAAATGTTTCTTTGGCAACGTACACAATTTATATACAGTATTGTAAAATCTGCTTTACTGAACTCTCCCTTGCACCATTTAAAACATAACCTTCTGGGTTTTGCATAATTCTCCATTTAACAGAGACAGAGGGCAGAGGTAACAATAATTTGAGGAATGAGGAGCTATAACAGAGTATCCTGCAAATTTACAGCTCGTCCTGCTGAATATCAAGCAGTTTTTATAGCGTCTGGTGCAGTGTGAGCACCTTTCACCACACAGGATCCAATTTTATTCTACTCCTTTCTCCAGAGCTTACTGTAGTGTGGGGGAGGCTTTTATCAATTGGCTCACACATAAAGAGAGAATTTTCCACATTCCAAGCAGAAGTGATGACTCTCACCTATGTGAAATGGTGTGGAAGAATGTGCTGTGTCTAGTCATCAACAATAACAGCTCAGAGGCAGTATTGTGGGATCAATTTAAATTAAACCAGCCATCTTTTGTTTTTAATGTCAACTACTTCAGCTACATTTTTGTTCCACAAATATTGTATGTGACCAGGATTGATAGTTGTTCTTCCCTGTCTGCCACATATTGATCTTTTTTTTTTTTTTTTTACGTCAAATTGTAAGTTAAGGCAATGTTGTTATATTTTCAGCAACATCAACATGAGACATGAGGTGTTTATATGGAGCATTTTCTTTCCGTTTGGCTGTTTGGATTCATTCCAATCTGAATACATGGCTCCATATGTGCTGTATCTTGGATCTACTTTTATCCAGTCATTATTTAACTCATCAGGAGCCTATCACATATAACTTAATACTGAAAGTACTATTCTTTGTTTTGTTACACTGCATGCCGAAGCCAAACTTATCATGTTTTATAACGTGATACGTTTTTGCATTGTTACATGAAACATTACATAATGTAGATGGGACTGTGAGACGATGCATGTTCATTAGTGATTGGATAGTATGAGCATCGTAGTTTCTTTTGAAGAGCAAATACTGACTTTGGCTCGCCTTATTTTTGCAAAATACTTTACAGTGGATACATAGTTTGTTTGCAATTAAAAGAAACAGACACATAGCCTTTATCTATATGCATTTATCAGTCATTTTATTTTTGCCAGGCAACAATGACAGACACTTGTTTCAAGGAGCGCTTTTATTAGGATATCAGCCAGTATCTGTTGCTGTTATGCAACATTTTTATTGACAGGGTCATGTGGACCAATGCGCTTGCCTAGAACACATACTGATGCCTTCAAATGTTTTATGTGCACATCTGTTATCCGCATGTAAAGTGAGGCAGCTCGCATTTGCGACCATTTTGCTCACAATCTCGATCACTGAACGGTTTTGTAAATTTTGGTATTGCAGAATTGCTTTGTTTTATTTTGCTATTACAATAACATAGTTGATACTTTTATTTTGAAAGATGCAGGAAAGCTCTCGTAAATTGATAGGAACTGAAGTAACCAATTTAGTGCCAGAAGTAGCGCCATCTTCGATGTGCAGAGAAGAGGTGTGCGCGCCACAGTCAAAACAGAGAGAACTGAAGTTTACAAGTAATTCAGTGAACGGTTGTTTAGCACCTGGTTGAGGAGGGAACAAGGTTCGTAGTAGAGTAATATTTCATTGTTCAACGAATTTCGAATACATTTCAACTGTTTGTGTGGTTTGCTGCTAAGTAAAACTACAGTTTTCATCAGCTTGAGTGTGCAAACGCACCTTGGTAAATATTAAGCAATGCTCTATGGTTCAAGATTGTTTACTATGAATCTGTATTTTCTGTATGGTTTATTTTTGTTTTATGGTAATTACAAAGGTAAAGGGCAAGGTTAAAGTGTTTTTATGCAATGTCAATTGTACTGAAAAACGAGACTGTTAAGGCTAGAAAACGTAATGTAAGGCAATTCATTTATGGTATATTGCTTAAATAAGATATAAGGATACACAAAACATACCGATTGAGTTATTAATGGCAGTTTCTGTTTATTTGCATTGTAGCTCTTACGATGTGTTCACACAAGGACTGTTCATTAAAAGTTGTGAACCATCAGTTGGAGAGACCAACTGCCTAGAACTGGGGGGAGGCAACACTGGTCCTCAAGAGCCGCATTCCTGCATTCCAACACTGTTGGAGGAGGGAGACGTCTCAAACACACAGGACTGCGGCTCTCGAGGACCAGGGTATCCTACACCTGGCCAAGAGGAACAGCACCAAAGTGAACCTGTACTGTATGTTCCCTTCCGAATGCATATCAAAAGTATCTGATAACATTAGGTTGGAGAGGTGAAGAGAGACGACAGGCACTTTGCCAATAGCATCCTCTCTAGTAGTACAGTAGTTGTACCAGTAGATGGGGGTGTTGCGCTTTGCTGTTTCTGCTTTCTGTTTTGTTTTGCACAATCTGAGGTGAGGCTGGCTTCTTGCTGCTGCAAGTTCCAAACGGTTTAAAAAATAAAATAAAATCCATATATGCCTCTCCTTACTGCTTGTCTCTGTTCTAAACGATTGTTTTACTTTATGCTTCACACGTGCACTTACTTTTTAGAAAACCTATTAATTGCCGCCCTGGTGATAGGAAGGATCGATGATTACTTTTATATATTATCTATTTTAAATTAACTTACTTGTCAATCAATTTTACTGTACTTGTTTATAACACCCAAAAAAATTATGTTTTCCATACAACGCTGATATTCATTTTACATTTGCATATTAAGCTTGATCAGAGGGTTAAACTCAACTCAACTCAGATTGATTTATAAAGCACTTTAAAATACATTGCAGTAAAGAATAAGATAAGAAAAACAAGAACAAAGCAAACATTTTAAGTGAGTTACAAGTTTTTTGTATACAAGTAAATCAGTTTACATCACTAAATTAATAACAAGTAGGCAAGTAAATAAATAAATAAATAAATAAATAAATAAATAAATAAATAAATAAATAAATACATAGATAAATAAATAGAATAAACATCAGATTCATGACACAAAAGACAGCACACACCACCAAACACCAAAAACAATGTTAAGTCTCATAGTGCGCCAAAAGCCAAAGAATACAGATGGTTTTTAAGACGTGTTTGAAAATAAATAAAGATGGGGATTGCCTAATATTTTGTGGAAGGTCATTCCAAAGGGAGGGACCGGCAGCTGCAAAGGCTGATTCCCTCTAAGCCGCGCTTTGTCCTCAGTACCTCCAATAGTGTCTGGTCTGCTGACCTCAGACACCAGGCAGGTGTGTAGGGGTGCAAGAGCTCAGCGAGGTAAGCTGGGGCAAGACCAATTAGAGATTTAAAAACAAATAAAAGAATCTTAAGTTGGACTCTAAATTTTACGGGCAGCCAGTGAACAGAGGTCAGGATAAGGGTTATGTGCTCCCTCTTACGGGCACCAGTAAGGAGGAGAGCAGCAGCATTTTGGACAAGCTGGAGACGCTGGTGGGAGGACTGGCTGATTCTAAAGTAAAGTGTATTACAGTAATCCAGCCGAGATGTAATGCTCCAAAGTCCCGCACTGCCCCACTGCCATATGGTGTTCCACAAGGTTCTATTTTGGGGCCCCTACTGTTTACGCCCTTGGGCTCTATCCAAACAAAACATGGGGTTTCTTTTCATTGCTACAGATGACAGTCAGATCTATGTCCCACTTAGTAAAATGGACGCTTTCTCATTGAGGCCACTTTTGTCCTGTCTGGAGGAAATCAAAGCCTGGATGGCTTTAAATTTCTTGAACTGCAAAGAGAAAAAAACAGAAGTTATGGTCTTTGGTCCCAGTGGCCTTTCTCATCCTGCTGACTTGGGTTGTTCCGATACCGATACTGGAGAGGCGCCAATACTGCATTAAAACAGTGGTATCTGTATCGGTTTTCATGTTGAGGAAAAAAAAACCTTAGGTATCGGTATGGTATAGGTATCAGCCGATACTGCAAAGCTGGGTATCGGAATCGGTATCGGGGGCCAAAAACCGGTATCGGAACAACACTAGTCTTAAGCCAACAGTCTCACACTTGGGTGTCAAGATGGACAGTGATTTCAAACTGGACCAGCAAATTGCTGCTGTTGTCCATTGACATTTTACAGACTATTCTTGACCCTCCCGGTATTACGGGACAAAGTGCGTCCCTTGACATCTCAATACGGAACGTGTACTTAGAGTTCTAAATATGGGACAATTCCATATTTCAAGAGACGGTTGACCATCCTGACTGTATAAGTGATCTAACTTAATTCACTATTGATAATGTTCAGTGTCACATAGGTTCACTCAAACCGTGGGTTAGACAAGTCACTGGCGTCATCTTGTGAGATTGCTGAGATTCTACCTACTAAATTGTCATTGTCCTACCAGGTTTAGGCTACTCCCTAATTGCTTCGTGAATCTCCCTTTCCTCTGGACAAAAACGGCAATTAGAAGTATGTTCTTGCGACGTAAGATAACCCTCACAAAGTGTTGACTGGCAGCCTCAAAGCTGTGCGATGCTAAGTGTTGTCATCGAGTAGACAGGACTGCTGACTTCCGATTTTCTCTACGCTTAGTTGAAACAAAGAGCATTCCTAAGGTCTCATCACTCTCGTTAAACAGTCTAGTTCTACTGCGGTGATGGTGTACAGCAGCAAAATTGCTTGACATCTGCTTAGCACTCGCTACATGCTCACTTTCTCTCCCCATACCAGCAAATGTGCCAAGGACTTCTCAAGAGAA
The DNA here is from genome assembly GCF_051991245.1 of Festucalex cinctus. NCBI lineage: Eukaryota > Metazoa > Chordata > Actinopteri > Syngnathiformes > Syngnathidae > Festucalex > Festucalex cinctus. The sequence continues at coordinate 11,027,815 of NC_135414.1, forward strand.
CTATGCAAGGGACTAGCCTACATTTTCGACCAACTCCCTAATGTTGGGTTCCTAGAGGGCCAAACTCATATTTACTCTGACTTCTCACTTCCACACAGTGGCAGGCTGTCAAGGCAGTCAGGGTCATATTTCGTTGTCCTCCATATCGTCTTAATAAGGAATTGGACTTTTTTTTTTTTTCCCTCCCTGTGGGCATGACAGCTTGCTGAACAGGGTGAGAAACTTTAGCTTCCTGCTATAAAAGGCTGGCAAGATGATATACTGTAGTTGATATTTAAGCCAGGTACTGTAAGTCGTGGCCCACTGCTAGCTTGGTGGTTTTACAGCACTAATTTATTTCTGACAGAGTAAACCAACTATTAGGATGTATACAGGTGTTTGCTGGAATTAATAAGACATCAATTAGGATTCCAGGTTCCTGCTATGGCTAAAAGGTAGGCAAGGTCCCACAAAATATATAAACGTTTGAAAAGAAACACACTTTCACCATTGGATTGTTCTGAAACACAATTGTATCAGTCCATTTATCCCAGAAGAAAGTGCCAAAATCGCATTTTCCTCTCTGCTGCTATCACAGGCTCAATGTGACAATAACAAACTCAAACAAATTTACAAAAGCCTATTGCCTTGATTCTGTTGGCTGCAGCTGTTAGTTCCCATTAGTTTGCTACAAGCGCCCCAGTAGCACTTCGTCCGTCTTCATCAATTTGTCAAGTGTGGTTCCTAGCTGACCAGAATGTTTATGGACTTGAACTTGGACCTTGAACTTATGCCGTGAGTTGAGATTTCCCTGCAGTTAGTCATATACTGTCTTTATAGATCTTTGTCCTTCTTATGCTGCATTCAAAAAATCTCTGAGGTACAATATACCTGATTTAGTGTGTGATGATGATAGAATTGGTACAAGAAATAAATAAAGCAAAACTTGATTAATTGATTCATCTACTACATAGCTGGGAGCACCTACGATTGTATCCGCCAAATGTGCAAAATTGTTGCACAGTTCATTTTACTTGTTTTGGAAGGAATATAGACAAATCAATGAATTTAGCACAAGTGATTTATTAAACCTGTGAGGAAAAATGAGAAGCAGAGAGGAGAATGGATCTTTTCGTGTAAACAGTTTGAAATGCCAGAAATAAAAATTATCAGAACATGGCAGTTTTTGAGCTTTTGAAATCACAAGGATTCATGTCAAGTGATCTAGCTGTGCCTCTGGGGCCTTTCAGCATACAATGACAATTGGTGCTGGCATCTCCTGCAGCAGTTTTTTTTTTTTTTTAAAGAGTGCGGTCCAGTTTTAAACTCAAAATTTTATATATACCGTATATATATATTTTTAAAAAAAAATCCTATTAATTAAGCAACAAAACAATGAAGAGACTTATCCATCCATCCATTTTCTTGACCGCTTATTCCTCACAAGGGTCGCGTGGATGAAGAGACTTATCTATATTTAAAATAATTTTTAGTCGTAGCACTAATTTGGGTCCCAACGAATGTTGCCCTCAGTAATTAGCTTACTTATCAAAATAATTCATAAAATCTTTTAATTGATGGTTTCAAAGTTGTCGCCATTCTTGTGCAATGTCAGATTACTGCATTTTGGTGATGCCAACTGAAATTATGAAATTTAAAACTGTCAAATGATGTTCCTAACTCAACATTCTCAATTGGTATGTGCAACAACAAAAAGCACGTGTGATGCAGCCCGAGACAATTTGTCTGCTAATAAATTAACTTTGTACACTTTCCATCCAGTCATTTCTGTTAAGTGCACAATATCTATGTATGATTCTGTCGAACATCTTAAGAGGAGAGTAGTCTCTAAAAGCAAAGACAAACCCCAGAGCGACAATATAAAAATGCATTTGGGGAATTTGGACCCTTTCAGGTGTTTTCCCCCACTCATTATGTTGTAGCCTAATGTTAAAATCCATCCAGCCATCCATTTTATTAACCGCTTGCTCCTCACAAGGGTTGCGGGGGTGCTGGAGCCTATCTCAGCTGGCTCTGGGCAACAGGCGGGGTACACCCTGAACTGGTTGCCACCCAATCGCAGGGCACACAGAGACGGACAACTATCCACACACACAAACACACCTAGGGACAATTCGGAGCGCCCAATTAACCTGCCATGCATGTCTTTGGAATGTGGGAGGAGACCGGAGTACCCAGAGAAGACCCACACAGGGAGAAGACCCACACAGGCATGGGGAGAACATGCAAACTCCACAAGGAAGGCCGGAGACTGGACTCGAACCCAAGTCCTCAGAACTGGGAGGCGGACGTGCTAACCAGTCCTCCACCGTGCCCAGATGTGCTTTAAGAAAATAATAATAATAATAATAATTTAAATTCTGTACACTACTATGATTATGTCAATAGTAGAGCTGCCAAACGATTAACATCTTTAATCAGATAACACATCACATTTATCACATTATGACTTTTGATTCATCAAGATTAATTACTTAATAAAAAAAGGCTTTTCCTAATCAACATTTTTTGCCCGTCAAATTTGAAGAGCACCTATTATGTGTTAATTCTTTCGACAGTTAATGTGATGTCTTCAATATTTTTTGATCCACTATATATGCTCATCCTCCTCTTTTTCCAAGAAGTTAATTACTTGCATAATAAAAAAAAATAAAATAAAAAAAATATGACCCCAGTAGTTGACATGAACAAATATTCTGAATGTGATACCACTCAACCATTTATGAAATGCTTTACTTTAATGCATGTAATTTCAAATAAATGTAATATCCTAAATTCTTCATTTCCTTTTTTGGCAACGTGTGCTGTTTCGAATCAAGGCAAAAACAAAAAAAGTTCACCACACAAATAGATAAGCTGCAAAACAAGGTTGCGAAACCTTATCCTCATGAGGTGGACATTTTTCAATCTGATATCTGATTTGGCATATTTGTCCCCCCACCCCCAGTTGATTTAAGATGTCTAATAGTGAAGAAATGCTACAAAGGCCACAAAGAACAAGCAACCAGTCCCTAACAGATGCCACAAGTGTCTTCTCTCACATGACGGCTCATATTCTTTTTATTTGCACCAAGTAACTGCATGGTGTAACATAGATGATAAACCGCTAGTCGGGTTATTTCATTCATATTTCTCCGTGAAAGCGTCTCTTCCAACACACAAACGTAAATCCTACAAAAGGGCGAAAATAAAAAAATGAAGTGCGGCGGAGTTGACCGCGTAAAAGAAAAGTTGGCTAGCTTTACCTCAGTAGTTTACAACGCAGTGCTTGCTTGTGGCCGATACTTCATGCTAACGTTAGCTCAGCTTTGACAAAGTCCCCCATTTATAATGCGTCACGCCAAAAAATATGTTGTCACAAAAACAGCCCCTTACTGTTTGTTATGATTTTGCAACACTTATTTAGCATGTCTCACCCGTGCATTCGGTTGTCCTGACGGCAACCGGCCGGACGCCAGCGGGAGAATACGATGCGTTCACAATGCCGACATCGACATCGGACATATTGCATAAACGTCGCTGTTGTACGGCAAACCTGGCACAACCTATTGCTGCTAGACCGTAATGGGTGCTCAGTACTGTCTAAAACAGACTTTGAAGTGGAATTTTGTCACTGGCATTAATTCATATGCTGCCAATCACACGAATATGGGGTATATATGTTGAGTTACGAGTTCTCTTAATCCCTACGTTCCCTGAAGGCACTGTCACTGGGGGGTGTTTCCAAAGCGCTTTTGTGCAGCTGTCACTCATGATTCCACGCCCCGCTCAGTTGTCACCACGCCCCCACGTAACATTCGGGCCAAAAGTCTGAAACTGAAAAAAAAAAAGACTTGAAAGTGAAAAAAAAAAAGATCTGAAAGTGAAAAACGATTTGAAAGTGAAAAAAAAAGTTTTGAAACTGAAAAAATGTGTTGAAACCCAAAAAAATAAGATCTGAATCTGCAAAGAAAAAAACATGCACCTGAAAAAAATAAGACCTCAAATGTCAAAATATATATGGAAGCAAAAAATGAAAATAAATAATTTATTCAAAGGCAGGACCGAAGTGAATCAAAATTAATTTTGACCCGAAAAAACTTTTCACATGCTTATTTTTACTTTGAATACCTTTTTATATTTTGTGAAATTCAAGATCAACACAACAATTTTCAGTTTCGAGTTTTATTTTTTCAAGTACAAAACTTTTGGCCCTAATTTAACTCCATAGGTGTGCTTCGCCGCGAGCTACAGGTTTGAATCTTTCATTCCCGCATATTTTCCGTTTGGATTTGTAACTAAACCACCTTATTGCGTGGATTTGTAGGAGCCCTCTACCGTGGCCGGTCGAGTGTGTTACGTTCACGCAGCGGGGTGGCGTGTTGTACACCGCGACGACGGGTGAGTGAAATGTATGTTGCTGTGATAGTGAGAGTCGGCCGGGCTCACTTAACGTGATTAGTGAAGCTGTTAATATGCTTTTGAATGTTTGAATGGAGCAATTTTAACGGTTAAAGAACTTCAACTGTTACTTTATTGTTGATAGAATTATGAATGCCGATGACAACTGTTAACTGTTGATTATGTATTGATGATGTTAGATGATCCTTTTTGTAAATATTGCCAATATTTATATGGATGATTTTATGTGCACATTGGAATATGCGATTGTAAGGAACCTTGTGATTAAGAATTTATGGTACTGTTGTTAGGCTGTGTTCTCAACTGATGGTGAGCTAAAAAGGAGTAGGACCCGCACCTACAAATTGAAATGGATTGAAACATCTCAAGAGTCGACCTCCTCCTGCCAGGCCGGTAGGGGGCTCTTCGTGGCCCACAACCCCACTTTCGCCTTTTGACATCTTGGCTACTATGCATCCAACCTTTTGCAGAACCTCTTTCCATTCCACCAACTGCTTAAAACCCCCTTTTCACCTTTTACACATGCACACACACATTTTTGGACTATCTCATTAGACCCAGACGTGGGTCGTCAACCAACTGTGGATGGACTGAGGGCTTTTCGCATTCGTCAACGTTGGGCTTTGGATGTTATTGATTGACTTTGGGAGTGTTGTTATTGAATGAATTTGATGAAGCGCTGATTGAACTGTTTTAAACATGATTGTTAATATTTACTGTACATAATTACATTCTGGTATTGGTATTTGGTTTTCCTATTTAATATACTTTTTGCAAATCAATCTCAGTTTCCTGTCCACTCTCTTCTGAGCGAAATCCTAGAATCTTCTGATGAATTAGCCTACTGATATATATTGCGATATATTAACATCTATTTTTCTAGTGTACTGGTTGCTCTGGCTCATTTGGCTGCCAGTGCAGGGTTACAATGGCCTGTGCATGAATTTGGATGGCTAAATTATTAACAACTCTTTGACCAATGTTACTTACCTCATCCCCTTAGTGGTAATTTTACTCCGTTTTGGGAGTTCAAGAAGGAACCCTTGATAAATGTTAAAACTATTTTGAAACCGTTAATTTGACTCCAAAGAGCATGGAGTGATATAAACCCTCAGACATCGTTAAAATTAACACTGTGGGAATTAGTTTGACGCTGGTCGTTTTGCTGTGTGGATTAATTTTTAGCTGATGCCAGAACACTTTGCATCATCCAACAGCTGTTATGCTGTTATAGGCTCCACCACAACCGAGATCCTAGTGAGGAAAAGTGGTTGAAAGGATGCACCTCCTGTATGTTTTATGTCAAGGGATAGATTATTGTATAATGATTTTATTTGATTAATTATATAATTAATTAGAAGATAATAACACTTCTTACAGCTGTGGTTGTTGTTCAGTTTAGTTTTTTAGTACATTTTTACATGACATTTGAATTAAGAAATGTATTCCAAATTGTTAAAGAAGTCAAATATAAATATAAACTTAAAATGTTTCTGAATGAAATGGCTTACTGTTCCATCAGAGCCACTGTTTCCTCAGCACATTCTAAAATAATATTTCAAACAGTATTGAGCATCACAATATCACACTTTCATCTTGTGTTACACGGTGATAAAGAAGACATTTCACATTAATCAAAACAACACAGTGCCGTTCGGCGTTAAAATTGCAATTTACAAACCTACCTGAAGATGGTGGTAAAAATCCACAACTGAAATCAATGCCACTTCATTGGGAGGCCGAATCCGACAAAGTGAATGCAATACTTTTGATATCTTTTGGGGTATTTGGTTGCTAAATTCTTGTGATATTGGACATTGATGCCAAACAGCAGTGTAATTTACATGTAACTAAATATTAACTCATAAAGCCTATTGTTTTTCTGAGTTTAATAAATTGAAGTAAAAAAATAGGAAAATATTTCCATAAATTGGTTAAGACATTTGTTGAACTCTATAAATGAGCACTTCATAAGCTACAAAAAAAGTCATCTGCCTGGCATGTGAGTCTTGCTATTCAAAGAGAAATTGCACGTGCCATTTTTCATGCAACATAATGCAACAGATAGCACAAGTTTAGAAGGCATGCACAATCATGATGCCAACTGCAAGAATATCAACCGCCAGAACTGTGACGTGAATGTTGATTTAACCACCAACATCCTCTGCCAATATTGTGTCTGAGAATTTGGCAGTATATCCAACAAGGCTTTCAACCTCAGATCACGTGTAATCACGTCAGCCATGTCAGGTGGCTTCAGCTGGGAGATTTTTAGAGATCGACAGTCAAAACTTTTGATGAAGCACTTTTTTGGTCTGAGGGGGGGGAAAAAACACAGACAGACCCAGGAGCTTACACGTAGCTCAGCTGCAAGGTTGTCAGGGTCATGACCTGACCTGCCTGAATGGCATGTTGCATTTTGAAGAATTAATTGACAGACAAATCCTGAATAATATTGTATTATTCACAAGTTGCACAACAAAGAAGAAAGCGCATATGGTGGAGTACTCCTGAAAATACAAGAAAAGGCCTGCCTACACTGCTAGTTTATGAAAATGAGCAATCACACGTTCTTGTTATTGACGCAGTTGGAATGCTCAGTGATGCCGTGGTGCGCTGCCATTCAATTCATTGTTTCGTACATCGCAAGGATTTGCACACCAAAATTCAATTCTTTCATGACCTGCATACCAACCACATTACCCACTGAACACCTTAAAAGTCATTTGAATTGTGGAGGACAAAAGTACTTTCCAATATGACACTGTTTTCTCTTTGCCAAAAAGAGTATTTCTGCAGGACATGATTGTTCCGAATATAAAAAAAAAATAAAAAAAAATAAATAAATCATTAGTCACGTTAAATCAAGCGATGCTCAGTATGTCAATTTTTCAAAGTTTTCTGTCATGCATTAATCAACAAAACGGCCATTACTGACATCCATCAATGGTGATGGAATGCCCACTTCTGGTTAGTACAAAGTTGTATCCATGAGTGCAAATGTACTAATATTTTAGTGCTATACTCTATATACAGCGGATCCTCCGCATACTCGAGGTTGAGCAACTATTTGTGACTCGAACCACCCCAATATTTGTGGGCTATTTTGGGCGTTTATTTCCCTCATTTTGTTCCCCTTTAAAAATCTCTCTCTCTCTCTCTCTCTCTCTCTCTCTCTCTCTCTCTCTCTCTCTCTCTCTCTCTATATATATATATATATATATATATATATATATATATATATATATATATTTTTTTTTTTTTTTTTCTGACATAATTTTTAAAAATATGGAAATACACATATGGTGGATAACTGGTTACCATATTTGTCTTACAGTGCAGAGGTTGTGCGTTCAAATCTGGGTTCCGGATTTCCTGTGTGGAATTTGCATGTCCTTCCTATGCTTGTGTGGGTTTTCTCTGGATACTCCAGTTTCTTCAAACATTCATGGTACATTTAGATTAACTGGAGATTCAAAATTGTCCATAGGCGTGACTGGGGGTAAATGGTTGTTTGCCTATTTCTGCCCTGTGATTTATTGATTGCAGGCTGTATCTAGTCTCACTCCCAAAGACAGCTGGGATAGGCTCTAGCACACGCGCAACCCGACTGAGGATAAGTGGTTCAGAGAATGGATGGATGGATGGAAATGCAGATAAATTGTTCTGGAAGTTAATTTCTATAGCTTGGCAGCTCTGGAATTGGATATCTGCGGATGTTGATTTCCTTGATCGGGCATTGGTGATGTATAAACTGGTGTGTCTACCCAAACAACTTGTGAAATGCAATGAGCAGAATGGAAAAAAAAAAAAAATCCCTTATGAATGAAGATGAAACATTTTTGCACATAAGTTACTACAAAAGGAGATGACACAATGCTGATGGCATCTTTTTAAATGGGCTGTCTGAGGAGTCAATGAGGAACACCTGGACAAGACATAAGTGGCTGTGGGAGCTGATTGGGACAAGGGACCGGGCTGACGAGAACAGGTGGACAATAACATACAACCCCAAAGGGACAGACATAAAACAAACCACAAAAATAAAAAACAAGACATAACACAAAACTGTTCACACTGCAACTCAATTCAGATTTTTTTCACAAGTATCTGATTTTTTTAATGCAGTGTATTCAAAACAAAAGTTTCAATAGAGATTGTGAAAATTGTCGCTGTTTACTGAACGTTAACTATTAAAGCAAAAGAAAAAGAATAACATCAATGTCAGCTGGAGTCCTCATGTTCGCAATAATCTTTTTTTCCTGCAAGGTGGAGGGATATGGGTAATTTTCCCTGGTAATAATTTGGGAGTCTTTGCCATGACTGGGTCACGCCAGGGTTAAGTTTGGGTTAAGTGTCTGTTTTGAACTGATGTTTTGAACTGATGTAATCGGCATTTAGTTTCAACTGGTTTTAGCTATGTGTTGTCAGGAGCTATGTGATGTCAAGAATCTTTAATCGCTTTACTGGATCAACAGCCAGCCAGATAATTCATTGTCCGTACTGTTACCCACATGACTAGCCACAACCAATGAGATCGATTCACTGTCTATTTAAGCCAAACTGAAGACGTGTGTGTGTTTGTCAGATTATTACCTCTGTTCCTCTGTGCATCTTCGCAGCCCAAGGGGGCTTGGCGTCTTGTGATTCTCGATGCATTCTCGTTGTTTCTTGTCTAGTCAAGTTTGTTCTACGCCTCTCGATGTTATGCAAATAAAGAGTTAAAACTTTGTGTTTGTGTTTTGGGACCTCAGCACATAACAGTCCTAAGAATGGCTTATCAGGGTTTGTCCTCATAATGGCAGCACGCTTTACTGGAAAATATATGGAAACTGTGAACATGTTTTTTGTGTTGTGTTGATGAAATAGTGAATTACTGTAATGTTAATATGCGTCAAGTCATTTTAATGTCTCTGACATTTTCTCACCAGTTTTTATTTCCATTTTTATTACCTAATTTCAACATATATCATGGCTGTACAAGTGGCAGCTTATTAAAACAATCCAATTGACTGCTTTATAAAAAGACATTAAATTCATATTTAACACAATTGAATTAGCATGTTGGTGTGGCCCTCAAAAACCATTTCAGTTTCCTCACATGGCCCCTTAAAAAAAATGAATTGCCCACATCGGACTTGCAGGATGGAATTGCCCGATCAGTTGACCGCAGCACAGCGAGACTGAGATGGCCGAATGGCCACTGCCGCACATCCTCATGTCTGGCCGTTTGTGGTGGCTATAGCCGTCAAGGCAAGGCAGCCACCACAGACCACTCATCATGGGCTACCGTAAAAATGAAAGTCAAACAAATAACTGTACATTGCCCTCGGAATAGTGGCGACTGATTTGACTTCGTCTGGAGGCTGGCCTGACCACAGTCAGGCTGACTGAGCTACAGCAGGCTGGCTATCAAAATGCGTACAACACAGTTGCTTCTGGTGCACACATGAATATTTTCAGCACCTGTGCACCCCTGCATATAATAATGTCATCTCCCAAAGAATGTAACTTTCTTCCCCCACTGGCTGCTTTTTAAAACACCACAAAAACATTCTAAAATCACACAGTGGGGAGGGGAGGATACGCATTGCTTATATGATATCAAAGCTCTGACACTGTTGTTGCAATTCCAGCCTAGGGGGGCAACAGACGGCAGCTGCAGCTTTAAACAACCAAGTACATTTTTACTTTATCTGCCTTTTTCTGAAATTGTGTCTGTGAGCTACAAGTTCTGCACTTCCATTGAGAAACGGTAGGTCTAATTTACATCCTAACCACCAGTACACCACCTCCACACTGTCTCAGCTAGTGACAACATGGCAGTATTGACGTTCCAGAGCGAAATAACCTTTTTGATGCGACCGTTGAAGTGAAATGTTCTGCTTAGCTTGCACTATGGGGGCGGGTGGCCCTTTGCGTGTGCTGTCATGGGCCACACCATGACAAGTGTTAACTGGTAGATTGGTGAAAAAAAAAAATAAATAAAATCGGGCATTTATGACTAACAATGCAATGGGATCTCTTTGGACACTCGTTTGAATTGTGTGGCATGCTGGGGTTGAATAAATTACACAACTGAGCTGCATTAAGAGTTGATTGATTTACCTTTGGCACTTTTTAGCATTAGATGACAGTATTACCTTCTAGAATGCAGCACTTGATTAATCTAAAGAAGTTGAAGACATGTTTTTAACAGACCTGGGGATTGTTTGAAATGGGGGGGGGGGATGTCTTCTTTAACTATGCATGCAAATGATATAGTACCGTAGTTATGCATAATGAGCATCTTATTCAGTAGAAAAAAAAATTGCAAGCTTTTGAAAAATAGTGCAACTAAAAAAAGCGCTGATATTTAGGAAAAATAAAGCTATTTTGGCAGTAGCCTAGTAAAGTGTTGATGTCTGCTCTTGTGCTACTCTGAAAGAGAGTAAGAGCGAGCAGATGATAGAACACTTGTCTGTCAGGATCTTAGTGGACAGGTTAGATTGGGCCTTGACACTGCTTAAAGTCTGTTTCTGGCAAACATGAAAAATCCACTTTTCTCTTCTTAGAGAACGTCATTAATTATCTCTGTGTCCCACTCACTCATCTTTATCTGATTCTCTCCATCTCTTGCTCACTCGTCGTCGTCCCTGTCCTTGTTTAGTGCTCGTTTCTCTCTAGCTCATCCCCTGCTACATATCTTCTCTCCTGGTTAGCTAACTTCTTTTCTTGTCTGTTGTTTAAATCTAACCTCAAATGCCCCTGGATCAGGAGTCATTCCAGGTCAACTGGTAGAGACACAACAGACAGACAGACAGAACAACAAATCCCACATGCCACTCCCATTCCAATAAAAATTGTTGATGTCAAACTATTTCACTTACACACTGATCAGCAAAAATGCCAGAAAACGATGTCATGAATATAGCATCCCTTTGTGTTTTGAATAATATTTATCAGCGTATATTAGATATAAGAATAGCGTATTTTGTCAGCAATATGCCTCAACTGGACACTGTTGTGCTGCATGTGCACAATGTTGCAGAGGCATTATAAACACAGATGCTACAACAGCATCATTACTGTCTTGATTATAATGTATTTGTGCATACCCTGACCAAACACTTTTCACACTGCCTCTGTTTTCATCAGCTGCCACGCAGCATTTGCATGGAAGCGGTAACATTGTCGACTCGTTTTCAACACCTTTGACTTTGATCGGTTTTCAAAATGTTGCATGTTTAGGCTTCAAAACACTGTTATCACGTACTCATGGCTTAAAAAAAAGGAAAAAGAAAAGAAAAACACTTGGCCAATATTGTATATAAGCAACCCCTTATTAATGAGATTTGGAGTCACAGTGTGTCATTCACACACTCAATGGACAGTTAGTCTATTGATAAAATTTACTCTAAATGCTAAAAAAAAAACACATGCTCAAGTAAAATAAATAAAATAAAATAAAATAAAATAGAATACATTAAAATAATAATAATAATAATAATAATAATAATAATAATAATGGTTTTTGCATTTGGCCTATATTATCCCAATATTTTCAAAAATTAAGTACATAAACATTGTTTATTAGTAATTTATTCTTTTTTTAAATTATTATGTTATTTTAAAACTATCTGCAGTACATGATTTCAATTTGGCAATATGAGGGAAAAAATGCTATGTTGTTAGCATTGTGACTGCATTTTATTAATACATACGATGCAAATGCGTCCATCGGACCGCATTGACATTGTCCCATTTGTGGAAGCATAGTTAAAATAACAATGCGATAATTATAATAATGACAGACTAGTGAAATTTACTGACACGTCCACCGCCTGCTGTTACCCTTGTAAACAGTTACTTACTGACTGTCAACATAGTAGTGATGGACTGTAATTTAGTGATGTTGTACTGTACTTTAATTTATTTAATTCAATCTCCGGTGTAATAACCTTATTTATTGATTGATTTAATTTTTATGTATTTATTTATGTATTTATTTCTTTATGTATTTATTATTATTATTATTATTATTATTATTATTATTATTATTAATTCAATCTCTCGTGGAATAACCTTATTTATTGATTGATTAAGTCTAAGTTAAAATAATGGACGGAATGACCATGACGGACAGATGGCCCGGCCGTGTCAGGTTCTTTGGTGTGGTTGTGGACTCAAATGCAGAGAAGCAGGGCGAGGGGGCAGAGGTGAAGCTAAAAATATTAATAATCAAACCAAACAAAAAGTGAACTCCAAGGTGTAAGTAAAGCAAGACGAGGGAACAGCAAGGCAGAAAACGGGCAGCATAACAGGGGGAAAACAACAACAATGAATCGACGTGGACAGCGGGGAGGCAAGAAACTAAATACACACACTAATTGACACAATTATACACAGCTGGGCAAGACACAAGTGGTAGAGCAGGGGTGTCCAAACTTTTTCATTTGAGGGCCACATACAGAAAATCAGAAGGACGCAAGGGCCACATAATGTTATGAAGAGAAATTGTGTTTAGTCCTAAAAATTGTACAAATAATTTATTTGTGCTTTTGCATATTTAGAAAAATGCTACAGTATATAAACCATTTTATTTGTAATATGGCAGTATTTTTTTTTTTTTTTTTATTTAAAAAAAAAGTTTTTATTAATTTTCAGGGTGGTTCTGTTAGTTTTTATTAGTTTTAGTTCTTTAATAAATGCTTAGTTATAGTTTAGTTTTAGTTAGTTTCAGTATTAGTATTAGATTTTTTTTTATGTGTATTACTTGTGCGCAATATTAAAAAAAAAAAAACACCATCGGAGGACGTCATCTGAAGGTGCTTTTCTATTGGCTGCTGCTAGATGACGTCACTTCTTTGTGACATACTTTCAAACGTCATTATTCCAGTTGATATCAAAATAAATCTACTAAAGATCCCACCAAAGACTAAAACGAAGTACATTTTTGCTATAATTATAGTTTTAGTTAATTTTGTAAACATAAAATGTAATTTCAGTTAGTTTTCGTTTTTTTAATTTTTGTTAACTAAATTGTTTTTTGAAGTTTAGTTTTAGTTATTTTGTTAATTAACTAAAATAACCTTTAATCACACCTGTGTTTTTCGACAACCTCCCTTCTTACTTTGACCATCTCCAAACATTTTTGGTTTTATTTTATTTGAACTGAGTCAAATGCCATTTTTAGTATATGTCGCAGGCCACTAAAAAAATGGACGACGGGCCGTAAATTGCCCCCGGGCCGTAGTTTGGACACCTCTGTGGTAGAGGATGCTGATTGGTTGACGAACCCAGGTGGACATAACAGTACTTGACAAGACTTGGGGATGCACACAAGGACAACAACACAAAACACAGATCATGACGGAACTTAAAGAAACGAGAACAAAATCAAACTAAACCAACATTAAATCCATTTTTCTCTCTGAATTCAAGTCTCACTTAGTTTTCACATGTTGTATCACAGTCAGCGTGACTGGCAGTGGGGTTCGAGGCTGTTGAATTCTCGAGGCTCAAAGGCACACTACATTTTGGCCTGCAGTTTACAATGGATGCCATACTGTTCCCTCTTGGCCCATCACATTTTGTTAGGGTCTCTCACGCTTTTCACATTCTGTTAAGCTTTGTGCGAATGAAACTTGGACACTGGGCAGCTTTTGAGCACTTTTGCCAAGGCAGTCAGCAGAGTTCCTGCCTGACTCCAGAGTAGCGTGGGATGGGGATCGTGGGCACATGTATATTGCTGCTCAATATATGTTTGATATTGTCTTCTATCATCATCAAATAATTCTCAAACTACTGAGATAATATTGTAAACTTATATTATGGTTTAAGCTATTTTTCCCCCATCAGCACAAATCCTTAGCTTCTGTTCCATAAACGAAGGGTGTCCTGCTTGCTGCAGTCTTATCGGCAGTGTGGGTGTCCTGCAAGTTCACTGTGTTTCTTTTTTAATGTGTGTATCTTGGCTTCTTGTTTCTTACTGTGGGTGTCTTGCAACTGGTGTGGGTTGGCCCATGATCCCCTTGGCAGATACTGTAACTCTTACTTTAATTCCTACATTGGTTTGTTTCGAGCAATAATCTTGTTATGTATTTCATGGTGATGTCTACTTTTGGTCTGAATTATGATGGAACCTTGATTTGATAGTCTTATCTGATTATAAGAATCTCAGTATGAACACAAAGTGAAATGGAACAAATGGGTAGAGGTTATACCTCTTTTTTTTCTGGACAGTATAAGAGTACTGTACTAAACAATGTAGAATAAATGCTCATAATTCAACCAGCGTTCCAAGACACCATTACTGTATCACCTTCATTTGTGAATTCTGAATGAACTGACAGAGAACTGCCTAAAACTTGTGCTTTACAGCCAGACTTTTCTTTCCTGTTATCTCATGCATTTTCCACATCCAAGTTTTGAATGACACATGGACGCTGAAAATGAAATATATGCAACGGCGTGCGGGATATTGTCCTTTCTTGTACAACCCCTCTGTAAACATATTGTGCATAATAGGCTGCTGAGATTCCACTGCTTGCCATCTTATCTCCTTTCTATACATATTCATGCCGAGAAGCATACAGTAGAAAGGAACGAAAAGCATCTCCACGACAAACAGTTCTCAGTGGAATTGTCAACGTTGTTGACAGGCCAATATTTTGTCTATTTCCTAGAAACAATAAATCTTGTTTTACTCAGGCAACTGTCAATCAATATTGCTGACCTTGGGTATGTTATTGTAAAGTTGAAATGTGTGCTCCTTGGATTTTGATGAACAGACTGACAGGCACAATTTATGTGTAAATTTTTGCTGGTATCTTTTTCACCATTTAAAAAGTAAATGTAGGCTACTTGGGCATACATTTGACATTGATTCTATAATAAGGTGCATCAAAAATACATACAAATGGGCAACATTATTGGTACCCTTACAGTAAATAAATAAATATATAGATATTCACTGAAGGCGGCACGGTGGTTGACTGGTTAGCACGTCTGCCTCCCACTTCTAAGGACTCCGGTTAGAGTCCAGGCTCCGGCCTTCCTGGGTGAGTTTGCATGTTCTTACCGTGCCTGCGTGGGTCTTCTCCGGGTACTTCGGTCTCCTCCCACATTCCAAAGACATGCATGGCAGGTTAATTGGGTGCTCCGAATCGTCCCGAGGTGTGCTTGTGAGCGTGGATGGTTGTTCGTCTCTGTGTGCCCTGCGATTGGTTGGCAACCAGTCCAGGGTGTCCCCTGCCTACTGCCCAGAGCCAGCTGAGATAGGCGCCAGCACCCCCCTTGTGAGGAATAAGCGGTCAAGAAAATGGATGGATGGATGGATGGATATTATTCACTGAAATAACAGAAAATGACAAGATGGGAATTTAACAAAATGAGTATTGACAAAGCCACAATGCTTCTGGGAAAATGTAATTTATACATTTAAGGCAAGTCTTAAAAAACAAAAACAAAAAAAACAAAAACAAAAACTGCATGCTTATTGATGCAAAACTAAAGCTTGCATGTAAACAACATTGCAAAGCTAATTTGCTTCCCAGTGGTGGAACAAAACCAGTGGCAGTGATAAGCCTCTGTTTGTTTGTTTTTAAAAAAAAATGTATTTACACAATTAAATAAAAATCATCCTTGGACTCAAACCCACACCATCCCCACTGGTTAAGAACTGAGCGCACTACCCGAACAGGCAGCGTTGCCCGGTAGCGACGTTAGCGTGGACGTAGCTGCCCACATTGAATAGCTTTTCGGTAACAAATCTACTTTTGTGGTCACATTGCACGGTAGTGTCTATCGAGGCTGCTTTTGCCCAGGCACTTCTAGACCTTAAATGCATCTCTTCCATTTCACATCATGCTACGTAGCATATCCTTACTCTAGAAGCACATGACTGGGTACAACGGCATAGGATAAATATCTTGACTGACACAAAGTTAATCAGTCAGCTTTCAGGAAGGACTTCATCTCACATTCCAAATACATGCATGTTGGTTTAATTGAACCATAATTTGCCCGTAGATGTAAATGTGACTGTGAATGGTTGTTTGTGTACTATATGTGTGAAATGTCTTGGCTCCCATGACCCTAAACAGGATAAGCAATAGAAAATTAATAGCTTGATGTGTTTGTCCAAGCAAAGTTATGGAATACATAGTACTGGTGGTAATGCCCGAGAAATATATTACACATAATCATGATCGGAATTCAAATGAAGCAGTGCACAAAATATACAAACCAATTGATGCGACACGCCAGCTTAGCTTTGGGGATTTAGCTAAATGTAATCACACTTGATATCAGCAATTCATGCTCATCCGCAATAATTATTCTTTACGATACTCAAGAGATGGGCTCAGCTAGCACATTGGCAACAGCAAGAGTGCATCTTACGCAATATATTATTGAGGAGATTTGGGGGGTCTGTTAAGGACTCTCTCCACTGTAATCTCAGGCATACTGTGACCCGGCCTACTCATTATAGCTGGTCACCGTGGGTTTCCATGCATGAACTTCTAATTAAACCATATAAATTGGTGGAAATCTTTCATTATGGACAGTAGCCTCCTACGAGGACACAACAGACTGGAAATTCTATTAAATTGGGAATGGAAATGATTTATCATGCCTGTGGTATATGGTATGTGACTTTCACCTTTTGCGTGGGCTGTTTAATAATCTGCATATATTTTCATGGTTTGTGGTCCAGCTCGCTTGACTCGTAAATTCTCAACATTTTGTGTTTTTGTTCAGGCCAACTCTCATAAGGACAAGATTTAATTTGAAATACATTCCAGAGGCAGTGGAGGTTAGAGGTTTGGTAGAATCCTCTATACACATTCGACACCAAGGGACTTGGAACTTAAATACTGGAAGAGGGCATAATTTCCTCATCGGAGCTTCTGGGGGTTGGGGGTGTTGGTTGGGGGTGGGGATGCACACAAGACCTACAACTTCCTTACCAGATGTTTGACAAAAATACAATTTTAAATATGGACAAAATACATGCTGTTATTATATTTTTTCTTAATTACTGTATTTTCTCTACATTTCTCAATGCATGCAAATAAGCTCCACTTTCCTAAATTAACATGAAAGGTTTTGAAGCAAACAACAAACTAAGCATATACTGTGTGTACTCTTTTGCATAAAAAATACCATTCAAGGACAACACTAAACTGCTGAACAGCCAACATTAAGAGCAATAAGTCATTTTATGCATCCTTGTACCCCCCACCCCCCAAAAAAAAATCAACTCACTTAAAATTTTATACATTAATGAGGTATTTTGGTTGCCCAGGATATCATCCAAAATCCACAAACAAATCCTAGTCATATGTTGTAGTATAGGGCATCTCCAGACTTCCCGACGGCTTTGAGGAAATTCTGGTCCACCATTAACACTGTGTATAGTGGAGATGGCGTGCTGCTGACCTCGAGTCGGGACGTCATGAGTCGGTGGGGAGAAGACTTCGAAGACCTCCTCATTTCCACTGATATGTCTTCCTTTGAGGAAGCAGAGTCTGCGGACTCTGAGCTGGGCTCTCCTATCTCTGGGGACGTAGTAACTGAGGTGGTTGGAAAGCCTCCTCTGTGGCAAGGCCCCGGGGGTGGATGAGATCCGCCCCGGAGCTCCTAAAGGCTCTGGATGTTGTGGTTGACACACCTCTACAACATCGCATGGACATCGGGGACAGTGCCTCTGGATTGGCAGACTGGGGTGGTGGCCTTCCTTTTAAAAAAGGGGGACCGGAGTGTTCCAACTATAAGAGGGATAACACTCTCAGCCTCCCTAGTAAGGTCTATTCAGGGGTGCTGGAGAGGAGGGATCGTCAGGAAGTCGAATCTCGGATTCACAAGGAGCAGTGTGGTTTTCGTCCCGGCCGTGGAACAGTGGACCAGCTCTACACCCTCGGCAGGGTCCTCGAAAGTGCATGAAAGTTTGCCCAACCAGTCTACATGTGTTTTGTGGATTTGGAGAAGGCCTTCGACCGGGTCCCTCGGGGAGTCCTGTGGGGGGTGCTTCGGGAGTATGGGGGATTGAGCCCACTGATATGGGGTGTTCGGTCCCTGTACAACTGGTGTTAGAGTTTGGTTCGCATTTCCGGCATTAAGTCGGATTCGTTTCCAGTGAGGGTTGGATTCCGCCAAGGCTGCCCTTTGTCACCGATTTTGTTCATAACTTTTATGGACAAAATTTCTAGGCTCAGCCAAAGAGTTGAGGGGGTCCGGTTTGGTGGCTTTTTGCAGATGATGTGGTGCTGTTGACTTCATCAAGCCGCGATCTCAAACTCTCACTGGAGCGGTTCACAGCCGGTTGGGATGAAGATCAGCACCTCCAAATCTGAGACCATGGCCATACAGTATGCATCTGTGATGTAAAAATGATCGCAAAATGTCTCCCCCATTGCGATCGCTGGGTTACATCGTGCTGTGAACCATTTCGCCACATACACTCAACCTGATCCAGGCCGCCTTGGAACCCAGCCGTCAGGTACGCAACTTTCCCCGTGCGTTCAAAGCTGAACTCTGTGTTGTTGTGCGCCCGCGAAATGGGCCGTGTGAAACAGAAGAGCTGTTATGAGTAGAAATAACCGTTGTTGTTGAACGGCTGTTAGACGTTTAAAAACCACGGTTAATCGTAAAACCGGTTAATAGCTGCACCGCTACCTTCCTTTAGTGGATCTGGCCCTCTGTTTCTTCAAAGGTGATTACTTTTTAAGTAAGTAAGTGTTCGTCACTTCGCACCACAGCCACGCTTTTACTTTGACCAGTGATGTTGAGGGAATTGTCTCGTCGTGTGTATCTTCAGATGCTGATAAAAGTATTAGACTCAAGAATACAATGTAGATCATCAATTACTTTTTCTTGTTTCATTTGTACAGTACCATATCACACCAGATAAGTTACATTCATGCATTTTTTATGGTTCAGGTTTAGACCACATTCCCGATTCAAGGTATTTGATAACAACATGAGCTGACATAAAAGTTAGACACCTTATTGTCAAGCACTAAAAAGGAGTGATTTCTTCTTATCAGTCATCAAAGAGCTGAGTTGTTGAGGAGATGAAGTGAGAGCGAGCGAGAGATTACATAATATGGATGCAATGTAAATATTGCTGATTCATTAGAATATCATCAGAATGTAATCTGCTTGTGTAATATTCAGATCATTTTAGTGCTCGAAAACAGTCACTGATTTTTATTTTTTTTTGTAACTGGTCGTGGGAGTTCTGGAGATTCTGGAGTTTTTAGATCACAGTGGACTCTCGCAGAGACCCACGGATTCATATATGTTTAAATTTTTAAAACATATGTTAATTTTTTTATTTTTTATCTCTATTTCTGTTTAATTGGGGAGATCCAATCTCCTTTATAGAAAGGGAACCATGTGTATATAGGCCTATTTCAAGAGCTTCAAGATACAAATGTTTAAGCGTTGGAAAAGGTCTGTGCTCTTTGAGTGCTCTTGTTTTAATTGGAGATTTTTATTACTTCGGCACCTCAGCATCACTTTGCTTTGCATCATCATATTTTCACTTTTATGAAAAGGAAAACCTTGCACCGTCATAAGCGATTACACTCTGTTTAAATCTGTTAGCATCATTTCTGAGAAGTGTCAATTCCAATGTAACCGTTCCCTGATGGCCACTCTCACCACTTACGCGTGCTGCGTCCTACCCCTCACACAATGCAGGTAGTAAACCGACAGTGCGGATTGAATGGGGTACCACAGTGCTGGAGGAGCAACCAGCAGCCACACAGTGGCAAAGATGCCTCTCACCAATCGCAGAAGCTGCGCGGCTACTGACATCATATCTCCTCCACATCTCGCTCTCTTCATTTCAAGCCCCACCCGCTCCTTTTCATTAGCAAGTCGGTCCGTGTCTCGGTGTTATTTAAAACCAGATATCCCCCCTCTCGCGCAGCCACTGTGTTGCATCTGTCTGCCTCTCCCCATGTGTGTGTGAGAGCGTGTGTGTGTATATGCGAGGGTGCACTAAAATCCCAAGCAGCCAGTGGGAAGAGAGCAAGAGAGTGAGGAGAGAGACGCAGGGGAAAGGCTAAAAGCATCTGAGACGGGAGAAGGAGCGGGAGTGCGATTCAGCTATGAAATCCATCCAGGCTTTTTGCATGCTGCTTCTCTGTCCAGCTTTGAGTCTCAACACCAGGTAGGCACGGAATCATGTTTTCATTCAACCAGTTTCAGACACTCTAAAACAAATAAAAGCAGGGATGTGCAAACGCACAATATAATGTAAAGCTCTGTAGTGCCAACTATAGATCCTAAAATTGTCCTGGCAGGGACTCACTGTATTTCGCATGTTGCTTCAGGAAACTCAAGGACTTAAAGGGAGGAAGGAAGAGATAATCTGTTTAACTGGGCTATTATCTTCCTCAGTTCTAGGTCGGCTAAGAGACAGTTGTCCCATTGTGTGCATTTCCCTGTTTGCGATGCCTGTGGTGTGGTGGTGGTGGTTGGGGGTGACCACTGTGCTTTTTGGGACTTTTGCTGCATGCCGGTTTAAGAGAGAGCAAGTTGAAATCAGGTGAAAAGGAAGGATAAGGTGACTGGTGCTGCAATTTGCACACAATGAGCATGTGTGTGACGTATGTTTTGCATTTAGAAGGAAGACGGGTCATAGTAAAGAATGACAAAGAGAGATGTACTGTATGATTGGGAGAGTTTTGGTAAGGCGTGTAATGTTTGAAAAATCATCCTTTCCTGCCAGTGCCTCCACTGTCTTAATGAGTCGTGAGGGGAAATTCAAGGTTTTGACGATACCTTGGAGACTCAGACGCAGAATGACATGTAAGAGGAAATCAACCAAAAAACTTGCCTTTCCTGCACCGGGTGCTTAAAAGTAAATGGCATTTGTGAACAGATATATTTCTGTTGTTACTGAAAACGAGGTCAATAACAACGTTTGAGTATGATGGCAAGTACAATTATTACCTATGTCCAACATGCATCAATATCACAGAGGTTAACTAATGATGTACGACTTGTATTACTCCAGGCTGCGTTCATGTATTAGGCCATAGTAATATGTTTACCTTAGATAAATAGCATGTGTGCAAAAATATAACTTCTTTTGTAACATCTTTGTAATGCTTTTAATTACTGTGCTCTTGTTGGAAACAATTGGTTATTTCTAACTTTATGAGGTCTTCATTTAGCTTTTATTATATTCAAGTGTACTTTTGAGTGCATGTCTTGTTTTCAAAAATTACACTTGAGCCTTTGAGGTGATTCTATGGGTACTAATGGGAGCTTGCGGTGTTGTGGAGGTAATTTTGCTACTCCTCACACATTGCAAAGTACCGCTTGAGGGTAAATACAGTACCTTTAAACGTAGTTAACCGTAATCATGTATAATAAGCATCTTGTATTATGTTTAGAAGGAAAACATTACAACTCAAACAGATTTTCCACAGATGCCAAGTATGAAAGTTCTTTCTTCAATAAATACTGTTGTGAGCTTCTATATGTTGCATGAATTCCAATCCAAAAGTCAATCCATTGACATTGCAAATCTATTTCAGGCCAGATTGGAGGTTAATCATTTCCTCAAGTGAACACATTTTTTTTTTTAGGTTGTGTTAACGACAGAGGCTGAGATAATTTGTGAATTAGACTACCACCTGACCATGTCAATTGAACTAGCATTTATCTGTGTTTTCATAGCTTCATTGTGATATTATCGAGCCTAACTACTGTATCTAGAGCAGTGGTTCGCAACCTGGGTTCGATTGAGCTCCAGGGCTTCAGTGGAGCTCAAGACACACACCCGACTCAAATGATTCGTGACGATATGCCCCGGTTGGCCATCACTGGCTGCAGGTGATAACGCTTCATGGCATGGCCTATTTGTGCTGCAGGGAATTTGTTGAACTCATTTGTTGACTTGTGGCTGTTGTGATGGTATGCGAATTCTCTGTTATTGCAATCACTTTATAATAATTATGTCCAGCAAAAAAAGAAAGTGGTCGAACAAATATGTGTAATGAATTCACATGTATAATGGAACGTATGGCGATCCACAGGTTTCAATTCTGGGGCCTCCGCTCTTTTCATTGTATCTGGGTTCCATCTGAAGAAATCTGCGGTGGTTGGTTTAAAGTGCTCTATAGATATAAAGTTGAAGTCAGTGATGGGAGTTAGCATCCTAACTGCATGATTTGAAGTGCCAATTTGAGCAATTCTAGTCCAGAACAACTATAGCAAAACTAAAAGAATACTTAATTTGCATAGAGATGCAGAATACAAAAACACAGAGCCAGATTCAACTAAAAAACTAGAAGGCTACTCTCCTTGTTGACTTTGTTCACCATTAAATCTTCTATGTCTTGAATTTGAACACAATTGTATTTTATTTTCCAATAAAAAAAGGATTCGTTGAATGCGCATAGGAAACTCGTGTGGTTCAGTGCCTCCAACAGGTTAAGAAAGACTGATCTAGACGAAACGCTTGCTTGGCGTCCTTTATTTCTGTTGTGGTTGTAAGCATCAGTCAAATGTCACCATTGAACTGGGAAACTCATGTACAGTTGATACATAACACTTTAATTTCTATTGGGCTCCAGTATTAGCTCCCTGCTGTAATTGGTGACATGTTTCATGTCTGTTAACAGTACAATCTAATATGTTAATTAGTTTTTGTGGCGCACATTAATTAACTGCAGTATCATTGAGCTATGTTTATATTTCGATGAAACATTGCACAGTTGTTGAGATGACACCATTACACTTAGCAGTAACTTTTTTATTTAACTTTGTTTCCCCTTTGTTGTCTGTTTGCTAACCAAAACATTTTATAGTGGGAATTCATTTTGGTAAGGTGGCACTTTTTGAAATTAAACTCAGTTGTGATTCTGTGGGATCCTATTCTGTTGACTGTGGTATAGTACTGTAACATTGAATATTACTGAATGGAAGGCGGACGAGAGAAAAATGAAATGTGACCCGTGCTGCCGAGTCTAGGTAGAGCTCTGCCTTGCTTTGTTAGAGTCACAATCATCACATCATTGGTCTGTGAATGAATCCCTTTTGTATTATAAGTCTGACCTGATACAATTGCCTTGTAAATGCATTCTTCTGCTTCATTGCTCTGAAATCTAAAATGGCATCCATAGTACTGTTATCATAATCAAAAAAGCATGGCTGTTAATTAAAAATGTATACCTGCCAGTTTATGTCTGTATCGAAGCCGTGATGCCAACTCCAGTTCCAAGGAGAGTGTGATCAAAAGGGTTTGACTTTAATGAATTGAGTGAGAATCTCCAGCCGCAGAATGATTGTGCAGGGTTGTGTGCCATTGCAGAAATCAATTGGTACTTAGGCAGAACACAAGGCTGCATTGACACCAGCCCCGTGAGATATGACTGTCCACCCCAGGTCAGCGTTCTGAGGCTAAGAATGCGCTTCTGCATTCAGCTTTTTTTTTTTTTTTTCTCCTTCTGTATAGATCAAACAGCCCCACCTTTTTACACTCTCAAGTATTCTCTTTCAGGGTTTCTCTTAAAACATTTTGACACATTTTCTTGACACCATCTTTGATGCCTCTTGCATCAGCAGGCTCTTCTTAGAAGAAGCTGCTCTACCTAGCACTGTCTTCCACTATTTCCAAAATGTTAGATTGTTTTAGATGTCACATGGAAGGGCAAGAGAGACTCTTAAATTGCTGATTGAGTACAGACAAGTAACTGTTATTTCAAGTGGTCTTTTTCACATGAAATGAAACTGGTGAAGTGCCAACCCGCAAAACGCTGTTTGACTAACTTTCACATCTAATTTCTCTTTAACTCATTCACTCCCAGCCATTTTCACAGAAGCAATCCTGTTCGCTCCCGGCTGTTTTACTGGATTTTGACTGATTTTGCAAGGCCCACAGAATATTGTGTTCTATTGCTATAAAAGCATGGAATCTATCAAAAGAAAGATTAAAGTCTCTTCTTTCATCGGGAAAAAAAAGTATGTTTCTATCTGTTTCCGTTTTGCAGCAATTAGCATTAGAATATAGCTAAGTTTCATCAGTTTTCACAAATCTCTTCAAAATTGTAAGTAATTGAGCTTTTTTTCTACATGGCCCTGGTTGATCTCCTTTGCTCTGCTGCCATCTGCTGGCCGTTTGTGTAATAACTACCATTTCTGCAACCGTTCTTTGCAGTTGGGAGGCTGCATCAAAGCCTTCTGTATGCTCTAGCATAAAAAACAAACAAACAAAAAAACGTATAAATACGTCTTTGGGACAGGTAGAACATTAAAAAAACGTATTTATACGTTATTGGGAGTAAATGAGTTAAATAATGTACTAAAATATATGCACATCTAATAAATACTGCATGTGATGTTTATAAAACACACCATGCAGGATACAACACAATGTTTTGCTGTTTCACATGTCATTTCAGTTGCTATGAGGCTGGACTAATCCAAATTAAACAGCATGCATAGGTAAGCCCACCATAAATTGTGGCAAAGGGTTTTTCTGCCCCACAACGCAGAGAAAGGATAGGAAGAGGTGGTAGGTGATGCATTATCAGATGATGTACACACTTATGGAAATGACTGCACTAATCATTGTAGTTATATTTGTTCATGCACATTGCATGTGACGTGGTATGTTGTATTAAATATTAGGGATGTTTGATAACACTTTTTTTCAGACCGATACTGATACTCAGACCCTCAGTACTCACCGATACCGATACCAACTGCCGATACCAGTAGTACATTTTGACAAATATAAAAAATCACTAAAAGATATTTTTAAACAATTATATTTCCTTTAATTTTGACAAAAAAAACAACACAGTCACTCTTCAATCGTCTTAACCAGTGTTGCCACAGTTACCTTGAAAAAGTAACTTAGTTACTTTACTGATTACTTGGTTTTAAAAGTAACTAAATTGCGTTACTGATTACTTGATTTTAAAAGTAACTAAGTTAGATTAAAAGTTACTTTTTTAGTTACTTTCAGCAGCTGCCGATAACACCATCTCAACATAAAAATAATGCAGTAGAAACGGAGTTCCAAATACTTTATTGAAAGTGCATTTTTAACATGAAAATAAAGGTTTTTTTTTAATGAAAAACAAAATAGGCAGTCTCTCTTGACTTCTTGTAACGTAAATACTTTTTATAAAACAAAAAATAAAAATCTATCCAGGTTGAAAATGAAAATCCCCTAAATTCCTCTATTGTTTGTTTGTTCCGCTATTCCAGTGTGTACACATGTATCAGTTTAAATATTTATTAGTAGTTATTGACAGTTATAATTGTTTTTTGGTTTGTTTGTTTTTTCTCTTCAAAATAAGGATCAGGAAAACAAAAGGTTGATAATTTAATGTTAAATATAAATATTTAACCTTTAGACAGACACCAACACAATTAAACAGAATATTTGCACATTGTGAAGTATTTCAGAAACATAAATTTAAGACATGAAATAAACCTACCGTCCAGCCAAAAGAAATATGAAGCCACCTTATGGAACAATAAATCTATCAAACACATTTTAACCACTTAATATATGCAAAAATATTTCCAAAAGTTCATTTCCCTTTTTAATCAACAATTTTTGTATTGAACTTTTTTTTTTTCTTTTGTCATCACTTTCATTTTTGGTTAATGTATGACATCTTTTTTTGTTTTTTTAATCTGAGACACGATGATGACCACAGAATCACTACTGTTTATATTTTGTTTTTTGGGCTGTCGTAATTGCGGGCACGTCTCAGTTCTCCTATCTGCTGCTCATGCTAGTTGTAGACATTGACAGGGAGCCACAAACTGAGAAATGAGATACTTGCAGTGTGCTTTTAGCTTAGCTGGTGTGTTGGCTGTGGGACATACCTGTGTCGTTTGAATCCATGCATTGGATCGTCACGGGAGTTATTCTTTTTGGCTCGCGCGCAGTACCAACGCCGGCCCGGGACATACAAGTGCACCGAGAGGACTCGATAGTCATGGGAAATACCGAGATGTACGGCACTGGCTTCTGCAACCGTTCTTTGCAGCTGAGAGGCTGCATCAAAGCCTCCTGTATGCTCTAGCATAAAAAACAACAACAACAACAACAACAACAAAAAAACTTATAAATACGTCTTTGGGACACTTACAACATTAAAAAAAACCTTATTTACACGTTATTGGGAGCAAATGAGTAAAATATAGCATATACAGTGCTGCCGTGAGATACGAGTCACCCAAGATTTTCGAGATACAAGTCATCGGACAGCCAAGTTAGAATTTGTAAATGTTAAAAA
Organism: Festucalex cinctus; assembly: GCF_051991245.1. Lineage (NCBI taxonomy): Eukaryota > Metazoa > Chordata > Actinopteri > Syngnathiformes > Syngnathidae > Festucalex > Festucalex cinctus. Next base: position 11,054,481 of record NC_135414.1, read on the forward strand.
AAAAAAAAAAAAAAAAAAAAAAAAAAAAAAAAAAGAGGCTTCAAGCTGTTTATTGCAACTCTCAGTTTAAGTTTACTGTCAAAAGAGAATTACATTTGTATTTAAGAGTTTGAGACCTGCGCCTTGATATGAATACAAACCATGGAGCAACACCTGAAGATTGACATCATACTGTATTAGTACTCACAGGCATATACTGCATTCTTTATCCTCTGCGAAGAATGACTATATGAATCCTACTTGAATTCTAGGCAGGAAGCACCCGCGCTGCTTTGCGCTATTGTGACTGCCCCGCTGCAATATGATTGGCTTCTGTATACAAGCAGGAAATTAAGTGTGAAGTATGAATTGGCCTTTATACTACCCCCAGGTGTCCAAGGCATGCACACCAGAATGAGCAGCACAGAGCGCGTTGAACTGAATGAGGAAGTGTGAAAACAGCTGTTTCTTTCCATTCGATGAGGGAGGATGTTTGAGATATGAGCGTTTTGAGTTATGAGCGTGGTCAAGAAGCAAATTGAACTCATATCTCAAAGTAACGCTGTATGTAAATGTCAAAGTGAGAAAACACAAGCTTTTTTTCCACCAGCTGTTACTATCTACATCTTAAAATTATGAAACATAATGCAGAAACAATGCGTACCTATTGAAATGATAAAATATAACCCTAACCCTAACCCGAAGTCTAGGTATGCCTGTGGATGTTTCTTTGAATTGTTCGTATTTACGTTAGCCTAGATAAGGATAGCCTACTGCCCAGAGCCAGCTGAGATAGGCGCCAGCACCCCCCGCAACCCTTGTGAGGAATAAGCGGTCAAGAAAATGGATGGATGGATAGATAAGGATAATGAATTTATGAAGTTGTAGCAATTCATTACTGCATGAATATGAGGATGTATTGAATTTAGATGTAGACTACTACAGCAACATGTGATGTAGTAAAGTAATTTTCAAACAATAAATGCACAGTGACAAATCTTTGTTACAAAACATAATGTGCCACAGTTGGTCCCTTAGTTAATTGAGTATCAAGGTCAATTCAGGCCTAAGCAGAGATGATGGGAAGTGTTCACAAAGATCATCAAGAGGTAAAGTAAGTGGAGGTAAATAGCCTTCTATCCTTGAGTATTGTTGAAGATGAGTGTGATGGATTGCTTTGGACAAACGATTTATCTCAGCATGGAGTACAGCGCTCACAGATGTTTTGCTCGTTTGACTGAGGCTTAGCTGGGTCACAAATTTTCTAAGTTGTTACTTAGAAGAACCATCATTATGCAAATTTTTTTATCTATAAAGTCACTGGAAACTTGGAATGCCTAATTACCCCCCCCGCTCCTAATGTGTCATCCAAAGTACAGGGGTGAAAGTTAGGTTACATTTGATTTAAACACGGAAATATTAAGAGTATTTGTGTGTGTGTGTGTACTGCATACTGTATATAGAAGAATCGAAGGGAGCCATTACAACTTGGATATTCTTCACTTGTATCATTATTATTATTATTATAATTTATAACAATAATAATAATTATTATTATTATTATCATTATCATCATCATCATCCTTCTTCTTCTTCTTCTTCTTTTTCTTCTTCTTCTTATTATTACTAATATAATAATAATAATAATACTAATTAGCATTATTATTATTATTATCATTATCATCATTATCATCATCATCATCCTTCTTCTTCTTCTTCTTCTTTTTCTTCTTCTTCTTATTATTACTAATATAATAATAATAATAATACTAATTAGCATTATTATTATTATTATCATTATCATCATCATCATCATTCTTCTTCTTCTTCTTCTTCTTATTATTATTATTATTACTAATATAATAATAATAATAATAATAATAATAATAATGATCATTATTATTATTATTATCATTATCATCATCATCATCCTTCTTCTTCTTCTTCTTCTTTTTCTTCTTCTTCTTCTTCTTCTTATTACTAATATAATAATAATAATAATAATAATATTATTATTATTATCATTATTATTATTATTATTATTATCATTATCATCATCATCATCATCATCATCCTTCTTCTTCTTCTTTTTCTTCTTCTTCTTATTATTACTAATATAATAATAATAATAATAATAATAATAATTATTCTTATTATTATTATTATTATTATTATTATGGGCGGCACGGTAGTCGAGTGGTTAGAACGTCCGCAGTTCTGAGGTCTCCGGTTCGAGTCCAGGCTCGGACCTTCCTGGGTGGAGTTTGCATGTTCTCCCCGTGCCCGCGTGGGTCTTCTCCGGGTACTCCGGTCTCCTCCCACATTCCAAAGACATGCATGGCAGGTTAATTGGGCGCTCCGAATTGTCCCTAGGTGTGCTTGTGCGTATGGATGGTTGTTCGTCTCTGTGTGCCCTGCGATTGGTTGGCAACCAGTCCAGGGTGTCCCCCGCCTACTGCCCAGAGCCAGCTGAGATAGGCGCCAGCAGCCCCCGCGACCCTTGTGAGGAATAAGCGGTCAAGAAAATGGATGGATATTATTATTATTATTGTCATTATTATTATTGCACTCCCCTGTCATACTGTGCATCACAAATCTCGTTTGTCATGTATTTTTCCCTTTTCATTAATATATTATCATCATCAGCAGCAGCATTATTATGATTGTCATTATTATTATTGCACTCTCCTGTCATACTGTGGATCACAAATCCCCCTTACTTGTTTTTGCTGTTCAGACTCTTCAGATCAAGCATTCTCCATCAGGCAAAAGGTTATCCGTGACAGTTAATGGGCCAGTGAATGTTGGTCAGACCATTAATTTGTTGTTCATATCAGTGTTTCTAAATTCTGAAGGTCAGTGAATGATGGGTAACCAGGAAGTAAGAAGGAATGTGGGTACACACGTTGAGGACGAACAAGTCTCATATGAGACTTTCGTATGAAGTCACTCAGAGAAAGGGTTTCCCACAACCAGACAATAAGATGACAAACGTTTTGGCTGGTGCTGGTGGCCTTTTTTTTTCTTTTCTTTTTTTTCTCACGACAAAAATGTAATTGAGTTTCCTCTTCTGTTCTTCACTTGCCTTTCTAAGCTGAGGTGTAAAATTGTAGTCAAGTAAGAGTGATGTTACCTCTGCTTTTTTTTTTAATTAGAGCATGAACATCAAATAAAACAGAAATAAGTAAGTAAAATATTAATTTGATGATTCAGATATTGATGAACAATATCACTTAATATAAAATTAAAGTTAATTAAGAAAAAATCTTTAAAAAGAATTCACATTCATCCCCATGGTCTTATACTTGTTTTGTTTCCTTGAGAAACAGCACAAAGGTTCAGTGTATATAAAAAGTCTACACACCCCTGTTCAAAAGCCAGATTTTTGTGATCATCCATCCATTTTCTTGACCGCTTGCTCCTCACAAGGGTCGCGGGGGCTGCTGGCGCCTATCTCAGCTGGCTCTGGGCAGTAGGCGGGGGACACCCTGGACTGGTTGCCAACCAATCGCAGGGCACACAGAGACGAACAACCATCCACACGCACACGCACACCTAGGGACAATTCGGAGCGCTCAATTAACCTGCCATGCATGTCTTTGGAATGTGGGAGGAGACCAGAACTGGGAGGCGGACGTGCTAACCACTCGAACACCGTGCCGCCCTATTTTTGTGATCATTTAAAAAAAAAAAAGTAACTAAGCAATAGCAATGATTTCTAAACATTTTCCACCATATATGCAACCTAGAACCTGTAGAACTATTTTTGGAAGGACTGACAATATTTGGTTGAACAAGTGTGCACACCCTCCACCCTCTTATAACTGATACGTGGCTGTGCTCAGAAGTAACCAATTACATTCAAATCACATGCTGGTTTGTTGACCAAATTTATTGATCTAGTTTTATGGCACTTGCAAAACAAATGGAATGTGTGCGTGCGTAAGCGAGACAGAAGCTACACCACAGTATTTACCCCAAAAGCTGCCTGTTTGACAGTTACTTATGATCATAAAGTAGGACTAATGTTGGCCTAAAAAAAAGGAACTTACTGTGTGTGTGTTTTTTTATTCATTTATTTATTTATTCTTTTTTTAATCAGAGTAGATTGAAATTTCCATGTTTGGGCAGACACAGACAAGCAATGCAGGACAAAGCTGTTGTTTCCTGTAGTCTGAAATGTAAACAAGAGGCGCACGCCGCTCAGTCACTCCTCCATTTACAGTCACCTTGACAGGTCTGCAAAAACGTGTGCGGTCATGTGACTGCCTGATGCCATTTGATTTGTGAAATGCAGTCAAACATCACTAATGTTTAGCACCTAAGGAGAAAGTCACTCTGATGAGCCAAAACCGAATAGATCGCAACAAGCTATTATTGATTGATAAATAGAAGTAGCAAGCGGAATCTAGCTCAATGTAGCGGAGTAAACATACTGTTTCTTATTAAATACTAAAGTAAATGGTATGTTTTATTAAAACTACTTTGTAAATACATTTGATTAAAAAAAATAAAAATACTTGAGTTACTGTAACGGAGTAAATATAGCATGCTGCTAGACACCTCTGCATGTAAGAGGCAAATTTGACCCAGGACAGGACAGCCCTAATATTTGGCATCTAAGCTGAAATGACACTGTAAATGAAAGGAAAACAAATCACTGGATTGGCCCGTTGGGAACAGTGTGATGGCCTCTGAAAGGCTCCATCAAATAAGGCACTCGGAATTACCACATATAATGCAGGTTGAATGCTTGCTCAGTTTTATATTTAAGAAAGGTTCAGTGTATTACGCTGTTTTCCATCTTATTTTGTTAAAAATACTGAATGTCTTTTTTTCAGTTTACAGTGATCAATTTCAAAATGTCATACAACTTTATACTTATTCTACTTACTTTCCGTTGTCAATGCTAAAATGTTTGTGTAGTCTTACAAAATGTTATGTACATCTGGTCATCCCGCTTGTTTCCACATCAAGGAATGTATTTCTTTCCCTTTTTCTGTTCACACACGATGTTCCTGCTTATTGTGTTGCCGACTTCTCTTCCCACCTACAAGTCATTAAAGCCGATCTAAGGAACTTTGATGTGGATCTTTATTGCAGCTTCAACCGGCGCTTGATTGTACTGCTTTGGTGCTGTCACTACACATAGTGTTGCGCTGTCAAAATTGCTGTTCTAATTGGCAGAGACTTAATTGCTCTGTCCCTCTAAACACTGATACTTGTGTTCTCAGAAATGAGTCATTACTGGAGGGCTTGGCTCTTTGTTTTACACTGTAGTGCAAGATGTATAACCATAATAAACAAAAGCTGAGCACCATCCCTTGTCATAGTGGCAGCGAATATAAACTGACTTGGTTGTTTTCAGTGTATTGTTGCGCTGCAGCTTGGAGTCAATTTGTTTTGAAGCTAAAGCAGCACGCTTGAGTGCTTTTTGGATCTTGTCACATCTGATCAATGCATATAAATGTGACGCTCAAGGCCTTTCAGAGGTTCTTCAATGTGGATGTTGGTCATGGCAGAAGATTTGAGTCAAAGTGTCATCGTCTTGCGCACTTTATATGATTCCCTTGCATCTGAAACAGACATCCACTGATCATTCAGTATAAGTCAACCAGGATCTGGGCTTTTTATTTTTATCGTTCGTTTCAGCATTCATCTTAGCAATCAGACCTGCGCCCCCGAGATAAGTACCATCTAATTGGTTTACATATCCGTAACTGCATGGAAACTTGGAAAGGTTTCAAATTCAAGGTAGTGAAAGTGAGAATAGAGCCGTCATTTTAAAGTATCCATGTGTTTATTTTCTATGCCGCTTATGCTGTCGCCTATTTGATTGCGATGCACAGCGCACTGGGGATTGGTGTCTGGCTAATCGCAAGGCACAGTGACAAACAACAATCACACTCACATTCATACCTAAGGACAATTGAGAGTATTAAATGAAGGTTATGCATATATTGATAAAGAGTATGTATATGTTATGTATGATATAAACAGAGAATTGGAATTCGAGTCTCACAATTGTTAGAAAGATAAAAAAAAAAAAAAGCAACATTCTGAGTTTACTACATAGCTAAATAATATTTTGACAGTGAACACCCTTTCTTATTTTTTATTTTTTTGTAATTTAACGTGTCACTAATGCAAACAATATTAGCATCAATGTCACCATTCGCTTGACATGTTTCTTGCAAACAGCACATGCTCTACTTTTTCGTGAGGAAAAAAAAATATGATGTGAAAATGCTACTGATTGCTCAAGAACGAAAAAGCTTGAAACAAGCTTTCAGTGGATCTTTCAAGAATGCTTTACTTGACTTGACTTGACTAAAATGGCCGGTAACATCTCCTTTGAAAGCAGCTGGCAGTGAATGAGACTGTTACGGAAAACTGCACATTTTGGAGTGACCTTTTACTGTGGGTAGCCTAAGGCTGCGTTCAGACTGCAGACATATCTGACTCCAATCGGATTCCTCCTCAAATCTGATTTATCAAGCTGACTGTCCTGACTGTTTTTAGCAAGCGTCCAAATCCGATCTGGCCCTGTTCAGACTGAGCCACATTATTGACCCATCTGACAGGTTGCTGAAGCAACGACGTGGAACGGAGATGGCGCCCAGCGCATTTGATGTTTGACGTCGTCGTGAGGCTGTTTACCACTCAGGACTTTCCATTCCTCGCAAGCGCATTAGGTGGTTTTCTTTTCTTTTCTTTTTTTTAAATGACCATATGTTGATGGCTATGGCCAGGCATGAAATCTCTATTTCCGATTGCACATGTGAAGAACTGATGGGGTCGCGAGACCGGTTTCAGCGCAAGTAATGTACGCTGTCACTGTATGCACCGCACCTGCAGCACATCAAGGGGCTACTTAAGGCGTGAGCCCAAGTTCAACAACTGCCGGATTATTCTTGCCCTTGCTCGCTGCATTTGCTCCAAGTTTGTCATCCGTCTCGTTGTCTTTTGAATCTGCTATTTGATATTCCGCGTGTAAGTACTTGCGTCAGTTTTGGTCCATACGAGTTTGTAATCTGTCCTAGTCTACCGGTACTCCTTTCTGTTTTTTGCAAGCACTTTCTGAACTCATTTTTCTCCTGTCATGGATGAAGGTGTGTGGATGTAGTGGATGGACCCAAAGGCGGAGAAACAAGGCAGGGAAACAGACCGGAAGGGCAACGTGGGGAACTTCATTTACAGTAAAGATGGTGATGGACATGACCGGATGGAACGTGAGCAGACGGGGCATGATGTGGACAGACGGGGCAGGACTGACTTGGCAGAACGTGGACAGACTTGGCATGAAGTGGACAGACTTGGCAGGACGTGAGGGCGACACTTGGCTTGGACGAGACGGAGAAACTTGACCAAACGTGAGGGAGAAACTTGACCACACGTGAAGAATGACTCGATAGCAAACGTTACTAACAAAGCACAGCACAGCACAGCACAGCACAGCACACCAGGACAGGACAGGACAGGACAGGACAGGACAGGACAGGACAGGACAGGACAGGACAGGACAGGACAGGACAGGACAGGACAGGACAGGACAGGACAGGACAGGACAGGACAGGACAGGACAAGACAAGACAAGACAAGACAAGACAAGACAAGACAAGACAAGACAAGACAAGACAAGACAAGACAAGACAAGACAAGACAAGACAAGACAAGACAAGACAAGACAAGACAAGACAAGACAAGACAAGACAAGACAAGACAAGACAAGACAAGACAAGACAAGACAAGACAAGACAAGACAAGACAAGACAAGACAAGACAAGACAAGACAAGACAAGACAAGACAAGACAAGACAAGACAAGACAAGACAAGACAAGACAAGACAATGCTACCACGACGCGTGAACAAACCCCACTGACTAAATACAACACTAATGACGCACTAGCAAGACGCACCTGGGAAACGCAGAGGGCACTAATTAGGTCACACATACTGGGAAGGGAAGACACACGCAGGCAAGGTTAATGATAACGAGACACGGGGAGAACTCAGGACAAAACACTACAAACACCTAAAACCAAACAAAACCTAACCATATGGAACCAAAACATGACATCTCCTTGACGTCTGCAGGTGATTTTTTTTTTTTTTAAGTCGGATTTTTCCTGGCCTTGTGCACCAGTGATTTTTGTTAATGAGTTTTTCTGTAAATAAACAAATTGTATTTGTCCTTATTTTGGTCTACGTTTGTGGTATCCCTTTTTCCTTCTTTTTTTTTTCTCCACCGCTTCGACCCAACACAACATGCTGATTAGCTGATCGTTTGAAACACCTGTGTTGGCTGAAGGAGACATGTAAAACTGCAGACCCGTCACCAGAAAGAAATTGTAGGGGGGGCATTACCTTTTTTTTGGGGGGGCACACTTTATCAACCTAAATCTAATGTTCATCAGGTTGAACAGCGGCATTGTGACAACTGCAAAAGTGTTCAGAAATATTTTCTGTCACTTAAAAGCGGCAGTTCGTTCTGAAATCTAAAAGACAAACTGAAAAAAAAATGTGTAGTTCATTTTGCATTTATTCAACTCAAAAGTTCATTTGAAACAAATCCACTCTTCACTTCTGTAAACAACTATGTCTGAATGAATGACTCTGTGACCCAGCCCCTTCTATCTGGAATTGGCTAGCAGTTGCCTTCATTTGCGTGTTGGATTAGGGCTGTACGATATGGACAAAATTTCATTTCATTTCTGCCAGACATCTCTATTCTTTGATCTTTGACTCAGCATGAGACTTCACATCATTTTACTTTTTTTATGGTGCCTTCTGTATTTTGTGTTATTTTATTTCTATACTTGTACAGATTTTTTATTTTTTTTTAGTATTTTATTTGGGTGTATACTTATCTACTTATATTTACTCGAATTAATTTTATTTTGTGTTATTTTATTTCACTTGTGTCTACTAAAAGACTAATTTCTATTCCATGCACAGCACTTTGTATGCAGCAATGGCTGTTTTAAAGTGATTTAGAAATAAGGTTGAGTTATGTCGATGATATACAGAAACAACATATGGGTTCAGTGAAAAACTAAGCAGAATATCAATCCAAAAGGATGTGTAAAGTGCTGTTTTTTTTTGTTTTTTTTATTAGAACTTAGTGACAGTCATCAACATGAACAAACTTGGCAATAAAAAAGAGAATTCAACTCACATTGTACTGCAACTGCTTTAGTGATAAATAATTTTATGCTCCTTAGTTGTTGTTGTGTATGTGTGACTGCTTGGGTCTGTTAACCGCATACTGTGTATTGCTACAATTCATCCGTGCTGTGTGGCTTGACTAATTAAAATAAAAGTTTGACACTCACTTGTAAACGTAACCAGTGGACTCAGGATTCCCATTGATGTCAACTGTGTCATCCTGGATCGAGGTTTGGCGTTTGGTGGCTTCCATTAAAGCGGCACGACGTGCTCACTGCTCAGTCTTTGTCCCAGCGCCAGCCGGCAAATGCGCACTATCTACCCGGAAGTGGATTTGGCTAAGGCACGTCTGCAGAGCGCGCGTCTCCCCCCCATCCCACCCCATCCCTCCTGATCCTGATTGTCATTGGCTCGCTTAGTTGTCAATCACAGCCAAACTTGAAAGGAGGTATGTGGTTGGCTGGCACGCCATGCTTTACTTGAAACAGAAGGCGCAAGTTTACGTGACTGATAGGACGAATAGTTGGTGAGTCATCTTGCTAGGGCGGGCACGGCTGACTGACAGGGCGGGCACGGATCCCCAAGGCCCGCCCATGGCGACGGGTCCGTAAAACAGGCTGGAGAACCACTGAACAGAGCAACACCTGTGCAAGAATCAAGCTGTCTAACCAGTACCTTGATATGCCACTCGTGCAAGGTGTTTGGCAAAGGACAATTGCTCACTTACTTGTGAAATACATTTGAGTGAACTACACCTGGGATTGACAAATAAACAAGACAAAGTTGATAGACTCGCAGGCAGAAATGACTTATTCTGTTGTTTGAATGGTCACAGATGGATACACAAGTTTATTGTACCTTCTGTCATCTAATGGAAGAGCATTTAATTGTTCTTCCTGTGACTATACGTCACTGGCATAGAGGGCTGAATAAAGATCTACTTGTACACTGCACACAGGTTGGGAATCACTGCACTCGTGCCCAAATATCCATCAGACTGATCGTGTACAATATTACCTTGTTGTATTATCTGTTTCTTTTTTTTTCTTGCCTCCCAGCTGGTGTAATTCTCACCTTTTCATCAAGTGAACAGTGTGAGCAGACTTCATGTTTTTCACGAGCAGCATGTTTGACATTCATTGCCGTTCAGGGTTTACCTTCTCTTCTATTGAATGTCTTCCCTGCAACAGTTAGTGTGGCTCAAGACTCAAGTAATTGCACTGTAAATATCACATATTTTCCCATCGTCTTGAGCATTTTGAGATGTTGCTCCCACTTATGTGATCATGATGTTGCCATCGGCTGTATCCGTTCACTACTTTTGTTCTTTTTTGTCTGTCTCTAAAACCACAATTGGTTTACTATCGGCGGAACCAAGCTCAGCGGAATTATCTACAAAATGGAGAACTCGGAAGATGAAGATGTTTCTTTTGGCATGAACAAAAAAGGCTTATAAATTATACAGGTACACACAAAATGCTTGGATCATGGAAGACAAAGCCAGACCTCAGTGGCTCATCCCTTTCATTATTTATTTTGCTGCTGCATTTGTCTCTTCTCGTTGCTGTTGCATTCATTTACCCAATTGTCTATTTTAATACTATGTTCATGTATTCCAAAGCCATTGCAGAATTCCCCAGGTGAATGCCACACAGTTGTTAGCTCTATTAATATCCTACTGTATGTTACATTCTGAAATGAAATGAATGTGAATTAATACAGTAGTATAGTATTTATCCTACGTCTGCTAAATTGCATGCTTTCACCATTTTACGATCAATGACCAACTAAGGTAAATTAAGTAAATTGAATTAAATTGTTGATATTTCCCAGTGGGAAATGTTGCTCCATATTCTTCTAGTGAGAAACATCTTCTGTCAAATCTCTGATAAGACAGTCTTTTCAGTTTGTTCCTCGTGGAGTACTTCTTTTTTGGTGGGGGCTGTTATGTTCATTAGATAATCATTTGCTGCATTGCACTAAATTAAGCAAATGGAGAAACGGAGGCTTTATGTGTGTTTGAGAGCAGCAATTAAATGACCGCCTGAGTCTGAGTCTTGGGGGCGTAAGTCAACAAAAAGGGAGTTGCTCACCTGTTTAATTAACACTTTGCTCCACACACAAACCAGATATAGCCTGCGCTATGGTAGGTGACACAAAGGAGATATGCATACAGTCAATATTTAGACAAAACAAACCCAAGTTTACCTCTAAAATTAGGAAGCAAAACTACCAATCTGGACCCATGATTTTCCATTTCATGTGTATTTGGTAACCAATACTGAGCAGACTTTGCAGCCTATCTATCTCCCATTTTTCAGAAAACGAAGGCTATATAAATCTGAATCCTTTATCAGTTGCTAGCACACCTCCTCGAAGGTGTCTGGTTGGTTTCTGTTATTTTTATCATATCATTTCCTGAGCATATTATAGTCTCAGAATCCATCTTGGCTGACAACCTCAACTTCTAGTAGTCCCCTATCACCCTGTTTATTCAATTTTTACCACGTTGCCTGGCGGATGGGTATGTTACGTGTTGCACACAGCACACTATTTACAAATAGATAATTTCCCATTCTGTCTTTTGCATTTACAACAAGTTCTTTACATCTCATATGTTTTTGTTGTGTTTCAAGTGATGTTATGCCTGACATTAATATTCAATGACACTTCTGAATTCAAAATGATGTGCGGAGGATTTTCAAAATTAAAACTGGAACAATACAGTTTCATAAACAATCAAATATATAATAAGTTCTCACCAGGAAATATAACAAATTTAATTTGATGACCAGTGGTTGTGTTATTGCTTTATAAACTTGTAAATGTTATCTGGGTTGACAATTCGACAACGCTAAACATAATGCACTCACCTACCTACCTTTTTTGCTCGGTCTCAGCAGCTATTGGAAGCTGGATGTGCTGTTTATCTTGCGTATGTCCTGCATTGTAACATTGGAAATATGCCAACGGAAAAGCTCAGTTTGCATTATGGAAGGAAGCAGGACAGACCTGGCCGGCGGCAGGAAGAAATTACATGTGGGGGAACTGCATTGTTTTTTTTTGGGGGGGGGCACTTCTTCAACCAAAATCTAATGTTCGTCAGGCTGAACAGTGATGTTGCAAAAGTGCTCAGAAATATTTTCTTTCACTTAAAAGTGGCAGTCCATCATGAAATCTAAAACATAAACGAAAAACGATAATGTGCATTTATTAGACTCAAAAGTTCATTAGCAACAAAGCCGAACACCATTTTTGCTGACAACTATGTCTGAAGGAGTGACTCTGTGTCCCAGCATCTTTTGTCTGCAGTTGCTTTCCTTGGCTGGTTGGATTTAAGGCTGTACGAAATGAACGTTTCATATCTTGTGGTTTTTGTCAGACATCTTTATTCTTTGACTCAGCATGAGACTTTGCATCGTTTCAGTGTGTTATGGCGTCTATGCTGCATTTTGTGTTATTTTATTGATACTTATTTACTTATTCACTTCCTTACTTCTTATGTTTTATGTTTTAATATTAATTTTATTTACTTGTGTGCTATTTATGATATTAATTAATTTTATTTCACTTGCCTCTACTGCAAAACTGATAATGATCCAATAACAATATTATTCAGTGAAAAATAAGCAAAATATCAATCCAAAAGGATCATGTGTAACTGAGGTCCGGGTTTTCACACATCAGCTTTGATTCCGGTTCCGGTTTGCGACGTGTTTCCGAGTGGTCAGAGCGAAGCAGTGCACTCTCGGTTCTGAATCACGATCAGAACTGTGTGATTGACTTGCACATGCCACAAACAACTGGCATGGTGGCTGGCCAAAACAAACAAACAGACAAAAAAAAAAAAACAAACAGGAAAACTACGTCCGGTCGGACCGTGCGTACTGTCGAGGCGGGACAAAACAATGGGGCTGGCAAAAGACGGCGCGGCTTGGGACACAAGGCTCAAAACCGGTGTACTGCTGAAATAAGCTGCTTGCCAAGCGGTACTGACCGAGTGGCCTTTCATGTGCATGCTAAGTTACCGTCAGGTCTGCGCATGCCAAGTTTCCGTCAGCTACTCCTGACAGCCCGTTGCTTCAAGTTAGGCTGTTTTTAAAAGAAGTGCCTTGTGTCTTTATTGATCCAATATTTGACGATCGTGTCGTACTTAAACCAGAACCTCTGGTCAGCGTCGTGGAGGACTTTGGTCAAAGGAGCAAATGTATGCACGGCTTTGAGGCAATTACAGAACATTTATGTTGAAACAGTTTTATAGGACATTTATTGCATCCCATTTCACCATGCTACTGTTTTTATAGATTGGCCAATCTCCAACATACTGAAAACTCATATTGAATTAAAACAGTAAAAGTACCACTGCAGGGAGATTACTGACATATGACTGACCTGGAGTGTTCTGGGAATAACGCTTCTTGGATTAAGGGGGTTTTTGCCACTCACCAATCAATCTGCAGTGTCATTTGGCACCAAATGGAAACCCACTCATGCAGTTCACCTTCTTGCTGATTGTATCTCTCTGATCAATCTGCCTCTCCCAGTTTTTATTCTGTATTTCAGCAACAACTCGAGAGCAAAGAGATGTCTAAGCCATAGAATGCATAACCCTGCTTTGTGTGGGTGTATATGTACAGTACTGTATGTGCAGTGAACTACTCTGTTAGGTTCAAAGAAGGTAGCTAGCGGGTGTCACGTTACCAAAGTCCACCACTCTGGTTTGCCTGCCAGTCAGGTGCCTTGCTTGGCTGAGCTCAGCCCAACTGTGATGGTGTTGACAAAATGACAGGATGGGAGCAGTCTACAGTGAATATCAATATGGCGGAAAAACATTGCTTCCCCTCAAACGCTTGAGCACCCAAACACCGAAAATAAGAGCAAGAAAGCAGACACTACAGACGATATATGAAACTAATTGCATTCCCACAATGCTTCTTGGGTCACATGCATGCAAGTCATCATACAGTCTGAGGTCTTATGCACATGAGATGTTATCTCGCCAAGGGTGAAATTACATCTTGACTGCAGATTATACAAACAATTAGATTTCAAGATGCTCCTTGCCTTCATGTTTATATGACGGCGTGGAGAGGTTGCATGTCTAAGCATATGCACAATGTCAGTCTCGTATTCTTTGAGCATTACTTTGACATGCTTATATAGTCCATGTATTCAGGACTGTTTGCATTTGAGAAGTAGGGCTGCCGGAAGGGAAGGAAAAAAAAAAAAAACACCACCCCAAAGCTGCAAATATTCGTCAGTCATGGCCCCTTGGACTTGTCATCAATTTTCTCCCCATTACAGTATAGCTACTGGGAAGCATTCAAATGTATCTCCAATTTGTTCTTCCACTGGACCTCTTTTATGGTGGTTCAGTTGTGGGATGCCTGGGGAGGTTGTCATTTCACACAAATCGGAAAGTTTCTTGTTAAAAAATACCAATATATTACTGTCATATGTAAACATATGCATCTTATCTCAAGTGTTAAAGAAATTGTAGAAAACATCCCCGTTGCATGTTTTTACAAATTAGCTTTTGATGACAGGTGTTTGGATTAACGTCGATTTAATGAGCTTTATGAAATTCCCTGGAGGATGAATGTGGGGTTTGGGGATTACTGACTTCCAGGATATTGTTTAAGACAGGCAATGGAGCATTTCCGCTCTAAATCCATTAAAATGTGTAGACAGTTTCTGCTTATACGCAAGGAAGAAGGAAAACAATATTTTTCTCGATGTGCAGCAGGAACAGATCTATTGTACTGATGCAAATTGACATGACTGTAGAGTCCTGAATGGGAAGAATCTTGGGAGTTTTTGGCATTCTGATAGCATGCAAAAATGGTGGGGGAGACCTGCAAAAGGTTAAGAAGGCAGTATTCCCCGAGGTAGTGAGAGTTGTGACCACTGAGCAGAAAAATGGTTTTCATGGTAACAGTTGTAGTTTTTTTTTTCTTTTTTAACTCTCGCTTGCATTTTAGTATTGATGTTCATGCTTGATACTATGCCTTTGAGGAATCCAGTTACAACAGTTTTTGCATGCCTACTTGAACTTCTCAAGTCAAACCATGAATTCTGTTTATTTCATGGAAGTTGCAAATGCACACTTACACATTTTATTCTGCATATTATTGTTTTATTCTGTTTTATTTACTTTGTAGCAGACATTTTGAATATTTTACATCAATCAAGATTATTGAAAGGTAACTTTGAAAAAATAAAATGAAATAATGGTGTTTATATTTGTACAAGCACTGAACAGTAACACCGCTATTACAAATGTTAACTGAATATGAGTTTACTAGTAGTTTTTTTGTTCTATATGATTTGGAAGAAATTCTGGAGCTGAATGAAGCGTGCCTGCTTTGAGAGAGGAGCACTGTGGTCAAAGTGGTTCATTTTTCATGACCAAGCTCACTATATTTATATTTTCTCAAGAAAATTTAACTGATATTCACGTTCAATGCTATCAACCAGTTTTAGAGCACTGTAAATAAACAATTGCCGCTTCATTGGCAAAATCGATATGCCCCACCGACTTGGACTACTGTACACGTCAGCGACAGAAATTCGTTGTACTATCAACCGGTCATATTTACTCATATTCTATATTGTCCCTGTCAGATGGAATCTCCCCACCTCCAAAATGACAACTTCTTTGGAAATAATAATAATTTAATAATACTGCCACCCGTTGACAGCTGGGATAGGTTCCAGCATGCCCGTGACCCTAGTGAGGATAAGCGGTTCGGAAAATGGATGATGGTAATGATGATGATGATGATGATGATGATGATGATAATAATTTAATATCCTAAAAAAAAATTGCATTGTCTGTGATGTGCTGGCTGCTGCTCGCTGGGGTGACAAAAAAAAAAAAAAAAGTCACAAGTGCTACAATACATAAAACAACTTACTAAACCCTTTTGTATATAGGTGGAAAAGAATCAAACTCACGTCATGATGACTGATGCTACTTTTAGTGTGCACGCTCTAAGCAGATAGATTATGTGGCTTGATCCTCACAGACTGAGCATTTCGTCTTTTTTTCTTGAACAATCCCACCGTGAACGGAGAGTGCTCGTAGTTGGGTAGTTGGCGAAGGCGTGCTCTGAGCGGATCTCAGCGTTGCAGCTCTTTCCTAACTGCCGCCCAACTCTAATGTAGAGTATCTATCCTCGGTATTTGCTGCTCTCTTCCACAGAACGAGGCGGCCTTTCTCACTTCTCAGACATTTTTAGCATTCAAGAGCATTTACCGATTTTTTCTCAAGCTATTTTCACCACTTTGAATTCGTTACATTTGTGTAAATATAACATGCGATGCTGGAACAGACACAAGCACTACTAGAGGCAAATAAGGTCATACTCTGCCTCTTACACAAGCGTGAACGTCGCTGTTTTCGCCCAAAATTAGGCTGTTCCTAAAACTGCTAAAACCATCAGGAAACAAGCATAAAATCATTACTGAGTCTTCGTGCGGACATGATTTTTAAGTCCAGATTCAGCCCACTATAGTGGCACTTTAACCAACAATATTACAGTGTTGGTTTGCTCTTATGTTCTTTTTTTTTTGTGTTTGTTGAAGTTCCCTTTCAAACGATACAGAAAAGTAAAGAGTAATATGTGTTTCATTATAACAGAAATTCAAGATGACAAAAAATAGACTTGTTTAAAAAGACATGAAGAAGGTCACAGGTTGCAGTGAAAACGATCCCCGCTGTACGTAACCTTGTCATCTCTCCTTCACCTTGTATAATCTAGATGAAGGGTCTGCAGAGTCGCCCGCTATGGGTATTGACCCCAAATGATCAGATTCCCCTCTCACCCTTTTTTTGTTGTAATTTTAGCAGGCACTTACAATGAGGCATGTCCTTCAAAACCACAACTGCACCCAGGTGTAGTTTTTTCATGATTAAAATGGAAATGTTTTACTCTACTAGATGAAAAATGTGAAAAAGTATATCATCCATCATTCTGGTTTTATAGTATTACGTATTCTTTTTGTTTTTTTAACCACTGAAATAAATCCCACCAGTGAAAATTCTGCAGCTACAAATCCGCACATTTTTGACTGTACATCCCGTGAGTCTGTCAAAGCTTACATAATATGTTACACAACTAATTTATCCAACACCTCCTAGCCTGAGTTAACAACAGGTTCCTCCGAATATAGCACTAGGCTGTGTAGCAAACAGGATCCCATTACTTAAATGGATAGGACTAATAATAAAATATGACTTCCAACCTACGGATTAACAGTGATTTCATGCTCTTGAAAATGTGTTGAGTTCCCTTTCCACATAAATACCCTTTTGTATACAACGCTTTTAAGCAAGTTGATCTCACTGTTGCTGGTGTGTGTTAATAGAATGGAGGAGTGATGGTAATATATGCGAGTTGGTGCAAAGAAAGAGGGGGAGGCTTCTCACTGTATAGCTGAATTAATGCCCCATACAAACAAGTTAACGCAGCTAGGGATTACTCAGGATTGGAGAACACAATTAATTAGAAGACTTAATAGAAAAGTCACATCGGAATGAAAGAGTAACTGAATAAGAAACCAAGACATAAATCTTATCTAGTAAAGTCATCATTAAATTCCAAGTTATGACCTGCTGACTGTGCAATATTTGCGGCTAGTTGCGACTTCTGCATGTGAATTTTTCAACCAATGGAAACTATTTGGAAAGATCTATAAAATGTAAGGGAAGTAATGTGAAACTAAATGATCACCCGTCTGTCAAGTTGTAGCCTAGTTCTAATTTCAGATCATTTTTTGTCTGCTGCTTCTGTAATTTTACTTCTTTTGGCTCATTTCCATCTACAGCTTCAGCGGGAAAAAAGGCAACATAAATTTACTATGCCCAAACTATTCAGCCACAAAGAGCATAAAAAAGTCTTGTGAACATAAAACAAAACATGAAGAAAACCCCCCCCAAATGGCCGGATAAGCCAATTCAGATGAAAGATATCACTCTTTGTCTACCACAATTTTTTTTTCCTTAAATACTGTGCGCAAAAGCTAAATGTTGTGTGCTGAAGGGTTGGATCCCAAAGCACTGACACAAATAAGGTTTTAACTATTTATTCACATAACTTGGCTAAACAAAAAACAACGAGAATGCATCGAGAATCATGAGACGCCAAGCCCCCCCGGGCTGCGGCAAGCACAGAGAACAGCGAGCAATAATCCGGCGACCACACACACTTCTCAGATCCTTATATAGACAGTCAATCAATCTCATTGATTGTGGCTAGACATGTGAGTACCAGTACTGACGTGGATTTCTCTGATTGGCTGTTAACCCAGTAATTACAGAACGTTTCTGACACCAACAAACATCATATAGCATAAAAGATTCTTCAGTAACGCGATTAACGATTCCTGACATAACATAGTTCTTACAGAGAGTTCCTGACATCACCTAAATTCAAATAGATTTAAAAATCCTTGACATCACATAGTCTTAAACTAGTTGAAACTAGATGATTGTTACATCAGCACAAAACGGACACGTGACCTCAACTTAACAGGTCATGAACTCAAACCTAACCCAGGCGTGACCCCAGACAGGAGACAAGACCCAAACATTACTCCTGCATGACTCGAGACATGACACTAAGCTTTAAGGTGCATTGACTCTACCTGCCTGTGACTATATTTACATACATTGAATATTCAGGTAAAGTCAAAATTCTGTTTTTCTGAAACATTCGGGATAACCCAAGTTACTCCCATATACATGTTCAGTGTTCAGTTGATACCCCATTCGAAATTGCAACACACGGGCAACGTCATTACACAAGTAGATGGCATTTCCACTTGTAAATGTCAATGATCAATAAAAGACATTATATTTATGTCACTCACCACGCTAAATAAAGTAGATGGTTTTGTCCTCACTTCAATTGTGTGCTTCATTGCTGTCATGTTTGTTTACCTTTGCTTGAATATTTCCGTTTGATTGCATGCCAAAAGGAGGGACTTATTTACACATATATATGTTTGTATACACTGTGGCATTTACACCACAGAGACAGAACACAAGGCAAAAATGCTGCAGAGAAATGTATTCAAGTTGGACGTGTGAAGTGGGACGTCGCAGCGCAAAATAGTACAAGTAGTTCCTAAGCAATTTTTGAAGGGGTGAGTGAACTTGAAGTTTTACAGCTCCTCTCAAGTGAGCTGTTTTTACTCCCAGCACAACTTTCTTTTAATTGGGATATTTCATGACCATTTTTTTATAACGGGCCAATATGTTCCAGTGCAAAATCAGTCTTGCACACTTCCTAATAATCGTCATCCGCTGTGCTCAGTGCTAAGGAAATTTGTGTAGCTATTGCTTCGTTGGGTTTACACATGCCATTTTGGGACCATTTAGTGATTACTTTCAATGTAGTGGCAGTCATTTTAGAAAAACAGTCTATCATCAAATATTATTTACAGTTACCACTGTAATGCATGTACTGAAGTCTGCTTGTTATAGTGTCTGTGAACACTACGTGAGGTCTTTGTGTGCACATTGCTTCCATTTATGGTTGGCATTGTGATTTTGTGAAAAGAGAACCCAGAGAAGCAAGCAGATAAAACACATACTATCCAATTAATGAAAGGTGGACTGGATCAAATGTTCCAGACTTTGAAATGTTCTGTAGTGATAGTGTTTTTGTTCATCTTAAGCCAATTTTGAGCAAGTTTGTCATGAATACATAGGTAAACCGATGTAATTAATTGAAGCAACCGTGTACAAACAATGCTTATAGTCATTTAACAAGGATAAGAAGATTTTATTTGGTACATTCAAAGCAAATATTCTGAAATAAATGGGTGAACAGAGAATGTTTAATTCTTCTAGAGCAGGGGTGTCCAAACTTTTTCATTTGAGGGCCACATCCAGAAAATCAGAAGGACGCAAGGGCCACATAATGTCATGAAGAGAAATTGTGTTTAGTACTAAAAATTGTCCAAATAATTTATTTGTGCTTTTGCATATTTAGAAAAATGCTACAGTATATAAACCATTTTATTTGTAATATGGCAGAAGGGTTATTATAGTTTTGGATTTTTTTTTATTTTAGTTAGTTTTTATTAGTTTTAGTTCTTTGATAAATGCTTAGTCTTAGTTTAGTTTTAGTTAGTTTCAGTAGTAGTATTTTTTTTTAAATGTGTATTACGGGTGCGCAATATTTTTAAAAAAAAACAGCATGGGAGCGACGTCATCTGAAGGTGCTTTTCTATTGGCTGCTGCGAGATGACGTCGCTTCTGTGTGACATACTTTCAAACGTCATTATTCAAGTTGATATCAAAATAAATCCACTAAAAATCACAACAAAGACTAAAACGAAGGACATTTTTGCTATAATTATGGTTTTAGTCAGTTTAGTAAACATAAAATGTAATTTCAGTTAGTTTTCGTTTCTTTAAAAAGCATTTTCGTTTTTATTTTATTTCATTAACGAAATTTTTTATTTTATTTTTAGTTTTAGTTATTTCGTTGGTTTTAGTTAACTAAAATAACCTTGAATAGCGCCTGTGTTTTTTGACACCCTCCCTCTTACTTTGACCATATCCAAACAGTTTTGTTTTGTTTATTTTATTTGAACTGAGTAAAATGCCATTTTTAGCATGTCGCGGGCCACTAAAAAATGGACGGCGGGCCGCAAATGGCCCCCGGGCCGTAGTTTGGACACCTCTGTTCTAGAAAATGTATACTCAAAAAAAAAGGAAAGAATTTCCTGTATATGCTGCATGAAAGAACACATTGGAAAAGAACACATTAATCCAACACAAATGCCACCTTCATGAATGGCAAAAAAAAAAAAAAAGTTGTAGTATGTTTTACTCTAGGGACCCACTACACAATAAAGTAGAAATATAGTTAACAGGAATCAAAACGTACATGACAAAAAAAAATAAAAAAAATAAAAAAATCCCTTTTTAACCATGCAAGCAAGCCTTAACACACAAAACAAGAAGTTTAAATACTGTACGTAACTAGTGTTCTATAAAGATGGCTAAAAAAAAAGAGACCTTTAGACTTATTGTCACATCACTCTTAGGATGTACATTTCCTCCCGGCACCTGAGCCAGTATCACGTCTCTGATTCCATGTTGATACACTCTCATTTCCTGGCACAATTCCACTAATTGGCATTTCCCATTACGAGGATGGGATGTCTGACAGTCCTCCTGTTCCCATGACAATAGCAGTAGACTTGCAGGCAAGCACCCCTTGAGTAAACATTTTATGGCTGGATTTCTTTTTATATTATTAACGCTACAATTTGACTTTTAGAATTTTCAGCTTCAGCTCTCATTCAGCTTTGTGCATTTGGCTGCATCTTGCTTGAACAATGTCCTTTCCCCCCATATATATACAAAATTTGTAATTTATGTGTTTGGGGAATGTAAACACAGTCATAACAGATGTTTCGTTCGAAATGTACAATTAAATGAAAGTAAATCCAGCCATAGAGGCCAATTTTATACAGATTAGGTTTTATATGACAATAACAGTAAGGAAATATATTCTATTAATTATGTTACGTCAACCCAAGCTCCCTTTTGTCTGAATATTTTTGGAGATTTTTAATTGTATATTATATTTCTAATCAATTGCAGATTGGAGCATCTCACAGTAACAAATGCTAACGTTTCGGCCACAAAAAGCAACATTTGAATCCTGAATTATGGTACATTTGAGCACCATCTGAAAGTAGTTGCTGGTTTCAATGTGACAAAATAATCACATCATTCTAAAAGGACGCTCACAGTAATATAGTAGCCATAATGGCCAAAAATGGTGAAATGAAAGTGTCAGGTGAAGGTGTTCCCATTGTGTCTGTACAGATGGTTTTATCCCATGTTCCCCCACCACTGCAGGAGTGCACGACTTATCTTTGTAATAAGGAGACAACGCCGAAGTATGTTATTGGATTGCGATCATTAAATCCTCTTTAAAGCATTAGGACACATTGCATGTGTAGCGGGTGTATTGAAATTCACTGAGCAATCCAATGTGCTCTTTACTGTATGAGACTATGAAATCCCTCCTAATTGAATTTTTATGAGGGCCCTGTTCCGATGTTTCACAGTAGTCAAGAAAATAGTGCCTTCATTTCATATGATTTGAGACTAAAGTTAAACATTCAAATGTATCTCTTAAGAACCATTCGTGCATAAATATGTCCTTGAGATAAATCTGACACCTTTTTTTTTTCAAGCTTTTTTCTTTATTAAGCCACATTGCTAAAACTAGAAAGTTTGAGGGAACAAAGACAGGTGTGTGAGGAGAGACATAAAAATCACCATCATAATTTTATACTACCCTCTTTACTTTTTATGAGCAATACAAAAAACGTCTGTCTAGCATCCTGACAAGACCCTTCTTCATGTACCTAAAAATAAACACATGCAACAACTCTATGACACACCTGGAAAGAGGGATGCCATAGAATTTCTTTTGAGCCTACACGGGACCAAACCAAAATGTGGAAATCAGAGATTGCAGGCCAGTGTGTAATGCTGCCAGTTAACGGATGGAGCAATGTAGAAGCACAGTTGCCAACACTGTGGTCTGATGAGTATTTACCTACAGGGGGTGCGCTCATTCCTTCCATGTTGTCTCAGCAAGCACATATGGTCCTTGGACTGTGCGTCTTCCAATAGATGCCTTATATTCTAGTCTTTAATCTGGGATTTCAGGTGTTTGAATTGCATGTATTGTGTGTTTTTGGAGGATATACGAAATTGTCACGTGCATACTTTCCTCCATGTCCTTCAGACTGCACACTTTTGAGCTGCTTTTTTTTGTTGCCATTACGCTTAATTTACCTGAGTACGTTTTTACCTTATATCAAAGGTGACAGTCGATCCTCAGAGTGCTATTGATTGAAATAACCCCTGTGGAAGTGAGCGGTACATTAATGTGGCAGCAGACAGTTACCCTTAGGAGCAACATAATGGAAGGCAATAGAGACAAACATTGACGGTAGTGCGGATAATGTAATGCCCCCTTGAAAAGATTTGAACTTCCTGTATCATTACGTTCATCCATTAATAAAATAAAAAATGGCATTGACTTGAAATGAGTTTATGAACCTGACCTCTATGTCCACCTGTAGTGATTTAAATGCACCTTCAATTGATTGTATTCTCATAATGAGATTTGAATGTCAAATGGCCGTGCTGGGGAACTTCAAAGGTGACTGAATGTGCCTTCTTTTAGGGGAATATTTCATTTAAGTAGACAATCTTAGCAAATGAATGTCTTATATTGGAGAATTTTCGATTGCAGCTATATGGGTTTATACTGTAATGGGGACATTTTACTTCAATATTGAGACTTTGATTGGAACTATGAATTGTTAACTTCATCAGTGTGTAAAAACCCTTTAAGACTTTGAGACTACCCTTGAACATATTAGAAGTATTTATAATTGCTGTGGCATTTGAAATATGTCAGCCTCTCAGCGCTTCAAAAACCCTCTGGGTCGAAAAAAAGGTCACACATGAAAATATCAAATAGGCTTGAAAGTAGATCACAGTTCACATTTTCCAAACATCATCCATACATCCATTTTCTTAATCGCTTATTCCTCCATTATGTATATATATATATATATATATATATATATATATATATATATATATATATATATATATATATATATATATATATATATAGGGCGGCACGGTAGTCGAGTGGTTAGCACGTCCGCTTCCCAGTTCTCCGGTTCGAGTCCAGGCTCGGACCTTCCTGGGTGGAGTTTGCATGTTCTCCCCGTGGGTCCAGGGTGTCCCCCGCCTACTGCCCAGAGCCAGCTGAGATAGGCGCCAGCAGCCCCCGCGACCCTTGTGAGGAATAAGCGGTCAAGAAAATGGATGGATGGATATATATATATATATATATATATATATATATATATATATATATATATATATATATACAGTCTTCCCTCGCTATAACGCGGTTCATTTTTTCGCTGTATCGCGGATTTTTTTTTAAGTGCAATTTTGCATATTTTTTTACAGTAATATACCCGTTTTATGAAATTTATGAAGGTTTGAACATTGTCAATGTTTGAACAAGAGAGAAATGTGAGAACATGTAAATGCCTCAATGAGAAAAGTGTATAAATTGTGCGGTCGGGGATTTTAGAGCCTTAAAACATTTATAAGAGTTGTAAAACATAAAGCTAACTACTTCGCGGATTTCATTTATTGCGGGTATTTTTTGGAACCTAACCCCAGCAGAAAACGAGGGGACACTGTATATATATATATATATATATATATATATATATATATATGGGCCCGATCCCAGCTGAATGTGACATGTGACTATGTGGAAGTATCCTTGATCAAGATACTGAACTCCGAGTAGGTGAATGAGTAATCAAAATGTAAAGCGCTATGTGGGGCTTGTAAGGTGAAAAAGTGCTACATAAACAAAGTACCATTTACCGATTACAGTACCGCAGGATAGGCCATAACTGTGCCTAAAAACCTACGCACAGGTTTGATTCAGAATTCATATTATTGGAAGGAATACACAACGCTGTAGCATTTAAGTTTGCATCCCTCTCAAAGAGTAGTTCTCAAACCTTTTTTCCAATATGAAACATCAGTGCTTAAATTCAAGAAGTGAGATTCTTTGTCATACGGAAGAATCTGGATATTGTAAGGTGTAAGGTGAGGAGGATAATTTTCTAGGGCCTGCTTGCAAGATGAAATACATGATTGCACCTTTCCATGGGAGAGACTCATGCCCAGCAGGGAAGAAGAAGAGTGAAAAGTATGAAAGGTATTCAATTGAATTTAGAATTTGAGTGTCATTGTCAAATAACTTTTTACCATCCAATTTAGTCCAACCATTAATCCATCAGACATAAACTTTTGCGTCTTCTGTTGATCGTTGTAAATTGTTTTTTAGTTGGGCTCTCCCTAAGCGGCAATAAAAAGGCACCGACTACCAGGGAGTAAATGCTTTCTGATTATGTTGTGCCTTTTGGGTTATTTCCTTTCGGCATATCCTTCAGTTAAATGCTTATTGATGGTGGATAAAACTCTTCTGAAGCATGATCATGTGTGTCTTTTGGTTTGTTTGCCTAAAATTGTGGTGATGATAACCGGTTCAGAGACTGGATGGATGGATGTATTAACTCATTCACTGCCAGCCCAGTTAAAAATTGATCTTTGACGGGTATAGTCGTCAATGGCACTGAATGAGTTAATTGTAGTCCTTTCAAGGGGAAATTTAATTTGCGACGTTTTTTTTTTTTTTTTTTTTGTTCCCACGTGTGTAGGCATGAAATGACTGATATGATATCAGAGTGATGGGCATGGAAGTGGTGCGGCATTCCTGAGCTCAGTGTGAGAGGGAGTTTGATGCTTTGCTCAAGGACACCTCGACAGACAGACGTCTCCAACAACTATTTCCCAATATGTTGTGAAAAGCATTACATTGTGAATTATTACTCTACATGCACAGTATAACCACTTTGAAAAATGTTTCAAAAGGAATAAACAGATTCAGTAGCTACAGAGTGTAATCAAGTGCAGGATAATCTCTCAAGCAGTTGATTTGAATTTAATGCACATTAAAAATTAATACACATTAACATACCAGCTATTTTAGCTGATTCATATTTAGGGTTGAGAGAATAACATCCAAACTCCTGTAGAAGCTTATGTTCATCTTACACTGAATCTCCCCTTGATAATAATGCCTGATTATGTATGTGTGAAATGGGGACACAATTTCCTTCCCCTGTTGTAAACTCTGCAACTTTAAATAGCTTTACTGATTGCAGCTGAAAACCACATGAGATCTACTTGATTAGTATGGTAGCAGTAGTTGGAATTGCCTAATGGCACACTTGTTCAGAAAGTGGCATTGTGAGTATTTGCTTTACACGCTGTGTTGGATTGGTTATATCAACACCTTTCACCATATTGCTTGAACAGAGCATATTTTTAAGCCCATTTGGAACACAAGTCATAAACTGAATGACGTACTACCCAATGAATACAGTACCTTCAAAATTGGAAACTCAACCATCATTTTTTTTGCACTGTAATATGAGCTGCTAGCAAACTTGCATAACACCAAAGTGCTAATTCAACACAAATTATTATTCCTTCCCAATCCATCATTTAAATGGCTGTTGAGAAATTTAAATCAAACTTCACCCATTGACAGTACAGTTAATAATGGTTTTACAATGACAGAAGCAGTTTAATGATATTTTGCTTCAAATAATTACTTCCAGTGAGAAAAATATTCGGCAACATTTCACTACAAATATTTCCTTCCCTCCCTTTATCCACAACTATTATTTTTCAATTATTCCTTTCCATTTTAATCAAATAACCATGCTATTAATAAGAAGCTTCCTAAATACAACTTTAAGAGTCTCGGTACTTTCTGCAAGCATGACCGACTTCCTTCTTAAAATATGTGTCTAAAATTATCTAACACTGGGCCATTATTTTAACTCCATTTTGGCAGAGGAGAGATGGAATCAAAAGTCAACTTTAAATTGTCAAAAGGTTCTTGGTTGATCAAGTGATGTGTTGATTTACTGTATGTGGTTGTAAAAACAAAATGAAATTTGTGCTCTGAGCTCCAGCAAATAAACACTGTAAAGAAAATATCTTCAAACGAGAGGATAGTCATAAAATTTTACAAGTCTGGAATTGTTACTTGTTTTGTCATGACACAAACTCAAAGAACTTTAAAATTACTAATTATGTTCTAAAGAAGCTGCCAGAAGAAACATTTGGTGCACAGATTGATCGCCAAGTCATTTATTTTGTAACCATGGACGCACTTGCTATTATCTGCCTGAAGTGTTTCTTCCATAAAATGCATTTAAAATGTCTGGAGTCTACCAATCAACTTTTTCTGTTGTTCTACAGGAAAACATTGGGGTAAAATAAAGTGTACCTTTATGTCCCAAATTTTTGTTTGTGTTTTTCTTTTATTTGCTATCAGGTTTGTAATTTTGTTTACTCTATGTAGCTTACACTTTAGTTTTTGAATAGGAAAAACAATTTGTAAGAAGTGCATGCATTGTAGTTATTATGGGGAAGTAAATGTGTCCTCATGAGCAGCCATCTCATACTGTGATCTATACAAACCATATTAAGTGGAACTGAGCAAAACAATCCTCGATAGGACTCTTCCTTTTAGTGGGGCAGATTTTTGAGTTTCATTTTATTAGCTCACGTCTGTTCAATCGGTGCACAGGGACAACAGACTAAAAAAAATAAATGCGAGCCTGATTATCCGTGAATAGTATGTCGATCAATAAAAGAAAAATAGCCACTTATACTTTGTTGCATAAACTAGTTTTGGCTGTTTCCTACTTATTCATCTTCACTTGTCCTTTTAAGATACCGAGGCTTCAGTCTGCTCAAGTATGGATTGTCAGCGGATTGTTTCGTCTTAATTGGAAAACTGGGTTAATTATACTCCACACTGTGTTCACCCAAACCTCCCTTGGGAGACTGTTAGAATTGGCGCATAATTCTTAACAGGAGCTTGCATTGCGGAGGCAAACAATGATGTGGGAGCAATCTGGTCTGAAGTGTCCCCCATCGACGGCTAAGGATAGTTGGCCAAATAGACATCAAGAAAATCCATCATAGCTGCCTGTAATCACTACATTTTGTGTAAACAATGTAACAATTTCCCTCTGGCTGTCGCCAAAAAGGGGAACAATTTACTGCAGTGTGGCTCAAATCCAAACAAATGTCACAGAACGGAATAACTTAATCTGCAATTGGATATCTGTTCAATAATTTACATTGATGACAATGACAACAATGTCTAATGTGTAATGTCAATCTCTTTGATGGAAACGCAATCCCAGCAATACACTTTCGATGCAAGATTGAACACAAAAGACAATGTTTTAATAGTGCATACTACCTAAGATGGCAGCCAATTAGTTCGAGTTCTTGACATGCTTACAAGTTAAAGTCATGCGAGCAGTTTCCTTTGGGACCAGTTCTAATCCATTTCAAAAAGACAACTATTATAGATACATTTGGTGGTGATATATCAAAAGACCTGGGTGAATTTGTAAGACAGAAAGGAATTGCTGGAAAATAGAATTTTCTTCAAAGTCAATCTTCGCGCAATTACATGGCAACATTCTGGAAAATGAATATGCCATTGTACAACTGGATAGCATCCCAGACTAATTAAATCATAAAGGACTTTAACAGGCTGTTCTCAAGCTAATTACCCTGGAAAAGAAGATCTTATTTTTAGTTCCTTGATAAGTCTGCAGTAAAAACCAGCAGAGATGGGAAAAATACTGACTTAATAATTAGGGATGTTCGATACCACTTTTTTTTCAGACCGATACTGATACTCAGACCCTCAGTACTCACCGATACCAACTGCCGAGACCAGTAGTACATTTTGACAAATTAAAAAAAAATCACTAAAATATATTTTTAAACAAATATATTTCCTTTAATTTTGACAAAAAAACAGCACAGTCACTCTTCAATAGTCTTAACGCTCAAAATAAAACACAAAAATGCTCTTTTAGTTTAAGATTCACAATTTTGAAGCATTTCCAAACCGGTGAAGTTTTGGTGAAAAACTGCTGCAAGCTAGCGCCAGTTACAGGCAAGGAGGACTCACTTAACGTCTTCCCCCTCTGCCATCGGTCGCTTGTACTCGTCTGCGTCACGAGTACTCGAGTACTTGAAAAAAGGCTGGTATCGGCCTGATACCGATACCTGGTATCGGCACTCGCCCATCCCTAATAATAATAATAACTTTGGTAAAAGTAAAAGTACTACCTCAAGTAATTACTCAAGTAAAACAGTACAGACTCTGAAAATGTACTTAACGAGTAGAAGTAAAAAATTTTACTGGATGTTTCCTCCTACGTCAATTTGATTAGCTATTAGCAATATTAGCTAAAGGAGCAAAAAAAATGGGCTGTAGCAGTAGCGCGTATTGTCCTGATATTTACGGGTTGTTCTAATCTAGCAAATTGCAGTTCATGTGATAGCGTGTCGTAGAGCCAATCACAAGCTGGGATGTAGGAGACTGGGTGTAACGGGATTGGCGGAGCCAGGAGACATTGATGGCTGCTTGTTTTTCTGGGTCATGTATTTAAATTGTTTTTATGCATTTAAAAACAAAAGCCACGACCCTGTTTTGAGTAAACAGTCCAGATACTCATGTTTAAATGTAAGGGATAAAAGTAAAAAATAATTACTCAGGAAAATACAAAGTACTAAAAAACAAAAAAACAAAAAAAAGGTACTTAAGTACAGTAATGAAGTATTTGTCCTTTGTTACTTCCCATCTGTGAAAACCAGTTCAAGCACACCAGTTGTTTTATAACATGGTGCCCACTGCACAACGTGTATTCACCCGTTTTTCATGAGTGAGCAAATTTAAAGCTTTTAAATAATGTTTCCTTCATCACAATAACAAAAACTTGTTTTAATGTTATATACAGTCAATGCTTATGACAATGATAACTGATAACATAGCATTTCAAGGCGTTGCCACTACAAAAGGACAAAAAGTCTTCATTATTATTAGCATATTAATCAACAACATACTGGTTCATTTTGAAATAGAAAAGGTATAAATGTAAAATTTATTTTTTATATTAAGTCAAAACTCCATACACTTGTGACTAAAGCAATTAATGATTATATATATATATATATATATATATATATATATATATATATATGTATATATATATATATATATTTTTTTTTTACATGGCAGCCTAAAAATTGGTTTTACCTTGTATGTGAAACATTAGTTTTGCCCCACAAAATGTTGGCATGCAGTAAGGATGTAAAACCTAGTTCATGTGATATGAAGGAGAGGTGGTAACGTCACTTTCGCTTTCAGTGTATTTCGGATCTGGAATTGAGGTTTAAAGCCCTTGGTGAGATACGCCTCTTTTTCTGTGTATTGACTACATAAATAGGGTGTATGCCATGACCCAGATCAAATGAGACTGGCAGCTTCAGCCTAGTTAAGCATAGTAAATTCAATGGGGAAACCTGTTCAATGGAGATACACAGCCAACGAGAGACTTAATGGTAAGGCATGCTTTGAAAAACTGCTGAGAAAAAGAAGGTAGCCTTAAAGTGATTCAAATCCGAACTAACAGGCTCCTGGTTTTCTTTTGATATGCGTGAAAATTGGAATCTTGTAAGCTGACTGACCGAGGGGGCGAGAGCTTGAATGAGCTCGTCCTCACATCTGTACCTCACGCACATCCACTGTGTTATGCACCGCATTGTAGCCAGCCGGCTATGAATACCAAGTCTGAATCCACCGAAACACTTACCAAAGAACTGCATTACAGACGTGGAACTGTCTCTGTGAAATCCCTCAAATCAATCTGACAACACAAATATTTCTCGAGTGGGAATTTGGCCAAGGCTGCACTCCTATATAAAGTCGGTATGAGGCAATGTTCCCTGTATGGTGCGCGCGAGAAGAATTGCGCACTGCTCTCACCCTCTCAGCACACAACAAATGTATGCAGCGCATTAAAAAAAATAAATAAAAAAAAAATAAAAAAAGTTGTATTTTCATTTTTTATTTTCATGTTGTCCAGTGTTCACGCTGTCCACTCGCCACCTCATAATCCAGCTCAAAACGAAGGTGTTTTAAGAAATTTAGCCCACTTTGTCCTACTTTTTAAATCTGTCACAATGATATGTTAACCCACTAACATTTACCACCAAACGTTTTGAATATTTATGTTTAACATATTTTTTAAAAAGTATTTTTACTAATTAATTTGAAGAAATCTGAGAAAATTATTTTATTCCTTGATCTAGTTTTTAAACTCCATCTTGAGTATTATTATTAAGTGAAGGATCTTAACACTTTTACTGTAATTAGTAATAGCAGGAGCACTGCTAGGATACATTGGATGTGTTAAAAAAAAAAAAAAAAAAAAAAAAAAAAAGTCTCTGGTGCTATTCAGTGAAGGGATCCGCAAAGCATATCAAAAAAGAAAGAAAACTGAAGCACTCAAAGGGGTTCCAAATAAAGGCCTTTTAATTGGAACCTCTTTAAGTGCCTCAGTTTTCTCTCTTTTTAGTAATAACATTCAGCATTTAATATACAAGTAGTTTACCTTTTCAGCCACTTTTATACTATTGTGATGAAAATCATCACTGCTGTCACTTCACTCTCAGTGCTACTAAATGGCATTTACCCTTAAGATTGCATTTATTACACTGCAGTTTAGTACTATTGTTTATTAATTATACTACCTCAGAGGATTAATCCCTTTTGCAATGTGTTACTACGCGGCAGCAATTAGTTACCTCTGCACCCGAATATTTCCATCTTTTATTTTATTTTTTTAATATCTAATCTCATCATGAAATGTCTCACAATCCTACAAACCGATCAATTAAACCAGCTCAGTGGTCTAGTGGTAGAGTGTCCACCCTGAGACTGGGAGGTCGTGGGTTCAATCCCCCGCCTGGGTCATACCAAAGACTATAAAAATAGGACCCAATTGCTTGACACTCAGCATTAAGGGTTGGAATTGGGGGTGTTAGATCACCAAAAAATGATTCCCGAGCGCGGCCCCTGCTGCTGCTCACCGCTCCCCCTAGGAGATGGGTCAAATGCAGAGAACATATTTCACCCCACTTCGGTGGATGTGACAATAAGTGGTAATTTAATTAATGTGTATAAGATGTGTACGTGAGGTCTAACCCAACACATTAAAATTAATTAATATTGAGGCATGCTTAATACAGGATAGTCAGCGTCATACTTTTTAAAATATCATTATTGAATTGTCAATGCATAGAAGATATGACTGCTGATTTACAACAGGTTTGTTAATGTGTATTTCTGTCTTAATTATAATGCACACAGTCTCAAAACCAAGCACCGTATTTTCACGACTATAAGGCGCACCGCATTATAAGGTGCACCTTCAATGTATGACATATTTCCAAACTTTTTCCATATATAAGGCGCACCGCACTATAAGACGCACCGCATTATAAGGCGCACCTTCAATGAATGACATATTTTACAAATTTTTCCATATATAAGGCGCTACAGTAGAGGCTGGGGTTACGTTATGCATCCATTAGATGGTGCTGCTCTAAAGGGAATGTCAACAAAACAGTCAGATAGGTCAGTCAAAATTTATTAATAGAATACAAACCAGCTTACTGACAACTTCATTCACCCCCAAAATGAATAAACAGCTGTTTTATTATTTTCTCTGAGTTATTAGCTAGCAATAGCGTATTGACAGCGAGACCTGTTGCGGCTCAATATTAATCCATATATAAGGCGCACTGGATTATAAGGCGCATGGTCAGCTTTTGAAAAAATTGAAGGCTTTTAGGTGCGCCTTATAGTCGTGAAAATACGGTAATCGCACAGTAAATTCTGTAAAGTAAGTTTAACTCTATTTGACTATTTAGAGTGGGACCAAATAGATTCAGTTTTAGAGTAATGATAGTTTGATAGCTTGTCTTCATTTACATGGATGCAACACATCATCCAGGGTAGAAACTTGACTTTAATTTATGACAGGGTGGGCATGATTGATGATGCTTGCCAGATTTCATTTGATTATTGCAACCTTGCACCAAATGCAAATATATTAGTTAAATATTTTTATTCAAATTATTATTATTATTATGTAAATTCTCTAGTCATATTTGTGTGGACATGACATTGTGCAGGTTGCACATACTGTACATGTTGCAGGCAAATGACATTTTTAAAGTGGATTACAGAGCAAAATTGCTTGGGGATCGAACTGTAAGGTTAAAGGCATGTAAACATGATTGCTGACTTTGAATGTTCATGAAATGTAGAGCAGTTGAAGGTAACACTTGATCTATTAATCAGATCTTGAATTTACTGTATTCCACAAGAAGTATTTTGAATTTTGACTCAAATCCTGGCACCTATTATTGGATGTACTTTGGTGTTGCACCTGAACTTACATCCCTTTATTTGATTCCGTTATTGCTTCAGCGGGAGCTGTAAAGGTCAGGTTATCACTTGACTCACAGTCTGACCTTCAACTGTGGCACAGAGTTGTCTTTTCATTTTACTGGAGTGCTTTCAGGAACTCTTAATTGAAACATGTTACTTACATTACTATAGTAGTGGGGCACTAAATAATAAAGAACAATAAATAAATAAATTTCAATAAATTATGCAGCTTTGTTAATAATTCATCCATATCAAACTTATATTCACTAAAAATAACCACTTTCCATCAGACTTTACGTTGTCAGAAAAGTTCCAAGTCTAATATCCCCAAATAGTTGTTATATTTAAGTAATAACAGGAGAGACAACCCTATTTTTTTTTTTCTTCATGCTTCCTGGGTTTTATATGGATAAAGGTCTCCCATGCTGAATCTGTATGCACTAATTTTAAGGCTGACCAACACAATTGTAATCTGACCAAGATTTCTCAAACTAGTGTAGAAAAATCTTAATCAATGTTCATATTTATTTAAAAGAACAGCATTAATAATGACATAATAATACACCAAAATCAGCAGTAAATTTAAATGCGAAATTATTACTTGATTTAGAATTTTTTAGCATAATCCTTCCAGAGTAATTGTGTCATAAGAGCCCAGCCAGATAAGTCATGAAATTGCACCAGTGCATCAATGTTCTTATTTGCAATGCTGTCAGATGCTCATTTACATCCATCCATCCATCCATCCATCCATCCATCCATCCATCCATCCATCCATCCATCCATCCGTATACTACTACATTTTCTTTTAATTTTTTTTTTTTTTTTACATATACAGAAGAACTATTACTTTGATTACAAAACCAATAAGATAACTGTCTAATCACACCAAAAATAAACTGTAAAATGCCTGGCATCAGTTCAGCTCTCACTGTTTTTCTAACAATGGAGTCCAAGAATTAACTGTCATTCCTGATTTTATAAAACATTTTCAATAAACCTCAATATTATACCGTCTTTTATTTTTTTGCACGATTGTTAAGCTTTGAATGGATCTAATAAACTGTTTCCTCTCAGTCGCCTAGCAATAGATTCTCAATTCATCATTCATTCATCAAATCTTCTGTTTTGTTAGTTTAATTTTCAATACAATAAAGAATTCAGTGGGGGAACCAGGTGTGATTCAAATAATCTTGAAAAAGAATGCATGATTCTGCTTTGCTCAGTTTTGAAAGAAAATAAAAATATCAAATAGCCTGCTTCCGTGCTACGACTACATCAATGCTGATTTGAGTGCAACCATGCTTGTCATGCTTGTAAAGAAGAGGTCTCGTGGCATGCATAAATTCTGCTTCCAATTACTAAGGCTTGTCCATTTTCTGTCAGCTATCTCACTTTTCCACCTAACAAAAACTGATGAATCCATTAGGCTAGGACTCTGCAACACTATTCTTAATCGGACAAGCGTCTTGGAAGCTAGGCCACAACTTACTCTGTACGCCTAATTGAGAAATACGACATTGAATCTCAGGTTACTGCAGAAAGATGAGAGGGTCCCTTACCAACCAAGTCAGAGCCGTGATGCACATGGGATTCGACTTTTATAATATTTGTCCTAACTTACTGACTTCCCCCCTCACCTATATTTACCTTTATCTGAGCAGATAAAAGTGCATACCCTCCGGACACTTCTCGCCTTGGCTTGTCTCTGTTTTAAGACTTGCCAACACTGTCTGTGAGGAACTGATAGGATCAGGTGATAGGAAAATCTGTTCTTTAGTGGTCTCTGATGAGCCGTATTTTGCCTTTGTCATCATACGTTAAACATTGAGAATTTATGTTTCCATTTAAATGTTGCTTGATACCGTACAGTAGATAGTAAAATATATTTGCAGAATATATTCACAGGTGTAATTTGAATACATATCTTACATCCTCTCAGCTTCCTCCTGTCACAATATATGTTAAAAGAACAACTGGGACAAGACACAAGGCCTGATTTATTCAGATCCAAAAGAGCAGGCACTAAATTGTGTGATCACTCTAACAGATTGTGTGCACTATTGGTGGGCGTGTTGTGCATGATTTACAAAGATTGCGATCTATTACTAAGGTTCCAAATATAAAAGTGGTGCAGACCCGCAATTAAAAGAGGATTCTGTGCTTTTAGTCCTGCAGCTCTGATGCAAATTGGAGTCTGAAGTGATGGAAGGGGAAGTCTAATTGGAGCAAACAAATACATATTTTAATCAGTGGCATATGATCAATCGATCGATCGATCAATCGATCAATCGATCAATCAATCAATCAATCAATCAATCAATCTGACACTTTTAGGAAAGCAACAACTGCATTAAAACCATGCTCCATTTGTTTTGATTCGCAATTGCTGTGCCTATTCTGCATAACATTGCGTTTTAAACTTGGGACTACTGACCTGGGATAGGCCCGCACCAATTTTCAGAGTGCGCTGAAATGACCCAGATGCACAGAAAGGCAGAGTTGAAAGTAGTTTTGTCATTTTTTTAAAACATATTATAGTCCCTCAAAATGAAATTCAACTCACAATTCGACTTCATAGGTTGATATGGCATGACTCCTTCTTGTGATTTGTCCAAATTCAGCCCATAGATCATTCAGAAGCTCTAAATTGCATTCCTAAATACAAATCGGCCACCGCTTTGTGTGCTGGTTGGTTCACACCTGTCTTTCAGATACACTATTTGAAGTTGCTAAATCAGCTAGCTAATTCATCTCAGGTTTGAACACTAGTTATTCATTTGTGATGATATACAGTTCAATAGCAATTTAGACTTTGAACTTACGTTGACTTACACTCCACCTCACAGGTGTTCTAAACTGTTAATTTGATCTATATACTATGGGTTGTTAGCTTAGCACAAAATATTTCTTAGAAAATGACTTTTTTTTTATTTTTATTTTTTTTTAAATAAAGTAAAAACTGATGCATTTTGTTTAATGTGCTAGCCCAAGCCTGTTGACTTAGTTTGGGAGTTGGCTTCATCTCTCTGCGCCATGCTGGGCAGTCCGATGTACAAAGGGTGGGTTTACGTGCATCTGACATTTTGATGGCAGATATTCTTTGTGTCTCCTGGAAGCATGTCTAAGTTTTGGCACAGATAGCCTAATGCAATTTTGGTGTATTTGATTCATGTGCAGGCAGACAGATTTGGAGCATGTGTGCTTGATGTCATCATCGTATTTCATTCATAAATATGACAACAGCATGCATAGAACCCTCTGAATCATTGAATAAATTGATTGAACACATTATTATTATTATTATTATTATTATTATTATCAATATTATTATTATTTTCATCTTTATTATATATATCTATCATTGAAATCATCCTACTATGTTGATAAGGTGGTTTCCAAGTGGCAACTTTACATCATCCGCTCAAAAATCACAAAATCACACTCAGCTGTGATCATCTTTGATGAAACACAGTCATGATGACATACACCACTCCCTCTCGTGTGATACTAGTTGTGCATGTTAAATAATTAAACGTGAATACACGCCTCCCAAAACGCACAGATGGAATTGCGCAGCAAATTAGCCCATATAAATTGATGCAATCTTGGTTATGCCATGTTAGTAGATCATCATACCATTCAGATCGTTATAACCATATAGTGTTTTTCTTTTTTAATTTACAAAGCCCCAGTTTTATTGTTAGAATATGAATCTGATGGAAGTGTTATATACACAGTACATGATATATTACACATACAACAATATATAATACTGTAACATATTGTTTTGGGTATTGTGGTAACAACCTTCATGTTCTACTTTTCTCTAATAAAATAATCTACTGTCCTTTGTCAACTTGCAGAGCTTAAATAAATCAGACTGTCTTGAAAAAGTATTCACACCCCTTGAACTTTTTCCACATTTCGTGACCTTAAATTCACAAACTGGAATATATTTAGCACGTCATTTTGAAATGGAATGAAAATGTATGGTTTTGAAAATGTTAGCGAATATCAATTTGCACATTGTGGTGTGCATTTGTTTTCAGCCCCCTACACTCTGATACTGACACATCTAAATACAATGCACTGCAATCAATTGCCTTTAGAAGTCACATGGGTGAGAGGGTTGATAAGTAGACTTCACCTGTGTGTAATTTACACTCAGTACAAATAGACCTGTTCTGTGTGTAGGTGGCTCTACCAAGACGTTGGTGACCGAATGCAAATAGTCACCACATTTTTCACATTTTTATTTTCTAAACTTTTGAAAACTAAAACTGTACACAATTTCCGTTGCAAATTACACTTATGACCTACTTTGAGCAGGCAGATCACATAAAATTTCAAACAAAAACATTTAAGTTTGCGGGTTATAATTGTAATATATATATATATATATAAAACACACACACTAAAGGAATCTTTCCAGGTCAAATGGTCAAACGGTACCTACTACAGTAAAACTGTAAAGCTTTAAGACCAATTATGTCATCTCAATGTATGTAATCTCTTTTGTGGGTGTGCCACAGCTGCAGTTATATTAAAAATTTACTGTATCCTACTTTTGTCAGTATTTTTACAGCCTATAACACAGCATTTCCATTAAAGAAAAAAAAAACTAAACTAATCTTAATACATTTTTATCATTATCTATGTATTCCACTGGCACAAAACCTATAGACCATTTGGAAATAGTAAAAACCTAAGGAGTCATTACTTAGTATTGATACTCATTTCACAATTATTTGATGAGATGTGTAGAAAGAGGCACGAGAAAGCTTATTTATTATCACGTGGAGCTGATAAAGTTGCTGCTCAAGCAATTAATTTCACTTTTTAGTATTTGAGTCACAGTAAATAGAATATTTCACCCCTAGACAAGGATTCCTTTACTATACTCTATTTTGATTATTCTCTGTGAACCAGAAATTACCTGGTTAATAACAAACAGAGACAACACAAATGCATGTCTTATAATAATACTCTAGGTGGCGATCTGTGCGTCATATCATGGTTAGTTCTTGCTCCTTTGACGCAATCTCTGGTTTACATCCAGCACCTATATGCATTAGTATTCAAAACAACATCTTTTTTTTTTCTGGAAGCCTGTGTGTGCTTAAGTTAAACTGGGTCAACCACATGGTTGGGCATGTGCATTATAAATAACATGGATCCAACCAACGGACCACTTCAAAGAAATCCACTCACTGGGGTCATTTTATACTTGAGCAGGTAGCCAAAGTTATGGAATGCATGGTTAAAAATGAAGAGGGTCTGCCTGCGCAAGCTTTCATCAGTGTCTCTGTAGAATTGTCTGGCACTGAGCGCTGTGGAACACGTGTTGTGTAGTAAAGTGCTGGATTAACCAATGAAGTGTTCCACTGTCTGATCAATATAGTTTCCTTGACTTGCGAGCAGTGTAGTGGAAGCTACAGTTGTGCTATAGAGACTATTTTAGTGAGCATTGCTATTTGTCGTACTGTTTTGGCACTTTGTCATTTGTGGTTTGTACACTCCATGTAATGCAAATTTTATCAGTGACTGGAGACCTTTCATCAGCGGGAGCGTGTCCATCCACTTTTACAAGATCTATATCTGAATATAAAATGCATGTTGAGCAACGCTGTGTGTAGCCATTCATTATGGAACAATTTTGGAGAACCTTTTGATGTTGTGATACTTTCAAAGCCGATGTCTTTTTTTTTTCAACCCGCTGTGTAAATATACGAATGTTACGGCTCAGGCCCGCCGGCGTCTGCGCGCTCCTCGTGTGTGTGTCGGGTGGCGCCTCTTTTCTTGCGACGCAGCTTCGAATGTGCCAGTGCGACATTCTGATTGGACGACTGTACCAGCACCCGTTTCTGGTTGGTGGCCCTCCCCGACTGCCCTCAGCTGAGCAGCACCGGACCTCCCCGCCAATCATCGACCTGCACCTGGCCGGACTGCCCCAAATAAAAGCGCTGCTTTTTCAATTACTCAGGGCAGCTGGAACTCATTAGTACAGCTCGCCTCGTGTCGCTACGTATCTCTCGTTTTTATTGAGACAGTTATTGAGACAGTCACTAAGTGCAGTGCCAACCAGATTGCGCCACGGTGTGCCAGTGTTATTTGTGCGTATGTAAATTAGGTAATTTGCATACATTTGACGCAAAATATGCCCACCCCAATGCAAATGAGACTCATTGATATGCAGCGGCTAATTCACTAACGCCAGCGCAAATAGCCACATGGAATTTGCGTGACGCAAATAACGTTTTTGGAAAGCATGCATAAACCTGCCACAACCTCGATCCGAAGATCATGACAGCAGTGCACGACGAGAGAGAGAGAGAGAGAGAGAGAGAACTTTTTATGTTGTTTTAGGACACGTAACGTAACCCGGGCTGATCGGCAATGGTGGGGAGGCATTTTACGATCATTTTTACATGCCAGATGCATACTATACGCCCACGGCAACCTCTGAAAATATATATTTTTTAAATTATCGCACCAATAATTTGTACTTTATGAATGAATGACGCCATTGTCATCCTCTCTTCTCTGTACAGCTTAATTGCGCTCTAAACGCTTACTCTCGGTCCAACCTCGCCTTCTGATAATGTCATCTTTGTCGCAACTGTTACTATAACAACCATGTTCTTGGTGCAAATCCGTTGCCATGTGTGGTAAATCAGGTGCAAATTTGCTCCAAGCTGTCAGTTTTATGGGTGTGGTTGCTCCACTATATGATTAGAGCAATATCCTGAGTGAATAGATGGGTAACTGGGCGCAGACTGCGGGTGTAGTTGTGGTGCAATATTTCGCGCTATTACCGGACGCAGTTAGTGAATATACCCCTTTTGTATTTTGTGTTTGTTGAAGCCTTTTGTGCTAACTTGTGTATTCTTTTGTTTAAGCCAGTTATGCATCTTTGTACTTCATTTGTACTTCATTTGCTCCTGAAAGTAGACTCTATAAGAGCCATTTAAGTGCCCGCTTACTTTCTGTGTCACTCATTACCATTTAAAAGCTTTGTCAACCGCCTACCAACCCAATTAAAACTGTCAATTTTGATTCAACCATTTAAAAACCTCTTTGTTTGTGTTACTTCCCTTCCCTAACAACAGATAGTTCAAAATCAGCACTCTGTCTCCTTCATGTTCCTCTAATTTTCCACCCATGCAAAAGCAACCAATCAGAGATAGAAGGCGCGGTTTACTAAGTGCCAATCATTTGTTGTACAATCACGAGCAATAAACCTGCAAACTGTTAACAATGAGTGTTATAGTAACAAGTTTTTTTTTTTTTTTTTTTTGCCCTTGTCATCCAAATGAAGCAGTCCTCTAACTGCATCACAGAAATGTCATAGTAATTTCAGGTAAGCTATTGAGAGTTCATTTTAACACCCATCACCAACGGCCTCACATAAAATGGAGGTGCAATTTATTTCCATGGAAGCAGTGTAGCTTTAGATTGTCAGAATGCATATAATCTGAAAGCCTGGAGATGGGTGTGGAAGGTTAACACACTTTTGTTTTTCCTTAACACCATAGTGAGGAGCTCAGCAGTGCAATTTCAGGATTAATCATCAATGGTGTTTTGCTCCGTCTCCACTGAGGCTCGCTTCCAAAATGCGGGGGCTGCTAAGCTGATAGCATAACATTTGAAAGAGGTTGATAGGTTGAGTAGGAAAGAGGAAAAATGTTTTAATTTCTCAATTTGGAAAATATCTTGTCCTAAAGTTTCCTGAGCATCTTTGGTTGACATTGTGTAACTTGGTTACCTGACAATTCACAATTATCGTGTCACAAGCTCGTGTCTACTAGTGAAATAAGTGTACGAGTAAATTATTTCCATTTTTTCATTAAAATTAATTTTCATTTAAACCAACAATTTGTCATAATAAGAGCTTAAATAACTGTCTGATGAAGAGAAGAGTGAAAGTCATTACCATGGCAACTGTGGATCATTTGGGTTATAATATTGGACCAACTTGGTGGTTTTGTATGTGCGTGTATGTCTGTGTATTTTAACTTTCATCTTGCATATTTCCCGATGAATTTATTCAACTCTGAACTTAACCCGTCACACCCACTTTCCAAGCCTGTTTTGCTCTACGATGAGCAGCTTGAAGCTGTTGGCCTATGAGTCACCGATCTGTTGACTGTCTCTGTGTTGACTTTCGGCATTCTGCCTGTCAGACCTTTTACAGTCAGCTGCACTTTCCAATCGACAACTGATGGTGGATGAAACAACCTTTTGCAGGTCCCTTCAAAATCCTTCCCATCGAAAGCGTTCCTATCCTTCATCTGTGTTGCTTTGACAATGGCTCTTTTCCAACAATAACCAATAATGGAAAAAGCATTATTAGTAATATTCACTTGTTGTGAGTGACATCAGGAGTCACCATCGTGACGTGAGTCACTCGCATGATTTGTTTTAACAACTGGTACTCTTTCTTACACAACTCACGTTATTATTCGGGCATGGGACCAGCCATGGCTGAGAAAGTGAGCGATAGCAGAAATCAAATCCAATGCAGTCCGCACTAAATTAACGAGTCTTAATTTTGCTAACGAAAAATAAAAAAAAAATATTTTCAACACACATTTTTCACTGGATGAAAACGAGACTAGACTAAAACCCTAATAATCAATAACTGGGACTAAATCAGTATACATTTTTTGTTGGCTAATTAAGACAAGATGAACATTTTATGATTTTGTAAAATCTTATCTCTGCTAATCTGTCACTGTGACACTGTCATGTGACACACACCCTTTCAAATCTGTAGTGAGTGCAACATGCACAAACACATGGGACAGACAGGAGGTGGATTCACGGTGAATGGTTAATTAAAAAAAAATACAAATAAAAAAAAAATAAAATAAAGGAAATTATAGTTATAACGCAACATTAATCCAATGGCTACAACGTTCCAACAATAAAGTTAATCCGACCACTAGCTAATCCTGGCTAATTTACTAACTTGTAGCATGGAGCTATTGTAGCCACTTGTTGATATACTGACATTGAGTTGTTTTTCATCAAAGAGATGAGAGAAAATTTCATGTGAAATAATTTAGATCTGAAATGTTCAACATTATCTGCTGACAAAAAAATTTATATAGCCTACAAGGGCAAAATGATTGTCCTGTCTAAAACTAGACTAAAACGTTGATAAAACTAGTTGAATACAATTGTTTTCTTGGACTAAATTAAAGACTAAGAGTGTATTCAGACCAGAAAAGTCCTTTAGTCCGCTTTTGGTCCG
Source organism: Festucalex cinctus (assembly GCF_051991245.1). Taxonomy (NCBI): domain Eukaryota; kingdom Metazoa; phylum Chordata; class Actinopteri; order Syngnathiformes; family Syngnathidae; genus Festucalex; species Festucalex cinctus. The sequence continues at coordinate 11,096,887 of NC_135414.1, forward strand.
GAGCAAACAAGCGGACTTAATTTTTTTTATTTGGTGCGGTTCATATTCACACTGTGCTTTTTGCAAGCGGACTCTATTGCGTAATCACGTCGACCCACGTGACGATCCGTGCTCCCATTGGACAAAAATGACGAGGGCTGTACGCGTATGAAACCCGGAAATAGCGGAAAACGTGAAATTCCGACATGCTGCATTACTGCTCTGGATATTAGATTAGGGTCATTAGATGCAAGATATATGCGAGCGTCAAGGGCAGCTCATTCAACGGAGGTTCCGCCACGCTGTTGCTAATTTTGGAACGTGTCGTCGATTGCGTGTAGTAAACGGAGGAGCAGTTGCGCTCTGCTTACCCCGCACCCACCACAACATGGTGACAGCAGTGTGGCTAAAAAGAATATGGATGATTTAGCACAATATTCACGACCGGGCAACCCCCCACCCCCCCGCGTTACTTGACTACGGCTTGTTAAGCCCAAAAAGGCGCATATGTCCAGCAGTTGGAGCGGATCAGCCGTGGTTTGTATTCAGACTGCAAAGCGAACCGCGCCGAGTACGTTTGGAAGCGGACTGAGACCACCTCGAAAAGTGGGTCTCGGTCCGTTTGTTTAGTCCGCACCAGGATTCGTTTGTGTGTGTTCAGACCTGCACAAAAGATCCGGATCAGCGTGGGAAACGAATTCTGTTCCGTTTAAAGCAGACCAAACAGTGCATGTCTGAATACACCCTTAAATGCAAGATTTATAGTCGACTAAAGGTTGACTAAAGAAAAACGGGATGAGGTTGACGAACTATGATAAAAACTAATACGTGATTGAAACAGTACTAAAACAGACTAAATTTGAAAATGTCTGATAGAATTAACACTAGTAGTAGCTATAGTGGCATTCAGTGATTTTGGGGAAAAAAAATTGTTTGTTTTTCATTCCAAGAAAGTCGAATGTGGTGATAGGTATTAAAGGTGGCTTCAATTATTTTCTCAAAAACTGGAAGCCAAACATCTGTTTGTCCCGTTTAAAAAAACTGCACATGCGGAAGACCATCCTACCTGCTCGTCCGGGGGAAACACCACTCAAATGCCGCTAACGTGGGAGCTCATCTTCATCATCATCTTCATCAGTCTCTGCAGCCAACCTCGCTTCATACGGATGTCCTCTTGCGGTTCTCAGCTATTTTCAAAGTACAAGGTCAGCTCGGTGGAGTTACGATGAATGGCCGAATCCGAAGCTCACTACACGAAGCTAGCAACATGCTACAAACACTCGAAGTGCGTGTGCGCAGCTAGGAACGAACACACACGATATCATTACGCAGGTTGATTGACAGGATCGAGAAACAAGATGATCCACCCGGAAGACGCAATGACAAAAAATTACTTGAATCCACCTTTAATGTTACATTAAATAAGTGTGAGCATTTTCCATCTTGTAGTAGACGATCATTTGATTATAAACAGATTTAATCTCATGTCTTCTTGTATTTCCACACTTTTCCATCGTTCCATGAATGGTGTATACTAGGGGTGTGAATTGCCTAGTACCTGACGATTCGATTCGTATCACGATTCACAGGTCACGATTCGATTCGATACCGATTAATCCCGATACGAATTTATAAGTCGATTGTTGCGATTTTTTTTCATTCAAATTTAGAAAATACTAATCAGTAAGCTTGTAGAGTGTAAGATTTATATGAAAATGTATTATTTATTTATCTGAAATTTCAGTCTTATAGAGGTTGTAATCTGTTTCATGTTTGAACAGCATTAAAATAAAATATTAAGGCTTAATGTTCCGTTCATATAACATTCTTCCATGCTCAAGGTGTGAATTCTAACCCGAAGTCAGACGTTTTGTTGAATATTTTTCCATTAAAAATGGAAGTTTAAAAATCTATTCACACAAACAAAAATAAAAATAAAAAATAAAGGCAATGATGATAAGACGTTGAATCGGTAAGACTACCGAATGAACAATTCTGAGCTCTTAAAAAAAAAAAAAAAAAAAAAAGATTTTTTTTTCATTGAATCGATTCGAGAATCGCGCGATGTAGTATCGCGATATATCGCCGAATCGATTTTTTTTAACACCCCTAGTGTATACAGTATGTTATTACGTAAAGTGTGGAATTTGGACCCAAACACAGACAGGACACGGAAGTTGGAAAACAGAAAGTCTCCATAGACAACAATATTGCAAGTAACCACAGAGAGCATGACGGGATGTAGATGGCTTTGAAGAAAGAACTTGACGCAGAAACCTCGGCAAAGAAACCTTGGGTTGGATGCAAGAACTAAGACTAAGAAACCACGATTGGGTGAGCAGGTCTGCATGCTTGTAAGCAACTTCAAACACATGGAAGAACAGCTTGAATGGAAGAGTTGGGATAGGAAACCTCAACATGCTGACACAGTGTGACATCCAGTAACTCGCTAGGGCAGTGTACAATTCTATATGACACATTAAAGGCCTATATGACAAAATAAGAGGCACAAATACAGAACTAAATATAGGACCTAAAAGTAACAATGACAGGACCATAGCAACTGTACAGTCTTCCCTCGCTATAACGCGGTTCACTTTTCGCGGTCTCGCTGTATCGCGGATTTTTTTTTAAGTGCAATTTTGCATATTTTTTTACTGTAATATACCCATTTTATAAAATTTATGAAGGTTTGAACATTGTCAAAGTTTGAACAAGAGAGAAATGTGAGAACATGTAAATGCCTCAATGAGAAAAGTGTATAAATTGTGTGGTAGGGGATTTTAGAGCCTTAAAACATTTATAAGAGTTGTAAAACATAAAGCTAACTACTTCGCGGATTTCATTTATTGCGGGTATGTTTTGGAACCTAACCCCAGCAGAAAACGAGGGAGCACTGTATACCAATTGACAGTTTTATCCTCCCAAGGGACATAACTGCATAGCAACTGACAACTTTATCGTCACAATAGACATAGCAACTGTATAACAACAATCATCACAAGGGAACAAATACATGACCGTCATAATATAATGACACACCCCAAGTCATAAGTAACATGTTGACCATTTTTTTCTAAGCTCAAAAGCAAGGTTATGCACCAGGTTGGTTTTTATTTCTATTTTTCCCATAAATGCATTTGCTAGTTAGTTTGTCTGTTTTTTATCATGTAAATTCGGAGAAGACTGTTGTGACGCCCTACAGTTTTGAAATTATGTTTTGTCAAATTAAAAAAAAAAAAAAAAAAACAGACTGAATGACTAATATGAGATGCTCATATACTTTTAATCAAGCACAATTTTTTTCCCCTCATGAATTCATTATCACCACAGCATTTGAAACTTTATAAGAAACTGAATTTGATATTTGACAGAAGACTTTCAGTGCATCTTTAATGATGTGGCTGAACTATATTTTGTTTGCTGCACACGCACACATCTAAATTCTGTCTTATACTGCAAACTTTGACTGTGTCTGTTTTTAAGCCTGGAATAAACAAGGTAATTATTTTTCACCCGAGAAGCTCCATTTTATTTTTCACCTTGGTTGCTCTCACAAAAACGAAGAGAAAAGCAAACGGTTGACAGCAGAGGTTACACTGATGACAGCTTTGTTGATAGCGGATGGGGAGAAGCTGCTGGAAATGACATTTTTGTGTGTGTAATTACTCAAATAATTGACAAGAGAAACAACAACAAATCTGCTTGAAATCTGTCTGATTGTTTTGTTCTCTCATCCGGCGAACATGCCAACGTGTGGTATATTATCCCTTCATCAATGTTTTAAAGATAAGAAAGCCCATTATTCTCCATACCTATTTCCCAGAAATAATTTGTCGGCACATTTTGGTTAATTTGCAGACAAGCCCACCCAACGACCCCCTCAATATTTAATCAAAAAGGTAGCAGTGAAACCAAGATTATACAAAGATTGAAGATAGCATTGGCTTATCTTTAATCTTAAAGGTCATGAATGAGCCCAGAAGCTGAAGCAACAAGAATTGGATCCTCCAGACTTTGACACACATAGAAAGTGACGTGCAAGCCGAGAGGGTGGAAGGAAGTTTATGGTCGAAGCCAGCTCGTTCTCCTCTGCATTTGTGAAGAAATGGAAACACGATGAAGAGCTTCCAGCAAGAGTCGCGTGGAGACAAGCATGCCCACTCTAAAGTGACAAACGAGGCGTTCTTACTGCTGCAGTAGTGAGCTTCATCCATTATCTGTCTCACTTCATCACCAGCTTAAGATCCCGTGCTCTTCAGTCTCCCAACAGAATTTATCCAAATGTTAATAGTCTTGGCTGGATAGCAGTGGGAAAAGAGTATATCGGAGATGTTGCTGGCTCAGCCAATATTGAAGTGGAATGGCTAAGTCTCTACTTTAGCTTTTAGCAGGACAGGCCGCTCCTTTGGGCAAAGTGACCCGAGCTGCGCACATTGTACCACATATTGCACATGACATATTCAAATAGCTCGACTGTATTATGCAAATCATGTGCAGAGACAAGAGAGGTTACTTGTCAGCAATAGAGAGCTTGGAATTACCTCTGCATTCAAGCCATTTCAAGGGGATGCATTGGATGTGACCTTATGGAATAAACTTAGATAATGTAGAAGATAAATGGGAGCCTTCATTCGTGCAGTCTGCATGGGTAATATTTCAGGACACGTTTTTGCATCTTCATCCCCAAAGTGTGTATTATTTTCCTTTGGAACAGTACATGGATTTAGATTTTCTTGAAATTTTGATACCTGGCCTTATTTCAAGGTATCGGTACTCACAACTGCGGCCGATACTGGTTTCAGCCGCCCTCTTGTTGCCGTTTTATGGGCAGGAACTAGAAATTAGAAGAAAAGAAAGCTGTCATTAATGCATTTAATGCAATTTTTAGAAAAATTGAATTGGAATATATATGTGTTTCTTGAAGATTATCTGTGATTGTTTTGTTTTTGGGGAATTTTATGTATCAAAAGTACTTGTGGTATTGATACTTGGTATTGGTATTGATGACTCCTCAAGTGTTGAGTACTCGTACTGTTATAAGTCTGAAAAAAAGTGGTTGAGCATTCCTAATAATAATAATTAATATAAATAATAATAATAATAATAATAATAATAATAATAATTTTTAGTATTATAATTAATAATATGGATGATAATAATAATAATAATAATAATAATAATAATAGTAATAATAATAATAATAATAATAATTATTATTATTGGGCGGCACGGTAGTCGAGTGGTTAGCACGTCCGTAGTATCACTTCCCAGTTCTGAGGTCTCCGGTTCGAGTCCAGGCTCGGACCTTCCTGGGTGGAGTTTGCATGTTCTCCCCGTGCCCGCGTGGGTCTTCTCCGGGTACTCCGGTCTCCTCCCACATTCCAAAGACATGCATGGCAGGTTAATTGGGCGCTCCGAATTGTCCCTAGGTGTGCGTGTGAGTGTGGATGGTTGTTCGTCTCTGTGTGCCCTGCGATTGGTTGGCAACCAGTCCAGGGTGTCCCCCGCCTACTGCCCAGAGCCAGCTGAGATAGGCGCCAGCAGCCCCCGCGACCCTTGTGAGGAATAAGCGGTCAAGAAAATGGATGGATGGATGGATTATTATTCTTATTAATATTATATTATCATTATTATTATTATCTGCATCTTTATCACAACCATTAACATTATATTGCACAGGATAGGGTTTGCAATAATAAATGAATAAATAAATAAATAAATAAATAATGGGGAATTTTATGTATCAAAAGTACTAGTGGTATTGATACTTGGTATTGGTATTGATGACACCTCAAGTGTTGAGTACTCGTACTGTTATAAGTCTGAAAAAAAGTGGTATTGAGCATTCCTAATAATAATAATAATTATTATTAATAATAATAATAATAATAATAATAATAATAATAATAATAATAATAATAATAATAATAATATTTATTATTATAATTAATAATATGGATGATAATAATAATACTAATAATAATAATAATAATGTTGTTATTATTATTATTATTATTATTATTATTATTATTATTATTATTATTATTATTATTATTATTATCATCATCATCCTTAGAATCATTATCATTATTAAACACACAAGTACTGTATCTTTATCACAACCATTAACATTGTATTGCACTGGAGTGTCATTCAGGATAGGGTTTGCAATAATAAATAAATAAATAAATAAATAATTGATATGATATGATAAATACTTAAAACATGTCCAAAGAAATGTTCTAATTCGGCTAAATATTTAAAATACCTGTTGAATATCATTAATTTAATTGGCAATTATAGACATAGTTTGTAGTTAATAAATAGCATATTGGAAAGGCTAGAACATTCCTGCTATGATTTTCTGGTTGCTATGCATTCAATAAATGTGAGTCATTTCGGCGACGGCTGACCAGTGATTTATTTTTAGCCATGTTCAAATTGAAAAATGCAGATGAGAGATCATTAAAGACTTGTCTGGAGAGCAATTGTTTCAAATGCACAGGAAGCAGTCCTTCCTCTATTTGTGTGGTGGTGGTCATCAAACATACATCACATTTATGACTTTTCTGTGTAGTGGCGAATTGTTCTCTTCTCAAAAGCAATATGACAGTTTAATGACTGTGACTGATTTGCGGTGTTCCACGCAGGGTGTGTGCTGTGCTCATTGTTTCTGATGTTGCCTGACAGACGGTTCCGCTAATGATGGAGCTTGCATGTTCTCTTAATGCTTATCTTGGTTCTTTCTACAAATGAAGTATAAAGTCCATCGCAGACACAATATTGTGCTTGAATGGGAATTTGAGTGTTTTTGCATCTGTGCTAGCAATGGCAGTTTTTTTTTTTTTTTTTTTTTGCGGTTGGTGGGGGGCTTGGTTGTTAGTGCCGGGATCATCCCATCCTCCCGTGTGCAGTTACTACGCTCAAGTTCAATATTCTAGTCAGATCATTTAGTATGTTTTGTTGATAAAGCACAAAGTTGACCGTCACATGGCCAGAAACAATTACTTTGTGTTATGTTCTGGGGTTGGATACCAAAAGCGCAGACACAAATAAGAGTTTAACACTTTATTCGCATAACATTAAGAGGAACTAACTTGACTAGACCAGAAACATCGAGAATGTCATGCTGCCAGAGGCGGGCCAGTGTCCACTTTTTTTTTGTCAAGTCACTTCCTGGTTTATTTTGAAGTTACTAACCACCATCTCACCTCAGGTCACTTGCCCTTCCTTCTGCTCAGCTCATCACTGGTCCACGCCCATGATTGCTTCCACCTGCCACCAATTACCCAGCCAATAAATAGCCATCATCCACCACCTGCAGTTTGCTGAAGTGTCACAACCCGTGCATGGAAGAGTTCTCACAGCCCTTGAATCACAGTCCTTGGTCTTGCCTTGCCTTGCCTTGCCTTGCCTTGCCTTGCCTTGCCTTGCCTTGCCTTGCCTTGCCTTGCCTTGCCTTGCCTTGCCTTGTGTTTGCCCCTCTTTTTCCTCCCTAGCGGAGTGCCTTTTGTTGTCCCTTTTTTGAGTGCCCTTTTTCTCCTCTCCAGTTTGGAGCTCTTTATGTTCAGCGTTTTTTTCCCCTCTGTAAGAGGTGTTTTTGGTTTCTTGTAAATAAACTGCAGCCTTTGAGGCCAACTGTTCACCTGCGCCTGAGTCCTCCATTCCTACGTCGTGTCAGAGAAGGCATCATGGATCTAGAGACATCGAACTAACTAACTAGCAGATGAGCAGGTGGCCAGATGGACAGAGGAATAAATCGGCACAAACACACTTCTCTGTCAAACTTATATCGACAGCGAGTGGACCTGATTGGCTGTGGCCAGACATGTGGCTAACAGGACTGACATGGAATTATCTGATTGACTGTTAACCAGATAAAGAGATTAAAGATTCCTGACATCACATAGCTTCTGACTTCACATAGTTTCTTACCAGTTGAAACTAGTTGCTGTTACATGCTGATTGCATCAGACCCCAAACAAAAAACAGTCATGACCCAAACATAATCCTTGCATGACCTAAACATAACCCTTGCCCCAGACAAAACACAGTCATGACACTTTGACACGACAGTCTACTCACTGTTAATCTTCACACAAAATCAAGAAAGCCCTTAACACTAGTCAATTAAAAAAAAGAAAGAAAAGAAGCTTTGTATGGGTCTCTACTGAAATGTTATGTGTTCAATCAATCAATCAATCATATAGCACTTTTATTTTTTTAAATGTAGCACAAAGTGTGTCACACAATAAAAGCAGAGACACCAGACAAATTAAAAGTATTGCTCTCCAAATGCTCCTTGTTGCCTTTAAAAATGGGAATATGTGTCGCATAGGTGTCTAGTTGTAAAATACAATGAAAGAAAAGTACTGAATGTTTGAATGAATCGAAAAATGTTTATTAACAATAAATACAATGAATAATGACGCAATTTAGACAACAGTGTAACCCCTCGCCCTGCCACTGCGTTAAGCGAGGAACAGTGACACTCTATAAGTATGTTTCATTAGATTATCCCAAATCTTTCACTTACTGTATTGTATAAGTGTGATTTTCGTCTCTCCCTGATCTGCTCAGGAAAAGGTCAGGGCTTGAAAGAAAGCGACATAAGCGCACACTGTTCCCAGACTCGAGTAGCTTAGCAACTGGTTGTTCTGAGCAGTTTTATAACGAGACTCCCAAGTCGTTCACCTCAATAAAAATGACAAGAAGACAACATTAGCAATGTAGTTACCAATAAGACCTGTGGTTTGGCGGATGAGAGTCACAATATTTGGTGGAGAAATCTTGATGTGTGTTGGTCATCTCGAGTACACCTTGTCAGGAGGTGCCTCATATTTTAAAACATTTTTTTTCTGTGTAACACGCTGTCGAACTGTTGACACTTGAGTATCTGTCAAAGGTGCCTCTTTCGCTTCCAAATACATTCTCTATATGCAGTATCAATCTCAAATGTGTAGTACTTCTTTTTTTTTTATTATTATTATTCAATTTTCATTCTGTTACATTTCTTGTTTAAGGGCACTGTTTGTAGTTGCTGTTGCAAAGCAAAAACCGATTTCACATATTTTTTTTTAAATTTCCTCTGACCTGTTGTCATTTTTACTTCTAGGTATCATACATATGTTCATGCAAACATTATACCAGTCTCATGTAAACATTCATTTCCAGGTTAGTAGATTTATGTATACTGTCAAGTTTACACCTGCAACATTTAAAATTAAACAGAAAAAAGAAGGAGAAGACACAAGGATTTGATCACTCGCGAGGAGAAGCTGACAGAGAGTTGTGCGCAGATCACAAGCCCCCAGCCCCTTCTGACACAACTTCCCACTTCTCCTCTTTTATTTGGGATTCAAACTAACAAACAAAAGGTCACATGCTGCCTCTAAGGGAAATAGCAGCACTGTGATAAACAATTACATCAGTCAGAAACACAGGTAACAACCTTTGTCCACTAATCATTGAATGCTGTCTGTTGTCCTGATGTGATTACAGTAGTCAGAAACACAGGAGACATTCTTTGACCACTAATCCTTTTAGGCCAATTGTTGTCCTGGTGCGAAGTTCTTCATTCCCGCACTCCAGACATCCTTAGGTTGAATACACATGCAGCAGCTCCAAACAGATAGTGAAATACTGAATACATGACAATTAACTCTATGTAATAAGAGAAAATATAGAATAATATATACACAATAACTCTAGCATCCCCCCCTGTTTATTATATATTTGCTCAAAGTCTCATACCATGTATTTGTTAAAAAAAAGCAAAACATCACCATCACAGTGCATAACACAATTTTTTCCCATTACACAAATAAGTCCTTTGTCAACACTATCAATACCACATAGAGCATGACGTAACATTTCTCTTTCCATCATAAAACCCCTTATTAGTAAAATTATCATAAGCACAATATAATTCAACGTGTCGTCTTTAAAGTGCAATCAATGTGTTGTTGCTCTAATGTGTGTACATTATCTAATGCTTCTGTATGTAATTCTCAGCATTAATAATTCAACCAGCTGTCTCTCTTCCTCTTCAAGATGGCCCCAAAAATCAAAATCAAAAAGACAGCCCCAACTGCGTCTGATCGCATCTTACGCTCCATTTGATTCAGGAAAGGGACTCGTCTCCTTGAATTGTCCCTTCTGACACATCATGCACAATAGACAGGCCCTGGACTTCACAGCGGTTGGGGAAACTTCGAGGGTAGCAACCAATGTGCTCCCAACCTCTTCACTGACTAACTTGGTCAGACTTTCCACAGCTAGTCAAGCTGCTTGTTTCTCCTCTGACCTCACTTCAGTCAGGCTTCGTTCCGCAACCTGGCAAGCTGTTAGTCAATGGTACCTGTTTTGTGCCATGTGATAGGTGAATCCACGAGAGTCGTTCAGCGATCTTCACAGCCTTCGGGGCCAACAACACTTACAAGGGCCTTCCCACCTTGGGCTGGACCTTTAATCAAAGTCAGTCACTACCCTTGATGGGAGGCTTGCCTTCCTGCTGAGATAGAGAGTCATCTGGCATTTTATTAAACATCTTCACTTCCTTATCATTTAAACAATCGCCTCATATAGTCACTTAAAGTAATTTATTTCATCTGTACGGCTTAACAGGTTATTACAATAGGCAAATTTAAATGGTCTACCACAGGAAATTTCAAACGAGCTTAAATGTCTTATTCCTTTTACAATTTCCCAAATTACTTAATCATCAATTATCTGATCTCCATGCCTTGATCATGTATTTTTCTCTCTTTTCTCTTTTCCCTTAACAATGTAACATATAAAGTGACTTTCATTCATTACTCCAAATAACTAGTATGTCATATAGAGACATGATCTGTTCACACAATGCTTCTGCCAACATCCAGTTGTTTTTCTGGAACAATTTCAACTCATTGTTAAATTTTTTAAGACCATCAATCAGTACTTGTTAATATTGACATTGTCTTACTTTTTGTTCAATTCCATAAAATCCATAGCCACTAACAGAAATTGTAGAGTATTAGAAACATCAATTCCATGTATAACAAAATTCTAAAACAAAATTCCAAAAACGTAAAAACTTGAAAAATTAAAATTAAAAACATAAAATTTGTATGCGGTATTGCAGTATTGTTACCAACTCCCCCCTTTTGAGACATCTTTATGGCTCACAACTCAAAATCATTATCCAACCCACTTCATATAATCTTATGCTGCATGCAATTTAAAATAATTTCATAATATTTACAAAAGGTTTTCATTTTCCCTTTTTTTCTTTTCCACTACAGTGTTCCCTCGTATATCACTGGGTTAACCCTCATTCATTCATTTTCCTCTCCTCAAAAATTACACAGTTGTACAAAAATACACAAAATCAGCACTTTTTTCTTTGTTTTTTTTTTTCTATGGAATTTAAAAACAATAGGGGCCCTGTAGCCTTCACCGCTCTGGCCCTAATTTGCGAAAGAACACTGTAGTTCACATGTCTTGGAGGGGTAGAATTTTATAATCTGCCCATAGCATAATAATAGTCTGGCATTTCTTCAAAACTAATTGTATCATACTTCATCTTGTAATGTTTCCAACCATATAATCAAGTTTAATGTCACACATCTTTCCCAAAGTTATATGTAGTTAATAACAAAGCCACCATGAATATCAATCATCTTGTACACAATTAATATAAAATACTGGCTTAAATTCTACTTCATGCATTCTAAACAAAACTCATAACCCTGTCAGCAATCAATTGTCGTTTAAATGGCCTTCCAATATCTTCGTAAAACCACTACTATCATTGTTCAATTTAAATCACAAACTGCATTTTTCACAGTCATCTATCTATTAAAATTTGTCAGACATTGTCGTTGTTATCAGTATCTCAATTCAATTTCAGTAGTAACAATTTGTTAGCATAATTATCCACCCAATTTATGTATAATTGCACAGCCAAATCAACCTGTGGGTGTTTTCGTTTTAAAACAGCATAATCACAAACATCAAAAGTTCATAACAGGTCACAATTTCACTCAGGAATTTAAAATATCATTTAAGATATCATTTTGTAATTTGTTTCAAATCTTAGGGCTGACAAAATTGCTTCGTATATCGTTGGGTCTCCATCATAACCACTTTACAATCAAAACAATCTAAATATTACACCCTTGTTGCACAAAAGTGTAATATACCTTAATTTACATCATTCTCCAATTTCTTCTTTCTTTTAAGTTGTTGCTGGTTTTCATTTCACAGCTCAATTTTCTTTCATGCCATAAAAGAATTTTGTCCATGCAAGTCAAAATCTGACTTCCCAATGTACCCAAACAATTTCTAATTGCTTGAGAGGGTATTGTGGGACATTCACAATATCCTCGTAGTAACAATATACATATATATGTGTGTCATATATGTATATGTATATATATGTATGTATATTTCCCTTCCAGTGCAAATTTAGACCAGAATATACAATTTGGGTGTACTGTTATAGTACTTATTCATTCCTCAAATTTTCATCAAGAATCCAAATTATCTAATAATGTATTTCCAGTTAGTATGTTTAGTATTTTCAATCAGCACTCCTGCCCTTTGCGAGTCCTTAATCACTAGTCTAATTTATCTCCAATTCAGCATTTTACTTCAATAAATCATCTTTAGCATAGATGATATCTGATCTGTTTGCTCTGATTTCCACTTACTTACATGTTGTCAAGAAACCCAACATCAGAATGAATTTATATCCAGAATTCATAAGGAAGCAGGTTAAACAATTCTTCCTATTTAGTTTTAAAGAAAAACAAAAGTTCTGTCATCTCTATTTGTTCTGCCATAATTGTTATATGCAGTGTCACTGCATCAAACCCATCATCAGTTTACAGGTAGTCAACTGTGACACTCGTAGGTGTGGCATTGTTTTCATTCTCACATTTATGCTCAGAGTGACATAGTTTATCATCTCCCTTCTTTACAATCAATTCCCTCGCTTTTTGTAATAAGGCGTCAGCTACCATTTAAGAATTTATTTAGGTTATATACTGCGTCGTAAAAATGCAAAGATCCTACACCTTTCACATAGCGATATCCCTTTTTCTACTCAGCTTATCTTTTTACTACCATGTTCCCATCTAATGTAGACACTAAGACTAGGTCTAATCCCATTTAATATAATTCTGCTTACTGGTTTCGTTTCATCTTTGTTTCTTATGTTCACCTTGTTCAAATAAATGGCCGTTTTTCCACCAACAACAATTACCAGGGTAATAAAAATTCCTCATGGGGCATCCAAGTACTATCTCGGCAGCAGGGTCTCGCTAACCAAATTATAATAGTGGGCTGTACATTGATACTGATGTTGCACATCAGATGTTTCTGCTTGCTGGTATGACTACTAGCTCACCGACTCTAGCGGCTTCTGAAATTGTACTCACAGTTTACATACAGGCAAATTTCATTGAAAACTCGGCTACCACTACATGACAAGTTCATTAAATGAACGGAATGAACCATCATTTACAACATAATCATTAAAAACAATTTGGTTAGTAAAACAGCTGGGATATGCTCCAGCTCTCCATAAGCCTGAACAGGATGTGGGTTATAGTGCATAATCCTGATGTTTCTTTAAGCCATGAAAATATTCCTAGAATACATTTTCCCCATTTTTTCCTGCATGGCATTTTGTCGTTCAAGAGTACACAAACATATTTCACCACTACATGTTTCAGTTATTAGAAAACAGTGTTCACAAATATAATTATTAATTACAGTATTTTCATTCCACTTACTCTGGTTGTTGACTTGGCAACATATTCAAGTGATTTCATCTTCTACAGTTTCAATGTCTGAAAGGATGCGTGAAAGGATTTGTGTTCATATCAACAAAGGTAAAGAAAAAAAAAATGTCTGTAACAAGGGAGATAACTGATTCATTGGCAATCTAAAAATGAAAAACACATCAGTGTGTTGTTACCTTGTCTCCCCATAAATGATAAATAGATAACACTTGACGTAATATAGTTATTGTTCTATGGCCCCATAAATGCAAGTGGACCAAACAGCTACTGTTTACTTCTGTTGAAACGAGGTTTGCCAAAACAAAAGACAACGTACCAGTCTCTAAATTGGTCAAATTCTCAGCAATGTGCAAAAATATCACCATACTTTTTTGTCAAAATTTTATATTTTATTTAGTGTTGTTTCGATACCGATACTGGTATCGGCAGAGGTGCCGATACTGTATTAAAACAGTGGTATCGGTATCGGTGACTACTCACAAGTAACATGCCGATACGATTAATTCCAATGCTAATATAGGATTTTGGATGCAGCATCTTGTGTCTTGCTCGTGCACGACATTCACTGATATGTGACATATTCACTGCATGCCCATCTAAGATATCCTATTGGCCCTTGAATGCTCTGAACCAATGGCAGGACATTTTTTTCATGTTGAGAAAAAAAAAACCTTAAGTATCGGTATGGTATCGGTATCAGCCGATACTGCAAAGATGGGTATCGGTATCGGTATCGGGAGCCAAAAAACGGTATCAGAACAACACTAATTTTATTATTATTTTTTTTAAAACTCTTCATTTTGGTAAGCAGAAAAAAAATAAATATACAGTGGAACCCCTCTATTCTTAAAGTTATAAGGTCTGTGCCCCTGAATAGTGAAAATCCACATAAAATTTTCACCAAGTGAAGTGCATTGAAATAAATAAATACATTTAAAAATGTTGATAAACCTCCAGTTATGTTTTCCACGAAAAATGGTTGTTAAAAAAAAATCCAAAAAAGCAATTGACAATTTTTCCATTGAGAAATTTGCTTGTAGCATTATGTTTTACATACAGCTAAAAACAAATGATAGTCAGTAGCCGTGTCTAACTGAGTTGACATTTAAAATATGTCATCCTCAAGATTAAAGAGCTACAAATGACTTCAGTTGAATGGATATAAATAGATAAGTGGGCATGTTGTAGGAGATTTGACAAACAATGAAACAACGTTAAAGTGCTCCACAGCCAAGGGTAAAAAGGCTTCCCCAACACAAATAATTAAACACTACATTCTCGAGACAAGCAATTTCACTAAACTTCCATGCAGCTTCATTCAAGTGAAAAATACACAGAGCCAGCGGTACAATATAATGAGATGGATGCGTTTTCATTGCTGATTCGTGACACAGTCAAGCCAAATGTAGATCCAGCACACTGAAGTGGTAACTGTTGCTTTAGAGGCCAGGTACCAAACAGCAGCGTGACAAAACAGTTTGATGGTTTCACTGAAAGCGCTAAAATACAGTGTTACAGTTGTGTTATGTCAAGAAGACGGCAAAAAGGAAATATGCTGCAAGCCTTTGAGATGTTCTTTGTAAAGCACCTCACATTAAAAAATAACAGAACATTTAGCTTCAAACAATGTTTTAAAAACTCATGTCAATTTTTGAGAATGCGCAATTACATTGTTCAACTATACTTTAAAAAGGATGATTATTGAATCAATTTAAGATTACACATTGAATTGTTGACCAGCTTTAAAAAATTGCTTCAACTGGTAACACACAAATTGTTAGTCCAAAGTGAATATTTTAAGTTTAATTAATTATGAGTTCATAACACTTAATATGTTCATCTGAACTTAAGTTAATCCAAAGTAACTCAAATTCAAAGTATTAAGTTTAATGAACTCTTAAATTAATTAGACTTAATATATTCATTTTGGACTAACGTAATTGAATTGTGTGTTACCAATTGAAGAGATTTATTTATTTATTTATTTATTTATTTATTTATTTATTTATTTATTTATTATTATTAATTTTTTCTTAAGTTGGTCAACAATTCAATTTGTACCATATTTTCCACACTATAAGGCGCACTGCATTATAAGGCGCACCGCATTATGAGGCGCACCTTCAAAGAATGACATATTTTAAAACTTTTTCCATATATAAGGCACTACAGTAGAGGCTGGGGTTACGTTATGCATCCATTAGATGGTGCTGCGCTAAAGGAAACGTCAAGAAAAGTCAGATAGGTCAGTCACACTTCATTAATAGATTACAAACCAGCTTTCTGACAACTCCATTCACTCCCAAAATGAATAAACAGCTGTTTTATTATTTTCTCTGAGGTAAAGTATTAGTGTTAGCTAGCGATCCAAGATGGCGCGATCTTCTGCGCATGAACGTCACCGATCGTGCAGGGTCACCAATAGCGTCTTGACAGCGAGACCTGTTGCGGCTCAATATTGATCCATATATAAGGCGCACTGGATTAGCAGGCGCACATGGTCACCTTTTGAAAAAAATTAAGGCTTTTCGGTGCGCCTTATAGTGCGGAAAATACGGTAATCTAAAATTGGTTCAACAGTTCTCTTTTTAGAGTGCAAAAGACATATTAAATAGTTAAATGAGCCTCGAGGGCTGGAGTCCTGCAGGTTTTGGATGTTTCCCTTTTCCAGCACAGCTGATACATGATCAGCTCATCAGCAAGCACTGCATAAGCATGATAACGATCATGTTGATTGGAATCAGCTTGTGTTCGAAGTGGGAAACCTCCAAAACCTGCAGTACTCCGGCCCTTGATGACCGAGTTTGCCCACCCCTGAGTTAAATCATAATACATGTGCTAAATGTTACTCCTAAATATTAAATGTTATAAGTCACCATTTCAAATCTAAATCCTGAATACAACTATAATTATAAAGGCCTCGGGTGGAATAAAATGTTTAACTATTATGCAAATTCAAACTGCTGACAACCAGAAGCACGAAAATAAAAACGTGAGGAGCTCCTTTTATAGTAGAACCCCGCTGATGACGATTATCATATTAGACAAGAAGTTAAGAGGAAGAAGAAAGAAATCTCATGATAGATTCATCAGTCAATTTAAAAAATATATAGTGAATAAAATAATGTATTTAATATAACTAGAATCTATGTCCAAGAGTACATCTTCCCAGAGCTAAATGTGACAAAACATTGGTGTTATGTTCTGTGGTAGCCAGTTTACAAACATCACAACGTACAGGTCAGTATTTAACATAAACCTTAAAGAATTTCTGAAAAACAGTAAGCACTTGAAAATTTGTTAAATTGTTATGTCGTGCGGACGATCACAAAAAGATACACGACAATTAAAAACACAAAATACATGCTTGACCCCGGCTTTACACCGGATGCGGTTGCGGTGCGGTTGCGGTGCGTTCCGGC
The DNA here is from genome assembly GCF_051991245.1 of Festucalex cinctus. NCBI lineage: Eukaryota > Metazoa > Chordata > Actinopteri > Syngnathiformes > Syngnathidae > Festucalex > Festucalex cinctus. The sequence goes on from NC_135414.1 coordinate 11,114,081, forward strand.
GACGCAAGCAATTAGATTCCATTCATTCGAATGGTGCAGTTCACACCGCTTGCGGGTGCGTTGCGTGTCGACTGCGTCTCAGCTGCGGCGTGCCGCAGCCCTTCCGCAAGGATAGACCTATTTTCTATTTTTGCCGGACGCCGCAGCGGTAGGCCTCCGGCAAATGGCAAGCTAGCGCAAAACACATCGAGCGGGACAGGAAGACCGACGCAGTTTCAAAATAAATTTCTGGTTACCTTTCAAGATAAAACACTCGCCAGCTCCTATTTCGCAAGCATGCTAGCAAAACGTGATGTGGGCGTAGACGGGCTTGGAGTTAACGTGCGAGGTGCTCATTCACGGTTTAGACACCAGCGAACATGGACGAGGAGAGGTTTATATTGGAGGTAGAAAGCCACAAAATAATAAAAGTCCACCTCTCTTTCTGCTTCTCTGTTGAGCACAGACTTTCTGTGTGTTTGTTGTTGTTTTTAATGCCACATGATCGCGCGCGGTCACGCGAGACACGGCGGGAAGTGGTCGGGACGGAGCTGCCGGACCGCAGCTGTGCGGAGCCGGTGTGGATTGGCCAAAAAATTGACGCGTCCGGAGCACGCAGTCAAGACACACCGCACCGCAGCCGCACCGCACACGCAACCGGTGTAAACCCGGGGTGAGAAGTGCTTAGAAATCTCACAAGATATGACTTGACTTGACTTGACTTAAGTGGGACCATAAATGGCCCGTACATTTCAGTCAAACTTTGCGTTGCCAGTCTACTGACCATAGAGTTGTGTAATGGAGCTTTGTCATCTCATAAAAACAGTGATTAGGTAAAAGTGCCATTTTCTTCTGGGTTCCTATTTAATAGCCCTGCTCTCATATTCTGTGATTCATATCCAGGTCTTGGTTCATGGTCTCTGATAGAAAAGTCTCTTGACTAGAGGGTCAATGTAATTAAGGATCGTATCCTACGAGGTAACTGTAATTGTCTAGTAAAATAATGTGTTCACTGCTACCCACATTCATTGTTAATCGCTGACTATGAAGACTATTAAGCCGTGCTCATTTCAGTTTGTTCTAAAATTAGTGCTTTTTTTGTAACTATTTTATATTCTCCCATAATTTCATATAGTTCATTAAAGTCAGTGCAAATGTGCTTTAGACTAGAAATTAATTTTGTTCTTAAATATGCCGTAATTATGATGTCAATTTAGATTCAGAGACATTCTTCGCATCGTTTGTTGAGCCATGGCACCCATTTTACTACATTGCAAAACTCTCACCGTCTCACGGTCGCAATGAATAAATAATAGTTTTCTGACAATTGGGTTATTTCTCACAGCACTCGTGATGATCTCTCACGGCTCACTAGTGTGCCACGGCACACTGCTTGGGTGATACGTTTGAGAATTTTAATGGAGCATATTGAGCTTATGCTTTATTTTAGCCGAGCTTGGGAGACAGTATCTGGCTCTGAAATTATTTTTCCATTTCTTTTTAAGGTTAGATGAACAAAGTCTGTTTGTGTTTGCTTGGCTAAATCAAGGTCCATTTGACCTTAATGCCTGCCTCCATTAACCTTGTACTGTCTGCCTTGTCAATCAGCAGACAGGGCCTTGAATAAGCATCTTTGACTGAGACATTTTTTTTTCTACATTGCCCATTCTCTCAAGAGGATTTTACTTTTACACAGCTACACAATATGTACTTCATCACTGTGCAGCATAATAAAAGTCAGACATATTTGAAGCACAGATTTTGCTGGGAAATGTGTTCCCTTGAGATCATTTGATTTGATAAAAGACAAAGAAATTGGACAGAACTATATATACTTTTGAATTACCCTTTTTTTTTTGTCTTGTCTGCTGTGTTTTATTTGGTTTATTTTCGGCACCTCCATTGTTGTAGGAAGTACAACATTATCTAACCCCATAAAAGAGAGAATTAAGGTATAGTACACAAGTGTCCTTATTTATGCCACTTAATCAAGCATGGATTTGACAAGACTAGTGAGTTTAAAGAAAGCCCACTTCACCTTTAGGCTGACACGGGCCTGACAAGGACTGGACAAAAAAAAAAAGAAAAGAAAAAAGAAAAAGAAAAAGAAAACAAAGACAGAAGAATAACTGATTACATAAAGAAAGGAGAGTTGAGAACGATACCAGGTGCAGTAAGGAGTATATGTAGTCACAGAGGAGGAGCTGATGAGATTAAGGGGGAAATGGTGGCAAGCAAAAGGGGGGGGGGGGTTCGAAAATGCCATTCCGCCATTCCACATCAACTAAATCAAATCAATGCACAAAACTGGTCATAACGAGCCCACTACGGCTTGCCTCAACTCAATGTTATCTCAAATGAATTGTCAAAAATTCCCATATACACATATGAGGCTTTTATTGGAACGGGGAGAACCAAGACATATAGTTGCATTGGACAGCTAATGTTTTCATACTTTCATTCATATAATGTATCTTATTTAGCTAACTTTACAGCTAATGTGAGAATCAGAGAAAGTAAGCGATAATATGCTCGAAATTGGATTTTCTTTCTACCAAAGTGTTGTGGTGTGTGAATGATCTGGTTAGTTTCCTTCCATGGCAGCATCCTCCATCATCATTGTGGGAAAGGCGGAATGGGGCTACATTGTAAAAGGGGCCTTCAGTACCTTGAAGGTGGAACATATATAATGCAGTTAATTTACCACGATGACATCTGGAAGAGCCTCAAGCCAAGACTGGCAAATCCTTCAATTGCAATTGTGGCATCATGCAAGCCCTGCAGCACAGAAGAGACACTTTTACACAGCTTAAATCGTCATTGTGAGCTCCCATTTATTAATAACCATTGTGTTGTCTAATTAAGAACTGTCTCCTTTGTTTGCTGAAAAGAATGCACAAAATGTGTGCATGACTCAGGCATGTGGCATGATTTACTTTTAATTTAACATATTTGACTCAACTGACATTTACTGATCTGACCTGTAAATGAAGAAGACTGAAGTAAAATACAATGTAATCACAGGCACAATGTGGGGCACATACTGGCTAATTGCAGTGGCATTAATATGACAATAGACATGGTGTTCATACATAAAGGTCATTTGTCTAATTATTACAGCACATAGAGTTCATCCTGCATACTGTCTGTGAAACAAACACAGCTGCCCTGTCTGCAAGCAGGCTCATTAAAGCTGTTTGCCACAAACTATTGTTTATGCGAGCAAGTCACAAGACACCCATGAGGCTGAGCAACACAGGATATTAGACTAAGCTTGCTTCATTCAACTTTCAAATGAATGAATGACTCTCCCTCACCGCTGTTACAGAGCGTAGTGACATAAGCCCATTTTGGCTGATTAAATCTAAATGAGACATGGTGTTGACTTCAGGCAGCGAGATAAAGTTGCACTTCCATGTTGAAGACTGAAGTGTTTGTAATATTTTGGTAATTAGGCTCCATGCAACCTTGCTCTCAGATTGATACAGGACATCACCGGACAGCTCATGTTCTTACGTACAAGCGAAGGGGGGATACTCAAGTGCATGTCAGATAAAAAGAGCGACACGCCACCGAAAACGCTGGCAATTAAAACAAAAAAGTCTCAGTCTTTGTACATGTTTAAAAGAGATCTTTTCGAAACATAGTTAAAAACAAATCTCTGAATTAACTTTACATGAACAGGATAAGTGGTATGAAAAATGGATGGATTTTTCCATCCATTAATAACAGGCAAAAAAATAAATACTGGTATGCAGAACCAAACAAATCACTTTGTCACAAATGGGCACCACTGATGAATCCCAGCAAATTTTAGCTGACATGAATAAATATGACACAACGCTGTATCTGAATGAACAATTACAAATAGCAGCACTATGATTGGAACCCTGTCTAGCTGAATGATCAAACTTTTAATTTCCTGCTTTGTTGCAGCAAACCTGCTGTAATTTTAACAGCTGTCTTTGTTTAATTGCACAATTTGACCCAATTCATTGCTTAAAATGTTCAATGGGACATATGGAGAAGTTCCTTTTTAATTGCTTGTAAACAAATAGTTGGGCCTCTGGAGTGCCTACCCATGTATGAAGTGTGAACTTACACAACCAAGTATATTTTTTGTGTGCTGTTTCCCCAAATTTGTCTGTTAGCAAGCTGTTCTGATTTTTGCTGGATTTTGATGTAACAGTAGAACTAATTTACATATTGTCTCCACATAGAGTTTCTCAGCCCATGACTCGGTAACTGCTTTGTATTTTATGGATGCTCAAAGGGTTAGCTAACATTAGCTTCTGATAAGCAGCACATAATCATGTTCTGTGAATTTGTTGATGGGGGGGGGGACATCCACAGCACCATGTTAAATGACATTGATGAGGAATACAGTACCTGGTTACTTACATTAGTCTTCTTCTTCTAGTTGAAATTTGCATCTCCAATAATGAGGCCACTGATACTCTCTGGGATGTGCAAATATATTCCGGATAACGTCACTTCAGACCTTTTGAATGACTATATGAGTCCTCGGGGTTGACAACAGATACAAGAACAAAATCTGACAAGCTTGCTACCATCAAGGTTGCCTTCGAGAGATGAGTGCAGCTCTTTCCACTGATGCTCAACACAGGGTCAGAGGTAACAGTAGATGAATGTTTTTTTCCCCTTACAGGGAAACGTCCCCTTGCGGCTATACGTGCCCAGTAAGCCAGGCAAGTACGGCATTAAAATGTGGACAAGACTCAGGCATAACTGCAAGAAATTCTCAGGAAGAAATTTACTATATTGAACATACACCCAAAAAAAGGAAAACAGTGCTGCCTACAAGTAGCTAATTTGTACATATGTCATCCAGATTTGTGTGTGCCATCCATCGTCCTCTGAACTACTTATTCCTCTTATAATAATAATAATAATAATAATAATAATAATAATAATAATAATAACAATAATAATAATAATAATAATAATAATAATAATACTGTGCTTTTCATTTTGTATCTTGTATCTGAATTAGTTTTATTACACCTATTATTAAAAATTCAATAAAAAAATAAATAAATTAAAATACAGATATGGCAAAGAGATTTGCCTTTATGTTCTACTAAAAAAATACTTGAACGAATGAATGCAAACTTTAATATAAATTGATTTTCTAAACCTGTACAAAGACTGTTGTAAGTGTGTATATGTTGCGTATCTCTCTCTCTCTTGCAGCATGTCAGTGGACTGGTTCTGAGAAAGGAGCAACATCAGAGAACACAAACCCAAACAAATATCCGGTTAAATCCGTAGTGCTTTCCTCAGTTCAGAAACTGAACCTTTAATAAGATTTGTTGGTGGGTGTAATGCAGGATAGTTGCACAAGATAGGCTTTTCGAGAGTACCGTATGATTTTGTTCAAGAACGTCTTAATCCGGCATAAGAGAGTTTAATAAAGTCCACAAAGCAACTCAAAGTATGTCTCAATGGAGAAGAAACATATTGTATTAGATTATAAAGAGGCTCAAATGATTAAACTCTCCAGCCAATGAATTTGAGAGCTAAGACAAAGGAATGGAAATGAGTGTTGAACACTCCAGTTTCACGTGCCGCAGAAATCTTAGTATTGTCATTTGTAGTGGATTATAATGACCAAATCTTTAACTGTTTGCACCCTGAATTCCAGTCTTCATTCATTCTGAATGATTAACAAGCTTTTACTTGGTTTTGATTTCTGTTTTTTAATTTTTTTTTTCATCAACAATGAATTACAGAGCACCACCGAGTATAAGAAACTACAACTACAAAAGCTTAAGAACTGTCTGTTAGCTTCCCAATATTTAGGCCTCCAAATTAACACAAAAACATTATTATACAAAACTTTAAAATATTATACTGTACATTTATTTGTGCTGGAAATCCTTTACAAAACAGATTTGCTGTCATGGGCCATAACATGTCCCAATATAAAAAAGAATCACGGATCTCAAACACAGCGATCAAAATCCTCACTCATCATTCCTTTCTGTTCAGATATTGTTTTATCCCTACAGTGACAGAAACAGTCAGACAGCATGTTGGACTTTTCTTAGCATTTCATCATGCCAGTCCAAACTTTGGCCAGCGGGTGAGTTTAAGTGAACCAGACGACTCTTGTCACTGCAGTTTTTTCAGTATATTAGCAAAGGTCTACAACATGATGCTTGACACAATATTGGTTAGCATAATAAGTCTACCTTGGATGAAACAATCAATTGAAATCAATCGTCCATTTATTCTTAATAGATAATCCAGCTGCCTGTGGGTTTCCCCTTCAGACTTTCTCAGAGAGTGGTGTACCAGAAGGGCATAAAACCTGTGATAAAGCCACATCTGTCATCTGATTTCGAATTCTCTACCTCACGCTTCCTCCTCCTGCTTTCCCTCCAGATGGCTTAACTTGTCTTCTTGTCTCATTCCTGCGAGACCTCACAGACTGTCCTTGACGTGATTTAGACACATACTGTAACGTGGATCTGCATACGAGAAGCCAGGATCACAATTAACTTTAGCAAGAAACAGCAGCAACAGCTCACATTTCTCCATGTTAAAGAGTATTAATAGTACATTCAAATTCAAGACTCATAAAATGAACCTATACATAATATATGTTCACCAAGAAACCATGTACATGTATGATGCTTTTCTGTTCATACGGTGGTGAATATAACACTCAATACTGGAATATTATCATTATCATACGTTAATCCTGGTAGCACTGTTAGGCTAGCTAATGCTAATTTGTGTGTAACACTGCAGCCTTATTTTCCTTTTGGCTTTGAGATGATTGTGCTTTGACCGCCGCTTCAAAAAGGTTCTTTCCCTCTTGAACCATGGCCAGCCGCGCTAAGCATATCATTGGCTGAGAAAGTCGGTTTGAGGAATGACTACCATGTTAAGTTACACTGGGGCTAATTAAGTGGAAGTGCACACATAAATATTTTCAGAAATGGGCAATGGGCACGCACTCCAGAGACACAACTTGTTGAAAATTCTTTATTAACGTAGGATTCAACCCTGGCCTTGAGATGCAATTTTCTCGTTTGTGATATATTTGGATACAAATACCACAAAGTCAAAGTTCATTATGTCCCATTTAAAGTGTTTTAAAATGTGTTTTCTTGTTATTAGCAAATTAATATAAGTGGTTAACTTCTGCTAATACTTTTTTACACACTAGAACAAACTCATCAAATAAGCTTCCAAAAAGTGTATTCATGCATATATGCTTTCCTCATATAAACCAATAGTGAGGTGTAGCTATTCAAGTAAAAGTTGTAGTAGTGGTGTTCATGTCTCAGGGATATTGATGATAGGCTACCTCTGGTGTCGCCTGTTGTTGTTCTTTCTTTCTGTCTTTCTTTGTCGTTGTATTTTATTTTTATTTTTTCTTGGTAGGCCTACCTAGATTTGATGTGTAACAAACATCTATGAGTGAGAACGTGAGTTTTCAACAGCTACAAACAACATTGGGCATGCCCATTTGGGAGGAGAAAAAAAAAAGTGACGTAAGTAAGGGATGGCAGTGTGATAAAACATTGAAGAGAAAACTGGATTGAATTACACAAAAAAATGTGGTAAAAGTTGGCAATGATGATCCTGAGAGGTTTTGAAAAGTGAATGATGGTGACATGAGTGCCTAGATTGGGGTCATGTCATCAAGAGTGATAGCACAAGGGAAGAAAATAAGTCCGAGCTGCTTCTTGCAATCAGTGGTGTCAAGAGAACCAAAACTTGTAGAAGAGTTATATGTACAGGATACTGTATGAAAATTAGTTGGCCTGGAGCCTATTTCACAAAGCAGGTTTAGTGAGAAGAACCCTCAGTCTGTTAACCCTGAAGTGTGTTTTCCGTTTCAGAAAGGGAGGTAACTGAAACCGGAGAAAAAGGAGGTAACTCTGGCCAGTTTCATTCATAAAAAGAGGGAACTTAAACTCTCGGGCAGTTACCGTAGAATAGATGAACCTAACCTGGCCTGTAGCAGGTTTATCACAATGAAACTCAAGGTTCTCTCTGTCTCTGCCTCCTTTCAGTCACACACGGCATTTGATTTCCTCATTCACGCAATCAGATGGTGAATTTTGGCGTAGCAGAGTTCTGCTGTCTGTTATTTAAAAAAATAAAATAAAAAATAAAAATGAAAAAAAAAAGTCAGTAGCTCAATACTAAAAGTCCACTTTTTCATGAACATGGCATGTCCTTTGATGACAAATGAGCCCCTTGATGAAGGTGCAATCTCAAAAGAGAATTGTTGACCAATTTAATATATATATATATATGAATAGTAATAAATGTTTTTTCTTAATAAAAATGACAACGTTTATAAATACATGTAACAAATAACAGCAAGCTATAACATAAAATAGAATAAAGTAAAATAAATAACAGATAAAAAAAAAGTATGCAAGGCTAAAAATAAAATGTTATATAGGATAAATGACAATAAAAGAATCAACTTTAAATGTGTGAGGGAGTTTCAGCTAAAAGGCTTATGTTGTTGAACCTGCTTTGTGAAATGGACCCCTGGTTTTGACAAACAAGGGAGAACATATGTGAGTTTGACATGCTTGACATCTACAGAAATAATTTAATTATTTTCATGTGACTGTTATTATTAACATGAGAGAAAAAAAAATCAAACAAATATGTTTAAAACTGGGAATGTATTTTCACTGTGTATTATGTTAACATTACTCATAAAGTTATACTGTTGGGTTGCTGTACGCTGTTGAATAAACATTTTTAAAGGACAACTGTTCTTTCTTTTTTTTTTAGAATTATTTTTGGTTGAAGTGTTACAAGGACTTGAATTTTGTTTACATCATTGTTGTGAAAGTGCTTATATGTCTAAAAACAGTATTGTTTCATATTCAGTGGAAAATGTCAAAGGAATTTAATAGGCATCTAGTTGAGCTTAAAAATGTTAATTTGTGAATTTGTTAACATGATAATTATTTTTATTTCATTGACTTTGTGCCTTTTATTTCAGTGGAAGATTACATAATTGAAGTGACAAGCAAATTGGAAGTTTCACTTTTTAGGACAGTGTTAACTGATGGAGTTTGTATCAGTTTCATGTAACAGAACATGCACATGAATATGATTTATTGTGTGATCTAAAAATTAAAATATTCATACATTTATATACCTTCAGGGACGTGCAAGGAGCTCAAGTGAGAAAAAGGGCAAAAGGTCTTGCAATTTATTCATAAATAAATAATAGGACATTGCTGACTTATCTATTTATTTCAGTGCCCTTTTTACTCTCACAATTGTTTAATACTCATCAGATTTCTACAAAATAATTTGGTCACACAAGGAGATTTTTTATGGTTTCATCATACGAGCAAGCAAGAACAAAAGAAGTGTTGACACAACATGTGTATTTTGTATGATAGTAGATATTAGGGGTGTTAAAAAAAATCGATTCGGCAATATATCGCGATACTACATCGCGCAATTCTCGAATCGATTCAATAGGCGGCTGAATCGATTTTTATTCATTTTTTTTTTTTTTAAAGAGCTCAGAATTGTTCATTCGGTAGTCTTACCGATTCAACGTCTTATCATCATTGCCTTATTTTTTTTTTTTTATTTTTTTTTTATTTTTTTGTGTGTGTGTGTGAATCGATTTTTAAACTTCCATTTTTAATGGAAAAATATTCAACAAAACGTCTGACTTCGGGTTAGGATTCACACCTTGAGCATGGAAGAATGTTATATGAACGGAACATTAAGCCTTAATATTTTATTTTAATGCTGTTCAAACATGAAACAGATTACAACCTCTATAAGACTGAAATTTCAGATAAATAAATAATACATTTTCATATAAATCTTACACTCTACAAGCTTACTGATTAGTATTTTCTAAATTTGAATGAAAAGAAATTGCAACAATCGACTTATAAATTCGTATCGGGATTAATCGGTATCGAATCGAATCGTGACCTGTGAATCGTGATACGAATCGAATCGTCAGGTACTAGGCAATTCACACCCCTAGTAGATATACATCAGTTCCCTGATGGGACTTGAGACCTCCCTTGTATTGAACTACTTGTTTGTAACCCTCCTAATGGCATAATTAATCTAGCCTGATTGTGAAAATACATAAATCCCTGTCTGCCTTTAATTCTTGCATTGCAGCAAATGAATTTGTTTTGACCCTGTAGCATTTGATTTGTGTATTTTGTTTTTGATATTAGTCTAAGACGTGTAAGCAGGATCATGCCACCATTTTCCAACTGTGCTACTGCAGGTATAGGCCCTCCAGTTCCCACCCTCGATCCAAATTAATGATGTTAGGTTAATTCAAAACTCAGAATCCACCAGTTGATGGGTTTCTAAAGAATATTTATCAAATGGTTACATAAAAAATAAATTAAATTGACCTGGACAATCGGAGCTGCATTTTTTTTTCCAGGTCCATACTGTGCACACACCCATTGTGTCTCGTTAGTTAATGTACATGAAGGAACAGAGAGCTTATCTAGCAAGAACACATTGCTTTATTTTCCCCCTTTTTTGTTCTCACATTCAGAACATGAATTGATGGATGTACGCAAGAAATGAGTGATTGATCACACTTGGGCTTGACCCGCCCTGGTTAGTTTATACGACCACAGCCTCTCGACAATGCATTCAGGAAAACACTTTCATTTGTCCTTGACTGCTTGTCCTTGCTTTTGGACATTTTCTAAAAAAACTAAACAAAACATTGGCTACTTGAGGAACAGTAAACAAGTCACCTATATGTTTCAGTGATTATTTTGTGAAAGCCCATTACTGTGAACTACGGGGATATCCTCCATGTACTAGAATTGGGTTGTACGAATGACGCTGTACATTATTTTGTGTGTGTGTGTGTGTGTGTGTGTGTGTGTGTGTGTGATGATGATGATGATGATGATGATGATGTGCCTTGACTCAACTGGTGTTCACCAAACAAATCACATTGTGTCCGTTTTGTGATAATATCAAGGAAAGAAAAAGAGTAAGGTGACCTTTTCTGTCTTCACACGAGAGCAGAGTTCAGTTGATGCTATCACTACCGGTGGTCTAAAACAGCGTACCTAAATAATCTGTCTTTCACTGTTGAGACTGATGTAGATGCTTTTAAAAAGAACATTGCAATCAGGCAGCTGTGACAACAATATGAATAAATTGAACATTATCTCCACGCTTTTAGCATACTCAGGAATATTCCACTCCCGTCAGCTAATGTTTTCTTTTTCATCTTCACTACACTCCAGTGTTCAAAACACTGATGTTGATTGCCTAATGCAGCACTTTGTCATCCGACTGAATAGATGCAGTGTCAATTTTCGGGGGACGTACACGTGAATATTTCTGCCACCACTCTCAGATGAACGAAAAACAAGGCAGAGTTGGCAATTTGATTGTTTTGGTTACAATATAAGTTACATTAGACAGGTATTGTAACTGAACAGTTTCCCATCTTTTTTTTTTTTTTTTTTTTTTTTTTTATGTACAGCGTGAGTCAAACAGCAAAAGCTTTGCTTTACTGTAGCGATCAATCCACTTCATATTTTTGTCAACAACTGCATTATAGGAACAACGTCCTTTTTTAAATTCTGTAATTTGATCATGCAATTTACATGATGAGTTTCCATTTGAGTACTTTAGAGTGCCCTTGCACATTAATCATGAACTTGAAGAATTCAGTAGATGCTCCAGGGCTTGCAAATGGAAATTGGCATCAATGTGGCAGAAATATGGTTCAGCATATGCTACAATAGAAGAAATATGGGAGAGCATTGCAGCATTTGCAAATTTGTGTTCTGGCTGTCCAATAAAGCTGAATGTATTTCTTACTGTGTTAACACTTTAATCATATTTACAGGCTAGCCCTTGTCAACAGGGGACGCGAGCCCCTGCATTTCTCTTGCTGGGCCTCAATGCCATTGCCTTGGCTTCCATTATTGAGCCATTGCATGAATGGTGAGGTTCCTATTCAGTAGCATTGCTTTTATTCTCTAAAATTATATTTCATACTGCAGGGTCAACCCGAACAACTCGAGACTTTCTCTGACTCAGAAAGTTCAGACATATTTGTCCTCAATAATAGCATCCAATAAATGGAGCCTCCCCCTCAGCCTAGAGTCTGATGAGTTTCTTGACGACAGCCTGGGTCTTCTTACAAACTGCAGATGTGTCAAATGAAAAAAAAACATTATTTCAGTGCTTCTGCTTTAAGACCATTTGCTTGTCTGCCCGCACACGGCTTTGTTAGGAGGCATTGTCTTTGTCATTACATAATGTCATTTGCGCTTTTCCAAATGGGATTGTTGGTTTTGCAGATGCAATGGTAGACTTTTAGCCAAGGAATTACATCTAACAATTTAAGCATCTTTTCATACACGCTCTTTTGCCAGCAGTTACTAAATGATCACATTATGAATTATGGCAGACAAGAACAATCTTTCACCTTCTTTTTCCCCCGTTATGTGAACCTGCAATACATTTCCAAGTGATGCTGCTGGGTGACAAGCCAAGTGTGCCTTTGACTTCACTCTTTTATTGTGTTCCAGTTCTTTTTAACTAGTGATTTATTTGTTGTTGTTGTTGTTAATGATCTGCTGTTGGGATTTTTGAATGAAAGTCCAGACTGAAATATAGTTAAAGAGTTTGGAGTTATGTTTGTCTTTTTTAATGGTAAATGGTTCTTCATTTTTACAGCACTTTTCCACCTCAAAAGGCCCTCAAAGCGCTTTACATTCAACTACTCACGACGCAGGATCAGGATCAGTATCTTGCTCATTGATGCTTCGACGTGATCACAATGGCATGGGATTGAACCCACAACCTCTGGGTTAGGAGACAACCACTTTTCCACTGATCCACGCTGATCCAGAATTACTTCATAGTCTAAAAATATATAGTAAAGGTTTTCTGGCAAAGGCAGTGAAACCATGTAGAGTGCATATTATATCAATAATTGCGATTGGCTGGCGACCAGTTCAGGGTGTCCCCCGCCTACTGCCCAAAGCCAGCTGAGATAGGCGCCAGCACCCCCCGCGACGCTTGTGAGGAATAAGCGGTCAAGAAAATGGATGGATGGATGGATGGATAGATGTATGGACGTAAATAATAATAAAACATTACTTAATTATTGTCTGCACAAGTAATACAGGGTTTATGTCATGGCCACGATAGTTGGGACTCTAGAGGAAATTATTCCAAATACTATTCATTTTACTGAAATCTGAAGAAATTAAAAGTAACAGCTTTCAGTGAGGGCAATAATTTAATGTTTTCTACATAACGTCCAAGGAGTCATTCATCAGACATTGTGTTAGTGGCCTATGAAATACTACCACATCAAATGAAAACGAGAATAAATTAGGGACTTTATTCTAGAGCGTTACCTAACTCATTTGCTGGTTCAGTTAGATTTGTTATTTAAACAGTCCTTCTAATGCTGTTCAAATCTTGCCATCGAGAGGCCAAGACCTAAAACAATCGAGATCAAAAATACATCACCAGTGTGAGGTTTCAAACATGTTCCGAGATAGAAGACGCCACAGCGTTTAGAATATCGCAGCAGGGTGCAACTGATAGACAGAGAGACGGGAAGAGTTACAGAAAGACATTTGGTGAATTTAGCCGTTCAGTTGCTTGTTACAGAACATCAAGTTGTGCAAATAGTACTGAAACATTCAACTGTTGGACATCATGTGCATTAAAAGCTTCGAGAAGGTCACATTAAGTTGACCTGGAGAGATTATACAGTGCATTTGAGGTTCTTCATGCAATTCCACCCAAAAGCCGAATATACCTAACCTTTTGTGAGAAGTAGCATATTTTATTCAGTATTTTTACGCCCACCAGGCACAAATTATGACCACTAGCACAATAAAATGATATCCAATACAAGCGTTGTATCAGATATTCTCCCTTCGCCGAGGTAGTAATGGTTCCGTTTTGATGGTTACTGCCAGAAAACTATTCATTTAACAATATGCTCATTATTGTAGTTGTAGTTTACAATGACAGACTTTTTGTAATTAAAATAATAACTAGGGGTACAGGCAGATTGGGATTGTTATTATTATATTTTTGTATGTCACAATAAATCCATGGAATATGGAATTTTATGCAAGTCCTGGTGTGTGTGCAAAGTTGAATAAATTTTCAAAAACTTTGAGACCCTCATCTGTGGTCTTTTCTCAAGGTGACTAGATGACAGATGTGAAGTTTGGGATTTTTTTTTCTTTTTTTTTGACATTTTGGAGGGGCGTTATTAAGCATTTCCTCTTGTGGTGAAGGAAATATAAAATATAAAACTGATTCCCAGCCCCCTCCATATAGTATAGAAAGACTTGTGATTTTTCCAAATTTTAAGTCAATCATAATATTTTTTATGCCAAGAGAAAAAAAGTATAATCCCTGTAAATTTGCAAAAATGGGCAAAAATTTGACACACACACAAAAAAAAAAATCAGAACTCGCTTCCTGTTCATTGTAACATTGGCTTCAACTGGTCTATTTTGTACATCTTGGGGTGCTACAAATGCTTAACAATTTTTTTCGGTCGAGGTCAAACATCGGGATCGGATTTTGTTTATCATGTTAGATCTTTTTATCACAAGGAAGTTATTTATCCCATGTAGAGAGTAAAGTTAGGCCCTGAACTTTGCGATTCAAATGGGGAAGCAATCAGAATATTAATACTAGTCCATAATAAAAAGAACAGGCCCTCGTAATTGTCACTGATAGCTTAGATAGTTCACTCGTATGATTTCTGTGCAGGCTCCATGGGTGACTGTGTGAATGTGACTGTGAATGAGTTATCTGTCTTTAGATGTGCTCTTAGGGTTTATCTGCCTTTTTACCCAAGTCAGCTGAAAAGTAATGAATGAATGACGTGGAAGAAATAATGTCTAAGATTACTTGTAACTTCTAAGCCTTGCTTTCAATAACCAGTGTCAAATATTGCAAGAGAAGATCTAAAAAGATGACCATTTGAGTGACCATCAGCAATTTATCTCCTTGTACTCAACTTCTTCCTTCTGGATCAATAACCTTGCCATCTGCCCAGTTGCTTTTGTGACTTTTTGCGAAGGGTTTACAAGATATTTAAAATACCCAGGGCACCACAGTAAGCACATTTATGGTCTGGAAGGGAAATTTAAGGCCCCCCATCTCTTTTCACCAACAGGTTAATTGCATACAGATACACTTGATTTGAGACACTTCCCAAATGAGCTGTTGGCTGTTCTTTAGTTAGTAAACAAGCACATTAGATTTAAAGAAAATCTTATTTAGTAACAGGTAGTGAGAGGTGCACTTTTGTCTTGGCACATGTCCGTTAAATCAGCCATAAAATCATTCAAATGCACTGGTTCACATGGTCATAGCTCTTGTGTTTGTTCACTTATGCAGTATGTGTCCAAACTGTCTGTTAGTACAGTACTGGCATCTAAGTGGTGTCCATGACTATGATGACATATTTTTTTGGGACATATCCAAATCGTGCAAACATATTGTGAAGTAGCATTTGTCTTTTTCTCTGAAGCTTCAGTGACAAACAGAAAAGAAAAAGAAAAAAAACATTCAGCAGTATTGCTCTGTGGAAGCTCAGAGACAAACAGGATGTGACATTACACCCAACACACACTGGATCCCCCCCTCCCCCCCTTAATAGCTGAATGGACCCCATCCAATATTAAAATGGAACAGTAGGGGCATGCCTCTGGTCAACAGGCATATCTCTGTAAAACAGACGTCACTAAAAGGATTGGTTGAAAGCAATCGGCGGTACAATACATGTCTTTTCCCATTTGTTTTTCATTCGCTGGGGACTGTGCTTAGCAGATAAGTTTTTTTTCTTACCTTTGCTTTACACCTTGTCTCTGATATTGCTGCTTAGTCTTCTGGCGTATGTGACAGTAAAAGTTGAATCTCAGTCAGTGTTATACATTAAAAGCAAATTTCTTTCTTTCTTTCTCTCTCTCTTAAAAGACAAAGCTATGATGGTCTGGAAAAGAAGCTAAAGGAAGTCTTCACTGAAAGAAGCAGCATCTTGCACCAACTCTCCAAGACATCCAAGGAGCTGGACAGCATAAAAGGCAACATTCAGGTTGGGTATTTTCTCTTTCTCACTGTAAAGCAAATGAAAGTGCTGTTTCCTGGAGTTGCAAAAAGTTCAACATATTCACAGTCTGACAAACAACTGAACTATTATTATCCATTTAAAAAATTATATGCACTTTTTTTTCTGGTTAAAATACAGAAAGATTAGAGCCATTTATTCAGTGCGTAATGTAATACAAACCTCTACTCATAAGTTGTGTTGTTCCGATACCGATACTGGTATCGGCAGAGGTGCCGATACTGCATTAAAACAGTGGTATCGGTATCGGTGACTACTCACAAGTAACATGCCGATACCATTAATTCCAACGCTAATATAGGATTTTGGATTCTGCATCTTGTGTCTTGCTGGTGCACGACATTCACTGGTATGTGACATGTTCACTGCATGCCTATCGAAGATATCCTATTGGCCCTTGAATGCACTGAACCAATGGACGGACAGCTTTTTCATGTTGAGGAAAAAAAAATCTTAAGTATCGGTATGGTATCGGTATCGGCCGATACTGCAAAGCTGGGTATCGGTATCGGGAGCCAAAAAACGGTATCGGAACAACACTTCATAAGGCGGGTCCCCTACTCACCATTGTTTTGGAACAAGGCAAATCCAATGGAGATAACAAAATTAAGCAGCATTTGAACAATATTTACAATGGTAACATATTAATTGCCCCTAAGCCAACCACATGGCCAGTTGATTAACCCCTCCCACCACAACAACAACAACAACAACAACAATAATAATAATAATAATAATAATAATAATAATAATAATAATAATCTCAATAATAATAGCCGCAATAATAATAATAATAATAATAATAATAATAAAATAAACAAAGTTTTCTTCAACATTTTTTTTTTATTAAATAATAAACTTTCAAAATGTTTTCCACGAAAATGGGGAAAATTACAAAAAAGAACACTGAAAAAAATTAAATGAAAATATCTTAAATATGAAAAAAAATATATTTGGGGAATAAATCTGTGAATATGCGAATCTGCAGGTGCCAAGCTGTGAATATGCAGGGGTCAACTGAAGTTTTCATTTGTACTATTAACATTCACCACTATATGGCAGACGTGCTCACACTAGTGCCCTATACGATAACATGAGACAGCCTAATGTTTAGGGAATGATCTAGGACAAATAGTACCTCAATAATATGAAAATGATTAAAAAAAAAAAAAAAAAGTGGAAAAAAAATGCACAAAAATAGTTTTTCCACTTTGTTACTTTGCTGTTCAGCAGATTTGTGTCATCCTTGAATGGTAATTTTATGCAAAAGAGCCCTTTGCACAACACAGTATGTGGTTGTTTTGTTGTTTGGTTCAAACCCTTCTTCATTGTCATTGTGTTAGGATAGTGGGGATCTTTTATATATTCATTGAAAAATGTAGTATCAAAAATGAAATAGATGCACGTATTTTGTCCATATTTAACATTGCATTTTTTTTCCATAAATCTGGTTAGGAATTGCATGCTCTTATGTGACCTAGTGATGTGTCGGTCACGAACGAATCTAGTCTTTTGAACGTCTCTTCAACCAGAACGATGGGAACCGAGTCTCTATCGAGAGCCGTTCACCCCCTACCCCCCCCTCGCCAACGGTAGATTGAGTGTCATTCTTTTGTGCAACAATATATGTCTTGTGTGGCCCACTGGGAAAAAAAATGAACCAAGGAAGATTACCTTAATGTACCCTTTTTCCTTTCATTGCCAACACAGAAAAGAAGAGAATCTCGATCAAACTTTTTCAATTGTTCCCCTTTCAGTGCTTGCCTTCAAATGTTCTGTATGACTGATGTTTTTTGATGTGGTTTTTGGGCAAATATAATTCTTTGTAGATTGGTTATCAAAGAAATGATATACAGCCAGCAAAGTGTGTGTGCGTGTGCGTGCGTGCGTGGATGCGCATGTTGTTCAGAGATGTCCAATGTGGGGCTATCATTATCCCCTTGGGCAGACTTGGATGTCCTTCCACTGCAGGCGACTGCTGTACTTTCATCCTGGGCCCAGTGCCAGCATAATAGACAGGACAGAGATTGGGTTTTGGGAATACAGTGATACCTCGGCTCACGAACGCTTCAGCTCACGAACTTTTCGCCTCACGAACATTAAATTCGCGAAAATTTAGTCTCGGCTGACGAACTACTTTTCGGCGGACGAACCAAACCACGCGGTCGAACAGCACCACGGTGGCGGCCACAAGAAGCTGACGCACGCTCACGGCGTCCCAGTTCGTCACCCCCTTTCTTTTAGTGCGGACGCGGTTTGTGTTTGATAGACATTTTGAGTGTACTTTTGCTATTATGGGACCGAAAAAGACCCCACCACAGGCTAGTGTTAAGCCTAATGCTTACCAGCGAGGGACGGCGATTCGGTGGCGCGTTTGCATTGTAGTCAATGGAGTTCGCGCCACTAAAAAAAGCGAAAGTGCCATCACGTACCTCAAAAAAGGAGAAAATCGTGCCACGGCTGTTTAGTCCCAGGAAAGAGGTGAAAGTAGTTGGCGGTGCTCACTTTTTGTTGACTCGCTAAAGTGCTCCACTTCCTTGTTCACCAAGGGACACACCTCCTCCGCTCCGGTGAGCACGAAAGTGCGAATGACGACAACCGTTCCATAAACACTCTACGCGGTGAAACACTCGCGAATGAAGTAAGTCTACCATTGCTACTATCCTTAAGAACTACCATCACAAAGTAAAATAAAACGACTTTATTATACAGTACAATTTATTTCTTTAATTACAATACAATAGCACATTTATTATACATAAAATAAGGTATATTTTTGTGTAATTTTAAGGGTTATTTAGTAGAAAATTATGTTTTATAGGGACCTGGGAACGGATTATTCTCATTTTAATGGTTTCTTATGGGAAATAAATGTTCGGAAGAAGAACTTTTCGGCTTAAACACACTCTCTGGGAACCAATTAAGTTCGCGAGCCGAGGTATCACTGTATATATTTGGGAGAAAAAGCTAATATACACAAACACACGCACACACACACACACTACATCAACAACAAATGCTTTTTAGAAGGGAAGTACTGGGTCAAAGCATTTTTGAATTAGTCAGTGTTATGAGTCACCTTCATGTTTCAGGCTAGCACCCTATTAATTAAAAAAAAAAAAAAAAAAAAAAAAAAAAAAAAAACACCTCCACCCGGTATGACCAACCTCATCATTTTAAATAGAACAGGATATAGCTGTGCACGCACCTGTTGTGTGCTGAGAGGTTGGATCCCAATGCACAGACACAAATAAGGTTTTAACTATTTATTCACATAACTTGACTAAACGAAAAACAACGAGAATGCATCGAGAGCCACGACACACCAAGCCCCCCTTGGGCAGCGGAGAAGCACAGAGAACAGCGAGCAATAATCCGGCAAAACACACACAATTCTCAGACCCTTATATAGACAGTCAAGCAATCTCATTGGTTGTGGCTAGACATCTGAGTACCAGTACTGACATGGAATTCTCTGATTGGCTGTTGATCCCGTAAAGTGATTACAGATTCTTGACATCATATACATCACGTAGTATTACAGATCGTCCTAGACATCACATAGCATTAAAGATCCCTGACATCACATAGTCCAGACATTATATCGCCTAAAACTAGTTGAAACTGGATGCTGTTACATCAATACCAAAACAGACACGTAACGGGTCGTGAACTCTGGCGCACGATCATGAACTCTACTTAAACTTAACCCAGGCGTGATGCCAGACATGAGACAAGACCCAAACATTACTCCTGCATGACCCGAGTCATGACAGCACCTTCAGGCTTTGAAACGTTTCCTCAATGCACAACATTAGAAGTCGTATTTTCGAATTTATTTAAATGGAAATGTTATGGTAGGGACAGAAAGGATTTACAGATTCAGTAAATTTTGGTAATGTTTTGAAATTGTTGTTTTATTTTTATTTTTAAGGGGAAGTCAACCTTTAACATTTTTTGACAATCATATGTTGTGTGTGACCTCACTAGTCTAAACATAACATTCTGAATATTATTAGATTTGTGGAATATGAGTTTTGAAGCAAAAACCATCCATTTTTATCCATCTCAGGGGGCGGCCATTTTGCCATTTGATGTCGACTGTAGATGACATCACAGTCATTCAGGAGTCAGGGTTCAGGCAACGACCAATAACAGCTCACCTGTTTTCTGAAGCTGAAATGTGATTGGTTGTTACCTGAGACCCGAGCAACAGTGATGTCATTTTTACTCAACAGCAACTGGCAAAATGGCCGCCTTCTGAGATTGATTAAAAACTGCTGATTAACCCATATTGTACTAACATAACCAGAATGTCATGTTTAGACTAGTGAGGTCACATTGAACATATTGTCAAGATTTTTTTGTGGAGTTGACTTACACTTTAATTAGATATGTCAGTCATAAATCAAGCAAAGTAGATTTTGCTATGAAAGTTCATTAATAACGCTTTAATTAAATTAAGACTGTTTGACACTACCTGCTACACCCACCTTGCAAAAAAAATGGAAAATGCTTTACAGCTCCCACCTGACTTATTTGTAGCTGTACATGCACAGTGCTCTGGACTGAGGGCCGCCAAGAGAGACATGATTGGGAAAGACAACTTCATTTTTTAACAGAGGTTAGTTCAGTTCAACTGTTAAAGCACAATATTATCGATGAAATGTCTTGGTTAGATCTTACCTCCCAAATCTCAAGAAAATTTGGTGGAGGGGCGTGGTGACGAACATACGGAGCCCCTAAGGCAGTGGTGTCAAACATACGGCCCGCGGGCCGGATCAGGCCCGCAAAGGTGTTTAATCCGGCCCGCGAGACGATTTTGTAAAGTCAAAAAATTAAATTGTAATGTTGGACTAATTAATCAGCCGTCGACAATCAAAACATAATAAATTTGTACATTCACAAGCAGTCCTGAGATGAGCAATGCAACTTGTACGGGGGAATCATCCGGGATGTCATTATTTTACACACAACTTAAAGTTACGGTTTGTTAAAATATTATTATTATTATTATTATTATTATTATTATTATTATTATTATTATTATTAGATTATTTTTTATTTTATTTTTTATCATAGACCGACATAAATGTGTTAAATATGACAAGGATTAACATCATACCCTCATTAGCTGCGCCCCGCAATGCATTCTGGGAACAATATATATGCAAAGCAGGTAGATTTAACACGTCCGGAACGTGTACCACCAAATTGTTGCCGCGTTCCATTTGCATTTGTGTTATTTTTCGGAACAATATGATGACAGTTCGTAATTTAGGGCTGGTCCACGAAAATCTGCGTATAAATGACGGACATCGTTTTTAAGTTATATATTGTTTTTTCCCGATGCGGCCCACTTGATAAAATATTTTTCTCGATGCGGCCCCTGAGCTAACATGAGTTTGACACCCCTGCCCTAAGGTGACATGGTAGAAAAAGGATGGACGAGGATGGAACGTTTGTAAACATGAAACAAAGCAGTGGGAAAGCTTTCCTAAAGCGACTAGGATGGAGAATGTATTTTCCCACTACTTTGTTTACACGTCGCTTTTGGTCACAGGGAAGATGACCCGGAAGTGTTTACGGCGCAACTAAGGTGAAGTGGTAGGCAAAAAAACAACAACAACTTTGCGTTCCCTCGCAAAACAACTTTGCGAGAGAATGCAAAGTTGTTTTGCGAGGGCACGCAAAGTTTTTTTTTTTTTTCTTTCTACCATGTCACCTTAGGGGCTCCGTAGGAACAGACAGCTAACAGCCTCTGCAGCTAATTTCTGCATTCTCCTTTGCTTTTATTGGCTGATTAATACAAGAATATTGCTGCTTTATTCCACCTCACTGTCATGTAAATGAACTCAATAACATGGTATTTAATGATTGTTTCATAGCGGTTACATTTATCAGCCCAAATAAATTTGCCCACACACCTCAGGCTCCACCCAATACTAACAAAATAATGTTAAATTGCTGACGTTATGCTCTGCGTTAAAGAGCTGATAGTGAATCAGATTACAGCTACACTCACTATGTTAATGTGAAGCAGTAATTGAGTCAGTGAGAGCAGAATGAAATCACAAAGTAAAAGGCGACTGTTCACTTCCTATTTAGATCAAGGGTTGCTTCATTCCTTACCTAGTTCCATAAACAATTAAACACCAGCAGCAATTTAACTGTACACAATGAGATGCTAAGTGTTCCCAAGTTATAAGATCAAGATAGAGCTACTACAGATTATAATTAAACACGGAAACTCTCAGTGGTTTGGTTTTACTACAACCAGAAACACACCAGACACATGTTCATTTTTAAACCCACACTCAAACTTACAAAGGATAATGGCAAGCTGGTTAAGACTAGATTGGCTACCTGTCTGAATAGCACTTTGTGGTTGGATGTTTTACTTTTTGAGTGAGGCATAGGGTTGCCAACTTTCTCATCCCGAAATAAGGGACAGGTGCACGGCACGGTGCCATGGTGGTGTGAGCATGATGTGTGAAATCAGTGTATATTCTGATTAGATTCGAAATGCACAAAGTTTGTACATTCCCTTTAATCCTTACTGCAGGCCATCATTATGTAACCTCATACAAAACCTCAAAGAAACCACAATTTGCCTCTTTACCTAAAAAAAAAAACAGGTGCAAAAAAAAAGATGAAATGCAAAAGAGGAGCGTGACTCACCAAATTTCCTTTTCCATGGAGACTTTTCTTTCTTTTCTTTCTTACAGGTTTATCCATTCTCTCTTCCTAACCGACCGGACAACACTACACATAATAATAATAATGATAATGATAATGATAGGGCGGCACGGTAGGCGAGTGGTTAGCACGTCCGCTTCCCAGTTCTGAGGTCTCCGGTTCGAGTCCAGGCTCGGGCCTTCCTGGGTGGAGTTTGCATGTTCTCCCCGTGCCCGCGTGGGTCTTCTCCGGGTACTCCGGTCTCCTCCCACATTCCAAAGACATGCATGGCAGGTTAATTGGGCGCCCCGAATTGTCCCTAGGTGTGCGTGTGATTGTGGATGGTTGTTCGTCTCTGTGTGCCCTGCGATTGGTTGGCAACCAGTCCAGGGTGTCCCCCGCCTACTGCCCAGAGCCAGCTGAGATAGGCGCCAGCAGCCCCCGCGACCCTTGTGAGGAATAAGCGATCAAGAAAATGGATGGATGGATGATAATGATAATGATAATAATAATAATAATAGTAGTAATGATTATTATTATTATTATTTTAATTATTATTATTATTAGTAGTAGTAGTAGTATTATTATTAGTATTATTATTATTATCATCATCATCATCATCATCATCATCATCATCATCATCATCATCATCATCATTATTATTATTATTATTATTATTATTATTATTATTATTATTATTATTTTTCTAGCCACTTACGCAGTATAAGCCGCTACAACAAATGCACGTGCCTGATGCCTGTGATTGGCTGACAGGTGCCGTGCTTCGTGACATTGCCGTTTTAGCTGATCTAGGACCTGTAGAGTACAGTTTGCTGTGTTAAGCGCTGATTGCAAAACTTGCCAGCAAGCTAAATTCTCGCAGCATTTGTTCATAAATAGTACAAGAATACTGACGTATTAAGATCGGCTTTTAGAGTGTAGGCAACATGAAGCTGTGACGAAACCAGGAAGTGCCTCTCTCTCTCTCTAGTTGCCTCTCTTACCTTGCAAGATCGCCACATAACGTCACACCCAGCAACTCATTTTATTGGCTACGAGCAACTTCCTTGTCACTTGTCAACATACGGGAGCAGCCGTGGTCCAAAAATGGCAAAGATGCCGTTTGCTGCATTTCGTGTAAGAGTTGAAAATTATTTTACGGGACTTTTGAGGTCCCATACGGGACATAACAATTTAGCCCAGAAATACGGGGCGTCCTGGCTAATAGGGAACAGTTGGCAACCCTACCCATAATGGAGGTGACAGACATGAGCTTGCCCTTTTCCAAACTGGTGAATTTGTCAAACAAACTGCTGTGAAGTAAGCAAACAAGTTGCTGCCAGGTTTACTTTGCCTGTCTTCATTTGTAAATATACTTTTCAGCTTGGCTTGTACAAAGCAATATCCTGTGCGTGTGTTTATAGGACCTAATCACTTCACTATTCAGTCATTATTACCTGTCAAATTAGCATTTGGACTTAGCGCAGTAGGGTAACAGATAAACTTTTTGTTCCTATGACCTTGCTTGCTTGCACACCACACACAACTACCCCGAGGTTGTAGCTGACATTGTACTGCATGTGTTACACGCTTTAGTGGGTGTCCTGTGTGGACATTTCAGCAACGTGCAGGTGCCTTGCCGCAGCTAACACTTTGAATAAGCATGCAATGTGGGCCATCAAGGCAATGAATTCTGATGTAGAAAACTATTTTGCGATTGTTTTCATTTTCCTCCTTTCAGGTCAAAAACGTAACATTTAGGACTGCTGAAGTCTGTAATGTTGACAAATATTGTATGCAGCATTCTCCACATTAACTTTGGACTTCATTAAAAGTGATTGCCATCATCATTATTAGTGTTGTTCCGATACCGATACTGGTATCGGCAGAGGTGCCGATACTGCATAAAAACAGTGGTATCGGTATCGGTGACTCCTCACACGTAACATGCCGATACCATTAATTCCAACGTTAATATAGGATTTTGGATGCAGCATCTTGTGTCTTGCTCGTGCACAACATTCACTCATATATGACATGTTCACTGCATGCCGATCTAAGATATCCTATTGGCCCTTGAATACTCTGAACCAATGGCAGGACAGCTTTTTCATGTTGAGGAAAAAAAAAACTAAGTATCGGTATGGTATCGGTATCGGCCGATACTGCAAAGCTGGGTATCGGTATCGGTATCGGGAGCCAAAAAACGGTATCGTAACAACACTAATCATTATATATCATTCAGCAATCTTTCTGATAACGTTTTAAAATAGGATAAACATTGAGAAAGCTATGGACGCTTCGAGGCCATCTCTCGCAACTGTTTTTTTTTTTTTTTTTTAACCTCTGTGCATTGTCTGAGATGTGTCAAAAGGATACGCCTTTGGGGATAGAATGGGCATGGGTTATGCAAATCTGGGTCCCGCGGGCCGGCATGCGCTGTCATTTAGAATGAATTCTGATCCATCAACATATGCACAGCCGTGCAAAGAAAATGGGCCGGTGCATGTGTCCAGAATCTGACAGCGACTTTGCATATACGCTCAACTTGCGTGCAGTTTATGAACATTCTTATTCATTTATTAGTCAATTAGGCCCATTGTCTTCTTTTTTTAAGGAACTTCTCTGAAATGGGTTACAAAAAAGAAAAAGCTACACCCACGCGTATTATAAAATCTTGTGAATAACACGCACCCATGTATAATACACCCCCATTCCCCACAAATCAGCACTTTTTTCCCCTCTGTAATTCTGTATAATGCAGTCCACTAATTTGCTGGTATATTTTATCAGAATGAATAGTATCACTGAATAAAGGAATAAAGATTCAAAACATACCAATAACGTGTAAATGCTTTTAATTCCAGGTGAAAAACTATGCACTTCCTCATACCTGTGATTAAGGCCTGTCAAAGAATTTTTAAAATCATGTTTTTGAAAATCTGCTTCTTGCACTGCATGCTCTTTTAGTAATATTAGTAAGCCATTTTTTTTATTTCATTACTTTTCTTTTAAATCTTTGTAACTTTGTTTCTGTTATGTTCTGAGGTTGGATCCCAAAAACGCAGACACAAATGAGATTTTAATGTTTTATTCACACAACTTAATTAACAGAAAAGCAATGAGTAAGCTAACTTGGGCTGTGGAAGTACACCGAGGAACAGAGTTAATAATCCGACAAACACACACAACAGACAGTTTATATAGACGGTGAATTGACCGGATTGGCTGTGGCTAGACATGTGGATAACAGGACTGACATGGAATTATCTGATTGGCTGTTGACCAGAAAAAGAGATGAAAAGTTCTTGACCTCACATAGCTCATAACATCACATAGCTTAAACCAGTTGAAACTAGAAGCCGATTACATCAGTTCAAAACAACAGTTCCCAACAGACACTTGACCTCACGGTCATGACCCCAAACATGACCCTTGCACGACCCAGACATGACAGTTTCTAACTGCTTTTAATTACAGTATGTGAAGCATATTGAGTTACATTGTGTATGAAATGTGTTATAAATCAGTGATTCTATTATTTTTTAACCACTAGGTGTCTTGTAAATGCAAATGTCTACACATTGTGAAAACACGCAAATATAAACATATAAAGCCACTTGTATAACAATTACCCAACCCCCACCCCCACCCCGTGATTTGTGATTTTTTTTTTTCTTTCTTTTTTATTTTTTTTGCAAAGAAATTACGGCAATTAATTGGATTTTACAGTAATTTGCTGCCCAAAATCAGCGGTGATAGGCTACAGCTCACCCACAATCCCAATGAGGACAAGAGCTACTGCATACAGTAGAAGATAGAGGGATGGATGTTCATTTGAACTGAGGTCTCCAGTCAAGTTCACTGTAGTCTCATGTGGCATGTTCCATGAGCGTGGTTCAAACTCAAAAGTTGTTGGAGAGGCATCATTTCAGAAAATCTGGGTCGTTTTCCAAATTGTACAACAAAAGCTTGTAGATGTTCCACTGCAAGTCAAAACACGTTTCCTCCTCCACTTGCAGAGCTCAGAAGGGCTTTGACTGATTTAATATTCATTTATCAGCCAGTGCCTGCCTCATTCCTGAACATAAATGTGAATGAGGAGCCGTTGGGGACAAGGAAGAAGCGCAAAACATCCCTGTACCACCAATGGAAATGGGGTTTATGGAAATGCAATATTAATTGCCACAGAATTTACCTTCAAGCATGTTTTAAAATAAGCTATATCATTTCGGAGTCCTATTACTTGAGGAAATTCTGCCCAATTCATAACAAACAAAAATATCTTCAAGGGACTGTCAAGCAATCAGAGATACGATGAATCCAGAATTACCCACCAGGCAGGTGCTTAGGCACCAGTAACAAGAAAGAAAGAAGAAAAAAATGAGCGCTTCTCCCTTTACCGCTTGTTAGGATTCTTTCAGACATCATAGCCAGATTGTTGGAGGCTACTTTTTTTTCTTTTTCTGGGGCATCAACAACATTTGAACATCTGCTGCATAATTCTATCTTAATGGTATTCATCTCAATTATTTTAAGATTCATCTCTTTTTACTTCTATTAAGTATTCAAGGATTATCTTGCTTTAAACTTTGTTTTCTAAATACAGCATAGTGGATGAAGCGTGCTGATTTTGCCCTAACACTCGCAAGGAGGTCATTGTGTAATATGCAAAAATCTCTGTGTCTTTGTCTCTTTTAGTCATTGAAAAACGATGACTCAGTGGCCAAGAAGGACGTACAAAGGATTTTGGAGCTCAGCCACAAACAGAGGTAAAGAGACCAGCACTACTATTCAAGGTTGAAAACATTTGTTACATATTTATTTATTTAATATATAAATCAAAAATAATTCATTAATCCCTTCACAACCAAATTAACCATCTAAATTTAATAGGTTCTATGTGGCCCCACTAGTCTAAATATGGTATTCTGGTTAATATTGTGTTAGTGGAATATGATTTAATCCAGCCGTTTTTATCCATCTCGGGGCGGCCATATTGCCACTTACTGTCGACTATAGATGACATCAATGTTGCTCAATTCTCAGGTAAACCAATCACAGCTCAGCTGCAGAAAACAGGTGAGCTCTGATGGGTTGTTGCCTGAGTCCTTGAGCAACATTGATGTCAGCTTGAGTCGACAGCAATTGGGAAAATGGCCGCCCCCTGTGATGGATAAAAACGGCTGGATTTTGCTTCATAACTCGTATTCCACAAATGTAATATTAATCAGAATGTTTAATGTTTATTTGATTTCCACTTTAACTGCAACATTTGTAATCCAACTATATATGTGAAATAAGAAATCCATGTTTGAAAAGAACCCGACCTGGATTAGCAATATATCTTTTTGCAAGCGAGCTGGAAAAGTGTTTACCTAAAGTGCTCCACAAGTTAGCATTGTCTGATTAATGTTGTGTGTAATGATACTGTTAATGATTAGGAGTCATCTGTGGCCTTCTTGCTCTCTGAAATGTCAGACTGATTAAAGTCCAGCCTCCG
Source organism: Festucalex cinctus (assembly GCF_051991245.1). NCBI lineage: Eukaryota > Metazoa > Chordata > Actinopteri > Syngnathiformes > Syngnathidae > Festucalex > Festucalex cinctus. The sequence continues at coordinate 11,142,397 of NC_135414.1, forward strand.
ACATGCAGTATCTTGATAGGCAATCAATAGCCCATCACCAACGCATGGCAGCGTTCACGTGATGAAGCTAAGAACCATAAAGCAGCACCTTGGCTCAGCGTTGCTTACCGAGCACTGAACCGCAATTTTTGCAGCAAGTGTTATTACTCCTCCTGTGGAGTCCCACATGTGCTAAGTATAATTATAATCTGCTCCCATCATGACAACGTGATTAATCACAAATAACTTATTTTCGACAACTACGCCATACTGCAATTCCATGAATCTATATAGGATTACTACTCTCATGGGTTGCTTTGAGATTTCATGGGGGGGAAAAAAAGAAGAAAAAAAAACAAACGGGAAAAAGAAAACCTGGTGATTTCACCTTTAATAAACCTATTTGGCCTCTTCCGTCATATCCTTACTGCTCTGTACCTCTGCGTCAGCCTCACAGTCACCGTGCCCTTTCCTGTCTATGTGGACACTTTTTGATTTTGTTTGTAGAAGTGTTTCCAAGCAGGGGACACAGGAGATGAGAATAAAAATGAAATGCCAAAGCAGCCGTGGGTGGCTGCTCGCTGAAAAGGAAATCATTTTCAAGGATTTTGGCAATGCCAAAACATAAGCCCGCTCGTATGTAAAAGTGTTGTGCGGCTGTTAAGCACAGAGAGTCTTTCAACACAAACAATGCAAGTGGCTTTTTTTTTTTTTTTTTGCTTTCAAAGGCTGCTGCTTAACTGCCAATGGCTGACTGCTTGTAATGACAAGGTACAGCGGTGCTTCGAAGCATCAAATAAATTGTTTGTGCTGATTTAACATCGCCAAGATCAAGTTAAAGCGTACTGTAACGCTGCTACAGTAAATAAAACACCCATATATGTATATATTTAGACTCATTAGCATTCGTGTAGATAATAGCATGGAGTCTGTAGAGCGTGCCAAATGCTCAAAGGGAAGTGCATGACGAAACATAATGAATATTTCATGCGACTGTATGTCATCACCGTCTCCGTATGGACCTCAAGTCAAATGGCCTTTATTCCATTTACATTTGTCGAGACTCCCTTAATTAAAAAGAACTTTAATATGATTTGGGACTAACAAGCCACAGGAGCGATTGGGTGTAATAATGCACTTGATTTGGAGGCCATTAGGAAAATAGATAGCAAAATAAAGGTTCTGACACTGCAGCAGTGAAATGCAACAATTTAATGAAAAAATGAATAACCAAGGGCTGACTAATTGAACAAGCTCAGTTCAAGTTGTTCAACATCTTTTCAATCACAAAGTGACATGTGCAAAACATAAGGTTCGCATTATTCATGCTGAAAATGGAAATGAGATGAGAAATTTTGATGTACTAAGAATGAAGTCACAAAGGGACTATATATACTCCCTAAATTTTCAATTTGGAAAATTTTAAATCACATGTATGTATTATTTATGTTCACCAACTGCCTTGCATCTGTAATTGTTACTCACAGTCATGTAAAATGATCACATTTTCTTGTGGCATTAAAAAATATTCACATGCTATACTCAAAATTGTAATCAAGCATTGCTTTTCTGAGTATAGCCATTCGCTGCTAGACGAAGAATATGTGAAAAGTGTGCTAGCATGTTCTCATTTGCTTCCCAAATGACAGAGACGAGATGAAGTCCCTCCAGGCAGCCTTGCAGAAGCAGCTGGATGAGGCAACCGAGAGAGCCGAGAAGCAGCAGGCCACGGTAAGACAGACCTGACCTGACCATCAACATCCGGTTGTTTCCAACCTGTCCTGTCACCTGTCACACGGGCCCCTCGTGACCCGGGCTTATTAGCCAGGAGCGCTCTCTGTCAGCTCCTTCACTCCAACACTTGACACTCTACGACAATGGCAAGAGAAAGTGGTCTGTCCCCTTCATTCAATCCTCAACTAAAGATTAATAAGACCGAGCAAAGGGAGCACAATGGCTCAGTTGTTAGTGTGGTTGTCTCTCAGCAACAAGCTTGGTGTCAACTTGGGCATCTGTGTATGGAGCTAGCATGTTGTTTATGTGTTTGACTTGGCGGCTATATTCTGTGTATGAGCATTTGGTGTGTTTAATGATCTACTGTGCTCTTTAGGTTGAATAAATGATTAACGAGAATTGATTGAATCACTAAGAGGAACACATGTTCGACCAATATCACTCACATTCAGTTGAACAATGGGAGCAGACATTACTGTCAGCTGATTTGTATCCCTGGTCCACAGCCAACGGAAAACACAAATGCTCGTCAGCTGTAAAAGTCAGTGAAATGGGAAAGGGATAAAACAAGTACTTCTAAGGGAGTCACTAGACTACTGACAAGCTATTGTTGCCCTAAGCGCACAAAGATGTGATTTTAGTTTCAGTGTATCCAAAACTAATGTTACCATTGTGTGTATTGTAAGCCTTAGTTCAACATGTTTTGAATGTCCATATGGCTGATGGATTGAAACATTCTCCTGCTGTAAACGAACCATCAACGATTCACCATCAAGTTTAATGCAAGGCAGAACGCTGCAGGGATTTGCCATTTATGCTCATAAAAAAATCTGCCTACTTTTTATGCTTGGTCAGGGGGTGATAATACATGCTATGAAATAGCAATAAAAAAATCTAAACACCTGCTTGGTATATAGATTAAGTAGATAAACAACAGTGCAGACTGCAGGTTAGGTTGTGGATTTGGATTTCTCTTATTTGAGTGCACACTCCAACTCCAACTTGCCTCATATTTTTTAAATTGAATTTATGCTCATTAAATATTACCATAATTTCTTGAGAGTTACACATTTTCACTTAAGAAAATCATATATCAAGGGTTTTGGGCGGGGGGGGGGGGGGGGGGGGGGGCGGTAATTGACATTTCCGAGTGTGTAGTTATCATTCGGGAATTTCAGGAGAATAAATTAAAAAAATAGTAAGTACAATTTTTTATTTTTTTTTATTCTATTTACCATTTAATTCACAGTAGTTCTCCTTGCTAATCAAAACTGACAATCACAATATAAATGTAACAAATGAAAACTGTTACTGATTGTGTAAAAAACTCCAAATCATGAGTGATGATCTACTGTACATCTGTTTGGCCATGATTGTGTTAACTTCTGGCCATTCCATTTTTGGACTGCACAGTACAAGATGTATGCCAACAACCCTTGCCAGTGAGTGCATGATCGTTACAGTTTGATTTAAGTTGTTGTCATTCTTACTTCCGGGGTGATTTCTGAGTCTCACTGATGTACTTGAAACCAATCAAGTACATGGATGTCTTTGTATTCCCCTATGGAGCATAATCGAGCATTGACATCCCTGGGCATTAGACAATCACTGGCCGGGCTGTTCTCATTTGTGGTGCAGATGGTGGCATGAACCATTAGACACAAGCAAAGTAGGGGTGTCTCTTTCAATCTCATAGATTCTCTTGAAAATGAATGTGTCCAGCCTACTTTCTCAACAAACAGATTAACCATTCACACTCCTACCTATTGCAATGTATCTTATGTCAGAGAAAAGAATCAAATTGCTGATTGTTGCTTTGGCTAAAAGTCAAACTTTAAAACGTTTTTATAAACTAAAATTTAAAATAATAATAATAATAATAATAAAAATGCTTAAAATGCATAATAAAAACTGTCTTGTGATATGGTACATGCAATACCTTCTCAATACCTTTGGCAATACCTTACTATATCTATGATTTATTTTATTTTATTTTTAACCTTTATTGGACGCTATAAATAAAAACAGGATATACAGTTAGGTTGTCTTTGAGCTATGGTGAGAGCTTTAGTTACCATTATTTATTTATTTATTTATTTATTTTTATAAGACATGCCATTATTGGGACTATATCACTTTATTTCATTGATGTAGCACAAAGAAAACATATAATTGCATATACCCTACAATCTATTTTAATGTGCAATATACTGGTAATTAGCAGTGCACCGTGCCAGCCTGCGAACAGCAAAAAAAATCTGCATAAGTGACATCTATTGAAATGCATTGGAAAATAAATAAATAAATTCCCCCCCCAAACCCCCCCGCCTAACCACCCAAAAACAAAAACCATAATAATAATAATAATCATAATAATAAACAATACGTGTGACTCGGGGAATCGATTGGCTGTGTTACGCTCTGGAGTTGGATCCCAAAGACGCAGACACAAATAAGATTTTAACTCTTTATTCGCATAACATCGAGACGCTAAGATAACTTGGGCTGTGGAGGTGCACCGGGAAATAGAGGAATAACACCACAAAACACACATTTCTCAGTCAGGCACATATATAGACAGGGAATCGATCAGATTGGCTGTGGCTAGACATGTGGGTAGAACTCCTGGATCAATAAAGCAGTCATCGGCCACGGAATCGATTAGGACATTTCTCTTAATGACCTGCCCGAAACCCCATAACTCCCCATCCAGTTCAAGCCTCTTTGCATTTGTGTCCGACACCCGATCGAAAAGTTCTGTCTCGTCCTCATAGTACTCACACTGGGAATCGGTGCTGGGTGGGTCGGTGCTGGCACAGGGTGACTGGTTCTCCACCGATCGTTGCCCTCTCCAAACCGAAACAGGACCATCTTGATGTGGAGGTTGGATCAGACATGACGATACTTGGTGATCGAGTTGACCATAATGGCCCCTGTCTGGACGCGTCTCCGTCGCTGGGCCTGACTGTGGCATCCTCCGCCGATCTGCATGGGCTCCTCTCCAGAAGCTTGGTCTCTACTCTCTGGCTCACTGACCGATGTCGCACGTCCGAGTCCACCTCAATGATCCTCTGGGATGGTGTCGGTGGTACTCGAGGGGTACCAGGGACGCTCCATGCGATGTTCTTTCCAACGCTCCCTCAAGCGGTTGTCCAGGCGTATGGCAAGAGTGATGAGTCCCTCTAAATCAACTGTTTCATCCCTGACAGCTAGCTAATCCTTAACTGGCGGGCCCAGGCCCCGGCGGCAAATACTACACAAGGCTGTATCACCGAACCCACTTTCTGCAGCCAGTATGCGGAATTCGATGGCATAGTCGGCCACAGATTGGTTTCCTTGGGTATAATCCATCAGTTTGCTTCCAGCCTCCTTGCCCCTGACAGGATGATCAAAAACGCGCCTGACTTCATAAAGGAAAACCGGGACTGAAGTGTGCACTGCTGGTTTAGCATTGCTTACCGCCATAGCCCAAGTTGCTGCTTTACCCATAAGTAAACTCATCATGAACGCGACTTTAGTCTTATCTTGAGGGTAGGTAGATGGTTGTTGGTTGAATACCAACGAACAGTGATGAATAAATTATCTGCATGACCCGGGCTCACCCCCATAGCGAGACGGATGCGGAATGCTCGGTTCCTGAAGAGAAGGTAAGAGCCCCGATGATTCCCTAGACGCAACAAGCGTGGATAATTCACCAAACTGATTGGCTAAGGGCTTTAGCTCATCTCTCAGAGCAGTCAAGGCCTGATCATGATGTCCAACCAATTGCCCCTGGGCGCTCAGGGCATGACTCATCTTATTTAAGTCTGCGGGATCCATGTGGTCGGATTATTCTGTTATGCTCTGGAGTTGGATCCCAAAGACGCAGGAACAAATAAGATTTTAACTCTTTATTCGCATAACATCGAGACGCTAAGATAACTTGGGCTGTGGAGGTGCACGGGGAAATAGAGGAATAATCCGACAAAACACACGCTTCTCAGTCAGGCATATATATAGACAGGGAATCGATCAGAATGACTATGGCTAGACATGTGGGTAGCAGGACTGACATGGAATTATCTGATTGGCTGTTGACCAGAAAAAGAGATTAAAGATTCCTGACATCACATAGCTCCTGACATCACAAAGTGTTTTACCAGTTGAAACCCGATGCTGGTTACATCAGTTCAAAACAGACACTTGACCGTACGGTCATAACCCGAACCCGAACCCAAAATGCAAAAAAATGCATTATTTGACGTCTTTTTCCGTCAATGGCAATCAATGAGTTAAGATGAGATGTAACCAAAATTGACGGATTTTTAAGCAAAATTTGCCTTAAAAAAGAAAAAGGGAAAAAAGGATGCTGCAATATAATCACAAAATATATTGGCACATTGTGTTTCTGCTTCAAGCAGACCAAGAGAAGCTTATCCATGCTTTTATCTCCAGCAGACTAGATTACTGTAACGGTCTTCTGACTGGACTCTCTCAAAAGAACATGAGACAATTGCAGCTCGTTCAGAACGCTGCAGCTTGAGTTCTGACCAAAACAAAGAGATCAGAACATATTACTCCAGTACTTAAGGATTTACACTGGCTCCCAGTCAGCTGTAGAATGGATTTTAAAGTTCTGCTACTCGTCTATAAATCACTAAATGGTTTGGGTCTTGAATATATCCAAGAAATGCTGATTGAGTACAAACCCAGCAGGGCTCTGAGATCGACAGACTTGGGCCAACTAGTGGAACACAGAGTTCGAAGCAAACATGGTGAAGCTGCATTTAGCTATTATGCTGCACACAGATGGAATAGGCTACCAACAGAAGTGAAGTCAGCCCCGAGTGTAAATGCTTTCAAATCCAGGTTAAAAACTTTGCTTTTTTCTTATACCTTTGATTAGGTACTTTTAAACAGCTTTAATCAAGTGTGTTTTTTTTGTGTGTTTTTTTTAGTAAATTTTGTAACCTATTTTTATGTATTTATTTTTTTTATTTTTTTATTTTTTTATTTTTTTTTCTCTGAATGTTAACTACTGTTTTTTGATGCTTATGTGTTGTCTTTCCTTGTGTAAAGCACATTGAGTTGCCTTGTGTATGAAATGTGCTATACAAATAAACTTGCCTTGCCTTAAAACATTCACTGCCAGCCCAGCAAAAATGCATTATTTGACGTCTTTTTCCGTCAATGGCAGTCAATGAGTTAATGAGCCAATTGATTATTAATTTAATAATTAACAATTATTGATTTAATAATTAATTGGACCGATTTCCCTTACATGAATGCCCCACCTTTCCCAAGCAGATCACATTGGAGCAGTCCCATATTGATATTGTGGACAACTCCTTTGAGTGATTCACGTGAATCTGTCTATTGCTAGGTCAGAGAATTGAGAGACAATCGTGTGAAAGCAAAAATGAGTGCAAAGGAAAGGAAGGACCTGACCTGAGATGATGCATAATGTGCAAAATCACAGATATGTCGGTTGGAGTGGCTGCTGTAGCCCGCACGACTGTGACAAAAACATTTTGAACAGGTGAAGAAAGCAAGCAGCGGGCTGGGCAGGCAGAGGTGGGAGACAGAGTGAGCAGCAATGTCTTTAAGCTGTTTATAGCATTTGGATAATACAGGGACTTTGAGGAGATGGAGGAAACATTAGCTATCCTCCATTAACACGGCTTTAACAGTGACTATTGATTAGTCATCTGAATAGAAACCAGTAGGATGGAAGAGTAAGCATTACTTGACTAGTCATATATTACAGTGGATCCAAAATTTAGGATGTTGCACAATTTCCAGATATTTTCATTTTTGTTTATGTATTTTTTTTTTCTACTAAGGTTTCAATTTACCACTTTAACTCTACAAATAGCGACAATAAATCACTCTCTTCCTGTTGAGTCTAGCCAGGCCAATGTGGTAACTATTGAGAAGAGAGAATGCATCTGCATACTATCCATCCATCCATCCATTTTCTTGACCGCTTATTCCTCACAAGGGTCGCGGGGGCTGCTGGCGCCTATCTCAGCTGGCTCTGGGCAGTAGGCAGGGGACACCCTGGACTGGTTGCCAACCAATCGCAGGGCACACAGAGACGAACAACCATCCACACTCACACGCACACCTAGGGACAATTCAGAGCACCCAATTAACCTGCCATGCATGTCTTTGGAATGTGGGAGGAGACCGGAGTACCCGGAGAAGACCCACGCGGGCACGGGGAGAACATGCAAACTCCACCCAGGAAGGTCCGAGCCTGGACTCGAACCGGAGACCTCAGAACTGGGAAGCAGACGTGCTAACCACTCGACTACCGTGCCGCCGCATCTGCATACTACACAACATAAATTACACAATGAGTTGTTTGTACTCTGCTAATTATGATGGGCCGGGTCTAAGCCAAAAATGCCAATTTTTGGTGTCAGTTCAGCCCCGGTTATGACATAATCAGCTCCTCGGTATTCAAGTTCCTGCCCACTTTGTGGTTGTACACGGTCACACAACTTAAGAAAAATGTCTGAATGGTTGCGCATCTGTATTTTATGTAGCGCGAACACTTTGGATCAGTTGCCAACAGATGTGGGTAGTAACAAGTTACATTTACTCCCTTACATTTACTTGAGTAACTTTAAAAAAAAACAATAAATATATATATATATATATATATATATGAACACCGTATTTTCCGCACTATAAGGTGCACCGCATTATAAGGCGCACCTTCAATGAATGACATATTTTAAAACCTTTTCCATATATAAGGCGCTACAGTAGAGGCTGTGGTTACATTATGCATCCAATAGATGGTGCTGCGCTGGTGACCGGAATGTCAACAAAACAGTCAGATAGGTCAGTCAAACTTTTTTAATAGAGTACAAACCAGCTTTCTGACAACTCCATTCACTCCCAAAATGAATAAACAGCTGTTTTATTATTTTCTCTGAGCTAAAGTATTAGTATTAGCTAGCGATCCAAGATGGCGGGATCTTCTGCGCACGTGCGTCACCGATCGTGCAGGGTCACCGATAGTGTCTTGAAAGCGAGACCTGTTGCGGCTCAATATTGATCCATATATAAGGATTATAAGGCGCATGGTCAGCTTTTGAAAAAATTGAAGGCTTTTAGGTGCGCCTTATAGTGCGGAAAATGCGGTATATATATATATATATATATATATATATATATATATATATATATATATATATATATATATATATGTATATATATATATATATATATATATATATATATATATATATATATATATATACATATATATATATATATATATATATATATATATTTTTTTTTTTAAGAAACTACCACATATGGTTGTTACACTGGGAGGCAAGTTACACCACAATTTATGAATGGATTGTGCATGATTGCGCTAACGTGTCTGCTTGCACTGTTGTTCAAGCTCCATTGTTTTTTATTTTTTTTTTTTATGATTTGAAGATGCCAGAATTTGCACATAATTTTATTATTTTTGTGTGTCTGATGACATTGCTTTTAAAAATAATACTTGAGTATAGTACTTTGAGTATTCTTTTCAGTGAATACTTTTTTTTACTTGTGATTTTTTTTTTTATGAATACTTTTTACTTACTTGAGTACAATTTTTGGCTACTATAACCAACTCTGCCTGCCAACCACAGAGGAGTAAAGGAATTCAATTTGTTTTTGGAGAAGTCAGAATTGTGCTGTGTTGGGGCACATTTCATAATTGTCCTCTTTTTATGGTTCGTTAATTATGATAAACAGTGAACACAGCATGTGCAGCCTCAACAGCTTACACAGGCTCACTTTTCAGAGCACTCATATATCAAATTGCTTAATGTGCAGGTGTGAGTCACCAACGCTTGGTGAATTTTTCTTTGCAATGATGAAAGAGCCTAGATGGCCGCCATAGACAACCATATACAGTATTGCCAACTACCAGTCTGAGGAAAGCACAATCAGGTGTGTAAGGCAGTCTGCCTACATCACGTGCGGCTGTGATTGGCTGGGAGTCGAATGTGTTCCCTCCCACATTGATGCAAATGCCCACTAGTCTAGCAAAATATCAAAAGAAAGAAACCACAAACCATGCGCACAGTTAGACTATGCATTATGCTAGACTTGCGCTGGGCATGAAAATAGGGCCCTATGTAAAAGGAGAGAATGTTCATTAGCCGTAATTGGATGCAGTGCTTTATTCAGAAATGTTGCCATGGATACCAATTATGGTTCATACACGATAATCAAGTGTTCTCATCTGAAGGATAGAGGTTGAACAACACGAAGCAAGATGCAGGGAGAGCAATGAAAATGACAAACGCTGGCACACCTGATGGTTTAGTTTCACAAGTGTTTTATTCCCATGTCCTCATGAAAGAGGAAAAATATTGACAAAACGAGAAAGGCCAATCAGATCGACAAGTCAGACATTAAGGGGCACAGTTCTTTCACAGCAAAAAGGCAGCATCGCTTGTCAAATTCAATCAGCAAAAGACATAAAGAAATGAAGTATTCTTTTTGCGATGTCTGCATATAGTGTACGCTCATTCTCACTTTCATCACATTTAAAGTAGTGTGCAGCTTCTGACTGCTCGAGTCTCTTTCTGTGAGCGGATGCAATCCATTAAAGAAATAAATATTTGTAGGTTTTATTAAATCAGATGCCTTTTGAGATTGGTTACTGTAATTGTGAAGTGACATTTGACATCATTTGTGATTATAAATCTCTAACGAGGGAGGATTACCTCTTGTAACAATGCAGTAAATGATACAAATGCACAAGGAATGCCAGAATTAAATCATGTAAGGAAGCTAGCTGGTAATATGTGTGTTTTTAAAACCGGTCCCTTTGGCTCTGACAAAGACCGGAAGGCTCAAAGATAAAACGTGATGTTATCTTACCATACTCTGGGTTGTGAGTCAACTGGCATGGCTTAGTTTACAGTTCCCTAAGGTGCATACCTGGTAGGAGGTCACCAACACCACGATTATTTACCTCTTTGTCACGTGGTTTATCTTGATGACCTCTTTCAAGGACTCACAAAGCTTTAAAAATACAGCCTCAATTCTCTCTCTCTCTCTCTCTCTCTCCCTCTCGAAAAATTTGGAAAATGCAACTATTGATTTTAACTGGCTTATATATTAATACTGGTTATAATACAACTTAGCATGGACATTATTTCCAGATTGTCACCATAAACACAATTATTACAATCTCTTTTATTCTTAGTCAATGCTGGAGTCAAGGAACATTCATGATGACTGCTGAATTTTGTTGTCTCTCTGTCTTCAGGTTAAATTGATTAAAGCAGAGATGGAAAAGAAAACCAAAATCATCAAGGATTTACAGCAAGAGGTGAGTCATCTAAGAATCATTCAGTTTATTTGAACACTTTCAAGTGCTATTTTCATTCATATTATTTTTCTACTGCATATGTACAGTAGCTTCATCCATCCATCCATCCATTTTCTTGAACGCTTATTCCTCACAAGGGTCGCGGGGGGTGCTGGCGCCTATCTCAGCTGGTCCTGGGCAGTAGGCAGGGGACACCCTGGACTGGTTGCCAGCCAATCGCAGACAGTAGCTTCAAATAAATTAATTATTATCAACCCACTTTCCGTTCAATTTAATGTACTACAAACGTGTTCTGACAATCCCAGTAGACTTGATGGGAGTACTTGTTATAAACTTAAAGGGATCGTTCGGCTTTTTTGACGAAAAGGCAAACAACTTCAGGCGGAAGTATCAGCTAGCTGGCTGCAGTGCGTCGGTTAGCGCTCTACAGGGCGCCGCGCAGTGATACAAATGAACAGAAAAGTAGTGGCTGGCGGTAATGGCGTCTGACTTTTTTCAGAAAAGGAGTATTGTGATGGAAATGTATCACGCTTTTGAAAACAAATAGTTTATAGAAGAAAAACGCTTTATTTCCGAGACCCCAGCCAGCTTGCTGGACTATTTTCCTCTCGTCCAACGCCGGACCAGAACTGGTGTCACCGAACGCTGTCAAGGGTAAGTCAGTGCTGATCGCACACACGGGAGGTGAGGATCAAATTGAGATTCATGTTAAAAAAGCCGAACGATCCCTTTAAGTTGTTTGCTTCAATGTGCTTTGTAAGGGCTAAAGTGTCTTACTTCTTATTCCTGCATTGATTCATATCGGTTTGGAGATGAATATGTCCTGAACCAATGAGGGCTCTCTTTTATGTTGCGGTGTAAACCACCATACAAAGATGATGCAATATCTTACAATGTGTGTTTTAAGGCAAAAGATGTGGAGCCTAAATCTAGAAACTTGAATGATTTTTGGCCCTATTTTCGTTACCAGCACAAGTCTAGCACATAGCACAGTCTAACTGTGCAATAATGTGCATATGGGTGAAATTTTATTTCTTTAGAAATTATCGTAGTCATTGTACAGGTACAATTGGGCATAAATGAAATGGTTGCTCTGTTGTGCGGAGTTGTGGGATGGAAAATAGCCAAATCCCGGCTCGTAGCAGTTCCCCTCATTTGCATTAAAACCGGGGCGGTCGAAGTGCAAGCCGAGCTTGACGTTGCGGAAACAGAAAGCAGACTCGCTGGTGTGTGCAAGACATATTGATGCGTGCAATGTGCGTTTATGAAGGTAAACTCCACGCTCTCCCCTTGCGGTTGATGTAGTCGGAGACCGCCTTGCACCCGTGACCGTGTGTAAACGACCCCCTCCGCCTGAACAATAATTGTGCCGGGTGGTTACGAGGATGCTAATAAAATGATTTTAAGATAATAATTGTAGTGATTGTCTGTCAAAATAAGGCCCATATTGTTGATCTTTGCACTGTCCAATGATGTATAGCTTCTATGAAACACTGTATTGGTTGTGCAGAGATTAAGCTACTTTAAAGGGTCAATTTTACAACGCTTACAAAATTGTTATGAGCTGTTTGTCAGCGGGATATTATTGCTGTCTGGGAATGAACATAAAATGTAACATTTCCAAACAGTTAGGTAACTTATTGACTCATAAGTCGGTACACTCATTTGCACATGTTGTCAAGCTGGCCCCTTTGCCTTACCTGACCCTACTTTTGACTTTTCAGCAAGCAGACAGCAGTCTTCCGGTCAGCTACTGCTGCTGCAGACAACCTTCTTGTCCTGCAGCTTCTCTCCTCTCATTATGAGAGAAGTTAAAAAAAATGTTTTTTTGTCCCAGAGTGGTTCAACTATGCCAATGCATCAGAATAGAATAGAATAGAATAGAATAGAATAGAGGCAAAAACGGCCTTTGTTAACCATCAACAAAGTGGGCAGCAGAAGGAAAAAAAATAAAAATAAAAATAAAAAAACAAAACACCTGTCCATTAAAAAAAAAAGAAAAAAAAGAGAGTATTAAAATAAAACATAGCAACAGAAGAAGTATAGATAGGGGCTGATAATGAAATAATAAACTACAACCATACATGAATAAATAACGTAAACATAATTCTCTATACAAACACTGTGTCTCAGAAAGGCCCCAGCACGAGCATCACAAAATAAATATTTCTAACGCAAACTTTAACTACAAGTTTTTTTGCTCTGTCATTGCCCTTGAGTATACAGTACTCTATACTGTAACTTTGACCTCTGCCTTCTGTAGCCATTGAACTTTATTCCTCATGCTTTTATGTACTTGTATCTTTTGTGTCAGGTTGTCAAGCGTTGTGAGGGTTGATGAGACAAATCACTATCACCAGTGGCGACATCACCATCATCTGACAATGAGTCATGGATCTTTGTGTATGACTCGGACACCACATGCTAGCAGCTAGTTGAAGTCCAAATTTGAAATCATGTTTATTATGTGATGTGAGGTGCATCGTTCATTACAAGTTCTAGCCACAGGCCAGAAGCTTAACCAGCATGTAACCACAGATCCTATAACTTTTTATTTGTTTAGTGCACAAAGGAGAAGCAAGATTGCAAAATGTGTGCTGGGAAGCTGCAATTGTCTGCAGCAGAATCAAAAAGTGAGTGTCCAGGATCAAAGGCGAAGAACAAGAGCTGGCTTTGTGTGACCGCTGTGACATCTTCAGCAGTTAATCTGGCCAAAGGTGCTCGGGTCGCGGCACTGATCAGGGAAGATCATTGAGTCGTCAATGATGACATCTGTGAGAAAAAAAAACATGGAAGTGCTTCAAAAATTGAGAAAGAGCTCGGTTTTGAAAAGGTTTGTGCCAGGTGCGTTCCTAAGCAACCCACAGATGCGCAAAAGGAGGACAATTTTAAAGCTTGTTTGAATGTCACATATAAAGGTGAGGAATCTTCTCCTAAGCATAGATTAGATTAGATTAGCCTTTATTGTCATTATACAAGTACAATGAAATGAAAGCTCTGCCATAAGTGCACACATAATAGACAGATAAAAATATATACAATAAAATAAATAGGTTAAAAAATAAAATAAAACCAATACTGTATAAAACCACTGTACATATTGCAATGTACAAATGTGCAAAAGTGCAATGCTAGTCCTTAAATGAGTCCAGGTCAGTTGTCAGTGCATAGTGGAGTTGAGTATGATGACAGCTTTTGGAAAGAAACTGTCTCTGAGTCTGTTTGTTTTTGTTGATATTGCTCTGTAGCGCCTACCAGAGGGCAGCAGGCTGAAGAAGTGGAAACCAGGGTGTGTAGGGTCCTTGATGATTTTTCTTGCCCTACCGAGGCACCGGGAGTTGTAGATGGTAGACAGTGGCATATTAGTGGATGAGTGGGGATGACACATGGGTTCATCACTTTGAGCTGGGGTCCAAGAGAACATTCAGAAAAAATAGCAAGAATGAGGCTCAGACAGGCTTAGACTTAAATACATCTTCAAACAAGTATTTAAACTTCACACTGCGAAAAACAAAAATGAATCAGTTGTAGATTAAATTAAATTGGTCTCATTACTTTTTGACAGCCCCTCGTACGTTAGCAGCGCTTATACCAGTGGTGGGTCCGGGTGGTGACCTGGGGCATTAGCAGGGATTGATGTAACATAATCCACCTCAAACCACTACTATTATTTTGCATTTTAAAAAATAATAAACAAAATTGCAATATAACTGTTCTTGGCATTGCAAAGAGAGCTGCTCTGGAAGTGCCAAATAAATAATTGTCCATGTTGAAACAAGCCAGTAAGCTTCTTCCTTCACAATTTTTTAAGTTTTTCTTGAAAAGCCCACCCTGGAAATGTTAATTTTTAATCATGTCTGATGTATCCTCCTCCGTCAGCCATTGTAGGTGTCATCATGTACAAATTGCTACCTGAATATTTAGCTCTGATCGACCAATCAGGGGCTGGATAAATGCCAATGTCACATCAAACCTGCTAGCTGGCCTTGTTAGTAAGACCGGCTGGATCGGGATCGGACGATACTATAAATCAGTGATCAACTGTATCGTTCTAATATGACTGTTTGATTAATGATGTCACTGATCGGCTCCTAGAAATAAGACATGTTATATTTAATGTTTATCAACATTTTTGTAAATTAATCCCCCCATGCATTCCAACTTTAAACAAGTTTCATTAAGCAAATATATTGCTCCATCTTCTGATCGAATCGGTGATCGGTTATCGTTTTTTTCATCGCTGATTGGTGATCAGACGAAAAATCCTTATCATGTAAATGATCAGACCAAAAAAAGTAACATGCACACAACTGAAAGCTGTGCAGTGCGGCCGAGATGCCCGCTTTGAAATGAAGCTAGAGTGTTGGAAATTAATTAATACAATACCATATCTGTACTTTATAGGTTATAGATGTAGATAATTGCAATTTGGAAACAAGCAATTTTGACGAACCGCAATGAAGTGACACCTATAAGCTATTTAGGTAAATGGATGTATGAGTGTGTACAGGCAAGTGTAGGAATTGCTGGTCGTATAATCTACCTGCCAGCAGCAAAGAAAGAAATACCTGCTGTATCTCTCCGTCACACATTTGGGGCAAGAGAGTTGTCACTTAGTAAGCTGCTGAGAGTGTTTTTGGTGCTGTGCATTGGGTTGGAGTTACTGACCGTCACAGATGGCAGCTTTGCTTTGTTAGCATGCTCCTTCCCACTACATTGAGCCCAGGACAACACAGGAGCCGGCCTCCCGTATCAGTTGTTGCTGCCCCTGTCCTCAGGAAGGCCACCTTTAAGGACCTCAGCTTCCTCTGCACAGCTGTGTTCTTTGTTCTTTTTTAGTAGTAAGGGCCTGCACATTTTTTGTTGCTAGTCGTTTTGATAGGTGAAACCCAGCTACCATATAGGGTCAACTATCTCGCTGTCCTTTCCATTGATGTTCACCAGTGTTGAAGAGGTTTGTCAACCAGCTTGGAGGGGAAAACAAGAGGAAGCTCGTGCGTCACCTGAAGGTGATCGTTGTTGAAATAAACTTTGTGGCACAAAGCAGCTACTCATTAGATAGGAATCTCTGCCTCCAGACTCTGTCTAGACTGAGAGCCCCCCCGCCCCAGCAGCCCTGATAACCATTTATTGAATAAGCTGTTAACACCCTATGCCTATGAAATAGAGTGGTAAAATGACTGTTTGGTTGTACAGTATATAAACATTGGCCAATATCCAATCAATTGCAATAGGGGTCGACAACCTTTTTAAAATATGGGAGCCACTTTTTGGGTCCTGATTAATGAAAAGTGCTATCAGTTGGATACACACTTCTGAAATGACAAATTTGCTAAAAAAATAAATAAAATTAAATTAAAAAAAAATCTTTAATTATTAAATAGCATTATAGTTTTTATTATAATACAAAGTATGTTACTATTAATAACACTGGGGAACACACTTATTGTTGAGTAGGCTCTGACAGTTGTTTGTAACAAATTTTTGGGTACGGATTCCAAAACTGTTCTCTGTTTTTCTCTATCACGTCCAGTTTTGAGCCATAGGATCCCCGTTCTTATAAAAAATAATAATAACAATAAATAAATAAATAAATAAATAAATAAAAATCTATCATAAAACAAATTAAAATTTACAATATGCTCATCGGAACAAGGTTAAGAGAAAAGCCAGCACTAATCATCTTACTTGCTTCTACTGGTATGCTCGCTTTTTGTTTGCAGTTGTTGAATGTACTGAAGTTGCCACATAGCTGCTGATGTGTCCAATCGTAATCAGCTTTTCTTACTACAGTCTTACTACGACAGCTAATTAGTGGGATTTTGCCTATCTGGAGGGTAAGCTGTGGAGAAAAAAAACTTGATATGCAACTCACTGCGATTTTAGAATCAACATGTAAATTTTAGTTTTAATCAGCATAAAAATCTAAATCAATGAAATTTCCCCCTGTGAAATTAATGATAATCATTTATGTGACGATACTAATATTGCCATTGGTTTGGTTTCTCACATTTATTAGGAAATTGATAAATATCAATAAGCCACACTCTAGTATAAATCTCTGCCAATGTTTATGGCTCCAAGTAAAATTTTTCTTGGTCAGGTGCGGCCCTGACCAGTCCGCAATTTCCAGAGTCAGTTCTTACTATCATTCACAGTCTTACGAAAACTGATGACAGTGACACTATTGCAGAACAAAACATGATGTTTGCAGTCCACTGGCTGAAGAAAAATAGAGTAAGAATTGTTACCTTCAGGGATCTCGTTATTAATGACCACTATGTCTGACGAACTGACAAACTGCGGCCGGTCAGTGAAGGCAGTTCATAAGGCCAGGCTGGAGATGGCTAAAAGCACAGGTGGAATTGCAGAACCTGATCCTGACAGTGCATCCTGGCTCGATGAGAGACGCAGATGACATGCGTCGGCAAACTGTGGCAGCTCCTTTTAATGGTTTCACGAAGGGACATATGTGGTTCAGAAATAGCTGCTTCTGTGTCTTCTTTGGAATTGATGCACAGACCTGTTAACTGTTGAGGTCTTTAGGATGCTGTTTTTCGCATAGCACCAACACAAGAGGTCTTCCATGGCTGTGAATCTCTCCCCACCTTGTGGCTCAAATTGAAGACCTGCTCCATGATCTTGCACAGCTCATCCGCGTACGACTTGATGAGCCTAGAGCTAATTCCGTCCGGCCCTGCTGCCTTCTTTGTCTTGATCTTGCAGTGCTCTCTTGCAAAGTTCTCTTGCTTACCAATGTCACATGTGCACAACTTAAAATGTGTCACAAACTGATAGTAGTTTACTTGGTGAAATGGCTGAAAATTATTTTTTTACGACGTGCAAACCTTTCTCCTCGACAAATTGTAACACACTATATACCCTTATACGATCTGGCATACAAAATGTCTGAATTTCTCAATTATGGACATAGAGATAATCTGTGACAATGAGTCATTTGGCTTCCTGAAGATGTATTTTGGTTGTCTGAATGACTTCCAATTCTTCACATGAGAGTGTGACATACTTAAAAGCGGAAACGACAGCATGAAGATACATTTTTGTACTCCACATTTGGATGTTTATTATCTTCATATGCAATGTCGGTCAGCAATTTTTAAACAACTCATTTAATGGCAAATATTTTGTGAAGGTTCCAATTTAACTGAATACATGTTATTCATTGTTCATGTAAATAATTACATGAATTGACTTGGCTCTCAAGTGCTTTACCCATTATAAAGTGATCAAATCAAAGATTTACACAAAGGGCGACTGTGCATGGGGTTTGTATTGCACAGTAGATCTGTTTAAGTGGATAAATTGCCAATAAAAAGGACCATGATTTGCCTTGGTAATGGACAATTAGGTATTCCTTTACTCTTAAACAACATGGAAATAGACCAAATAAAGTGCTCAACGCCATTTGAAGTTGTTATCTTTGTTGGTGTCAAGCACTGATATGTAATGCCAATTTTTATTTTACATACTTTGATCTCCAGTCTATTGGTTAACCTAATTTCACAAATAAGTCACTCAACTAGTGCTATTAATTTTAGCAGAACAAAGAGCATGTATAAAAACCTGCTGTCAGCAGTTTGTTCTTATTAATGATAAATGTGTAGTCATTTAAGACTCAAAAATATAATGTCATGATGTCAAATAAATGTGTATGCCTTGAAATATTTATGAGTTGATGTGAAATGTGTAGGTACGGTAAATTATGATAGATCCAAAAACAATACTTTTGGGTTACAATGTTATCCAGAAGTATCAAAGTAAAATCTAAAATAGATATTATTTGGCAGAAAATCGGGTTGGAAAATGGTTGGAAATAGCAGAGTTACTGCTGAGAGGATTACTGTACTTTTGTCATCCATTTTTGTTCGGAATGCAGCTTTTCCATTACATGTCCCTAATACTTAGGATCAGCAAGCCACTGTGCTTGCACTGCACTGGCAGATGTCTCAACCAGTTGCTCCATCATCATATGATTGCCTAATTGCTGACATTTGCTTTTTTTTCCGTCCCATATCTGCATCACTTAGTAAATGCCCTTCCAAGGTTTCTGGGCCAATGTAATCACATACAGAAAGGATCGTTTGTGCTCAGCAGAACATCTCTGACATCTGTGATGACCTGACATTTAAACTGGCTGCATGCACAGAATCTATTAGAGCTTCACTTACCGAAATGTATTGCGTTCAGAAAGTCAAACAGTAGCAATGTTAAACTATTCCAGTAAAACCTTCAAAGTCTGCTGGTGAGTAATGCTAGTTACATTCCAATTTGTTCAAACTATTTTTTCTCCGGCTGCATCAATTATATTTCAATATGTCCATTAAAGACTCAAACTATGCCCAAGATGAAAGTCTTACTGACTGTATATGGAATATTTTAAACATGATATATGCAGTAAGTCTCATGCATGTTATATACAGTATTTATATGCAATTCCCTGGTTGTGCAATACTACATTTGTCTGACTTTAATGCAAGCAGCGTGGGTTCACTTCCCACTCACTGATGGTGTGAAAGCAAGTAAATGGTTGTCTGTCTCTATACAGTGCGTGACATTTTTTGCCAAGTTCAGGGTGTACTGTAATCTGTTTTTTTTTGTTTTGTTTTCTTCTGAAGTCAGTTGTGGTAGGCTCCAGCAACCTGCGACCCTGGAATGCTATTGAAAATGGATGGATGGATATCTATATGCAAATTTTAAATGCATACTGAACAACAAATGATCAAAATCTTCCATGACTGCAGGGACACTTGATGAAGATGATGATGAAAACGTTGTGCCAAAAACGCACAATAGCATGATAAATTTACTAAAGGTCACGTTATATAATTCAAGTCAAACATTTTACTTTCAATAATATGTTCTATACGCCCCCACTAGACCAAAAACAGAATTCTGTGAATGTTGTATTTGTAGAATATGAA
The DNA here is from genome assembly GCF_051991245.1 of Festucalex cinctus. Classification (NCBI taxonomy): domain Eukaryota; kingdom Metazoa; phylum Chordata; class Actinopteri; order Syngnathiformes; family Syngnathidae; genus Festucalex; species Festucalex cinctus. Next base: position 11,162,389 of record NC_135414.1, read on the forward strand.
CTAAGCAGAAAAATATGCCCGTTTTTATCCATCTCATTTTAGGGCTATTTCGCTGCTTGCTGTTTGCTGAGAATGACATCACAGATGGGCAGGGCTCAGTCGATGACCAATCATGGCTTAGTTTGTGAATGTCAAATGACCAAACCTAAAAAATCAGCTCAGCCATAATTGTTCGTGACCTGAGCCCTTATGCAAGGCTGACAAATGCACGACTTTTGGCCACGATCTTTTCGTGGCAAGTCATGCCATTTTGGGGCACGAACTGGGAGGTTCCCGTACTGTTGCCGCATAGTTCACGACGAGTTCACGAATGCATGACCATTCGTGTCCACACTGACACGAACTGGCACAATGAGTTCACACATAGCTTGTGCATAGTTTACACATAGTTTACTCACTTCCCGCATTTGCACCACGAGTTCGCGCAATTCGGACAGTGTCGTGCCGACTTGGGCACGCCATATAAAAAGGGGGCCTCCCCAACTCCTCTTCGTGGTACTTTGCGCGCATCCTTCCCGCATCGTCCCGTTGAGTTCATGAACAGTTTGTGCACAGTTCACGACCCGGTCGCGAAATTTTGTCGTGACAACAATTTTGAAGATTTCAAAATTTTTACCCCGACATGGCACGCAGTCACGCCGAGTTTACGTACACTTAACGCAACTTTACGACTAGTTCGCGCACTGGCATGACTCGAGTTGTGCCAATTCGTGCCACAAAATCGTGCAATTGTCAGCCTTGCATAAGGCAGCTATGATATCATTTTAGGTCGACAGCAAATGGCAAAATGGTCGCCCACTGAGATGAATAAAGATGGGAAGATTTTGCTGCTTATAAACACAATTTTGGTGTGGTGCATAAACATATACTATTATAAAGAAAAAAACAGACATTAAATGATAGTTAAATCACATTAAAAAAAAAACCTCAAAAGAGAACTACTTGTAAAAGAATTGTATTCCTAATTTAATTCAGAATTCATTCTGGACATATTTTAGTATATTCTAAATACAATGTCAGGGCCGTCGGTCCAACATCTGCTTTCACGCTGAACCAAGCTGCAAGGGTCGTCTTTTATAACCATGTTCACCCATGTCAGTATTAGCCATTAAGTGTGGTTTGTTATCTTGCACATGAATGTTGATTGTGTCATGATGTGAGGTAGCTGTGTGGCAGCAATTCAAACTGAAAATGTGCTCTCGAAGGAGAATAACATAGATGCAAACTTGGATCCTACTGGGTTTCATCAGCTTTACAGAGAATTGTAACAGGCGGCTGCTTTGCCACACACGCCAGTCGTTGCAACTGATGCTTCTAGTCTAAAATCACCTTGTGCTTTTGTCATCTTTCATATTACTGGTAGCTAAATAGATGAAATGAGCAAAATGTATCTGTTTGTTTCCCCGGGAGACAAAATACTTAAAAAAAAATGTGTCGTCATTGTGACAACTGACACCATTAAAGTTTATTACTGAAACAGTAAGCCAGCAGGAAATGATCTTTTTGCAGTGGAAAAGTGTGCATGAACCTTTCTAAGAAATTCACAAAAACACTTTCACGCTGCAGGATATTAACAGCATGAAGAATTAATAGCTTTCTCCCTACTCAACTGGTATATTACTCAATGACTGAATAACCACAGTATTAACAAAAGGAGGCTCTCAGCGCCATCAAGACTCTGTCAGAAGTAATTTCACACATATGATTGCTGACACGCATTAGGGAGAAAGTGCACTGGCGAAAATGAGGCTTTAAGTGAAATGGAATGAGAAGGGGTACAACGTGATGTAACTTTTTGCTCAGAAAGAAGGAGAAGTGATATATAGCCTGATTGACGTCATTCATAAATAAGACACAGCAGGGCAGGTTTTATGCAAAGTATTCGGTGGAGTTATTAAATACAAATAGCAAGGTAAGTGCACGTTAGAAGGCAGCAACTGACCTCTGTGCAATACAATTTATAGGTCACATGCAATTATCTCTATTTGCATTTCACTGATTGTGGTCTAGACCAGTGGCTATTCAACAGTAAGGCGACCTTACAACCCGGAATACAATACAATACAATACAATACAATACAATACAAAAAAGACGGTGAGATGAGCTGGCTCTTCTATGGCAGATATCCCTGGCTCAGTCCTTGTGTTTTACCCTTGTAAATTCTCTGACATGTTAAAACGTAAGTAAAAATGAGCGAAAGAGGAAATCAGACAATATGCAAGGAAAGGTGCGCTCCATTGTTTTAGGTTGTAGCTATTTGGTCTCTATCATTTCTGGGGGGAAACAAAGTTAGTTGCCCTCTTTAACTCATTTGCTCCCAATAACGTGTAAATATGTTTTTCTTTCATGTTTTAAGTGTCCCAAAGACGTATTTATATGTTTTTTTGTTTGTTTGTTTGTTTGTTTGTTTTTTTTAATGCTAAAGCATACAGAAGGCTTTGATGCAGCCTCTCAACTGCAAAGAACGGTTGGAGAAATGGTAGTTATTACACAAACGGCCAGCAGGTGGTAGCAGAGCAAAGGAGATCAACCAGGGCCATCTAGAAAAAAAGCTAAATGACTTACAATTTTAAATAAATCTTCTAATGCTAATTGCTGCAAAACGGAAACAGATAGAAATATACTTTTTTTTCCTGATGAAAGAAGACTTTAATCTTTCTTTTGATAGGTTCCATGCTTTTATAGCAATAGAACACAATATTCTGTGGGCGTTGCAAAATCAGTCAAAATTCAGTAAAACAGCCGGGAGCGAACGGGATTGCTTCTGTGAAAATGGCTGGGAGTGAATGAGTTAACCATATGGGTACAGAAAAAAATTGAATTTCTTCTGTAGTGAAAAATGGACAACTGCGTGAAGGTGCACATGGGCTTTGTGACATGCAAGAATACTAAAGGTATTCAATGTTGTTGCTTTTTAATATTCGTGTAGGCGTAGCAAATTTTTTGATTGACATTGAGGATCGACGGTGCTGCCTCTGCAAGAAATAGTCAACATTAACTGTCTTTTCATTCGTTTTTTTGTCATCATTCGTGCTCTGCCTGAAGTAAGGTGCCGAGTAAAGTTATGATAATAGGACATAGTGCAGGCTCTATGTCCAGAAACCTAATAAAGAGTGTGTGTTATGTGTTAACTATGGAGTGAAATATTTCTGCTAGCTTGTCTGTAATGAAATCTGAGGTGGCAGTGAATCATGACCAAGTGGTGGTGCAGTGTTTAATACTAATATGATGACATATTAGCTCAGCATGCCAGTGGGTTGATTGAATTAAATCTGCAATTCCCCCGCCCAAGTGCTTTTATACACAGAAAAGAAAAATGGATGTTTCTGTTTTGTTTTTGTTTTTTTGTTTTTTGTTCTTTTTCTTTTAACTTATATAATATGCATATTGTATGTATTTCCATGACTTCATTGCCTCAGTGGTTAGAGTCCTTAAAATATATATATATATATATATATATATTTATTTTTTATTTTTATTTTTATTTTTTTCGGAATATTGCACCCACCCCTCTGAAGCTGAATTAAATTTAACGTAAAATTCTGGGAGAGTAGCTTGATGGCGCAGAGGCTGGTGGCCCCAATGATTTGGAACACTGTTCAGGGCGGATGGCCCACCCGCGGAAAAATGCATCTGGTGTGAAAACTGTGCCAATTGCCAAACATATCATGTGAGTGACTTGCTGTGATGACTCCTGACAGGGGAAAGTTGCTTCTTCTTCTTATACAAACATCATATACAGACAGTACAGATAATGTATAACAGAGGTACGTTTAAATAATAAATAAGCAAAAAAATAATGGCTGATGACAACCAGCGGAGTCATGTGGAGGTTACCCTATTCAAATCAATGTGGGGAAGGGTGAGCCCAGATCAGCTAAGCAGAATGGAACATTCAATATTTCTTTCATTTATATATTATTAACTACTTCTGTGTTGTCACTGTTCAATGAGGATGCTTGTGGAATTATATACATTTTGGACACGTGGGCTTTGTCTCATGTGTTCCATGAATGTAAACACTGCCAAGTGGGATGAGTCACTTGTAATGTAAATATATTAAAAAAACGTGCTGTATAATAGGCATTATGGTGGACTACAGTGTAAATCCAGCCCAAATGAAAGTACTCATCACAATCTTTATGACCTTTTTCTCAAAAAACAAAAGTACTTGTACATGCCTTTATATCTCATGCTTACTTCATTGCTCTTATTACTTCCTGACTTCAGACATATGAGCAGAAATAACAGTTGAGAGGTAAAGGCATTACACATCAGTATAGAATGTTGGAGTTGGTCTCAGGCTGTCACTTGGGCACATTGCTTTATTCCTCACTGTGCACCACCAATATTGATTTCTGACCTTCAGTCTTCCGTAAACTGGTCTGGGTTCTGTGGTCAAAAACCCTGACAATATCAAACAGGTTTTGTTTTGTTTTGTTACATAGACACACCCGAAATTTTTAAAGATGCTGACTGAAAATAAGTATGTCCGAAGTGACCAAATTATAAATTAATATTCAGCGAATGCTTTATTTTAATCATAATGTCCAATGTATCTATTTTTAATCTCAGATCATAATGCAAGTAAAATTGCTAATAGTAGGACAGCATAAAGTTCAGCCCAGTAGATGGACACCCACATCAGCGGGTGGGTTCTAATCTGCCAATGAAGCAATGAAGAACCCAAGTGCTGAAGGGATTTTTCTGTTGACTGAGTCCAATGGAAACAACAAAGGGGGAGCCACTCCCCTCTGTTGAGTCGCCCCGGTGCCAAAGATGGAGTCACTGTGAAGGCTGGCTATGTGGCTGTGTACAGGACAGACCACCTTTGGAATCGGCTGCACGTTGGCCCTGAGTCCTGGATAAGGATCTGATGGATGGATTGCTAATGCCCAAAACTGTGGGGACTAAACAGAGAATAGACCAAGCTGAGGATGCTGTGTAATTTTTGCACTCCGGCTGTTATTATTCCACTGTTTATAGTTGTTATTGTTTTTCCCTGCGCTCTCACGTCCCGTAGTACAAAGTACAAAGCGCCCAACTAGCTGGAAAGCCTCCTTTCAGGCCAGCTGAAAATGTGCATGGTGAGAAAATACAGTTGATTTTTTTTTTTTTTTTTTCATACAAGTAGATGAAGGTACAATTTTTAGGTAATCAAATTGTTTGCTATAGTTTCTTCTAGGTTAAAGTATTACTGCATCTTCCCTACTCTTTCAATGTTGGAATGAGGATTTAATATATTTAATTGTTGAGATCAATTCTCTTTTGGGTTGTGGACCTTGATCAAGATTGCTGCTCATGATTCTGCTTCATCAGTCAAATAACCTTTTATTTTTCAACTCAGCGTATCATTAATTATTCATGAATGCGGTGACATTGTAAAAATCACTTTGAGGGCCTTGTCATCTTAAATCACTACCTTGGTACTTGTATGATGGACAGTTGTATTCCTAATTTATTTGGCATCACGTTCTAGTTTGGGCACTGAAGCAAATTTCTCATTTTCCAGCTAAGTAGGTGGGATGATGATTGCTAATATTTCTATGTTCTCCAGCCTGCTGAACATCTTTAGGAAAAAGGAATGATTTCAAATTCACTAAACCACATAAGATGACGCAGTAGACAACTGGTTAACATGGCTGCCTCGCAGTTCAGGGGTTGTGGGTTCGTATCCGCCCTCCAGCCTTCCTTGTGGTTTTCTCCGGGTGCTCCATTTTCCCTCCCACATGGTTAATGGGAAACTGTTCATAGTTGGAAATGTGAATGTAAATGGTTGCTTGTCTCTATGTGCCATGTGATTGGCTGGGGAGCAGTTGAGGGTTTACCTGCCCTCTGAAGTAGTCTTGGTTAGGCTCTAGTACTTGTGCCCTCAGGACCTTAATGGGGATATGCAGTATATTAAAATGGATGGTACATAGAATAAGGAGGGTGAAAAAAACAGAAGAATTGCACAATTATGTTACATCTCTATGCAATAATCTGGGTTAATGCTCTTACGACTGAAAGGCACATTTTGGAGCAGGACCTACACGTGTAGTGCATTGTTGTATAAGCCAAAGTGGAAAGAACAACATATAAATATGAAAACATTCCTTTACTTCCAGGTCCACAATTTACAATGCTCCGGGACTAACGCGTTTGGACATATGCAGCTCAAAGTATTGCATTTTGCATAATGCACAGTGACAGAGGGGCTCTAGAGGATCTCTTTTTCACTCAGAGGATGTCCAGGGGCTTAACTGCATCACATTTGGTGACAGCTGCCAGTTGTACATGTCCTCATATGGTGCTCCCTGTGTAGGAGCGAGAGGCGGTGCAACTGTCTGGAATTGATACTCGTCCAGTTTTGCCTCACTAGATCACAAAACTGTTGCTATGCCAGCTCATTATCTCCATTGCCTTAGCGTGATTACTTGTATGTTAAATAGAAATTCAAAATGTCTCAAGTTTTTGACAATTTTCGAGTAAAATATATGTCATTTGGATATGCATTAATGTGGAGAAGCTTAAGAAAGCCAGAAGTTGTGGTAGAATGTGGTTTGAACTGGAGTGTGCCTTCCTCTCAAGGCCCATCATGGATACCCTAATAGACAATGAAGAAATGAAAAAAACAAATTAATTAGTGAAACTTCTCACATTCAATTCCCTTGGTGAGCCTCCAGAAAATACCCACATATTTATTCATTATGTTCAATGTTTGCACAAAGGCTTTCTCAAAGAGCAGAAGAAAGCTTGCCAGCAAAAACTTCCTCAACAAACTCAATTAAAACCGCACGTTCTAATCTTTGTAAAGGCAAACCTTTTCATACACCACTTGTATTTGATATCATTTAGATCACTAAATGTGGTCAAAAGGGCAAGGCCAGTTGGTGCATGTTGGCTTTTAATCGCCTTTTTTTTTTTTTTTTTTTTTTTTTTTTTTTTTGGGCCACCCCTTGCCAAAAAACAGTTTTACTACTCACATTGCTGTTCATAGTTCTGTGCAATCAAACATTGTAGCTGACTGATCAGACAGTTTTTATAACTTGAGATGATCTCATAACACTGACAACTTTTTCTTCGTATTGACTCCGCTTGACTCACCATGTTTACCGCTGACATTTTATTATCAGAGCTTGAGTTGATGCATGGAGTGACGCAGGCAGCAAAATTGCCTTTTGGATCATTACCCCATCTTGCTGGGCATAATAAAAGTATATACAGTGCATAGAGTTGTGTTGGGGAAAATAATCATAGGAAGGTGTGCTTCTTAAGTTAATGTTGCAATATCTGCAATTGTTTGTTGTTTTTCACATTGTGGCTTGGGATAGAAAAAAAAAATTGAAACCGTCATACACATTTTCCTAAATAATCAGTTTTTATGTATGATTTTTTTCTTTATATTTTGTAGCAGTATTTCAGCTGCTTTTGTAACCTGCATGTTAGCTTTTATATCCAGAGTGAGGCCACTCCTCGTGCTCCTAAATCTATTCTGACATTGAGAGGCATCCAAGCACTCACTGTCAGAGCTTCAGCCCAAACTGAGAAAGCGAGGCCCACTGAGTCATAAAATAACAAAACATGTAAAGGAACATAAACCACCAGACACCAATTTCATCATCTCCTCTCTCATCCTTTTTCAGAACAAGAGCTTGAAGAATAAACTCTTGTCGGGAAACAAGCTCTGTGACGCTCACGCCGAAGAGGTAAGGGCACGTTCAACTGAAGAACAAAGAAACACAACACAAACTAAGGCAATGCTGAAATGTAATTTCAAATGTAGAACAATCAATTTGGGTCTTGTAGAACCAAATTTGTTTTGTCAGGTGAATTGTTCTTTCACAGCAGTGCAGGGAAAACAGTTATGAATTGTTTCAGTTTGCCATTGTGTCATTTTGCTTGTGACAATGCTGCAGTTTTTGCAATCATTTTGGCGCGTATGTACCAGTGCACCATATACCCATACTTACCAAGCCTAGTCTGAGGTTGAATATCTCATTGAATTTATGGAATCTTCAACTACAACATTTGGATTGGACACATTACAAGGTAATATACTGTATTTTGACCACTGTGCAAGATTTCCAAGACCAACTGATGAAAGTCGAGTCCTCGCCAACCAATCGCTAATGATGTTGTTAATATGTTTTCATTAGTGTATTATAATTAATAACGTGTTCATGTTTGTAAAAATGTTCCCAAACAATAGATATAGAAACAAACTTGACGTTAACATCCACATTGAAACTGGAGTTGGACGACTATTTTTCGGATTTGATGTTAATGTGATGAAAGTCGAGCCAATATCAATTAAGCAATCATTGATATTGCTTCAACGGTACCCAACTATTTTTGAGCCACAGGCCAGTTTAACGTACATGACGTAGGTTGTTGGAACTATAAAGAAACACATTTTATAATAAATAAAATATTATGCTCACAATGACCCAATAGGTCGACTGCCGCTTACAGTACCTTGCACAGCTGGAGCCTGCAGGTGGTCATCGCTGAGCCCTGTGATTCGGGCTCCCGCCGCTAATACCGCTTTTTCATTAGACCAGTTCCACACCTTGCTCGGCCCCGGATGTTGGCGTTTCCATGTGACTTTTTCGGGGCCGAGCGGTTGCAATGGAACCAACTTTTAGAACCATCTTGGAGGTGGTGCTGGCCGACAGCAACGCGGCAAGCAACACCGTCTTCGTCAAAGTCATAAAATACAGTATATACAATAAATAAAATAAAGTTTTACAACAACACTGAAGTATGTTTACAATTTAAAAGGTACTTGTGGATGGATTTGTAATGATTGTGGTTTAAAAAAATCGCAAGTGCACACACCACTTACCTTGTCGTATGTTTCCTTTCACTTGAATGAGAGCTTGAGTCGCAGTTAACTCATTTGCTCCCAATAATGTGTAAATAACTTTTTTTTTTTAATGTTTTAAGTGTCCCAAAGACGTATTTATATGTTTCTTTCTTTTCTTTTCTTTTTTTATGCTAGAGCATACAGAAGGCTTTGATGCAGCCTCTCAACTGCAAAGAACGGCTGCAGAAATGGTAGTTATTACCCAAACGGCCAGCAGGTGGCAGCAGAGCAAAGGAGATCAACCAGGGCCATCTAGAAAAAAATCTAAATTACTTTGAATTTTAAATAGATTTGTGAAAACTGATGAAATTTAGCTCTCTTCTAATGCTAATTGCTGCAAAACAGAAACAGATAGAAACATACTTTTTTTTTCCTGATGAAAGAACAGACTTTAATCTTTCTTTTGATAGGTTCCATGCTTTTATAGCAATTGAACACAATTTTCTGTGGGCCTTGCAAAATCAGTCAAAATTCAGGAAAACAGCCGGGCGCGAACGGGATTGCTTCTGTGAAAATGGCTGGGAGTGAATGAGTTAATGAATGAGGCTGAGCTCTCCATTCAGAAATAGCTGGCGACGAGCTTCCCGAGCCAGTTGTGAAATCAAGATCGCAATATTTCATCCATGGTGGTCTATGTGAAATTGTAAATACGGTTCAATGTTGGCACGACTTACGACTCGTGAAATGTTATGGCAGGGCCACACATGCTGCAAGTGTGCAAGCTTGGACAGTTCAAATGATCCCGCCCCAATCCCGTAGCGCGCCTGCTGTAATGGAAATGCAATGGAGTCGTTCCGTGCGGGGATAATGGAAAAAGCGGCATAATTGTCACTTTCTGCTATATACTCTTACAAGCTTTTGCTATAGCTTTTTTTTTTTTTTAACTATCTTCTCCCATTAGCCGCTCTTGTTAGCCACTCCGGCCTATGGCTTCGACTAATTCCTGTTAGCTGCTCCGGCTAAATCCGGCATCACACCGTCGCCGTCGCTCACCGAGATGCTCGTTCGCTCACACAAAATAAGAACTGGTGGTAGGCTTGCAAAGTGTGGTCTCTGAGTCACCGTAGTGTGCGTGCTTCGAAATGCATGCACTTTGGCTGCATAGGATTTGTCACGTGGAAACATTATACTGTAATATCCATCCATCCATCCATCCATCCATCCATCCATTTTCTGTACCGCGTGTTCCTCACAAGCGTTGCGGGGGTGCTGGAGCCTATCTCAGATAGCTATGGACAGCAGGCGGGGTACACCCTGAACGTTTGCCAGCCAATTGCAGTGCATACTGTAATTATATCAAGAGTCCCAAATCTTTTTAAGGATGTGATTTATTTGACAACACAGGAAACCTCTGATGCAAACAAACAGGCCTAAATTCGCTGGTGGAAACACCTATTAGCCTCTTTTCCGCACTAAACCCTCAAGACGAGTGTGTCTGAATCGTATCCAACAAACATGTAGCTTTTCCAAGTCTTAATCACATTTGTAAACTTGAGGATCTGGCTCAGGCCCTGGAGAAAAAAAGCTGGAAAGACAACAAAGACCGAAAGGCCATAATTTAAGCTGTCAGTTTGTCAGTCAAGCCGGAGCCAAGGATTCCCTAGCAAGCGAGGATGATTTAACATACTTGCTGCTACTGAGAAAGTGCTGTACTTTACAGAAGGTTCAACAAATGTGAGTATATTATGAGAATATTAGGTCAACATAGGGAAAAATATGTTTGCATTATGTCAGTTGTCAATACTACAGATTCCATTTGTACAGATCTATTTTTTGAGACGCTGACTCTGAAGCACTGTGGCACTAATTCAAACAACAGTTATATTATTCTTTTGGAGTTGACCCTTTTGTTAAGTTTTCTTTATAGCAATGATATCAAGTTAAAACAAAATTGTTCATTCCACTTGCAATTCAGAGATGAAATGACTCTTCGATCTCTTCTCTACTATCTCATGTCTTATTGAAGTGTGAAATGTGGTCTTGAACAGTTTTTTTTTTTGGTCTGTCCAAATGTTTCTGGAGACCTGCTCTAAGGCAAGCAAACCGTTCTTGAAAATAAGCAGATTAAATTGTACTCTTTTAAATCCATCCACCATGGACTGGTCAAGTCATCTAGTTGCAGTCTTTGAATATTACCCATCGCAGTACCACTGTGTAAACGTCAAGCTATTCACTGTCAAAAAGAGGATGCAAGCTTGATCTAATGAAGCCTTCTTGGATGAGAGGCATAACGTCTTCGAAGAAAGAGTCCAGTCCAGTTATGATCATTTCAATGCCCAAAGAAAGAAATAACCTGGATGAATGAGAATATCCACAAGCAAATACAGCGAAAAAACAAAGAGTGATAGGATAACTTTATGCACCCTTAAGTTCAACCTACATACTAGCCCTTAAGAAATTGTTTATGCTAGAATATTATAATCTGCACTTTAAGCAAAAACATTTCCACTTAGAGCTCCCGCTAAGTTGAACAACAAAAACAAAGCTTTTGATAAAATCTTAAATCTGAGCTTTGAAGTCATGGCCAAGAGCCGAAATGAGGCTACTGCTTTTTTAGAAGGACTTAGATAAACTTTTCAAGCACTTTGTTCCATGCTTCTGCATTTGTATCGTCTGTGAGACTTTGGACTTAGTGAAGAAACAATTCTACGTCTTGGTGCATTATATTTCAGAACACTTTTATGAGACGTGGAAAATGATAATGTGGCACAGCAAATGGGAACAGAATATTATTGTGACTGAGACAAACAGCTAACGTTTATATATTGTCACAAGACGTCTGACGATGAACATTCAGTGTAAACATTTATCGAACCAGATGGACATACGAATAATCTTTATCCTCTTGTGCTTCAGTTTACCTTATTTCCTCATTTGAGGAAACTAAGACGCAGTGTGATTCCAGTTGAATAATGTTAACACAGTTGTTAACATGTGAACAAGCAAATCGGCTTAGGTACTCATAATAAAGAACGCGTTCTCAAATTGCAAGGAATTAGTGGAGAGCGCCCAAGCATCAACGAAATACATTACAGCTTGCTGCCCTTAAGCTTTTATTTGCAATATGCAAGGCTTTTATACCATGTGCGTCTCAAACAATAATCCAGGACTTCACTTTGACATGAAAAGCTGCTCAGTTAGCTGGCTTTGAGTTGACAGCTGTTGGTTCATTACATAAATACCATCTAACCTTTCAGAAACATTTGACGAAATCCTCAAGGGAAACATCTGACATTGAAAAAGTCAATAAAAGTCTGAGTCATACAGACCTTGGAGGAGAAGGGAGGAGTAACAGGCATTACATCTGCCATTTAATCAGTTGCTTGCTCTGTAAGTGCATGCAACCATTGCTTTTTTTCTTTTCTGTGAACTAGATGTCGTTGCTGCATGTTCCTCTTTATTACAGATGATGCTGTACCCAAATATCAGGCAAATAAAGTGCTCTGTAATTTCAACATAAGAGAAGGTGGAAGGTGATTTCCATATGAAAAATCTGTTTTAGTACCATGGCCTGCGTCTCCACTTGATCTCATAAACTATAATTCTATTCTAGCCGTAAGTCTATGGATCCTGCTGAGAAAATAAGCTTTAATGTATTCCACAGCTGTGCCTGCGGCCTAAAACACTAATTTTAGATCGTCCTTGAGTACCAAACTAATATGCAATCAAAATTTGATGATGATTCTGACAGTAAAAATAACCTAATTAATGGTACTGAGACGTAAAATCCAGTGTAGAGTAGACTGAATGAATGATTGAATGAAAATTGCTTCTGGCGCTGTCAAGAGAAATTTGTCTTTTAGGATGTAATGTCGTTTAAGGTTGACGCCCATGCTTTCACTCAACTCGACTCTCAACTTACTGTAAATGTAGTTGTTGTGTTGCGCTTCCCGGTCAATGCCCCGATACCCAGCCATGGTCTGTCCTAAGCCAGTTAAAAAAAAATAAATAAATAAAATGTGTGTACTGCATCACGAATGACATCTGTCATAAAATCTGTGCCAAACAAATCATGTGAGTGACTTGTGGTGACCCCTGATTGGAGGAGCCTGAAGTTGCAGCAACAGACAGTATAAAGTTCCAGTGAAGAGTCATCGAGTACCTATATGCATATCCTATAACTGTGCCGGATGCTCAGTCTCTAGCCTTTGTCAACATTTACATTTAAATTACCGTAGCCATGGATTTTTACTTTAACACCAGACCACAAGAAATTCAGCGACGCCTAAAGCATTCATGATCATATTAGTTGTAGCACCACTCGAAAAAATGTGTAATTCCATCAAACACCTTTTTCTTGTGTAAAGCTAGTTTGACCCTTCAACACTGTCCTACTGCAGGTTACACAGCTTGCACTAACTTGAAAAGCCAAGTACAATCATGCAGAGTTATCCAATGAAGAATGTATTGGTCAAAGAACATTAGAGTATTTGAAAAGTGGTTTTAGTAAGGCAAGAAGAGAACGCAAAAAAAAAAAAAAAGACCAATGCATATCCATCTAGCTCATTCACTGCCTTTGACAAGTATACTTGTCAGTTGTATTTTTTACAGCGGAGATAAATGGGGGCTAATCTGACTTTGCTCCACAGTAAATATCAAACTTGGAAACAACTTTACTGATGCCCAACCACCGGTTGATGACATCATTGCACCATTTTATACCAAATAAACACAGTTTCAGAGTCCATGGGAGAAATGGCTGTATTTTGGCAAACCTACATTTTTCTACTGTCAATTATAAAAGAACAGGACGGGACAAAATGTAGGCAGTCTATTCTGTTATTTGGTACATTCGGTTTATATATAATTATTGAACGTAATATCACATTGGTATTAAAAATTTTGAAATTTTCTGAAATGGCTGGCAGTGAATGAGCTAGATGCAAAATGAGAATGTTGTGTCAAAAAATCCAAAAGTAGCGCTAAGGTTCAACAAACAAAAACTGGATGTTTTGCTGCATTGATAATTCATTGTTATGAGAGATGTGTGCAGCACCCGCTTTCACTAATGCACCCTGCAATACAATTAGTGATGAGCCAGGAGCATATCTGTCAAATAAAACAATTTCCCGTGTTCTCCCTCATTCACTATCTGTATTGAATAATTCAGACACCTGAAATGACTGGAATGATTAAAATAAAATTTACCTCTCCTCTGTGGATTATGACCAGTCTGCCTCATCGGACATATTCTAGAAAGTCGGGCGCATAGACTACTTTGAAAAGAGCAACCTGTTTGAAGGTAGTGGAGTTTTGGGATACTTTTGTGCTCTTGTGAGTTGGATGCATGTTATTGAATATTAGAAGAAATAGGACATAACTTGTGAAAATGAACTTGCGTCATAGTGTTGCACGTTAAAATTAACACCTCCACAAAGCTAGTCTTTTGTCACATTAGAGGAAGAGACAATCAATTATTACTGAGGTACAGAAAGTAAATCAATCACTCCGATAACTGATGGGAACCCGCATGTAATGTTTTATTTAACTCGCCGCAAGGACGTAGCAATTGAGCGTGCAGGTGTACGAGGGTGTGTGGCGAGTCGCGTCTGTTCACGAGATCACTCATTTATGTTCCACTACTAGCATGAAAACTCAGTGACGCTTGACATGTTGGATATCAGCAGTTGCTACAGGTTTCAAGGAATATACGGAAACCTGAACAGAATTTCAGTACTCACCCAGAGAGGCCACATTTTTCACCATCTTTGGCGGCGTTGCACAGATGTCCACAGCGGCAGTTGATCCTTTCATTTGTCTCTTCCTCTGGGAACACCTGAAGGATTTTAGCAGCATTTGAAGTGCTCGCTCTGAATTTTTCAAGACCTCCATCAAGATGGCAAGCTCGTGTATGAATTTTTACTCTTATACCCGAGGACCTCTTTTGTTTTACCACATTTGCAAAAACCGATTAAACAATTTTTTCTAAGCTGCAAGTGTTTTGACAATGGATGCTCATTTTAATCACACGTACACAAGTGTGTGAGATGACTCAGTCTTTTCTCTTCTATCAAGTACACAGCCAGCCTAACAGGCTCATGTGTTGACTAAATTGTCAACAAGTGCACTAATAATGACATGGGCATGCAGTAGCCTATCCTAGCTGTCAATGGGCAGGAGGCGAGGTACACCCTGAATTGGTCCATAAAGTAATTATTATATATTATATATAGTTATACATAATATTTTATTAATATAGAGTTTACCTTCCACTCTTTTTTTTCTTTTTTCGGGAAATACAAAAAAAAAATAAAAAAATTGCCAAAAATCCGCTTAGGCGGCAAAAGATTGTCTGAGTCTAATGCAAGGCAATGCTGGTAAATAGAAAATACATGGCGTTCATAAACCAGTTAACTCGTTTGCTCCCAAAAATGAATATGAATATGTTGTATTTTAAATGTATTAAGTGTCCCAAAGACGTATTTATGTTTGTTGTTTGTTTGTTTGTTTGTTTGTTTGCTTGTTTGTTTGCTTTTTTTATGCTAGAGCATACTGAAGGTTTTGATGCAGCCTCTCAACTGCAGAGAAGGGGTGAAAAAATGGTAGTAATTACAAAAACGGGCAGCAGGTGGCAGTAGAGTATAATAGATCAACCAGGGCCATGTTGAAAACAAGCTGTTTCCCACAATTCTAAGCAAATTCGTGAATAATGATGAAACTTAGCTATAATTGCTAATGCTAATTGCTGCAAAACGGAAACAGATAGAAATGTCCTTTTTTTTTCCTGATGAAAGAAGAGACTCTAATCTTTCCTTTGGTTGGTTCCATGTTTTTATAGCAATAGAATATTACAATACAATACAATATTCTGCGGGTATGGCAAAATCAGTCAAAATTCAGTAAAACATCCGAGAGCGAAGGGAGTTGCTTCAGTGAAAATGGCTGGGAGTGAATGCTAATGTGGTTTCAAAGAGTTTGTTTTCTATAGCTTTGACCTGGACAGGTCACCAGCCAATTACAGGGCACATAAAGAATTGCCAAGTGTTCCAGTTGGTTACGGCAGTTCTCATCTCTTCCGCTGTTCCGCAGAGGTTGAAAATGTTCTGAAGATGATGAGGCTAAGTCGCTTCTACCAGCCAATCATGATAACGTTTGTTGATGTCCTCACATCTTCACCGTGTACAAAACTAGCCAGCTTCATGAATCCTCAAATGTGGCTGGCTGGATTCTACTAAACAGCAGCTGCTTATCTCAAAGTCTCTAATCATCTCCTTCATGGTGGGGAATAAGCAACACTTCTGACAAGTTTCATTAACACAATGTAAAGTAAAGATGAGTAGACAGGAGAAGGCTTGCTATGGCAAACCCATGCTTAACCGGCTCGAAGCTGTTGTAGCCACGATGCACCGGAATCAACGATTGATGTTAGTTACCGTACAATTTTCACTGCAGTCTAGTTGGAACCACATTCGTTACAGTGGAGAGTAGCCAACTGTGAACAGCAAATTAATGAGCATCTAGAGAGAAAATAAATATTATACACGGCCTCACACAATAATGTCTAAAAATTGAAAATTAATTAATGAAATAATTAGCATATATATCACTCGAAAGGAGGGGGCTCGGAGATTAAAAGCATATTATATTACATATTTATAGTATCAGTAATGTTATTTGTTTGCTCAAGCCTTATTACAATAATAACAATGACAAACTGAATTTTAGAATAAATATGGGCTATTTGCACAAATCCAGCACTTCCTGAACTCAATACCACTCCTTCATTTCCTGTCTTTCATGAGTGGACAAGCTGATTAATACAGGTGTGCTGGACCTAAGTAATCAGGACGACATTGGTGAGACACACCTGGATTAATCAGTTTGTCCACTCATGAAAGACAGGAAACAAAAACGGGGTATTCAGTTCAGGAAGTAGTCGAGCTGTGCAAAGAGCCCATTGCGCCTACATAAAAATGAAGAACTGCACAAAATCATACTCAAGTTTAGCTTTATTATTAAGATATACTGTAATATAGAATGTAAGATTTGGGATATGGATATTTGATCACATATGAAAAATGTAGGGCATCCGAATTCCGAATACTTCCTGAGTGCATTGTACTCTCATACAATGCTTCCATCAGACATCAAGACTGACATGACGCTGTAATTCTCTTGGGTAGAGGAGATGATTTAGTGAGTAAATAATAAGTTTGCTTTGGCAATGCTGAGAGCGCAGCATATTAAAAGATACAAATATTTGCATTTCTTTGTCAAGTTCACTTTCCAATGGAGCTGTGCAGCTTCTTTTGGTAATTTATTCTTGTAACGTCTCATAAAAGCTTCAGATAGAATCAATTTGCTATTAATTAACTTCTTTCCTTGACCCGAGCCACAGCACAACAAATTAATTGTTGTGAGTTTGAAAGTCAATTTTTATTCTTTTTGCTGATTTAAAATTGGCCCGGCTTTTGAGGAGTTGTATTTGAGTACCGGTAACTGTTTTCTGCTCCACCATCGCTTGACTTTGGCTCCTTTTGATGATGGACAGGTCCGATGAGCGTGACTTCAGCGTCCAGACTGCGAATGCATCTGATACAAATTTGATCAGACAAAAGAGGCCTGGGTTGGATTTAAAAAAAAAAAAAAAGCGGAATTTTGTTGTACTGTTTCCGTGGCATGATTGGAGAAAATTCTCCAGGATTTTATTATTATTATTATTATTATTATTATTATTATTATTATTATTATTATTATTATTTAGTGGCATTACAGTTTATTTTGGTGTTTCGGTTTTTGGTTTCATTCAACCAAAAAAATTCCGCAAGGTGTCAGAGCAAAGAATGGGTCCGTGTTTGAGTGAATTGCGTACTGATTATAGCAACAGCTGGCTGTCACCAAGGAACCTTCATACCTGAGGTGGTGGCGTCACTATGTGTGGCGTGTGATAATTTGGCAGTGGACATAAAGCCAACACATGGCTGCATCACTATTTGGTTTGCCTTTGCAGTTCAGTGAAGGGGAGATTTGATATTTTCCTTCCCACCCCACAGAAACGCTGTTCTTTTAGCTGGAGCTTTTGCCCTGGGAACACTCACAAAGGAGTCTTCTGCTGCAGCCGCCAGAATCCTGCTACATGATCTAAAACCAATTTCACAATTTGAATAAGCTAACACTTATTTTCTTATCTTTCTCTTGCAGTCCAAAAAAATCCAGGCTCAACTGAAAGAACTGCGGTATGGGAAAAAGGATTTAATTTTTAAGGTAAGCGCACACTGAAGGTTGGTTAGCTTTAAAGAAGGTCCACACCACAGCTGAGGAAGTACTTGAGATGGTTCCATCGCAGGCGATATGCTAATTAATTTGACTGCAATTACAAAATTCCTTCAGGCAAGGCAGTTAATTGCACAGTCAACTGGGAGGGTCAAAATAAATATGGGATTTATCATTGTAATTAGTTTTTATTTTGACTATTTCGACTTTTTGATTAGTTTTTCAATTCAGTTAGTTACTTTTTAGAGCAAGTTTTTTCTTCTTTTTTTTTTTTGCTTCCCTTTAGTTTTTATTAGTGTTCGTATTAGCTTTATACATACATACATACATACATATATCCCGATCACATTTTTTTTTGCACCTGAGTCCGAGTCACCTGATTTTGACGATCTGTCGATACCGAGTCCCGATCCGATTCATATTCGGGAGTTGGGGGGGGAAGTGCTTCCAAATAAAAATTTTTAATTTTGAATAAAAGCATCCATCCATCCATCCATTTTCTTGACCACTTATTCCTCACAAGGGTGGCGGGGGGTGCTGGAGCCTATCTCAGTTGGCTTTGGGCAGTAGGCGGGGTACACCCTGGACTGGTTGCCAGCCAATCGCAGGGCACACAGAGACAAACAACCATCCACACTCACAAGCACACCTAGGGACAATTTGGAGCACACAATTAACCTGTGAACAAAACCATCCTGTAATTTTGGGGGTTCCATCAGAAGTGCACAAAATAATAGCCCCTAAAAATAATGATAACAATAAAACCAAAATTGACAAAAATGAAAACCCCGATTATTTTCTCCCGATACCGATCAGCTGAAAATGATGTGATCGTGACTCGGTTTCCAAAGAATATTTGCGAGTTCTAGATAAAAAATAAAAGGTCTTTAAGTATTGTGTAATTGTGTAATAATTGTGTGGTCTGACAGTCATACCAACATAAACACATGTAAAATAAACCCTGAATGCTCATGTATGATATTTATTGACAAAAATGAAGTTTTATAGTTACTTTTAGTTAGTTTTATAAACTTGAAATTTTGTTTCATTTAGTTTTCATTTATTTATTTATTTATTTATTTATTTATTTATTTATTTATTTATTTATTTATTCTTGTTTTTATTAACTACAGTATAATAATTTTGTCAACTGGCCGGAATGCTGTCTGTCTTCTTTGTCGATTGTTTGCAAAATCCATAACATCTTTCTCAGTCACAGATTGTGATTGTGTTGATAAGTTCTTATGAGATGCTCCTGTAATGTGAATGCAGAAATATATTTTACAAGTTTAAAATAATTACTGAAAACATATGCAAAGACTCAGAAATGTGTAATACTCAATTGTGGAAATTTTTTTCACCATGTAAGTTTTCTGGAATTTTTGGGTGTGCCTAAATCGGTGACACAAAATCAAGCAAAATTCACTCTTGTCCCCACTATAAAAACAACTGATTGCCTTTGTATCTGTCACAATTGCGAGTTATTTAGTTATAATTTTTACCACTCCAGCATGCAGTTAGCTTGACATGCCGGCAACCAGAAAAATGTACCTTTCGCTGATGCCACAATTTACAAAATAGCTTGGCATCGTTATTTGCATTATTTGCATGTTATTCCGGCTACTGAACTGTGGGACTTTTTTTAATTTTTATTTTTATTTATTTATTTATTTATTTATTTTTTATTTTACCAGCAGGAAACGTGCTGAAATTAGCCACAGGCTGAATTATGAGCCAGTGCTTAGCTAACTTTATTTGAAGTGTCTGTTATGTGGCCCACAACATGACACAATTGGGGCGCCGTGGTTCAGTGATAGAGTGGTTGTCTCACAATCCATAGGTTGTGGGTTTGATCCCAGCCTACTGTGACCATGTCGAAGTATCCTTGAGCAAGATACTGAACCCCCAGTTTGTTCCTGATCCTGCGTTATGAGTAGGTGAATGAGTTGTCAAATTGTAGCACTTTGAGGGCCTTGTAAGGTGGAAAAGTGCTATATAAATGAAGAACCAATTACCATTTACAAACACGAGCTGGTGATGTGTCACACAAGCCCAACAGCAGCCCACGGTGTCTGGAAGTGAGCTGGTGGCTAGCGCCTCTCATCATGGGATGTGAAGACCCAGTGGGATATATTTTCATGGCTCAAACATACTATATAGGAATATGTATATAAGCAATGCATATTGTCGACATCTGAACCTATTTGAGTGACAAATGATAGATCAGCAGGGTGTGTTTTTTCAGCGCATTCAGTGGATACACTCATAGCATTTAATAGGCAGGAGCACCTGAAAGAGCCTGAGATAGCCTGGTTTCATATACTTGATTTATTCCCCCCCCATTCATTCATTCATTCAAATTTTGGCATGCTAGCTCACACCACTGTTCTCTTTGGTGTGTCAATTTTTATGACATTTCCATTTTCACTTTACAGGGACTTTAAGGGATAGCAAGGATCATGAATTATTGTAAGCATTTGGTAGGAAGTAAATATTACCGAATGTCATAATGCGTCTGTGACAAAATTGCTCAAATATTATAAGACGGTAATGTACAGTTGTAATGTAGTGTTTTATTACTCTATGTAATTTATCTACCGTTTTTTCCGCACTATAAGGCGCACCACATTATAAGCCGCACCTTCAATGAATGACATATTTTAAAACCTTTTTCCATATATAAGGCGCTACAGTAGAGGCTGCGGTTACGTTATGCATCCATTAGATGGTGCTGCGCTAAAGGGAATGTCAACAAAACAGTCAGATAGGTCAGTCAAACTTTATTAATAAATTACAAACCAGCTTTCTGACAACTCCATTCACTCCCAAAATGAATAAACAGCTGTTTTATTATTTTCTCTGAGGTAAAGTATTAGTATTAGCTAGCGATCCAAGATGGCGGGATCTTCTGCACATGTGCGTCACCGATCGTGCAGGGTCATCGATAGCGTCTTGACAGCGAGACCTGTTGCAGCTCAATATTGATCCATATATAAGGCGCACTGGATTATAAGGTGCATGGTCAGCTTTTGAAAAAATTGAAGGCTCTTAGGTGCGCCTTATAGTGCGGAAAATACGGTAATTAGTCTTTGATCTCCCCTAAAAATTGCTGAGAAAAGCCCTCAAACCAGAGGTATTTTTATCTAAATATATTGTAAATTTTTTGCTCTTTTTTTTCATATTTCTGTTTGATGCTGTTTAAATTCTGTGGTGCTCGAAGGGCTTTGTTTGAAATAGCTTATAATCTTGTGGTGCTTGGCTTGTACACTAGCTGCACTGTATGTATTTGTTGATGTGTGGTTGTTTTCAATTCCGTAGTCATTTGCCACCTTGAGGAAATGTTGGGCGCATTTATCAGCAGAGTCCCTGGTTTATGTTTTTTTTTTCACACCGGTCACTGCAAAATGAGTTGAGGTTCAATAAAAAATCAATAAAGCGACCGGTAAACCCCCACCCCCACCCTCGAGTTATCTTCGATTATAGCTACACAGTTGGACGAATCGTCCATACGAATAATAAGTTGTTTTTTCTTTTCACCGTCATAGATGATATTGCTGATTTTAGTCGTCACTGGAGTCTTGCAAGGTGGTTTGTGTGATGGGGTCATAGGACGCTGTTTGTAATACCTCAATTAATCCCTTGTCTTCAGCTATGTTTATCAGCTTGCAGTTCATCGCTATCCACTTGGCAAGAACATTTGTCAACCTGTCGGTCGCAGACTTGCTCTTACGCGGGGTGTTCTATGGTGAAGAACTCTGCTATGGCTCGCTACATTAGCATTTTCGCTGCTTTTTTTTTTTTTTTTTTAAAGCTGTGGCTGCAGTCGTGACTGGGTGCTTTTCATTTATGTGGTAGGCTAAAAGTGAGCTGCAACTATGGGAAGCAAACTCCCTACAAAGACGATATATCACTCTACCTTTATCAAAGGTGGCATTGGGGCGTTGTTTTTTTTTTTTTTAATTAAAATTTATCACTCATCAGAATGGCAACTCTCACATGCTACTCATTTTTATATCCCTGTGCTCCTCACTGCTCGTGTCTCAACTTGCCCTCCCAACTGCATTAAGAGCCTATCAGGTTAGACCAAACATGAAAGCCAATCAGTATCCACTTCAGCATTTGATTGACCATTGTTATCCACCCCAACAACAAACACGCAAGAAGCCCAATGCATAAAAATTGATCGAATCAGCATACATAAACCGTAAACGTCCGATTAACACGATTAAAAGCACAAGACTTTAATATGGCCTTAATTAATTGATTGTAAGAAATGTGATAATTTGGCACCCTTAATATATATACACTGAGGGTTTCCACATTTTGTGACTGGTCTGTCCCTTCTTTTACTTTTAGCCTTGTTGAGTCAAGTGACCCTTTGTATGTTGTTGATTCAACATTGCTTCACATTGTCACATTAGCCAAAGCAATGTCACCCATACAACCATACAAGTATGTTCAAGGAACCATAAGCAGACTAGTTTTTAGAAATATGACTAACTTTGATGCATAAAAACAGCAATGGGTAGTGTGTTGTTTTTTTGTATGAGAGGACAAAGCCAGTGTTTTTTTTTTTTTTTTAGCCAGCTTTCTTTTAAATCTTATCTGTATTCCCTGTATGCAATGATTGAAAGCCCAGCAGGGGACAACGGAGCAGATGAGACGAGAATGCAGGGAAGAGTCACTCAAGATCGGAAATGTCATCAGCCTCACATAGGGGATGTCAGTCAAGGCACCTAGCCCGCGAGGAAATTGAATTGGTTATAACAGCTGTTGTACCGTAGCATAATGCATTTTATGTGGCGACAGTACACACAAATTATAACCCTCCGGCGTCACACAACATTGGCAAAAAATACAGATACCTCCAACAGTAACCAAAATGGGAACTCTATGATGAATTTTATAAAGGCACATAACTGTATGGTGGGTACAACAAAATAAAGTTGTGAAACCACAAGGGCAAAATGTTTTTTGTTTTTCAAATACAATATAATTATGAGGACATCTGTTGAACACTTTCTGTGAGCACAATTACTTGAAGATCAACTTGAGTTGAGATGCGTGAATTTACATCCAGCAAGCTACAACATAGTGTCGTGTCATTTGCTTGTCACAACACTTTATACAAACGAACGAATCATTTTAGTGAACGTGACTCAACGCATTATTTTCCCGGTTCATTTGAGCTCAGCTAGCTCAGCTGCGAGTATAAACAGAATTGCAGCCTGTCATTCACTTGTGAATCTTCACGAACAACCAATCAGAAGCCAGCGTCAGTCAGGGGACGGACTTGACTGAACGTATTGCCATGCTGTTGCCATTCGTGAACGAGTCAGTGAGTGAATGCACTGCTATTGTCATTTGCGAACAAGTCAGTGAATGTACAGCCATAATGACATATTACCAGTTGAGCAAGTGAACATACGGAATATGAGTGAGTCACGATGATTTCGTCTTCACGGGGATGCGCTTTCATTGGCATCTGTTTAGCCAAACTGATGGTAAATGCAAACCACATGAAAGGAAGCACACAAATTTGTATTAAATTTAAATTAATAATCAACGTATAGATGCAGACATGCATATCTCCAACATGCTGAATTACAGCTACATTTTTTTTTGTTAATAATAACGAATCAATCCGACTAATTAAATGACAATAACCATAAGAGGAGGGTGAGCAAAGAGAAGAATGGAGACGTCTCGATGAGAAGCTTTTTTTAATTATTTTGTTTAATGCTCCTGTGAATGGGAAATGAACGATTCAATGAATAAATATTTTGAGTCTTTTAAATGAACTGATTAAATGACACTTAAAAGAAGTGTCGTGCCCATCACTCGTTCAAACGTGATATTGTGATCAGATGAAAGAGGCACGATCTATTCAAAACAGTCACCACAGTCAGTGCTAAACTGTAAACACAAAACCCACTCCTCACTTGTTGTCTGTTATTATATAAAGGCCCTAAGAGGAACTGCCCTTCCCTGTGTTGCATGTCAGAAGAGCCTCCACTCTGCAAGTCCCCATTCAACTTTACCTCGGGCTGTTTCTCCACTGGCTTTCAAAAGCAAAAGAAGTATGGTGGCTTGATGTAGTCGCATGCTTCATCTGGCGAAATGGCTTGTACTCCGCTGACCCCACACCTCCATAATGGACTGACACATAAATATGGAGCTTTGAGTCAGTAACCCTGAAAGTCAGCATTTCTGGGTCAGTCACCATGTGCCCGCATTCCTCAGAGGACTATCTGCTGATGATGCACGAAGCAATGGCTCGAATGGCTCTCTGTAATGCAACACAGTCACATGCGTGCGTGTGTGCACACATTCTTTTGTTAGCCTTTAGAAGGAGACTGAGAGCAGGCGGCAAAATTCTCTGCTTGTTAGTCAATCCAACCTGGACTCGTTATTTAGCGCCTTGTATTTGCACTGTTTCATCTGACATACTGAGCAACATTTTGTGTCTGTATTATCTGCTGTGATAAGATACATTCTGTGTGTTTTCCCTTCTGTAGAATCATATTAAAATGTCCTCTGCTAGTATTCAGACAGCAAAAATGTAACATGTCATATGCTTCTTTGAAATTTACCGATTGAATGTTTGCTTGTTTTTCCTCGTTGCCATCTGTTTTGTTCAAATAACATTATTACCAGTGAATATGGCTACCTTTTTGTAGAAAACTAGCAATATTTTATAAAATAGTCCACATATGTGAATCTGACATATAATATATATATATATATATATATATATATATATATATATATATATATATATATATATATATATATATATATATACAGACCCGTCACCAGAAAGAAATTGTAGGGGGGGCATTACCTTTTTTGGGGGAGGCACACTTCATCAACCTAAATCTAATGTTCATCAGGTTGAACAGCAGCATTGTGACAACTCCAAAAGTGCTCAGAAATATTTTCTGTCACTTAAAAGCGGAAATCTGAAATCTAAAAGACAAACTGAAAAAAAATGTGTAGTTCATTTTGCATTTATTCAACTCAAAAGTTCATTTGAAACAAATCCACTCTTCACTTCTGTAAACAACTATGTCCGAATGAATGACTCTGTGACCCAGCCCCTTCTATCTGGAATTGGCTAGCAGTTGCCTTCATTTGCGTTGGATTAGGGCTGTACGATATGGACAAAATTTCTTATCATTTTTGCCAGACATCTCTATTCTTTGGTCTTTGACTCAGCATGAGACTTGACATCATTTTACTTTTTTTATGGTGCCTTCTGTATTTTGTGTTCTTTTATTTCTATACTTATACAGAATTTTTTTTTTAGTATTAACTTTATTTGCGTGTATACCTATCTACTTATATTTACTCTAATTAATTTTATTTTGTGTTATTTTATTTCACTTGTGTCTACTAAAAGATTAATTTCTATTCCATGCACAGCACTTTGTATGGGACAATGGATGTTTTAAAGTGATTTTAGAAATAAGGTTGAGTTATGTCGATGATATACAGAAACAAAATATGGGTTAAGTGAAAAACTAAGCAGAATATCTGTGACGACTCAGCAGAGTCGATGAAAAACAGATCCCAAAAATGCAGGCTCAGAGGAGGAAAACAATCTCGATTTATTCTTTTTGATAGACCGATTGCACAAAGCTTGCTCGCAGGCAAGACAACGAAATTTACAGAGGTGTCCCTGCACACGGGCAAGGGACACGGAAGTAACAAAAAACACTTGCAAAAGGCAAGGACGAATTGGAAAACACAAAACACTTGCAAAAGGCAAGGAACGCGAATGTAACAAAAAGCGCTTGCAACAGCAAGGAGAACTGACATAACCAAAAACGCTTGCAAACGGCAAGGACTAGAAAAACACAAAACACTTGCGACCGGCAAGGACGACACGAAATGCACACGGGATCAATGAACACGGAAATATCAAACAAAGGCGACGCGGAAACACACACGTGAATAAAACTTAACTGAAGACGACGGCAGATTCGAAAAACTTTACCAATAGGAACACGCGGAGAACACTTGGACACAATGGTGAGCAAATAATAATCCGACAGCTGTCAGTGCTGTTCGGAGTCCTTTTAAAGCCTTGATTACCAACGCGTTGCAGGTGCGGCGCTGGGGAACGCCCCCCTCGTCACAGGCACTGAAAGAGACAAGCACAACAGGGCTGAGAACCGAACCATGACAGTACCCCCCCCTTAACGGACGCCCCTTGGCGGACCACCTGGTTTCTCTGGGTATGCTGTATGAAAGGTGGTCAGTAATGACGGGTCCAGGATCCAGGAGCGGGGGACCCACTGCCGCTCTTCAGGTCCGTAGCCCTCCCAGTCGACCAGGTACTGGAAGCCCCGGCCCCTGCACCTTGAGTCCAATATTTCTTTCACAGTGTAGACAGGGTCCCCGTCGACCAATCGGGGAGGAGGCGGAGCTGGTGCAGGTGGATTCAACGGACTAGGAGTCTCTGGCTTGAGGAGGGAAACGTGGAACACTGGATGCACCTTGAGTGAGGGTGGAAGACGGAGCTTTACAGTCACTGGATTGATGACGGTAAGAATCTCGAAGGGACCGATGTAGCGGGACCCAATTTCTTGGAGCACCCCGCCAGGCGCATGTCCCGGGACGAGAGCCAGACCTTGTCCCCGGGCCGGTAAGAGGGTTCCGGACGCCGCCGCCGATCCGCAATCTCTTTGTTACGGGCTGCTGAGCGGGATAGCGCCGCTCGGGTCTCCCGCCATACCTTGTGGGCCCGCCGTAGGTGGTGCTGAACGGTGGGTAGTTCGATGGAACTCTCCTGAGACGGGAACAGGGGTGGCTGATAGCCGTATGCCGCCCTAAAGGGTGAGTGTCCCGTCGCCGATGATGGCAGAGTGTTCGTGGCGTACTCAATCCAGGAGAGGTGCGAAGACCAGGATTCAGGGTTGTGTAGGCAAACACATCGGAGGGCAGCCTCGAGGTCCTTGTTGGCCCTCTCTGTCTGGCCGTTGGTCTGGGGATGATACCCAGACGACAAACTGGCTGTGGCGCCCAACAGCTTGCAGAACTTCTTCCAGACCTGGGAGATGAATTGTGGTCCACGGTCGGACACCAAGTCCACCGGGATGCCGTGGAGCCTGAATACATGACGGACGAGGAGTTGTGCAGTCTCCCAGGATGACGGCAGTTTGGAGAGGGCAACAAAGTGAGACAGCTTGGAGAACTGGTCGACCACGGTCATGATAACCGTGTTTCCTCTTGACTTAGGAAGGCCGGTGATGAAGTCCAGGGAGACGAATGGGTAGCGGCCTTAATAAGCCCATCGGCGGCTGGTGGGAGGCTTTCCCACACGCACAAGCTGTACATGCCTTGATGAATTCAGTAGTGTCTTTTTTCATGTCTGGCCACCAGAATCGCTGGCCGATTAGGGCTAGGGTCCTGTTAATCCCTGGATGACAGGCAACTCGAGAGGTATGCCCCCACCGTAGGACCTCGGCACGCAATTGATTGGGAACAAAGAGTCTCTCGGTCGGGCATTCCGGAGGAATGGCAATTCCTTCCAGCGCGTCCATGACCCTCTTCTCGACCTCCCAACGTACCGCACCCAAGAAACAACGTTCAGGTAAGACCGGTTCCGTCCCGGTCTCAGGAGTGGCAGCATCGTGCATCCGGGACAAGGCATCTGGTTTCTGGTTCCGGGATCCCTGGCGGTAGTCCACGACAAAGTTGAACCTGGTGAACAGCAATGCCCATCGCGCTTGTCGAGAGTTGAGTCTTTTGGCGGACCGAAGGTACGCCAGGTTCTTGTGGTCCGTCAAAACCTTGAACGGCTCCTTGGCGCCCTCCAGCCAGTGTCGCCATTCTTGCAGCGCCAAGACAATCGCCAGCAGTTCCCGATTCCCGACGTCGTAGTTGGCCTCTGCGGGGCTCAGTCGCCGGGAGAAGAAGGCGCAGGGATGGAGCTTCCCGTCTTCTGGCGACCGCTGGGACAGGACCGCCCCCACTCCTGAATCCGACGCGTCAACCTCGACCACAAAAGGCAAATCCGTATTAGAGTGGATGAGTACTGGTGGGTTTACAAACTGCTGTTTTAGTTTCAAAAATGCATTTTCGGCACCAGGTGACCACTTAAAAGGAACCTTGCTCGACGTCAGTTTCGTAAGGGGGGCTGCCCGTGAACTATAATCCTTAATAAAGCGACGATAGAAATTGGCGAATCCCAAAAATCGTTGTAGCTGTTTACGACTTTTGGGACTCGGCCACTCAACCACGGCCTGAGTCTTTACCGGATCTGCTCGTAATTGCCCTCCCTCAATAATAAAACCAAGGAATTGCACCGACTTAGCGTGGAATTCGCACTTCTCCGCCTTAACATAGAGTCGGTTCTCTAAGAGACGCTGGAGAACCAGGCGGACATGTTGCCTGTGCTCGTGCTCATCGCGTGAGAAGATTAGGATGTCGTCTAAATAAACAAAACAAAAGATATTCAGCATATCCCTGAGTACATCATTAATCAGACATTGAAACACTGCAGGGGCGTTAGTCAGACCAAAAGGCATTACACAGTACTCAAAATGTCCGAGTGGTGTCTTAAAGGCAGTCTTCCACTCGTCCCCTTCCCGTATCCTCACCAGATGATAGGCGCTTCGTAGGTCTAACTTAGTAAAAATTCTTGCGGACTGTAACGGGGCGAATGCTGAGTCTAACAGGGGGAGCGGATATTTATTTTTCACGGTAATATCATTCAAGCCGCGATAGTCGACACATGGACGGAGAGTTTTATCCTTCTTCTCGATGAAGAAAAACCCGGCCCCTACGGGAGATTTTGACGGGCGTATCTGTCCAGTCGCGAGCGAAGTCGTAATATACTCCCGTAAAGCGTCCTGTTCTGGCTGGGACACCTAATAAAGGCGTGAACCCGGGAACGGTGCATTTGGGATCAACTCAATCGCACAATCATAAGGCCTATGGGGCGGCAATGCCTGCGCGCAATCTTTGCTAAAAACCTTACTTAGGTCATGGTATTCCTCGGGGACATGATCAAGACAAACGGGTTCTGGAGCTACGCTAACCGGTACAGTGGTAGCCCCTCCTGCCGACTTCAGACAATGGGCATGGCAGAGGGGACTCCAGTTCTCTAAGGCCGGCTTCTCCCAGTCAATATCGGGATTATGCGTCTTAAGCCACGGCAACCCCAACACTAGGGGGGCAGAACGGGACGGCATAACAAAAAACCTCCGTCTCTCCACGTGATTTCCCGAAAGTCTCAAGATCAGGGGACCGGTGGACTGTCGAACCTCCGCCAGCAGACGTCCGTTGAGGTCGAAAACCTCCTTGACCTCCTCTAACGTTTCCACCGGGCTTCCTAACGCTTCCACGACACACGGGTCTACGAAACAATCATCTGCACCCGAATCAATAAACGCGATTATCTTAAGACTCACCCCGTACCCTGACAGCTCTCCCGACAATTCTAGCCGTTTATTGCTAAGAATCGACCTCGACGATGGGCTTGGTTCGGTTCCCCCCGGTTCGTGCTTACCCTGATGTGCGTCCATTCCAGACCCCTGGGTCTCGTTGGCTCGGCCTCCCAGTCGAGTCAGGCGTGGAGGTCTTGCTGGACACGAAGCAACCCGATGCCCAGGTTGACCGCAGTAGAGACAGGCTCCGGCGAGCCACCGGCGACGACGCTCCTCGGGGTGCAGGCGTCCACCTCCAATTTGCATGGGCTCCCCTCCATTGGCTGGAGGTCCCGGAAGGGTATGCGTTTCCGCGACGTCGACGAGAGTGAGTCCGGACATGTTGTTGACTGCCGCTCCCTGTCGCTCAACAGCACGCTCCCGGCACCGTTCTCGTAACCGGTTATCCAAACGTATGGTAAGTTCAATAAGTCCCTCAAGAGACCTCGTGTTGTCGCGGACTGCCAGTTCATCCTTAAGTCCAGTGTTCAGTCCCCGACGGAAGATACTACGCAACGCACAGTCATCAAAACCGCTCTCGGCGGCCAAAATACGAAATTCGATGGAGTAATCCGCGACCGATCTTTCTCCCTGTACTAAATCTAACAACCGACCTCCGGCCTCTTTCCCCTTGACTGGATGATCAAACACGCGTTGAAACTCAACAACAAAATTGGGGAAAGAAGACCGAAGGTCTGGTCTTGCGTTGCTCACCACCATCGCCCACGTAGCGGCTTGACCAGACAGGAGGCTCATAATGAACGCCACTTTGGACTGATCACGAGCGTATGTAAATGGTTGCTGGTCGAAAATGAGAGAACACTGGTGCAAAAACTGACCGCAACCTCCGGGCTGTCCTTCGTAGCGTGACGGGTGGGGCAAAACGGGTTCCGGGAGCGCCGACGTGGCAGTGTCTGAACGCGACAGTTCCGGGTTTGGCACTTCGCGAGAACCGAGCTGCACGAGCCTAGCAAACATTTCCTCACACCGGTGAGCTAGCCTGTCCACGACCTCTTGTAGACCGGCTAATACAGTTTCGGTTTGCCCAACCCGTTGCCCCTGGCTGGCCAACGCCCTTCTCACCTTCTCTGAGTCTGCGGGATCCATGGTCGGATTATTCTGTGACGACTCAGCAGAGTCGATGAAAAACAGATCCCAAAAATGCAGGCTCAGAGGAGGAAAACAATCTCGATTTATTCTTTTTGATAGACCGATTGCACAAAGCTTGCTCGCAGGCAAGACAATGAAATTTACAGAGGTGTCCCTGCACACGGGCAAGGGACACGGAAGTAACAAAAAACACTTGCAAAAGGCAAGGACGAATTGGAAAACACAAAACACTTGCAAAAGGCAAGGAACGCGAATGTAACAAAAAGCGCTTGCAACAGCAAGGAGAACTGACATAACCAAAAACGCTTGCAAACGGCAAGGACTAGAAAAACACAAAACACTTGCGACCGGCAAGGACGACACGAAATGCACACGGGATCAATGAACACGGAAATATCAAACAAAGGCGACGCGGAAACACACACGTGAATAAAACTTAACTGAAGACGACGGCAGATTCGAAAAACTTTACCAATAGGAACACGCGGAGAACACTTGGACACAATGGTGAGCAAATAATAATCCGACAGCTGTCAGTGCTGTTCGGAGTCCTTTTAAAGCCTTGATTACCAACGCGTTGCAGGTGCGGCGCTGGGGAACGCCCCCCTCGTTACAGGCACTGAAAGAGACAAGCACAACAGGGCTGAGAACCGAACCATGACAATATCAATCCAAAAGGATGTGTAAAGTGCTGGGTTTTTTTTTATTAGAACTTAGAGACAGTCATCAACATGAACAAACTTGGCAATAAAAAAGAGAATTCAACTCACATTGTACTGCAACTGCTTTAGTGATAAATAATTTTATGCTCCTTAGTTGTTGTTGTGTATGTGTGACTGCTTGGGTCTGTTAACTGCATACTGTGTATTGCTACAATTCATCCGTGCTGTGTGGCTTGACTAATTAAAAGAAAAGTTTGACACTCACTTGTAAACGTAACCAGTGGACTCAGGATTCCCATTGATGTCAACTGTGTCATCCTGGATCGAGGTTTGGCATTTGGTGGCTTCCATTAAAGCGGCACGACGTGCTCACTGCTCAGTCTTTGTCCCTGCGCCAGCCGGCAAATGCGCACTATCTACCCGGAAGTAGATTTGGCTAAGGCACGTCTGCAGAGCGCGCGTCTCCCCCCACCCCACCCCATCCCTCCTGATCCTGATTGTCATTGGCTCGCATAGTTGTCAATCACAGCCAAACTTGAAAGGAGGTATGTGGTTGGCTGGCGCGCCATGCTTTACTTAAAACAGAAGGCGCAAGTTTACGTGACTGATAGGACGAATAGTTGGTGAGTCATCTTGCTAGGGCGGGCACGGCTGACTGACAGGGCGGGCACGGACCCCCAAGGCCCGCCCATGGCGACGGGTCCGTATATATATATATATATATATATATATATATATATATATATATATATATATATTTATACATTTTTATTTGACCCATTGAATTGTAAACTCAGTTGACCTCATTAAAATTATGTAACTGAGTGATGAAAATGCATAATAATGAAGTGAATTTTGCAAATATTCAATGTTTCAACACGGACTCAATACAAATGCGGGCACTTTAATACTATTGAAAAGGATATGCAAACCAATACCTTGCGGCTACTATGTGCATATTTAGCCAGCCTTGGCTGTTACAAGCATGGGGAACGCTTCATTTCAAAAGGCCAGTAAAAGAAACTTAATAAAAGATCATCATTGAAAGTAGTAGACCACCAAGGTCAGTTTTAGTTTTACACAATATGCATGCAAATTATCACAATTGGTTCCATTGTAATGGTAAAGCTATTAATAATGAGATTCATTTGGTTCCTCTGTTGATGGTCTTTTTTGTGTGAACTAAATGTCCCTCCTGTTTATTATTCAGTTCAGGGCTCAACCTTGATCAACGATAGTAATTATGGGTCTTGTGTGTCATATATGCAGTATGACACCTAATATGAAACACTGCTCTGTAATAGAGTATAGTATTAAATATTGCAACACTCCGGCAGACAATGATTATTTATGTAGGTTGTACAATCTATTTGGTTTTCAAACACTTTAAATTTCCGACGGTATTGTTTGCTGGTAACCCTGTGTGCTGTGCATTATTCAATAGAAACTACTAGAGGGAAAGAGATGGGAAATGTGGTGTCTGGGGTGGGGTGAGCCCAAGACCATTTTTACTTGCCCTTGTCTTAGTTCATGCAGTGTGCAAGTCGTCAAGAGCGGATAGGAGGGATCCGATGATCTTCTGGGCAGTTCTAGCTGTCCATTGCAGTTCGTTTTGAGGAAGTGCTGGTCAATAAAACAAATTAATATCCTACGTGAAGTGCATCCATCCATTTTGTGAATACGGACTAATAACTTGCCGTGAATTGCGTGATAGCTACAGTAATAATTTTGCGCATGAAAAGGAGTACCATTTTATAGTCTAGAGGTTAAGTGAGTGGTCACTGGTCACAGTTTGTTTTTTTGTTTTTTTAATATATAACAGCAATTACTTGACAACAGCATATGTTCTAAGAGCGTCTTAACCAATGTCATATATGTATAAACGTGGGTTCCCCAGGCGGCAGGAATTTTTTTCCAAAGCAATTATTTCCTTGCAGACATTAACACCTTATATTGCTTATATTGCTTATATTGCAATCATCGCCGCATATCCGGAAGTACCTGGTCGTCTCCGTGTTTGTGAAGTCACGTGTGATCACACGAGAGCGTTCACTTGGCGGACTAGATTCTTGACCAGTGGTTGAAGAGATGAGATTATTTAAGCACCCCACGTAGCTACAATACGACCAAAACTGTTAAATGCCCGATTTTTTTTTATCTTTATGTGTGGGGTCTGACAAAGATGAAAAATCTTTTAAGATTTGAAAAATTGTTATGTGTGAATTGCCTCAACAGCTCTTGCGTACTTCCTCAGGAGGAAGTACATCCTTTGTTGGTCCTTTTCCATAGGGAGTTGATGTTGGCCTGCCACTTCAGGTTGTCAGAAAGTGTAATATCCAAGAACTTGTAGGTGTCAAAGGTTCATACGGCAGTTGGACAGCGAGACGGGCCGCTGTGGCGAAGGATGTT
The DNA here is from genome assembly GCF_051991245.1 of Festucalex cinctus. Taxonomy (NCBI): domain Eukaryota; kingdom Metazoa; phylum Chordata; class Actinopteri; order Syngnathiformes; family Syngnathidae; genus Festucalex; species Festucalex cinctus. Next base: position 11,196,067 of record NC_135414.1, read on the forward strand.
TCCTGGCATCCACGATCATCTAGTCTTAAGCATGCCTATCTCCAAGTTGTGTTGGCTGCACCAAGAGCAATGGCCGCTCCACTTCCTTTTGACTTTTGATATGCAGATTCATCACCGTTGTTGATTAGCCGATGGCTGTGGTGTCATCTGCAAATGTCAGGAGTTTGACAGCTGGGTGCTCTGATGTGCGGTCGTTTGTGTGGAGAGGGCGTATCCTTGGGTGGGCCCAGTGCTAGAGTTTGGTGGTGCGTGTTGTTGTGGTTGTCCGCTAGCATCACCTGCTGGGTCCCGCCCGTTCTGATGCCTTTTTGGTCTTTTGTCTCTTGCAAAGGTGTCCTACGTATTGTTCACAAATCGTCACTTGAAGAGGGAATCGCGTGTGATGGGAGTCATTGGTGGTGGGGCTGGGCGGGTGTAGGGTGGGAAAGTGCCCAATTGCAGTACAACATATTCAAATCATCAGGCAATCCCTTATTGTTCTCAGCCTGGGGAGGGGGGTCTCCTGTATTTCGTGATTGATTGTACACTTTTCCACACTGACACAGGGTTGTTATCAGTAAACATGTTTTTCTGCATGGCAATGTGAATTTCTTTTGTTGGTTTTCAGGCTTGCCTGTACAGAGTTCTGTCTCCACTCTGATAGGTGTCCTCTTTAGCCTGACAGTTGGCAGAGTTTGGCAGTGAACCGTGGTGTGTTGTTGTACGTGTGGAACGTCTTGATTGGGTTAGGCTGCCCATAGAGTACTGTGCTGAATTAGCTGATCACAAGGCAAGGTCCCATACTGCAAGTCAGAAGTGGGCAGTTAATTTTTCGAACGGGCAAGGCAACTCTTTTTTGTTTTTTTTTAACAAAACAGTTAATTGTATTATTTTAATAAGCTGTAACCCCAGCATAACTATATTGTTGTAATTAGGAAAGAAAAAAAGCTTATTCAGTTATCAGTTATATTACAATAACATATCTACTCGTATTACCTTGGCTACATGTGCCATAAGTTCATTGCGTGATTAAATGCTAAATTAAAGAGTTTCAGCAATACTGCACAATTTGACTTGGATGTGATAGTGCTGTGGAAATGTAGAGAGAAAATGCCAAAATGTTCATTTGATTCAAAAGTTGTATTTGTCTAGGGACAGCAGCTAATGGATTTGGAACACAAGTTAACCATGGCCAAGGAAGAACTAGAGAAGACTGCTCTTGACAGGGTAAGTACTTTTCATGCTTTAGTAGGGCTTCTTCATTTCAAGAGTCCTTAAATGTGTCCTCAAATTCACATGTAGCACTTTTGAAGATCCTTAAAACCATGTCTATGTGCACATTCATTTGAAAGTCAATTTAAAGCTTGGTATCTCGTAACAATAATTGATGAAGTGAATGCATGCTAAGAGAAACATATGAATTGAAAATGTGTCCTGTGTGTAATCTCTTTTGGGCACAGGAGTCTCAGCTGAAGGCGCTAAAGGACACTGTTCACATCTGCTTCTCAGCTGTCCTGCACAACCAGCCCAGCGGCAGCCACAGATTCCCCACCTCCCCCTCCCATTTGTACAGATACTCATCACTCATCAACAGCTCCAGAGTCACCTTTCAACAGCCCCATGCCAAGGTAATGCAGTATTTCACTCAGTGCCATCTGATTTAATGCTGATCAAAAAGAAGCACTTTTGTTGTCAAATTTTCTCCACTAATATTTTACCGCTGATCTACTGACGAGCCAGCCGTCCTTGAACTAACAGAATGTGTCATGAAGAATGGCAATGTGGGCAAAGATGTAACAAAGACCCAAATTTATTGTTGCCCCTGGGAATTGATGGTCCTACTTTTTGGGGGGGAGAAAGTCAAAGTGCTGTAAAAGCTTGTCATTTTTAGTTTCAGTCTAGCGATCACATCTCTTCCGATCTAATTTGCAACTCGCAAGGGGTTATTGCTTAAATTTAGATCCAACACACTGTCATCTTTGGAGCAGGGACACCGACTACAATTGTAGAGTGCTATATCGAGTCCTTCATTATCAGCAATTTTACAGAATGTACCCTTGTTTAATTAATCTAAAGTAGCCTTTTAAAGACAGTGTGTAGTCTCAACATCACCATCAAGAATAATACACAAACTGTCACATTCTATTAGTTCCATAAAAAGAGACTGCGCTTCCGCATTGCACCACAACACATACATCACCCCACAATTTTTATGTGTATTTTTGCTGTACCAAGCAGTCGTGTCAAGCCCAATCAGAGATTTCGTTCGTTCTGATTTCTGAAAAGCAGCCACTGCGGGCACTTTGAAATCATCTGGTCGGCCACAGCACTGCTGTGCCTTATCTGCCATGATTCTGGTGAGCAATTCTGTCTTTTAAGAGGCTTTTCTCCCGTCAAAGCAGTCGCAATTTGCTCTGCGTCCCTTCAGTGGGCGCCTCGGAGATTTGACATGCTACGAAGATGTTTTTTCCATTTCTTTCCCTTATCATGTCTCACTTTCACCATCGCCTCCACTGTCAGTGACATTGTGAAAAACAAAATAAGGCAACTGAGGCTTTGTTGCTCCCAATTAAACACTTAAAACAGACCGCTCCATACAAAGGTGTATTTTCTTGCCAACGTTTTTACCACTTATTTGCAAAACAAACAAACAAACTCATAACAAAACCAAAAGTTGGGTTTGTGCATTCTGGCGTCTTACTTTCCATTAAAAATAGCCACACTCCACTCGCAGGGGAAGATTCTAGCACTATTATCTCCATTATCTCCTTTAAGCGCTGTACACTTTGACTGGCTGTCTGATAAATCTGAGTCAGCCCTCGCTGTAAAGATTACCGGGGTGCTCCATCTGTCCACTCTGTCTGTTTATATGGAGGTGTGCCAGATCTCATTGAAATCCCTGCCAAATTGTTCTAAAATTATTTGTTCGGAACAGCACATAATTGCACTCACTGTTCATGCAAGAGTAGAATGGTCCACAACTATGTTTGCTAACAATAGAACACACTCCCCCAACTTGGCAGAAACGATGTGCTACCAATGTTGTTTTAGTGAAGGAAGCATTTACAGTATATTTTTAAATGTTCTTTTTTTAAATCAAGCGTGAGAGGCACCCATGTTAACTTAAATGTGTATGTGTTTTCTATATTAGAAAAATGGTCAAAGGCCTCACTTGTGGTGAGTGTGATGAGCTGTTACTGATAAATCAGAAGTCAGACAGAGCTGTAAAGAAAACTATTATAAAAATGTTCATCTCACAAAGAGCCAAGGCAATAAAGGCAGATTTTTATTATTTTTGTGATTTTGATTTTATTGTATTATTTCACAACTGCAGATGTTAAAATGAATTTTACAAGATCAAATATATGAACAAAACAAAACACACACACTCACCCCAGGTCCAATCATTCTCCTATACATCCCCAGATTTGTGGTGGAACCTCACCATAAGTGCCAAGTCTCCCTCAAGGCAGTGCTCATTAAGAGATAATGCACAGAAAATGAAATAATCAACCAATATTACAAAAGCAAAATAACTGAAGTAATTAAATATTTAGAATAGAGATCTAAACTAAAATTATTCATTTCAAAGCTGAAGGAGCATACTGTATGTTTAAAAGACAGGATTCTTATATACTTGCAACTACGAGATCCACTTGTGCAACCACTCCCGGCAATTAGGGAAGCAAATCCCCAGCGTTTGATGAGGGGTTAGTTGACATAGTGGGAGTCACGCCGGAGACACACCAATCACACCTTGCCTTCCTACTACTTATGTGTTCTCTCTGTTTTGAAATGCATTATAGAAGAAGATCCTGATGATCATCAGAGGTCAAAACATATCTTTTATATGTTTCTCATTATGGTACAGAATAATACATATTTTATCTTGGAAGAAGGAGACATCTCAAGAAGACCGAAAGAAGTAATAGAACATGAAGGAGGGAAAACTTTGTGGCAAATTAGCCTGTTTTGTATGCTATTTTTGGTCATCTGTTTGATAAAAATAAATAAATAAATAAATAAATGAATAAATAAATGAAATTTATATTTATATATATATATATATATATATATATGGCAATTTCCCACCAGATGATGTTTGTGTTTCATAAGCACACTTGATTCCGCATTTGCCATGCAAAGAGGATAAGTGCAGGCTAGTTTGTTCAAGTGCACTGCTCAGTGACACCTTTCTGTGTTTCTTGTTTGAGTTAATATAATGAGGCTTAAGATCTCATGGATGTAGTAGTAGGGGTGCCATGGCCTTGGCCTCTCCCACATTCACAAAGCTCTACTCACTGCTGAAAGATTCATTAGTGTGAGGATGCAGAGATCAGCAAGATTGCAGTGGAAGTTGCTTCATATTTAAGAGTCTTGGGGAAAGAGTCATGGCTCGTGGTCCAATAGCATGCAATTTTCATCTGCCTAATGGAAGAAAATGATGTCTTGATGATGTAGGATTTGGAACACTGTGCTTAAAAAAAAAATAAGTCATTTTGTTGCTCCTTTTTCGGAAGTTCATGCAATATATATATATATATATATATATATATATATATATATATATATATATATATATATATATATATATATATATATATATATATATATATATATATATATATATATAATAAATAATAGTATAAATAAATAATAGGAAAAGGAGCATTTTAAATCTATTCCCTCCCCTATTGCTGTACTACTGCGAAGTGATTGTGATGGTTGCTGTCAAGAGGTGAGAAATAATTCATGAAATGCCCTCCCCCAAAACTTCCTCTCTTCCAAAAGTCTTCTTGACTGAGCTGTATAAAAAAAAAAGTAAAAATAAAGTAGAAGAAGAAAAAAATTGACAGTGACGTTAAAATCGCTTGTATTCATCTTAAAAATGTTTTGATTTATACTCTCAAGAGACATTTTGGTCCAGTGAAGGAAACTACAATATAACAGCCTTGAGCAGTTGGCATCAACATGCAGTTACATTTGGATCAGTGTTTCTTAATAGCTGTGGATGCTTCTCTTGCCTTTGCTTCGGACATGCAGTCTCTTCAAAAAATACATGTCAACATTGATTTCCTTTCTAGACACACTTTTCCTAACATTTGGATTAAAAATGATAATTATATAGTTAATCTGGTTAGGTTTAGCGTTACAGTTGTGATTTCAATTTTCTATACAGTAGCTTTCTATTATTTATTTATTTTTTGATTTCAATGCTTGTGGGCTGGAAAAAAAATAAACAGATCTTATCTCTATGAACTCCATTTAAAAAAAAACAACAACATCAGCATACACCATATTATGGGAAACTGGCAGGGTGAGCCAGTTAAAATGAGAGTATTTCTACTTTCCAAAAACAAATTATATTGCTACTTGGTGACTGAACTATTTTGATGGTTTAATATCATTGGATGTTTCCTCTTCTGCTTAACCTACTGTCAACACTGCATATCCAAACAACGAGGAAATTGTTCAATACTTCACGCTTTAAACATGTATAACAGGTTGAACTGTCCGTCAAACACGTCTTTCAAATAAAGAGCTCAAACCAAACTTCAGTGCAATACTCACTATGGGGCACATTCTCCCATTCGCGCTTAAGTCAGTTTCCTTAACAAGCACGCCTTCCTTACGAACTTTCAATTTGCTCAGCTTCTGACACATCCACCTGCGTCACCGGTGAAAACTCGCACAGACAACAAAGAGGTGTGATCTATTGAATTGTGAGGATGCTTACAAGTCCCGTATTGCGGAGCTTCCGTAGACATGCAAATCCATTTGGAATGTATTTCACACTTTAAATGTGAAGTTGATTTGGATCCGGCAGTTACACAGATCGTCCCCAGTGACGTGCGCGCGGCTCATCTAATTTCTTCTCATTTAAATGTTGCTCCATCCAGAATGCATACATTTTATGAAGGTGCCTAATTGACACAAATAAGTCAATGGGAGAATCTGTGCAGCCAAAAAAGTGCAAAGCAGTGCACCATTTCTGACTTAAGCAACCCCATAAGAATATGTCCCTAAGTGCAGTATCATGTACAAACAAGATAGAAACTACATCATATTATCCATCCATCCATTTTCCAAACTGCTTAACCTCGCTTGGGTCATCAAACCATTAAAAGCTATCATTCCAATAATGCAAGGACACTGAAGAGGCAGACTTTTTTCAAAGCTTTTCAACTGTTTCAATAAAATAAGACCTACTGCTTTGCCATCATATATAAATATGTGCAATAGTGAGTGTAAAAATATATACTTTAACAAAATTTATAATTAATATTTTTTAATATACTTAACAAAATTTTTTAAATGTTTCACTAATGTACAATGTTAAGATCCTTTGTATATTTTTTTTCCTTATTTTTGCCATAGATTTAACTGCTTCAAGACTGAGGTCTGAAGTGATATGATATGTCCTAAAATTGATGTCATAGTATAAATTGAATCCCGTCACTGTAACACTTTTTGTAACTTAAGTGTAAAAATGATAATGGAAGTACTTCTGAATGTGTTATTTAAATGTGAAAGGGCCTGTTAAAAGGGTCAGAAAGTATCAGATGTATTTGTCTTTCTACTTATTTGCAATACATTTTTGTCATTTTCATGTAAACATGTCTCCTTTTTCTTGTATGTAAGGAAATAAAATTAATACATTAAAAAAAACATTACCCATGAGCAAATCCAAATGTATTAAAACAACCAAAAAAAAAGCACTGTATACACAAGAATAATCTTGAGACCAATCATTGGATAGATTTCAAAATTCAGTACTTTGCAGGTGCAAAATAGTGCGACTATAACACAAATAACACCGTTATTGTTACAGTTTTAAAGTGTGTGCATACTGTTTAGCTGTTCTCATTTTATCTCTAGACACTTTTTTAATTAGAATCATAATTTGCTGTTTATAGTTGGTTGCTCTCCGGCCTAACACGGTACCTGCCTGGCTTCTGTAAAATGTATACTGTACACTTCCTCTGGTCTTTGACTGCATCTAACTTTAGTCTGGTGATTAGCATTAGATTCTCCATCATCTCATGTTCACTCTTCTTGCTCAGTGTGTCCATGCTTAGCTACTCCTCATCCACCTTTCGTGACAGCTTTACTTGTTAGAAGTGTAGCTTATTTGCCACCACGCAAGCAAGGATTAGTTACTTAGAGGAGATGATCCACACAACGTAGCTTGTCGCTGTTGCCGGGATTCAGGAAGGGTAGGTGACTGTGTGTGATGTTGATGCCATTTTTTATTATTTTGTAACTCATTCACTCCCAGCCATTTTCACCTTTGCTCCCGGCTGTTTTACTGGATTTTGACTGATTTTTGCAAGGCCCACAGAATATTGTGTTCTATTGCTATAAAAACATGGAACATACTAAAAGAAAGATTCAAGTCTCTTCTTTTGTCAGGAAAAAAAAGTATATTTGTATCTGTTTCTGTTTTGCAGCAATTAGCATGAGAATATAGCTAAGTTTTATCATTAGTCACGAATCTATTTAGAATTTAGAGTAATTGAGCTTTTTTTCAACATGGTCCTGGTTGATCTCTTATACTCTGGTGCCACCTGCTGGCCGTTTTTGTAATAACTACCATTGTTTCAACCGTTTCTTCAGTTCAGTGGCTGCATCAAAGCCTTCTGTATGCTAAGCATAAAAAAAATAAAAAAAACATGATAAACGTATAAATCCGTCTTTGGTACACTGGTAATATTTAAAATAGATAGAACGTATTTATACATTTTTGGGAGCAAATGAGTTAATAACCAGCTCAGAGCTGATTGGTTAGCGTGACCTGTCCACGAGTAGCATGGAGGGGATAAGAGTGCTGGTAAAAAAAAAAAAAATAGAAACTAAAACGCAGCTTTTGTGACCACAGAATTGTGTTGTCTGAAATCATGATTTCAATACAAAAATGATAAATCATTCAGCCCTACATGACACAAAAACATTAGCATCTGCTCACGTACCCTTCTGTGGTAAATTTCTACTAGAACTCAGGCAACTTTACTGAAATATAATACCAGAAATGTAAATTCATCTTGTTTTTGCTTTGTCGCTTTATATACGGCTTACATTTTATATTGAAATCACCATCAAATGTATTTGTGAATTTGTCCGCCTGAATGCATGCATGCCACAGAATATACCTTTAATGTAAACCGGCATAAAACATTACATTCATTGCCCAAGGATGTCATCAACCAGTTTATTTAAATCATGTAATGATGCTCTGCTCCATTCTTGACAGTGTTGTGACTCGTTAAATATAATGTGTGCAAAACAATTCAACACCAGCAAAGAATGAATTTTGAAATTGCATGTTGGTTCATTTTGTTCCTTATCTTTTTTGTAATCCCTTTAACGCTTCTTCTACAACCCTGCTGTTCTTGTTTTCATGCTCTAGAAATACTTTTGATTGATTGAATTGCATAAATTAAATTAAAAGCGCACGTAAAAACAACCATTATGAGTCAGACGTGTTTTTCAGGATGCTCAGATTTAATACCGCGAGTAACGAGCCATTTCTGCATTTTATTATTAACCCCAGGCTAAAATGTTTGTTTTTTCCCTAATAGGATATCTCTAAAGTTCAGAGAGTCGTCACAACCAGCAAAAGCCCCGTGAACATCAGCGTAATGAGGAGAGAAAGTGGCGGAGTTAAAAAGTGCCAGATGGAGGAGGTGAGCCTTAACAGTAATTAAACCACGATGCAACCCAAGGGCTTGAATCCACCAGCATCCATTCAAATCCCTCACCGGGATTTAAAAACATAGTTTGTCTTTATTGTTGTCATTATCCATGAACTTTGTGGAAGGACTGAATAAATGAATCACATTTTTTTATTATTATTATTCATATGAGTTGTCATATGTGTGTTTATCAAACATGCAATGGTTGGGAAGTGTGAATATAAATATATATTTCTTTGTTGAGACAATTTGCCCTTAACACTAAAGACTAATCAATGTAGCCAAAGTAATTCAAGGTCAGCAATAAACTATCCAATGTGACGCCACCTCTTGGCCAGTGCCTGCTGGCTCGAGCACCCTATGACCCTGCACAGAATACGCTTTTAGAGATAATAAATGGATGGAAGGAATACTTGCATTAGGGCATAATTTAAAAATTGACACTTACAGCATAAAAGCTCTCAACTACACTGTTCTGGTTTCCTAATAGTTCTGCCAGAAGGCTTCATTTGAACAAAATCTGCAGCTGAGTGCTGCGCTGAGTTGAAAATGAATATGAAAGCAGTTATTGCAAGCGAGAAGAGAGAGTCAATAATTGACATTCACTATTCACATTTTGGTTAATTTGCTGCTTCACTGTCACTGGCGAACTTCGCTAAGAATCAGGCAACTGTGACATTCCGGCTGTCAAGGAGCCTTTCATAACCTCTTGTGAAAACTAAAAGGATTAAACGGGACCATCAGGGTTTTTGACAAGTGGCTAGCAAGAAGTACTAAAGATAAACATTGATAGGGTGTCAGGAGACTATTGCAGAATGTCATGGAGGAAAATAGCTTTTGTAAAACGTGTCTCAAGGATATCGTTCCGTAATGAAATTGTGCTGTGCGCAACAATGGATTATGTAATTTTGGTGTGGTTGTAAAACTCCTGCAGAAAGCGAGAGAAACATTCTAATCCGGATAAGAGAAGACACAGGCAAATTTGACAAAAACACTAATATAGTGAATGTTGCCATAACTCCTGTTGGTTTCCCAGCAGTCAGGGTTGATGTATGGGTTTCAGTGGTGGCCCATGCAATTTGTACCTGGTTCTTCAGTTGGTACTTACTAGTGTGATTCCGATACCGATACTGGTATCGGCAGAGGTGCCGATACTGCATTAAAACAGTGGTATCGGTATCGGTGAGTACTCACAAGTGACATGCCGATACCATTAATTCCAATGCTAATATAGGATTTTGGATGCAGCATCTTGTGTCTTGCTTGCGCATGACATTCACTGGTATGTGAAATGTTCACTGCGTGCCGATCTAAGATATCCTATTGGCCCTTGAATGCTCTGAACCAATAGAAGGACAGCTTTTTCATGTTGAGGAAAAAAAATTTTAAGTATCGGTATGGTATCTGAATCGGCCGATACTGCAAAGCTGGGTATCGGGAGCCAAAAAACGGTATCGGAACAACACTAGTACTTACTTACCCAACCTAATTCTACCTATTAATACGGGATGACTTGCAACCCATACATATATGACTGATAAAATTGCTATGAATAATGCCATTTATCTTGCTTCCGTTGGCGCTTAGTCGGTCAATTTTTCGAAGTTTCCCGCCATTCATTATCTGCCATCTTCAATTTTACATCTTCTCACAATATAATTTCAAACATTTTTTAAAACAATTGAACCCCCCCGGCTTCACTTTAACAATATTAAATATATGAAGCACTTTTTAAGCTACAGTGATTTGTGGAAATGTCTGGAACAAATTTTCAATCGGAACATCATTGTGTTCAGAACCTGACCAACCGCAGATTTTGGACCACTTGCACAATATAATTAACGATAACTAATATATGGGTTGTATCGAATATTGGGCCTTTAGAAAAAATTTTCAGGCTCGTCAGAGAAGTATTTCGCAAAGCGTTAAGGCGGTTCACAATATGTTCATTATTGTGGTTGTATTTTGCAGTGGTGTACAGAATATTTGATAAAGCTATTTTATTGGATACAATTATATTGTGCAAGCAGTCATAATGTGGTGGCTGGCCGGTAGACATTTTAATGATGTTGTTGGTTATAGTGCCAGTGCCGGTGCCCAGCCCACCAGTTTATAGGTATATATCACCCTGGGAGATGAGAAATAATGATACACATGATTTGCTTTACGCTATAAAATATCTCCCCAAAAAATTTCCACCACACATTTAGAGCTCAAAAGTGGCATCTTTCCTGCATTCATCAAAATTAATACTGCTATTTTTGGGTCTGATTTTCACAGCGTGTGTCAGTGCTACTTCTTTATACTTCACGTTAAAAAAAAATAAAAAAAATAAAAATGTATTACTCTGATGTATTGGATTTGAAATTCAGTAGTTTTGACACATTAGGTGTATTTGCACAATGTATTATCGGATCATTATTGCCAATACCAGCTTGAATTTCTACTCACTATCAAATTGGGAAGGATTTTTTTTTTTTGTATTGTACATCACTACCATTCACAATAATAGATAATTTGGAGAATGGGAGTCAGAGCAAGCGAGAGCTGTTGATGCACAAGCATGCATACATTTGTTATACAGGGAAAACATCATGATGGACAATTTTCACTTCCATGGAACGTGTTTTGGAATACGATATGTAATGAGCTTATTAGCCAAGTTGCAAGCTTATATATGTACAACATTCAGATGTTTTTATTCTCCTCCAACAGACTGGGAGTGACTGCTTCCAGAATCAGACAAAGGAATTAGCTGCAGAAGCAAAACAGCAACCAGAACCGCATCAGGTGAGATTGAGGTCAAAAGACTCAAAATGAAATATGTTATTATGAGAAACTTGTGGCATTCTTGATTAAAGAAAGTTTCTCGTACTTTTCACTTGGTAAACAATGGAATCCACATTTTTAAATTGCATTTTATACTTACTTGGGTTGTCTTTGTGAGATATTTTAATGATCTAGACCAGGGATCTGCGGCTCTGGAGCCCCCAAAAAAAAATTAATAAAAATTTAAAATTAATATTGTATTAAATATATTTAAATTTACATATACATAAAATATTCTTAAAATGAATTAATGATTTAGATTTTTTAAAATGAAAAATTAATTAGTAAAAAAAATGTCAGAGCTCAAAGTTTTAAGGTGTCAGAAAAAGAGACAAACGATAGATGAAAGGTTTTTAAACAATTACCTAAAAATGTCCAAAAGGTGACAATAAAATGTCCAAAAAGGAAGTGGAAAAGCAGAACATTACCATAAAATGTCCATGAAATTGCCAAAAATATCAGAGAATTGAATTTTAAAAAGGAAAACATTCAAAAAGTAAAATAAAATAAAATGTCCACAAACAAAATAAGAAATCACGAAATTTACCATAAATTGTCCACAAAATTGCCCAAAAAAATAAATAAATAACTAAATATATAAAAAAGGTAGGGTAGAAAAGTTAAAAAAAAATACCCATAAAATGTCAAAAAAAAAGAAAGAAAAGAGGCAGAAAATGACCGTAATATATCCATAAAATTCCCAAAAATATCAGAAATATGACAGAAAGACCAAAAAGTCCCAAAAAATGTATGAAAAATGTCTGAAAATCCATCCAATCATCCATTTTCTGAAACGCTTGCTCCTCACAAGGGTCGCGGGGGGTGCTGGAGCCTATCCCAGCTGCCTATGGGCAGTAGGCGGGGTACACCCTGAACTGGTTGCCAGCCAATCACAGGGCACACAGAGACGAACAACCATCCACACTCACAAGCACACCTCGGGACAATTCGGAGCGCCCAATTAGCCTGCCATGCATGTCTTTGGAATGTGGGAGGAGACCGGAGTACCCGGAGAAGACCCACGCGGGAACAGGGAGAACATGCAAACTCCACACAGGAAGGCCGGAGCCTGGACTCGAACCGAGTCCAGAATTGGGTGGCGGACGTGCTAACCAGTCCTCCACCCGCCCATGTCTGAAAATATTACCCCCTCCCCTCCAAAAAAAAATAAATAAATAATACATTTAATTTCTAGCTGATAAGAGTTGAGAAACGGACTAATTACTAATAGTCAGTTATAAAGCACTATGTGAAAAAAAACAGAAGCGAAAATGAGTTCAATATATGGGAAAATAAACTACGATATCAAATCCTGGCTGCAATGCTGAAGCATAATATTCTGTAGCATCATATAGCTGAATTGAGTCACACCTGCCTGGAGTTGGCAGATGGTGCAATAAAACAACAGATCCCATTTGAATTCAGAACAATCATGTCAAACTGAGAACTTGTCATGCATTCCAAATGACTCCATTCACTTTTGGACACATTCTATTCGCACAAGAATGCAGTATGGCAACATCCGACAGTAAGAGGGAATTTCTGCATACCAGAAACTTTTCAGTGACTGCCTCGCTATTTGATTGTTTATCAATACAATACATTAGATTGTGCATTAATTATTGGCCAGTTGCATTGTTGCCTCATCAATAAATACAATTCTGTTGTGTATGATAGTACGTATGATGATTAAAAAATAACAAATAAAAATACAGCACAACTTCTTTAGAGATGATGAATGGGACTCTTTGTACACGACACTACCACATTAGGTATATATATGGTGGCATCACTATGGTGGCATGTTTACTAAAGAGAAAGTCTGTTCTTTTCGATAAGAGGTTCTATGTGGCCCGACTAACCAAAAACCCAACCATTATTATCCATCTTTATCATTAGGCATTTTAATGTCATTTTCATTTGGAAGCAAGTGGCAAAATGGCTGCCCCCTCAGATGGATTAAAACAAATGAATTTTACTGTGTACTTTATATTCCACAAATGTAATATTAAAGCGTGAACCATGAAATATATGAGAAAATTCAGATTCTTCGTAAATACGGTAATTAGTGGTCCTTTAGAACAAACAAAAACATGTTTTGGGAGAAAAACTTCAACATATGACTTGATTTGTGTCGTATTTGATACATCCGGTCACAATGCTTTACATTTTTTAATTTACAACTATCAAAAATACAATGATAAACAGGCATATCAAACATATTAATATTTCCAAAAATCAGACAGAACATTTCCTACTATTTCTAAGTATGGGTGTCTCTCCTTTCTCAATTGGGGCGATCTTGCAAGGTCGCTGGAAAAGCCATCAGCTGGGTGATATTGTCCTCGAATGGATTATCAGTGCAATACATGTCAAATCATATACGTCAGGGTTTTAATGGGGAAAAAACATTATACTAATGAAATAAGGGCTCAAAATGTCTTGTGCGTTTGCTCCCAAAACATTTTTATTAACATTTAACATTTTAAATATTGTCTCAAACACATATTTATACGTTCTTTTTTATGTATTTTTTTTTTTTATGCTAGAGCATACAAAAGGCTTTGATCAATCAATCAATCAATCAATCTTTATTTATATAGCACCTTTCATACATTTAAAATGCAACTCGATGCATCCTCTGACCTGAAGAGGTCGCTTAAAGCACTGGTAGTTTTTACAAAAAATGGCCAGCAGGTTGAAGCAGAGTATAAGAGATCAACGAGGGCCATGTTGCAACAAGCTCTTTTTCCCTCAGTGTTTTCAACCATGTTTGTGAATAATAGCTATATTCTAATGCTAATTGTTGCAAAACGGAAACAGATATGAATATACTTTTTTCTTACCTGATGAAAGAACAGACTTTTTTTTCTTTTGGTAGGTTCCATGTTTTTATAGCAATAGAACACAATATTCTGCGGGCCTTGCTAAATCCGTCAAAATCCAGTAAAACAGCCGGGAGCGAATGGTGTTGCTTGGGTGAAAATGGCTGGGAGTGAATGAGTTAAAATGGTATGTTTGGCTTTATATGATTAATCAAAATGCCATGTTTAGACCAGTAGGGATGCATAGAACATATTATTGTAAATAAAACTTTACTTCCCTTTGACAACAAAACTCATAACCAGTTGATACTGAAATTAGGGCATTCCTCAGTGTTGGCTGGAATAGTTATCTTCTCGTTTTGGATCACTAAAAACTATTATTGCTTTTCGACCTTGAAATGTACAAGGACAAACTATTGACAACTCCGGGTTATCACACATTGAACAACAGTCAGATAGCATTCCATCCATCCATCCATTTTCTTGACCGCTTATTCCTCACAAGGGTCACGGGGGGGGGGGGGGGGGGGGGTGCTGGCGCCTATCTCAGCTGGCTCTGGGCAGTAGGCGGGGGAGACCTTGGACTGGTTGCCAGCCAATCGCAAGGCAGATAGCATTCCAGTAGCTTGTAATATATTAAGAGCAGAAACGTTTATGCCATCTCAACTTTCTACAGGAAATGCTCAATGTGGTGTCATGCATATGGTCCATTATATGTTGAAAATAAATGTGACGTTTTTATAGCATTTCATTTAAGACACAAGTTTATTTGCTTCTATTCCCTTTGGCTATTTGTTCCTCCTGCACAGAATCACGCCAACATTCATTTTGTAGTAAACGCTTTGATTAGTAGTGATTTGCAGTCAGGTCAGTCTGGGTGAGTCCGCATTACATTGTCCAATATTGCTGTCACGGTGCTACTAGCGTTATGCGTTCTCATGTTCAGTCAGAACTTCAGTGATGCCTCCCCTGATGTACCAATGTTTTATGGAGCGAAATAGTATGCTGAAAGCCACAAAAATAGAGCAGCATCTGGCCTGTTCAATATAATATGTCCTCTTCTATGCCTTCCAGCAGGCTGATCACATGAGCTGGTTCTCACGCATTGTGGATTTAGCATCAACAGTTTGACAGCTCAAGACACTCACGGAAGAGATTTCACTAAGATTCTGTGAAATGCCAGCAAAAGTGAACAAAAACAACACATTGTGACTTGCTACTTACACAGCACAGATGGTTTGGCCTTGCAATTTTTTAGGCTTAAAATATAGTTCAGAAAAGTAATGTACTGAAACCTAGCGTATTGTTGTAATGGACACATAACCCCTAACATAATTGTTGCAGCTTTCTTGTGATTAGTTGTTGACAATTACGAACGTTAGTTGTTATTATCCATGGCCTCATAGTAATATTGTTACAGTACATAATGTGATGTCATTTTTGCTTGTACAGCTATTGCGTTATCACCAATTCCACTATGATTTGCCACACTGGCATATAACTACAGTACAACCTGAGCTCGAATATAAAACAAACATTTAGCCATGAAAAGATGTCAAATATTCAGTTTCTGACAATGGCATAAGAGTAAAGAAAGGTTTTCATTTCATAAATTCCTCTAACTTTTACTGAAAAGCACAATTCTTTGAAATTTCAATTGTTATGTATATATATATATATATATATATATATATATATATATATATATATATATATATATATACACATATATATATATATATAGGCACTCTAAGAAGAGAATTGTTGAACCAATTTAAGAGCACAAATTGAATTGTTGACCAACTTAAAAAAAATATATATATATATACATATATATATATATTATTATATCTTCAATTAGTAACAGAATTAAATCAAGTTAATCCAAAGTGAATACATTATGTTTTTAATGAATTTTTCGTTTGTTAAACTTAATATATTCACTTGAATTAAGTTAATTCAAAGTTAATATATTAAGTTTAATGAACTCTTGTTCATTAAACTTAGTTAGTTTTAGAATTAGCTCATTAAACTTAATATACTGTACTCACTTGAATTAAGTTAATCCAAAATTAATATAAATTTAATGAACATACTGTATTCACTTGAATTAAGTTAATCCAAAGTTAATATGTTAAGTGTAATGAACTCTTAATTAAATAAACTTAATATATTCAGTTTGAATTAACTTAATTTAATTGTGTTACCAATTGATGCATTTCTTTTAATTGGTCAACAATTCAATTTGTAATCTTAAATTGGTTCAACAATTCTTTTTAAGAGTGTAGGGTTTGTATAATTTTGACAGATATTTATTTATGTGACACTTTATAAGTTATTTTGTTCAAATTGATCTATTTTGGAATAAGATTGTACCCTGTATATTTCGATTGACATTTATGTTCAAAAGTGTTTCCTTTTATTCTCTTCATCGTGCAACCTAAAGTGTGCTTTGCGTTTGGTCCCTTGTGTGATTGTGTTTGACAGAGCTGTTGTAGTGTACTTTGCTTTAAGTCACACTTTGCTATGGTGAGTGGTGTGTAAATAAATCATTTGCTGCCACCAGTAGAAAGGCATTCCCAAAAGTGACATTGGCAAGCATATGACAGGTGCTTTGCATAGAGAAATGCTTTCTATTTAGTAGTTTCTGTGTGTACAGCTGAGCTGAAAAAATGCCACGGCAAAATGTGGAAAAATTGACTCAAATATTCCAAATGCCAATGAAAATTGAATTGTAGGGCATTTATTAAACGCAGGAGCAAGCATCCTTTATAATGCTTATTGTGCTCAGCACTGAGCAGACTGCTGTGACTGTCAGTGCTGTTCATCAAAGAATGGATGGAGATTTCATCCCACAAGGTGGTTAATGGCATGCATTATGCAGTCCTCATTCACACTTTTGTCTGGAATAAAAAAATTAAAAAAAAAGATGGATTGTGATGCTGTTACGTCTTAGCCATAAACAAGAAAATGCAGCTAGCCTAACTAGCTAATGTAAGCTCTAAATATTGAATGTACAGGAATAATAAAAACTGACCTTTTTTTTTTTTAAATAGATCCTTTGGTAATCTATTCTTTGAACACATTTCTTGACATTCTGGGGTATTAATGAGTATTATACAGCACTGTTCTCCTAAGGAAATATGAGTATGTTTATTATTCCTGTTTATCTTTTGAACCTCACAGCAAAGAAGCCAAGGGCAGCCTGGGAGCTCGGAAATCAGTGGAAAGCGCCCAGGCGACAGCGAGGACGAAGGGCAAATCATCAGCAGCAGAAAGATAAAGCCTCCAAAATACAACTGAGTGGACAGCGTATCATGAAAAATACAAATCTCCTGCATTCCTGCGACGATATTTCAAAGAGCACACACATCTGACGCACGTTCACAAAAACGCGCGTGCGCACGCACATTGACACACAAGACACACACATACAGTATCCGCGCTGACGCTGGAAATGTCAACAACAACATGGCATGCATTCTACAGTTTTATTTTGAAGGTAGCAAATTAATGGCACTGGTAACTTGTTTCATGATTGTTCATTTGATGTTTACTTATCTGAGTTTTCTTCTTAGTGAGGGTACTGCTTACTAATGTGTGATCTTTCTAGAAAAATCCCTTTGCACTGGTCTGGACACTGTATAGTGTGATTAAGTATATGAATTTACAGATGCCTGTTTTACACTGTACCATTTTTGCAGTCACTCATTTTCATAATATTCATTCAAAACAGTGTGATGAACATACGTTTGGCTAGAGTGATTTTCAGGGTCTTTGCATCATTAGTATGAGTCCACCACAGGTTGTTGTTGTGACTTTGAGCCAAAATGCTCACATCGTGGTGTTTATGTTGAAAGTAAATTAATAAAGGAAGAAATAGGAAAGTGTGACAAACGTCACTCGAAGTGGGTCACATCACATTATTAATGCAAGTTTACATATGCAGTTGCTGCTGCTGCTGATGATGATTTTCATTTCATGGTGTGTTTCTCTTGTCTGATTTTCTATCTACGATCGTACCGTCAGCGAACCCATGAAATGATTTTCACTAAATTTGCGACACTGCTGGATGTTGGTCGCAGTCCATATTTTGTTGCATTTTCCATCAGAGATGGTCAAAATTGTACAGTGCATTCCGGGCTTTATACAAAAAAAAAAAAAAAAAAAAATCCTACAACTACTCCCAAACTTATACTATTGTTTGTCACTCATCGTAGCAGGTTAATTTACTCCTCGCCATTTTGGAATATTAAGGCTCAAGTTGGCTGGCCAACTGTTGAACATTGAATCTCTGTGCACTCTTTCTGCCTTGACCACTCCAGAGGCAACGAGCCGAAGACTCACAATGGGTCGTCTCCCTGAGAATGTGCCATGCACTGAGTAGTATCTCCTAGCTACATGTATCTGTGTTCTCTGACCTTTATGTGTACTTTCAATGAACTGTAATTTTCAGTACATTTGTGAAGAATAAATGGTTATTTGTGGGGAAAGAAATCATGAGCCAGCATATTTGTGATCAACAGAGCAAAACGATGCTCAAACGTGAAGAATGACTTCATTAATTTTGCACAATCCAATAGATGTTTAAATTGGAACTGATGATTTGTACTTTCCACAGTCGTAAATATTCTCCACATAGTTGAAGTTGTCAAGGGCTTTCTGAATAATTAAATTAACAATAGAAGTCAATCAATCACTTTTATGCTTTTCTAGCTTAAGATAAAGGTGTCAGAACTGCGGTGTCTGTGAGAAATGTTTCCATCAAATCTAGAAGTTACTGTATAACCTCAGCAGACCTACAGTACTTTAACTCAAGTGTGATTATTAAGCGGACCAAGACCACAACCAAGAAGTGGTTTCTCATCGCAGTTTGCTTCTTTTTATACCTGATTTTAACACACTGAATAGCAAAACTGAGAATCGTTTCACTGTTTTTCACTGGACCAATTAGCATGTGTTAAAATTTACTGACGCTTTGGGAGGTGGCGTGCACCGTGCTGTTACCAGAATATTTGACACATGATGTGTGTGATGTGAACACAAATGGTGTAGATGACTCAAAAAGAAACATAATAGAATGTTTAGTTTTGATACATGAGTGCCAGGGAAACTGTTTGCTTTTGAAATGGGATGGAATATGAATATAATACTCTATATAATTCAATATGCAAGCATTAGGACATCCGATTCATCCATTTGCCTTTCACCGCCTTTGTTGAAGGTGCTGAGCTGCTCACTGGTAGCACGCTGCGCTCCCAAACCGGACATGTGGTGACAGCGCAGGTTCGAGCACCGCAAAAAGGTCCATCGCCGGGCTTTTGCTGCTTGTAAAGTAAATCTTGGGGCAAAAACGGTTGGACATTTGTCACCTAAAACTTCAAAAGAGAATTAGGTTTTACGTTGTTTTAGATGAAACCCATGCATGGGAGGCATACGTTGAAATAGTTATAGTTAGTCTTAAGGCCGAGTATCCTCAGTGTATGGTCACTCGAAACTAAGGGATGGTGAGGAAAAAATAGAGAAGCAATGCTAAATGCTAAGCTAGGATTGATTAGGCTAGCATTACACTGCAATTAAGTGCAAGACCGATTACACTTTTCACCAACGTCTGGCTAAAATAGAGTAAAAATCATTCTTGCTAAACTGACCCAGAGCCTGTTTGGCCCATAAGCTTAAAAGTAGATTCATGTAGTTAGGTAATGTTATTTTTGTTTTCCCACTAATGTCCTGAATTTTGGCTTTTGCTGCTGTATACAATGTAAATGTAAGCAATACAAATGGTTAATTCTAAAGAACCAATCACATTTGTGTGAATGTGAACAAGATAAGCAGTAAGCAAAATGAATGGATACAATATGTTCACTATTAAGCATTATTTATTTTCACCCATACTGTTTAACTACTGTATGGCTTTTATACGACTATCATTTACTATCCTCTACGGTCAAGCCCACATTTGACCGAGAAGCCCCCAAAAGTTTGTCTGTTTTGAAAGTAACTGACATCTCACCCCATCTCCAGCAGCCCCTCCGTGTGACATTTGCTGTGACCACAGGATCTAAGAATGTGCCGGCCGTTTTAAAAATGTCAGATGACAGGTGCGCCGCATTTTTTCAAGGCAATAATCCTTCTTTTGGTGGAAAACGGACTGACTCCCACTGGTTAGGTCATCACGTTGCAGTGGCTTAAAAAGGCCCTCCAACCAGGATGTGGAGAGCCAAGCAGGATTCAAAAGATTCTGCCTTTTAACAATATCTCTTTGATAGGAGAAAAAAAACAAAAAGATGATGGCACGGGCTTGAGGCTCTTATCAAAGCAATAAGGTGTTATTTGTATGCCATTTTCATTTTGCCACAGAAACACGCACAAAAACACATCACGATACCTTTATTTGAAGCTGAAATCCTTTTCAAATTCATCAGACCAATGAGAAGCGATTTACAATTTATTTGGGAACAAAGGCTGTTGATAGAAGCCAGATTATCTTCTTTTATGTAACCTTGTCCCTGTAATACCAAATTGAATTTTGCATTTCTACTAATTAAGATAAACTGACACAATAGGAAATGGCTTCATTTTGTCATGATCCTGGATGGTCTCTGGGATAAATAGGGGAGGTTGGTATAATAAATTTGTTAACCACTTTACATGGACACTAATGATGAAGAACCAGCAATGGTGAGTTTATTACAACAAATGTGAATCACAAAATCATTTTGTACAAGGATTTTTTTCCCCCTTAATTAATTTGGCCAAGGTTGAGACAAGGTCTTAATTGGGAGGGGGGACGGACCTCAAAGCTCATGTATGAATTTTTATTCTTATACCTGCACCTTTTTTTCCCCACAAACCTAATTAAACAAATTTTTATACGCTGTAAGTCTTTTGACAATGGATGCTCATTTTAATCATGCATACACAAGTGTGTGAGATGGCTCAGTCTTTTCACTTCTATCAAGTACACAGCCAGCCTAACAGGCTCATGTGTTGACTAAATTGTCTTCATGACTTTGGAGCTACCATCTAGCCTATGATTCATTTTGAACTGATACTATTACTTAGACAAAATTACTATTTGTATGTGGAGAAGAGAACATTAGCAAAGTAATTATTATTGAGCAATAATAACAAGTGCACGTTTTATTGGGTATTATTTTAATTTAAAAAAAACAACAACAACTGTGGTGTTAGTCAATCTCAGTGGTGTCCAAACTACGGCCTGGGGGCCATTTGCGGCCCATTGTCCATTTTTCAGTGGCCCATCACATATGCTAAAAATAGCATTTGACTCAGTTCAAATAAAATAAACAAAACAAAAATGTTTGGAGATGGTCAAAGTAAGAAGGGAGGGTATCGAAAAACAGGTGTCATTAAAGGTTATTTTAGTTAACTAAAACAAAAATTCAAAAAACAATATTGTTACTGAAATAAAATAAAAACTAAAATGCTTTTTAAAAATGAAAACTAACTGAAACTACATTTTATGTTTACAAAACTAACTAAAACTGACTATAATTATAGTAAACATGTCCTTTGTTTTAGTCTTTGGTAATTAATTTAATGCATGAGCCTTTGGGGATGATTTTAAATGTGATTTTTGATAGCTTTATTTTGACATAAACCGGAATAATGATGTTTGAAAGTATGTCACACAGAAGTGACGTCATCAAGCAGCAGCCAATAGAAAAGCACCTTCAGATGATGTCAGATGACGGTGTTTTTTAAATATAGCGTACAAGTAATACACATTAAAAAACTAATACTAATACTGAAACTAACAAACTAAACTAAAACTAATCATTTTTTAAAGAACTAAACTAATAAAAACTAACAGAACCACCCTGAAAGCTAATAAAAACTAACTAAAATGGAAAATTCCAAAACTATAATAACCTACTGCCATATTACAAATAAATTGATTTATATACTGTAGCATTTTTCTAAATATACAAAAGTACAAATAAATTATTTGTACAATTTTTAGGACAAACATTCTCTTCATAACATTATGTGTCCCTTGCTTCCTTCTGATTTTCTGTATGTGGCCCTCAAATGAAAAAGTTTGGACACCCCTGCTCTGTGCGTGCCTATCTGCAGGGATTTGTGACATATTTATACAAACATATGACTCATAATAATGAGTGAAATATGTTACATGCAAGTCTCACATTATTGACAAAGTTAACTTTATTAGATTATTAGTATAAAATCAAATTCACACACAGTTACATAAATGTCCATCTTATTCTGCTGATTGGTGATGGAGTGAATGTGAAGGTACATTTGTACTAAAATTAATGTTGGTTTTAAAATACATTTTGGGGGTAAAAATATGGGGCGGGGGCAAATTGAAAGCCATTCATCAAGCATCTCTTGCTGACCAGACAGTTTTATGACCTTGCTCGGGGTCTTCTCAATCCATCTCTTCTGCTCTGTTTTGTTTTGTTTTGTTTTGTTTTGTTTTTTGTCATTGTCAGTAGTTTCCCATTTCCTGCACTTAATTGCCTTCAGGTGAACAAACATGTTGGTCAATCACAGCTTTAGAAGGAAAAGGAACATTAGCACGATTGCTTCATTTGTCTCAAACAATCATTACAAGACTTGTTGCTTTCTTGTGAAGAATTAATGAAACAAGGTCACATGTATCCTGATCTCTCAAGATGCCTGTGATGATCTACGGTATGGTAGTGAGTGCAGTGACAGTTATTCAACGCGTCAAAAGTAAAATTCATCGAAGTGCTAACAGATGAAAAGGGTTCTGGCTTGAGACGTGGTTATCCTTGACTGCAATGCCGTCTATCATGAAGATGAGGGTCTTTACATGAGACTGTTGTATTACTGACATGTTTAGAGACCGAGCCATTGCCACATTGACAGGTTTGTGGCGCAGTCGTTATCAAATAAGCTGTTTCAAGGTTTTACTGCCTCTAAAAAAGAAAATTACCTTGAGTGTATAAGGCTGTTAATCAATATCAATGAGGCGAGTAATATACAGTTTAAAGGACACCTTTATTTCATGGACATACATATGCTAAGTCGGAGCTTGTCAGTGTAGAAGTCATTATTGTCCCATACTTGTAAAACACTGACTGTATTTGCTTTTTTAAATACATGCTGAACAGCCACATTATGAATCCGTAATTTCCAAGTATGGTGCTGTAAGAGATCCTCAGGAAATCATCCAAGTTCATTTAATTGGGATGAATGTTATTTATTATGAACAATTACACCGTTTACAATGCTGGCAACACAAAGTAACAAGCAAAACAAACACTCTTTGATGAGTTAGCAAATGGTACAAACTTGTTTCCATTCTTATGTTCACATTCTTACAAGACTGCGATTGGCTGGCAACCAGTCCAGGGTGTCTCCCGCCTACTGCCCAGAGCAAGCTGAGATAGGCGCCAGCACCCCCCGCCACTCTTGTGAGGAATAAGCGGTCAAGAAAATGGATGGATGGATGGATGGATGGATGGATGGATGGATGGATGGATGGATGGATGGATGGATGGATGGATGGACATTCTTACAAGAATAAGTAAGTCATGGCTTCCTGTATATGATTTGTGTTTAATTAAATATGTACAGATTTCACATTGAGTACATGTGAGAGTAAATTGAGGTGAGATATTTCAGTATTCAAACTTTTGTTGACATTTTTGTTTGGTTGTGTTTTTTGTCATGTCACATGGATGCTTTGGCGCAACAAATTTTTTGGAAACACTGATGTGGATGACCTAAGCTATAGTATGTCTAATATTTCAGCTGTTTCAATTAGTTACAAATCCAAAATATACAAATATTAATTCTAATAAATTTATTAATTTTATGTTAATTAGGAGGGAGGCACGGTGGAGGAGTGGTTAGCACGTCCGCCTGCCAGTACCAAGGACTTGGGTTTGAGTCCAGGCTGCGGCCTTCCTGGGTGGAGTTTGCATGTTCTCCCCGGGCCCGCGTGGGTCTTCTCCGGGTACTCCGGTCTCCTCCCACATTCCAAAAACATGCATGGCAGGTTGATTGGGCACTCCGAATAAGTGTGCTTGTGTGCGTGGATGGTTGTTCGTCTCTGTGTAGCCTGCGATTGGCTGGCAACCAGTTCAGGGTGTACCCATTCATTGAAATAAGATTGAGTATCAGCCTGATCTCGATACCAACCTGGTATCAGTACTCACCCATCCCTAATATTAGCTCCCATAATGTGAGTGCTGTATATATTGTGCGTCTTTTTGTGTAATTGTGTCACTCCTCTGATTGACTGATAATAAGCGTGTGCATTAAATCAGCTGGGATTGGCTCCAGTTTACCGAACACCCTAAACAAGACGGGCAGTAGAGATGGAATGATGGATTGATATTAATCCTCTGTTTGTCCAGTGGACGCCACCTTGAGATTTCATTATCAATCGGAATCAACAGAAGATGCATTTGAATTTCAGTATTGTTTCCAATTTGTCCTCATCGTGTCTGACCTGATCTGAGAGCAGAATGTAAACAATGGTAATCAGCAGCCACAAAATCTCAACCAAACATGAACAACAGAATTGAAAATATCTTCAATTACTACTACATGGAATATTTTAGCTAAGTTATTTTCAGGCATTCTCATTCCTGTGTGGACTTCACATGTTCACCCTTTCATTTCATGGCTTTTCTCCTGCCACTGTTCTAAACCCAAATCCCAAAAATATGCATGTAAGGTGAACCCCAATGAGGACAAGCAGTACACAACATGGATAGATGGATGATCCGCAGCATATCCCTCGCTCCAGCTCACTGTCACTTGTTCAGATCCTGCTGCAGTATATGGATGGACACCAAGCCTCAGAGTGCTTTTTCTACTGAGCTGTCACTGAAGGCTTGAGGACCTCTCACCTTCAAAAATCTGACATCTCGGATATTGAAGCAGACAACCGAGAAGATCCAAATGTGTGTTATCTTCTCCTGGATTTCCCCAGGGTGACGGCTGAGCTTTCAGTGGATGACATTGTAGTGTGCGGCTTGCTAGTAAGACACTGCTGGATATTGCTTTTATGCCGAGAAAATATGGGTAATAAAAATCCTCACATTTTAGTTGTCATGATTGTATGATGAAACTGTTCGATAAAATATAGAATTTAGAACAGTGTTTATGTCATGCTTTAAAGTAGTGATGCACGATAATATCGGTGGCCGATAATTATCGGCACTTATCGACCATTTTGACGTCAAACAGATAAATCAGATAATAGAGAAATCTGCCGATAATTATCGGCAATTTGATTTCATACAGATAAACCAGATAATAAAGAAATCCATCAATATTTATAGACATGCCACGTTGGTCCATCTGTTGTTTGTGGTTCATATCAATAAAATTCAGCTTCATGAAACATTGTGCAAAGTTTATACAATGTTTCAATGTATTTGTTAGACTTATAGTAGCACTTGAAAGCATATTTGTATTCAAATTAATTTTGCAAACAAATATCGGCTTACTTATCGGTTATCGACATCGGCACCTCTAAATTATTGGTTCATCTGTATCGGTTGAAAACAGGATTATCGTGCATCCCTACTTTAAAGTAACCCAGCAGGGTGTATTCACAATCAAGTTCTTGTACAAAGTTCATGAGATGACTTCAGTGTTGAATATAAACATACTTGTTTAATGAAGTGTTAATGAGTACAATCAGGACAAGCATTACAGAAAAGGTCAAATAAATGAACGTGTGAAGGTTCAACTAAAGGAAATGAAGTAAGTGCTTTGTGTTTTGTTTTGTTGTTTTTATGACACTGTACTGCCCCATATTGTTTTCATTTATTGTTTTTTATTATGTGGAGTACAGTGGACCATTGTTGAAATTGTATGCAATACTGAACCTTTTGAATGGCTGTTTCAAAGTCTGACCATGAAAGGATAGAGACAGTCAATAAGTGTGAATGCACTCAATGCATACAATTAAACTTTTAAAATGAATGCTAACTTTAATCTGTGTTTTCAAAGGCTGATGATTTTTTAATACCCATCCGATTGGCTTGTTGTAGATGAAGATGTTGGAAAAATAATTTAGCATTATTTTTGAGCGCCACAATGCTTGCCACATTGCAGAGGAAGAACGTGTGAAAAGTTTGACTCTAGCATTGTGTAAATGAGAGCCTTATTGAGTGGTCCTTTATCATCTTTAATCCCTCCTTGACTGCTAAATGTGCACTCTGACAAGTGCTTTCTCTGTTCCTGTAATAATGAGATTCCGTTTGTCTCTTATCAGCTCATCCTGTTTCCATTTTTGAATCAATTCAGCCTTGGTCACACTGAAGAAAAACAGAAGCTAATTATGTTTTCATCATCTTTTCAAAAAAGTGCGATAAGGTTTGTTTCACTTGTGTGTTTGAGTTATTCCAATTCGTCCAGTTTATGCCATTTTATAGACCGGCTGTAATTGTTTTTGTTTTTTTTGTTTTTTTCATCAGTCCAGTTAACGTTTTGTATGTGAATCCTGAACCCACTTCTTTAATATGTTTTTAGCTAATGAAAATGACCTACCTGCTAGAAGTGCAAAATCAAATGGGTTGCATCACATTTAATCTGTCGTGCAGTGGATTTAAAAAGCGGATTTAAAGTGGCGCTTCAACACATGATACATGATGGTTCCCAAAACTTCATATTTTGTCATCTTCAAACTATTCATGGGCAACACACCCTTTCTCACATAATGTTAAAATCCTGCCATATGCTCAAACTCTCTTCCTCGAAAGATAGTCTGGAGGATTTCGGAGACCTTCAAATTTTTCCTACAGTGCATGTTCAGTTAAGTTCAATGTAAACTGTGTTGACATGGAACTGCTTCCCCCTCATGAGGTGGTAAGTTTTCCAAACCTCTTCCAGTTGTCCAAAAATTGGATAACACTCAGAAATTACGGAGCTCAACTGTAATCTATTGTTTAAAAAAAATAACACGAATGCAAATGAAACACGGCAACACTTTGCCTGTATGAGTTCCGGACGTGTTATATCTACCTGTTTTGCATATATATAGTTCCCAGAATGCATTGTGTGCCATAGTTATTGAAGTTATAAGGATGTTAATCCTTGTCATATGTATTTGTGTTACCAGTAATTGAATTTGTGTCGTATTTAACACGCTTATGTTAGTCTTTGATTAAAAAAAAAAAAAAAAACTTTTGTTTTAAACAAACCATACTTAAGTTGTATGTTTACATTACTCATCTGAGGAGTGCTTGTGAAATTACAAATTTATATATTTGATTATGGCTGGCTGATTAATTGGTCCGACATTACAATTTATTTATTTTTTACTTTACAAAGTAGTCTCGTGGGCCGGATTAAACCACTTTGCGGGACTGATCCGGCCCGCCGGCCGTATGTTTGACACCCCTGGTCTAAACAAATGTACTTTTAGTTTTACTTTTACTTTTATGACAACATTATTAGCACCCTATTCCAGAGGAACTGAAGACAGTGTCCAAATACAAAGCACTAAAAATCCAAGTCCCAACATTACATAATGTGAACATCTGAAAGAAAGTAAAAAAATCACTGAATTCTCCCTACCCCCATCCCACGACATCAATACATTCTTCCGCTGTTGTAAGGAATCCCTCCCAAACGGCACACACTCTCTATGCCCCCATGCAATCAGACCGAAGGCTTTGCAGCATCAACATCTGCGCTGCCAGTTTCAGCAACGGCTGCTTCCACTAAGCTGTCAGAGCCCTGATCACAATGGCCTCGCCTCAACATTATTAATGTCTTTCTTGGGGAAAGACAATCTGTACTTGCACCGAAGTCAATGTACAAATGGACCTTCTAACACACTCGGGAACAATACCTGCACTTGTGTCACTTTCCTGACGTCCTGTTAAATCCTACTTAGAATATAGACCTTGTGTAAATCATGTGTATTGTGTTAACTGAAAGTCTGTTCTTGCACGGGTGTTTTTAAATACTTGTTAGCTGCATTAACAAAGAGTATCACCTCATTTGTGTAATTGTCATTTTCAATACCTTAAATTACTGTAGATAAATGTGTTGTATAAGTTAATGGTCTGTTTTAGTATCCTTTGAATAATTATGTATTATTAACTGGGTCTCTATGAAATTACATTTTGTTCTGCTGTATACTGAATAAGGACAAAGCTTGATTTAGATTTTGAAAGTTGTGCTTTGTGGATTTTGTGTCCCTCTATTAACCTTCGCTTGCAATCACTTGTTTTGCATTTGGCTCTGCCTGTTTAGCTTTACCTGCAAATCCTTGACAACTCTGACAACAGAATTTTATTTTGCACCTTTCGTCACTGCTGTAAAGCTTTTATTTGTCATCACTCAAAACTGTGAGTTCACTACTTGGTGAACTCAAGCCAAGAGTGTTGATCACGGTTTCTAATTCTTGTAATATGTTGTTTAGATGTTCAAGTGTTTAGCGATCTGAGTTTCTTGTATCTATTTTCCATTGTCAATGTAAATACACTTGTCAAGTGATACATTTCTGCAAAAAGACAAACTGAACACAGTATGTATGTAGTCGGCTGGATAGCTTATAAAAAAAAAAAAAAAAAACTTTTGTCAATGCAGTTGTGTAAGTCATCAATTATCCACTTAGAGTCAGCATCTTAATTTAACATGGAAAAACAGAAGAGCACAATTTAATTAGTTTATTGAATTTTTGCATCAGAAGAGTGCTGTCGTTCTTTTGAAAATTAAACTGTTGTTAATTTGTGGCTACTGAGACAAATTCTTTGGAGATTGTCCTTAATACTTGAAAACCTTGTAAATTAAGTCACAACAAAGATCACAGCCAAGTGAAAAGGTCCTTCAATACATTATTGAGAAGCCTTGGATTTAGCTCACCCCATAATGAGATCAGGAACGAGTGATTGTTGCAGCAGTGCCAATAAGAGCATGCTATGAAGCCAATTCAGAACACTATGAATGTCTATTTGTATTCAAATAAAAAAATAAAAGGATGATTTCTTGAAGGGTTTTTATACTTTTCTAAGTTTCACTGTAGCACTACAGGTTCATTTATTTTCACTACTGTATCTCACACTACATAAAACACATCTTTCACTGAGAGTGGGTGTGAAAAAGCACCAATGTTTGTGTTATTCATGTGGGAACAAGAATAGAAATGTGCTGTGACTTGGAAATAAGTCTTAATTTTCATATTGTTTCCTGTCCTATGATGTTGGGAAAATTCAGATGAAGTGATACAGCACTGTTTGTGTAACAAGCAAACTTTTGATTAAAGTTTACTTGTGAGACTTTTGAATCAATACCTGAACTTATGTTGCTTCCTAAATTTTATTTTCTTTTTGAACTTTTTTTTTTTTTTTTTAAAGTCATCTAGACAAATGTAACCTTTCCTTTTGTGAAATTGTTTGGAAAATGTATTGTTGCTTTTTATCTTCCATAAATATTAAGCATGTAAACATTCCCACACAGTGACAGAACATTTTTAGGAGTCAGAGCATATTACTGGAGATTCATTTGCGTGTTTTTCTGTTTACACATCAACAATACATGCCATTGCCATCATAATGTGTGTTTTCTATCCAGCAAATAAATAATCATTTGCATTTCAGTATTGCTTAGGTCTTGCTTGGTGTTTATTAATTTGTATTCGATTATTGATCTTGCCATTCTCCTTCTGAGAATCTACAATCAGCTCCTGTCCACTGTTAAAATGTTTCAGCAAGTCAAGTAAACAATCAAAATGGGAAATCGCTCAACTGTCCAGTTCCATTGAAAGCATTCATCCATTTTCTACCATACGGGTGACCTGGAACCGATCACAGCTGACTTGGGCCGAGAGGTCGGTTGCAAGCAAACTCCACACAGAAAGGAACAAACCTGCATCTTGTTTAATAAGATGCAGGCATACTCATACAGTCAACATAGTGAATAGTTCATTCAAAACAATACTTTTGCATGACATATTTTCTAAATTCAAGTTATTAAAAACCTACTTGCGGTCAACCATGTTCCAGCAATGTTTAATTGGCCTCAGCGTTAATGTTGTTTATGAAAATTTCTTGACATATGTATAGTGAATGACCTTTTCTTTTATTCTTTTTTTTGCTGATGTAAACTAGATGAAAGCTACATAAAAATGCATTTCCCAGGACTAAGATGATGATGAAATGTATCGACATTTTGAACAACGCATGGAAATGTCTGCCAGAGATGAGATCTGATCACAACTAATTTTGCTTGAAGAAGCAGCAGTTGAAGAGAGAAGCAGTCAGAATGTCATGGTAACGAAGTTATGTACTGTAGCCACTTTTATATTGAATGAAGCGGGTTGGAATAAATAATGCACGTTCAGAAGCGCGACCAAGTTGGAGACACATTAATATTCCAGTCATCCTGAAATCCTTACACACGTGAGCAGGATCAGTAATTAAATTAAAAATCTTTCTTATCAATTATTTAACTTGTCACTGCCATCATTCTTGTACTGTATATCAAAAATATCACTTTTCAAGAAACCCCAAGAACATCATTTTTTGTTGAGCATTTCATCATCAAGAGAGGAAGCCATTTTCAAGACGGTAACGACGGTAAATCATTTGATAACATACCCAGGCTACTAACCGATAGTATCAATTAGTGATTTTATTTTTTATTTTTTTAATTGACCACATTCGGACATAGCAGGTTTGTCAGTTTGTGTTAGTGTTTGGGTCATAATCAGCACTCACAATTCTCGTTCATATTAACGAGCAAGTCCCGAATAAACTCGATGAAACATTCTGTTTTGGGGGTTGTAGATTATTGCTGTATTTGTGATATTTGTAAGAAACCAATCCGCATCAAAATCGCTAAAGAATTAAATGAGTTATAATGAACTTATAGGAGCCAAACACACCCAAGATGATGGCTATAAGCTCCTCAATCAGCCAAGGCTTGCTCTAGAGCAGGGGTCTCCAAGTTCGGTCCTCGAAAGCCCCTATCCAGCCTGTTTTCCATGTCTCCGTCCTTCAACACAGCTGATTCTAATGATCAGCTAATCAGCAAGCTTTGCAGAAGCTTGATAATGATCCTGATCATGGATCAGGTGTGTTATAGTGGAGAGAAACATGGAAAACAGGCTGGATAGGGGCTTTCGAGGACCGAACTTGGAGACCCCTGCTCTAGATAATATTGATGGTCTCTGAGTAGCATGCAGGCTAACCCATCCAGCATTCAGGATGTTTGCCGTAAGGACTATTTACTGGTATTTTACAACACTAAAGTGTGAAATAAGCCGACCCAGATTCTGCTAATGGCAGGATCCTACTTAATGTACGCCATTTCAAATGAAAAAGAACAACTATTCCGTAGTTAGAGCAATGTGTATGCATTGTAATATAATAAATATAATTCAAATAATTGAATGTGAATCCAATTGTTCAAAAATTAGTGCTGTAAAGCTATTAAATTGTTTTTAATTGTTTTAACTAATTATCACACAAATTTCTGTAATTTATCGCATTTTTCTACTTCTGCTTCTCCTTTTTTGTTCAGAATATTTCATTGAGTAAAATCTTGGAATTAATTAATGTAAAATCATACAATAGAAAGTATATTATAATCAAAGACGGTTCTAAAAGCTTTCTTTGATCATTTAATTGAATGCTTCTGTTAAATACAAATAAAACAATCGAAATGGACTCAAATTTAAAGGTCATCTATTTTCTCATAGAAACAACAATTCTCAGAACTTCTAGCTTTCAGGTTTAGTTGTGCTCACAAGAAGCACACTTCAGAAGGATTGATTTGCGAGGCCCCATGGAGGAAACTTTGAGCACGATGTTTTTCTGAGATGATACGCCATAGACGTAAAACTAATATGCTCTTTGACAAACATCAAATAAAACTTAAAATAAGATTATACATATAGACTCTACATAAATCTTTTGATATGTAACCATTTCAATCACTGCTTTTTACTTTATTTTTTTTCCTGGTTGCACTATGAATGTGTTAGCAAGATTCTGTACATGTTTTTGACTTTATGCATTACACTTAAGCCCAATTCACACTGCCTGCAGTGCAGTGAGTCTGCGGTGCGAAACGGCTGCGGCGATGTGGAAGGTTTCCGCAAGCGTTCTATTTTTTCCGGACGCGGCATGCGGATTTTCATGAAGCTGAAGAAATGACACGAGCCGGACAGGAAGTCGGCCGTCTTGCATCAAGGTAAATCCGGTATAATTCCAAATAAAACCGTTTGCGAAATCGTTTTTGGGGAAGCTAGCTAACTACATAGCATGACATGAGTCGGACATTTAAGACAAAAAAACATGGCAAAATAACACTATTTAAACACAAAACGTACTTACTCTTGGTAGTAAAAGTCCCAGAAATAATGTCCAAAAAGCATATTGATGTGACAACAGGCAAGAGTGGCTATTGTTTACAAAATAGGACTCTACACGGTTGTTATCGTGTGAACTCAACTCTCCAGCGTGACCCCGCCGTGATCTTGTAGTCTGGAGGGTGCAGATTTCCAGACACGCAACGCACGCAGTGTGAATTGCGTACGGAAAACACACCGCGTCCTTTCCGCAGTCAATGAACCAAGACTGTGAACCGCACAGCAAACAATGACCATCCAGCCATGTTCCATCATCCTTTGTCATCATGTTGTGAATTAAGGTAATGATTTTGAGTCTTGTTATTTTCTTTAAAGTGACTGTCACTTTAATCACAATTGCTATGGTGACACAGTGCGGGTGGTAATGGAAAAAGTGATTCCAAAGATGCATGTATGTTTATTGCATAACATGATTGCAACACTGTTTGCTGTTATTCCAAACACAGCTAGAGAGACATTCATCCATCCATCCATCCATCCATCCATCCATCCATCCATTTTTTTAACCGCTTACTCCTCACAAGGGTCGCCGGGGTGCTGGAGCCTATCCCAGCTGGCTTCGGGCAGTAGGCGTGGTACACCCTGAACTGGTTGCCAGCCAATCGCAGGGCACACGGAGACGAACAACAACTCACAAGCACACAGAGGGACAATTCAGTGTTCAATCAACCTACCATGCATGTAATTGGAATGTGGGAGGAGACCGGAGTACCTGGAGAAGACCCATGCAGGCACAGAGAGAACATGCAAACTCCACCCAGGAAAGCCGAAGCCTTGACTCGCTCTTGCGTCCTCAGTACCGGGAGGCGGATGTGCTAACCACTCAAACACCGTGCCGAGAGACATTCAATGTATTTTCATTAAAAATGCACAGTGGATTCGCGTTTGTTGTAGTATTTTATTAATCAGAGTAGCTCTTTCGCAGTCCCAGCAAAGAAGTGTCAGTAATCTGCCGCGAGTCAAAAGATGTGGGCATCCGTCAATGTTCCATCAGTCGTCATTCACCAAAATGGAACTTCCGTCATTGACGGATTGCCAAATTTATTGACAGTTTGACAGAAACCCCCCTCTGTCCATGCTTAGTTTGTCTTTTCTTCTTCTTCTTCTTTCTTTCCTGTCAATCGTCAACAAAATGGCGGATTGGCTGACCTTCCGTCAATGTTGATGGAATGCCCACCTCTGGTGAGTTCTTGAACCAGGCTATGTCTAGTCCATGACCTCAGACCTGTTTGCTCTGGGAGATGCTGCCAGGTGCATAAAGCCACGATCTAGGATCATCATCACAAACCACCCCACTGTGATAAGTTGACAG
This sequence comes from Festucalex cinctus, assembly GCF_051991245.1. Classification (NCBI taxonomy): domain Eukaryota; kingdom Metazoa; phylum Chordata; class Actinopteri; order Syngnathiformes; family Syngnathidae; genus Festucalex; species Festucalex cinctus. The sequence goes on from NC_135414.1 coordinate 11,230,063, forward strand.
CTCACAGAATAAGGATAAGCAGAGTCTCTTTTAAATTTCAGAGGGTACGATTCATTTACTTGGTTGTCAATATGAATTTAAAAGGCTAAAATGCATTTAAAAGAATGATGGTGCAAATACATCACAAAAAAAAAATTTCTTTTATGACCATGTGTATTGAACATTGACCCTATAAACCATAAGTATGGCTCCTCTGCAATACACTTTAGCAGTAGCCAGCAGGGTACAAAGATCAGTGGGCAGGACAATTCAGTCACTATCACCTTATTGGATGACCTAAATAACAGTAAAAGATTCAGTCCAGTTAAACCTGAGAAATACAGGCTGACGAGGACATGCAACCAGTCTCTCAAAGTTGACTAGACAAAGATACTTCTCTACCACCACATTTTCAAAATGTCGATATTCATGGGAACAACTGCAGAAGTTCCTGCCTGCCTCTCTGCAGCAACAATCTGCTCTGGTGCCAACTGCCTTGTTGCAACTACTAAATCTAATGCAAATTTGAGTCTAGCGTTGAGCATCGTGCTCACTATCATGCTGGCTATTATTATGTTTACAATGGGCTGCGCTGTGGAAGCCAAAAAAGTTTGGGGGCACCTGAAGAGACCCTGGGGCATTGCTATCGGTTTCGTCTGCCAGTTCGGCATTATGCCTTTTACCGCTTTTGCTTTATCGGTTGCCTTCAACGTGTTGCCTCTTCAGGCCATTGTCATCATAATTCTGGGTTGCTGTCCTGGAGGCTCCGCTTCCAATATTATCTGCGTCTTGCTAGATGGAGATATGGACCTAAGGTAAGACGTCTCTCGTTCATTTGATAATCTAAAGTGTGTTGATGGTATGTTGGCTGAATCGAAGTAAATGACATTATCACCCATTCTCACTACACTGTTGGGTCAAAAAACAATCACAATGACTGTTTTCTGTTTGTAAAAGAAAATAAGTTTGTAGGTGTTAATTCCCATCTCTTCAGTATCAGTATGACAACGTGTTCCACCGCGCTGGCCTTGGGAATGATGCCACTATGTCTGCTCATATACACCTCCATCTGGACTTCTTCAGACAACATCCAAATACCATATTGGAGAATTGGTAAATACACAACTCTTGCAGACAGACAGATATGCTTTCTGAAGTTTTTTTTTTTTTTTTTTTTTTTTTTAAATGCCCGAGACATAAAGCAAGGGATTATCTTAATTTCACACACTTGTTTATACTACGTCAGGCTTGAGTAATATTTTGGTCCTACATAAACTGGGAGAATAAAAACCTGACAGACTTTGGGTTTTCTCAGGTATCACTCTTCTGGCCATGCTTTTACCAATCACTGCAGGAGTGTATATTAAACATAGGTGGCCGCACTTGGCTAAAAAGATCCTCAAGGTAGGAAGTTGCATTGTTTTTGCTCAAATAACTCTACAAAGTGATATGTACTGTTTATTTGTGTGTGTTCTGTCCAGGTTGGGACCATTTCAGGCTTTAGTTCCCTTATCATAATTGCCGTGGTTGGACATGTTCTTTACCAGTCTTCTTGGAATATTGACCCTTCCCTTTGGATCATCGGAACTATATACCCTTTTATTGGTTTCGGGATGGGTTTCCTTCTGGCCCGCTTTGTGGGTCAACCATGGTACAGGTACAGTGAAAGTTAATAATTTGGCATCATCACAAAATCTTTAATGTATGTACTTTTGTTTTCCTCAGGCCATATACACTGTTTTTCTGTTGTCTGTTATTATTAACTATTTATTTTTGGCAGGTGTCGAACAATTGCTGTGGAGACTGGCTTTCAGAACGCCCAGTTGTGTAACACCATTATCCAGCTGTCCTTCAGCCCAGCTGAACTGGAAATCATCTTTGCATTCCCCGTCATCTACAGCATCTTTCAGCTGGTGGTGTCTGTTCTGTCTGTCGGAGGTGAGCTATACAAGTGTGGACCAGGTTTGAAAACCAAATGTGGGTGAAAACATGACCCTTTAAGCGAGTCTGTCTGTGTTTTGTCTGTATGTGAAGAAGTGACAGAATTGAATTCAGGAAAATTTTAAGTGCCTTCACGACAATAAAATATGTATGTGGTCTGAAGCACTAGATAAGCTTTCTTTTTGATCACAAAGGTAGAGCTATTCATTGTACCTTTTTATAAATTAAGCCTTCAATTTTAAATTGCCCCAGTGGATGAATGTCTGGTGATTGAAAAGATGATGTTGAGATGATAGATTTAAAATTCTTATATTTTGCTCCACAGGATACCAGGCGTATAAAAAGTGTAGTGGTCTGGGATCGGCTGAAACAGACAGTGAATCTCCATCACAGCAAGATGGCTATGAAGAACAAGCAAAATAGGCATGATGACAAGTGAAAAATAGTGCCTAAATAATGACTGGTTGATAAAGGAAAATATGATATGGATAATGGCTCAGCATTGTTCATTCGGTAGTCTTACCGATTCGATCTTCATTATCATTGATCTCTCTTTTGTGTGTGTGTGCGTGCGTGCGTGTGTGCGTGTGCACCCTCGGCTACCAGCGAGCACTGTGTACCATAGAAACTTCATTTGCTATATCTATTTTTTTAAACAGTTACCACCATCTCAATCCATAAAATATTTCTTGTTCACTAAGCCTGTAGAGATTTGGAAAATGATGTAAGTTTAGACATTAGGCATCGTATGCACACTTATTAACTCTTCTGAGGTTTGTCTTTCAGATCAAAGTGCCTTCTCTTGAAATCTAAAATAATGAGGAGGGAAGGAGGGGAAAATTCCAAAAACGGACCAGACATGCCAGTCTTTTAACATCAGATGTAGCCTCTATTTCAAGTACAATCTGTTGTGTTGTGGTTATATGGAGCACATGCTGAGATGAAGCCCAACAGAAAATCACCTGGGATTTTCGACAAAAGGTATGAGGTATGGGCAAAAGCACACTTATTTAGGGAAGAAAAATATGTGGTCACATAATTTGCATGGTGATCTCACCTTTAGCTTCTTCATTGTGGCATCCCTTTCTCACTTGCACATTCCCTTGGTTTCCATGGAAACAAGGAATCTACTCCTCCTGCCTCCTTTCAAAGTGCTGCAGCCTTACAGCAGTTTGAACCAGCCCCTGCCACACTTTTCTTAGAATGCGCCACTGTCACATTTGCATAGACTTCACGCATACAGTAATAAATAGAACCATCAGAACATCACTAATAACTTGAATATCAAACGTATGCCGTGTCCCTCATGGAAGAGTTGACATCCATTGAATAAAATCCTCCCACACTAAACCATGTCTGTGGTATTTAATGTTTTGAAGTCTTAAAAAAAAAAAAAAAAAAAACTGCATTAAATTTCATGAAATGCATGCATTAGATCAGGACTAAGATTTTGGTGTCTGCAAGTTCCTTTTATAAAATTTGACAATAAACGTACAAAATTACAACAGCGTATTAGGGTCATGTATAAATATAAATATTTTTATTTTTTTTTATTTATTTTTTTTGGGGGGGGGAATATTTAGAGAAAAATCTCACAAATTTGTCACTTTATAAAGTGGTAAATTTGCAATGAAAAAACTCGTAAATTTGCGACTTTTAAAGTGGCAAATTTGTGAGAGAAAAAAAAATGAAAATTTGCTGCTATAAAGTGGCAGATTTGTGGGAAAAAAACTCAGAAACTTGCAAGAAATACACGTAACATAGCTATAGTCTGGACAAGGTACTGGCTTTTGTCTACCAGGAGCAAACGTAAGGATTGGTTGGTGGTTAAAGGAACACGCTTTATAAAATGAAAAGGCAGGATGGAGACGGATTTCGTCTTATTTTAAACTTTACTCGTCATTCACGACAGCTAGAGCAATAACACTTCCTGATCCCCTTCAGCTGACCAATCAGAAGCTAGCATACTTTAGGTAAATGCAAGTGAGTGATGAAGAACAGCAGATTCGACACATCAACTTAGCTATTTGTACAAAATAATACCAAAATGTAGAATGTGTAAATAATAATTCTGGAAACATAAATGTACAAGTACATATATATTTTGACAATTAACTTACATGCTTCATCCTCAGGGTGTGGACCTTTGCAAAGGGAAGCGTCTTTGTCGCTGGCAGTAACGCTTCAAAGTGTGAATGCTTTACATGGTATGATTAATCTCTGCTAAAGCAATTACCGGGACTCTCTCCTTATTTCAGAACTCAACCAAGTATTGGCACAAACATCCAAGTACCGTAATTTTACACACTATAAGACGCACCTAAGAGCCTTCAATTTTTTCAAAAGCTGACCATGCGCCTTATAATCCAGTGCGCCTTATATATGGATCAATATTGAGCCGCAACAGGTCTCGCTGCCAAGACGCTATCGTGACCCTGCACGATCGGTGACGTTCATGCGCAGAAGATCGCGCCATCTTGGATCGCTAGCTAATACTAATACTTTACCTCAGAGAAAATAATAAAACAGCTGTTTATTCATTTTGGAGTTGTCAGAAAGCTGGTTTGTAATCTATTAATAAAGTTTGACTGACCTATCTGACTGTTTTGTTGACATTCCCTTTAACGCAGCACCATCTAATGGCTACATAACGTAACCCCAGCCTCTACTGTAGCACCTTATATATGGAAAAAGTTTTAAAATATGTCATTCATTGAAGGTGCGCCTTATAATGCGGTGCACCTTATAGTGCAGAAAATGCTGTAGTATTTCTCGTCAGTTTTTTTCTAGCAAATTTTCCACTTTAAAAAGTCACAAATTTGCCACTTTTATGATATTTTTTTTTTTTCTCAGAATATTGCCCCCTTCTAAAAAACAAATATACATTTATATGTGGCCCTAATACGTCGTCGTACAAAATGATGCATGATTTCAGTCATTTCAGTCATGTTTTTTCAAGGTGGAGAGTTTATTTAAAACATTTTCAACAACTGCCTAAACCATACGAACTACCTTATCAAATCATTAAGCATTGCAAGACAGGAAAATCTTCTAAAACTATTAAATGAAGCCAGTCATATTGATCATTCCATATCGACACTTGCTAGACTTCATTGAATCTGATGGTAAATTCAAGCTAAATTCACATTGGCATGATGTAAATGGTGAATATATCTGCTTATGTGAACACTGAAAACAGACCACATATAAACAAACTGTAATAACGTTAAACATACACGAAGACTAATCCAACAACACTAGCGCTGCGCCAAAGCTTCATTTCACACCTTGCTCCTATAGCGTTGGAGAATAATTCCCACATGCATCATCGATCTTGGTAACAACTGGCTTTACTGGAAACTAATAGAACAACTGTTGCATTGAAACAGCTCCTCCGAAATTTATTGAGCCAGGTTGTAGTGCGGCACACAGTAAAAGCAAGATGCAAAGTAGCTCACGATGACCTGTGGTTCTCAAAGTCAGCAAACACCACAACTAAACTTTATTTAGATTTTCTTGCGTCATCCAAATAAGCCACCAGCTGCTTTTCTCACTTGCTTCTGTGACTACAACAGAGCTTTGATCTACTGTAACCCTTGTCCAGCCACTTCTGATTTACTGAGTGCACTGCGTGTGGGAGGGTGGGCATAGGCATACACATCGAATATTCACAGGGGACTTTCCAGCAGACGAAACTTGCTGATGATTCTTGGCTGCAAGTATATATTTGCTTTCATGTACATTTCCCAAAAGGGGAAGAATTTCTGAGACAATACAATATAAAAGCGAAGGTAAAGAAAGCTGCAGAGTAAATGAGGCTGAACCTCCTCACACATGGGAGCAGTCCAAAGGTTGACTTTTATGAATTCAGTCGGTTTTATAAGATATATGTAATACGTTTGCTGCATGATAGTGAAGTTCAGTCCATATGAATATATTAAATATAGTCTAGATCAGGGGTGTCCAAACTACGGCCCGGGGGCCATTTGCGGCCCATCGTCCATTTTTTCGTGGCCCGCGACATATGCTAAAAATGGCATTTGACTCAGTTCAAATAAAATAAAAACAAAAATGTTTGGAGATGGTCAAAGTAAGAAGGGAGGGTGTCGAAAAACACAGGTGCTATTAAAGGTTATTTTACTTAACTAAAACTAACGAAAAAACAAAAATTCAAAAAACTATTTCGTTAACGAATTAAAACAAAAAAGAAGGTACTTTAAAAATGAAAAACTAACTGAAACTACATTTTATGTTTATAAAACTAACTAAAATAAAACTATAATTATAGCAAAAATGTCCTTCGGTTTAGTCTTTGGTAATTAATTTAATGCATGAGCCTTTTAGTAGATTTATTTTGATATAAACCGGAATAATGACGTCGCGCCCATGGTGTTTTTTAAATGTTGCACACGAGTAATACACACTTAAAAAAAACTAAATAAAAAAAATAAAAAGAAATACTGAAGCTAACTAAACTAAAACTAAGCGTTTATTAAGTAACTAAAATTATTATTTTTTTTAAACTAACAGAACCACCCTGAAAAGTAATTAAAAATAACTAAATTTAAAAAAAACAAAACTCAAAACAAAATAAAAACTAAAATGAAAAATTCCAAAACTATATTAACCCTACTGCCATATTACAAATTTATATACTGTAGCATTTTTCTAAATATGCAAAAGCACAAATAAATTATTTATACAATTTTTAAGACTAAACACAATTTCTCTTCATAACATTATGTGGCCCTTGCGTCCTGATTTTCTGTATGTGGCCCTCAAATGAAAAAGTTTGGTCTACATGAAAATGATCAGCACAGGGTTAGAAACTCGATAGTGTCAAAACGATCAAAGAAAAAAAGGAATCCAATAATTAAATATCATCTTTTATATGCACATGGAATATGATTAGCAAATGTAATGTAAATGTGTTTTATTATTATTAAAGGAGACATATTCTGTAAATCAGTCATATTTTATCTGTTGACTCAAACTCACCCATAATCTTAATGACATTAATCCTGAAAATATATGGATCCTTTTTATGCAAGTTTTCCACAAATTATTAACTGATAACATGTCTGTGACATGCTTTCATCAAAATACCCCAAATATCAAGAATGACAGAACACGTTTACCCTTTCATTCGATGTACAGCCTGTTAAAATGAGCCCGTTAAAGCCCACGAGGGCGAACATTTGCGACGCTTGCGAATGTCAATTTCACCTTGGAGTTCGTTCAAGGTCGCAACATTTCCAAATCATTCGCCCAATGTTTTTTACGTTTTTCTTTGTCGCAAGGCAATTTGGAACATGTTCAAGGCAGCAAACGATTTCTGGTTGGATGAAACTGGTGCTGTAAATCCTTGTTGTAGTGTAAGGAAGTCGAATGCTAAACTAGCTATAGCTACGTAACAACTTGTTCCATTTCTCCTTCTATTGTTATTCTTTTGACAGTTAGACAGTTTTGCTGCATTACCGCGGGTGGAAAGAATGTAGTAATGCACAGAAAGACGCACCAGACTATAAGCTGCAGGACCAGCCAAACTATGAAGAAAAAATGGGACTTATAGGCCAAAAAAAACAAAAACAAAAAAACAGTACTTGTGCTGAAGTGACAGCGCCGAGTCTAAAGATAATGTGAGCCTCCATAAAGACAACAAAAACATCACCCAGCCGTGGAATATCACTTGCCCATTGGATAATGCAATGGCAGGTCTATATTTACCTTTGTGTATTGTGCACATTAACTGGCTTGTGACCATAATTCATAAAAAGCTGAGATAAAAGTTTTAATTGGTTGTTTAATTTCATATTTGAAAGGTGGACAGTCACTCCAGAGACCCAACGATTTCAAAGTTCACCACCCATTCTCTGAATTGTTCCATAATATGGTCCTTAAAAAAAAGAAAAAAAAAAAAAAAAGTTAAAGGTCACTAAATATGCAATTCCAAATAGTTTTAATTTTATTATGTGTAATAAAAATGTTTTGGCTTATTGGCTGGAAGAAATCATTGGATTCTACTGCCTTGTAATGAGGTGTACAGGGTCCATTTTCAACACCCACTTAAGTTACCAAAAACGACTCCTCTCCTGTAAATGACAACAGGAGAAGTAGAAACTGGGGAGCTGGTGGGTGGTTGCTTCTTAGTACTTTTACTTCCTTACTTTTTTTTTTTTTTATTTAAATGATGGCACATTATGAATAACAATGGCAAGGATGCAGACATCCTGGTAAAACGATACCTAAATCACTGTCATTCAGGAACTTGATAATGTAAATGTTTACCTTCAAATAAATGACCAAATTGTCACATATAAATTACAATATGTATAATGAATTCAATTCAAAAAAAAAAAAAAAGAAGATATTTTGAAGCAATTTTTGTTGTGTTGTGGTGTTGTGGGAACAAAGGACATCTGCTGTTGTTTGTCTTTAAATGAAAAAAAAAAAAAAATCTCTCCAATGGAGGAGCATAACCTCAGGCAAGATTTAGTGACAACACTGACAACTGTGCTGAGACATGGATTGCTTCATCTCAGCAACTCGCCAAACTTCACCTTCGCAGAACAATCCATTCCATTTGTTAAAGACAATTACTACTTTTTCAATGACTCAACAGTTAAGTTAGTCACAGTGAGCAAAGACAGCTTTACTTTTCAACAGGTTTGTCAGGACTTTGTAATAGGTTACAGGTTAAATCATCATTGTGTTATTTTTGTTGTGTTTATACTGATGTGACGAGAATTTTCTTGAAATAGAATAGAACTGAACAATACACTGGCAAGAGGAAGTACGTGAAATACTTGTACTTCATCGTCATGGTTGGGGAATTCAGTTCCAGAAAAAAAATAAAAAAAATAAATAAAAAAAAACTGAAACAGTTTGGCTTTAGCCACAGGTGCTTCTACTCAACGGATGGAAATCTGCTTGTGTACCTGCCAGTAGTTAGCTAATTTGAAGTCCAATCAATGTGTTGGTTAAAGCCTATAAAAACACACATCAGTTTTGAGTTTTCTATTCCTAACTGTGAAATATTGTGGTGAGGGAACATGTTTTGGGGCTGCTTCTCACCTCAGGGCCTGGACACATTGCTATCATTGACAAGAAAAAGTCATCATAAAGTTTAAGTTGAAATTTTGTTGGAAAACTAAAGACCCTAAAGGTTTTGTAAATACAAACGGTCCAAAATGCCTCTTGAACATTGTGCAGGTCTAGTGATGGTATTAGTTGTTGTGACTTAGATGAGGATTAGATCACGATTTACGGCCAATTTGTTAGGAAATCCGAGAATGAAAGGGGAAAAGAAGAATTTCAAGCTAAATGTACTTCATTACTTTTCCAACAAAATGAGAAAAGTTTTCACGGTGACAGTTAATCAGCTAGATTTTTTTTATTATTTTTTTAAGTGTCTTTCTTTAAAATGTTTTATAAATGTCACACCAAGACTGCTTTGACAGTGCGAGTTTTCAAGTTGAGCTTGTTCTTTTTTCCTTCTAACTTACTGTCAGTTTCCTTTCTGTGTTTCACAAGAAGAAGTTTCTTGCAGAGCTGTGCCCTCACATGTCACTAATTCCTGGTGTCATACACTTTCATCTCAGCCTTCTGTTCCAAGGCACTGTAAGGAGACAGTGAAGAACAAAGGCGGGAGATCAATGAATTTAGTGACCCAACTGTCAAAGTTCTCAACCTTTGCCATTGGAAAAAAGCTTAACAATTTTCTTTTAATCATTAAAAGAAGACACTATCAAAGTCGCAGGGTCGCGCGCTATTTTTTTAAGTTCTCGATACTTCCAACCTTTCAGCTCTTGCTAGTTGATTTTTTTTTTGCAGAATTTATACAGCTGTAATAGCATTAGTGTCCTGTTCATTCTGTTGCATCTGTGTTGACTCGCAATGTTTACTAATGCATGAAAATGCTATTCGTTCAACCTGTCACTGCAGTGAGTGGTCTATAACCTACAGGATAATTTGCACACTAATAGAGGTCGCTGACACCAGTATAGTCAATGCAACTGTCAACATTGCAAATATTTGACAGACTGCCATACTTACTTTGACGCAAGCTATCTTATCCTCAAAAACAGTAGGCCTATGAACTATTATAGGTATTTGCAGCATATGTGTAAAGTATTAGTGATGATTTGCTGAAGGTGTCTTTCTTGATGTGCTGTGTTCAGGCACTTTTCGTGGAGGACAGCTTCACCAACGGCTTTCACATACTAGAAATACGTTTCCCGGTTTATAAAATGACACACCTGCACGTTCGCATACACATTGATCAATCCCACTGTGAGATCGTGCGATGTCACCATGGAGATCGAAAAATTTGGGGGGACTAGGCAATCGCCCTGTGGCCGCCACAGGGTGCACTGCCCCTGAGTACAATTCAGCCGACGCAAGCTAACTTTTAGTGGAGAAAACACAAATCTCCCGCATATCTGGAACTAGCCAATCAGATGAAAGCTGTTTTCCAGAACAGAGACCCAATCGGAGAAAAGGTCATTTACATATTCAATATATCTTTTTTTATTTTTATTTTACTGTAAGAATTCAAAATCACAGGAAAATAAGGACATCCTGTTCATTTTTAACCCAAATTAAACCAGATAAAAGATGTTTATGTCATTTATCACCTTGCCATTTAAGCACCTCTGAGTGGAGCAGCCGTAGAATGTGGGTGTTCCCTGTCAAATCTGACCTTCCATGTATTCGCTCGGCACCTTAATCCCATTTCCTCTTACGTGCTTCAGATGCTGTCGGGAAGGTTAAACATTATGTTCACTTATGTAATATATATGCAACAGGGACTAGTAGTTTTGGAAAAACAGGCACTCAAAACACCAATGGTATATTGACTTTGGGGCTTAGCTCTCTGGAGATAGCAATCAACCCCATGCCTTACTGGTCTTATTAAAAAAAAAAAATAAAATAAAAAAAAAAAAAAAAATATATATATATATATATATATATATATATATATATATATATATATATATATATATATATATATATATATATATATATTTGTATTCAGTTGGTCAAAGAGTGTTTAAAGCGTTTAGTTAGTATATTTAACGTCAATTTATATTTGTGTTAGTGAGATGATTTGACTTGACTTAAACTGATTTTTTATTTTTTATTTTTTTGCTGTTTGTTTTTGATGCTCGCCTATTACAACGGCGTTTTAGGGCTACGTATAAAATCAAATTTTGCGACATTTTAAAAGTGGAAAATTTGTGAGAAAAAAACAAACTTGGATATTTGTGGCATTAAAATTCACAAATTTCGGAGATGATGACATGTACCGAAGGAGGAAGAGGAGGTAACTGGCAAACTTAAATCCACTCTCTATTCATAAAAATATTAAAGAAATTTACAAATGCAAAAACATTGCATCTGTCCATTTTGTTGTACCTTCCTGGAGGACAAAAGCCAGCATCTCATCCAGACTCCTATGATTTTTCCTCCAAAAAAGGCTTTTCTTTTCTGCAGTGCCCCTCCAAAGATATATGATTAATCTCTGCTAAAGCAATACTACCTCCATGTTTGAAAACACAACTGAAAAATTTTGCAACTTGTTCCACCATAGGCATTTTGCACAATTGGGAATTGTGACTTGGCACAAAAATCCAAGTAGGCTATGCGTAGTTCTCGCAAGTTTCTGAGTTTATTCTTGCAAATTTGCAAGTTTATTTCTCGTAAATTTATGTTTTTTTTCTTGCACATTTTCCACTTTATAATGCCACAAATCTGTGAAATTTTTCTCATAAATTTATGATTTTTTTTTTCTCGAAAAAATATATATTATATGTGGCCCTAAACACCTATAAAGAGAAGCAATTCTGCTTTCAACATATTCATGGCTGGCATAAAAGACAAGTCTTTGGATATTTTTTATTTTTTTGCTGTTTTCACATTCTTTGACAGTTTATGTGCAAAGGGTGTGTCAGAAGTCGAGATGGTAGAATAAGAGTAAAGTGTGCAAATCAAGCTGCGTAAAAAAAAAAAAAAAAAAAAAAAAAAAGGGCTCACGCACAAATTGGAGAATGGCCAAAATGAAGAGAGAACAGGAAAGTGTTTGCAGAGAGAGCATTGAATTAATTGCTCTCCCCCCCAAAAAACAAAACACAAATCCTCACAATATGGCCTTTACATGAACATTCTACTGGATTTTTGGATGTTGATGCCCATTCAAATGAAGAAGTCATTACCTCTGCCAAGGAGGCAATATTTTTGTTTGAGAGTGTGTTTGCAGGCCAGTTACGTAAACCGTCGTTTTCTTTCCAACTCAATCGATCATTCGTTCTGTGCTCCGAGTGTTTCAGATGCATTTTCAGATGTGAGGATACATAGGTGCAAGCTTGACACAACAAACATATATGCTTTTGTCCATTTTCACCATCAGATTATACTCATTCACTATTCCTTTAGCCCGTTTCTTCTTTTCCTCATTGTGATGAGGCGATGTCACCTTGACATGGAGGAAGAAACATCCTGCATTTCTTCTGCCATTCTATTTATGGACTGACCTGCGGGTCGCAGGAAATACCCAATAGGGATGGACTCGCAGAAGAGTGTCTACCTTTATCTAATTATATGACAAGTTCAAGGGAGGGAGTTGGTGCTGCACCATGAGCCCCTCATGGTGCCTAATATCCTATTCCTTTTCATATTCAAGCTTTTTGTTCAAAGCAGTTCTTTAATACTCTCTGCACCCGTTATCACCCTGGCAATAGGAAAGAAGGACACAGTAGAAATGGTATCAAGCAGGAGAGAAGAGCTGCGTAGTTAAGGAGCATGAGGTTGCTATATCCAATAAAAAGAAGATTTGCAAGGGCAATTTAGATTTTGATCATTTTCTTTTCACATCATAAGCAAAATGAGTAAATAAATAAAACTGGGGAGTGTCAGGGGGATCCTCAAAATGGTCTAGATTCTGTTTTATTTATATTTGGAATTTAACAGGTTTTTGTGTGGTGACAATGTTGGTGTTCAACTTGGCCATCTGATTTTCTTCCTCCCCCAGCTCTAAATACAACATATAATAATAAAATATGATTGAACTTAACTTGACTTCAGAAGTGTATATCAAACTTGTAGCCCTTCACACTAATCAGAAGCCAAGAAGTACAGCTCAGTTTCAAAAAAGTTGGTGACCCAAGTTCTATAGGTTTGACTATACCAGGAGCACTCCCACAGCCGTGCCTGACTGGCCAGGAAACATGCACCAATGGGAAATTGCTACAAAAGTTCAGGTGTCCACTATTGACTGATATGGGGAGAAGAGACACAAATTATTATTCGTTTGTGGTCAATCACACCATGCACCTGAGAAGGAATGAGAACGGCTTAACATCTTTATTATGTCGAAAGTGAGAATTTGACTGGGAGATAGATGGGCCTTGAGTTTTATTTTTTTATGTGAGAAAGGTATAATACCTCATCTGAGACTGCAAAAATGCTTTCATTTATTGACAATTTGATTTGCTCACCACCTGTATGATTAAACTGTCGGTTGCGTTTAGCACCATAGAAATCATATCATCCACTGGAAAGCCATTCATATAATAATCCATCCATCCATCCATTTTCTTGACCGCTTATTCCTCACAAGGGTCGCGGGGGCTGCTGGCGCCTATCTCAGCTGGCTCTGGGCAGTAGGCGGGGGACACCCTGGACTGGTTGCCAACCAATCGCAGGGCACACAGAGACGAACAACCATCCACACTCACAAGCACACCTAGGGACAATTCAGAGCACCCAATTAACCTGCCATGCATGTCTTTGGCATGTGGGAGGAGACCGGAGTACCCGGAGAAGACCCACGCGGGCACGGGGAGAACATGCAAACTCCACCCAGGAAGGTCCGAGCCTGGACTCGAACCGGAGACCTCAGAACTGGGAAGCGGACGTGCTACATTCATATAATAATATATCTTAAAATGAAATTGCTTTAGTAGCAAAAGCATTATAATGACCTTCATGTTTCTTATGTATTGTTGAAAAAGACCAAACTATTAATTTACTTGCTTGAAAAACCATATTTACAATGCAATAAAAATAAATTTTAGAAAGTAAGAACATAGCTGACCTATATAAAATGAAACAGAACTGCATGAGAGGAGCATGAATGAGAGGCTAATATAAATAAAAAGCGTGTATCCCCCATCATCAAGGTAAAACATCAAACATAAGTGGATGCGTACCATACCATTTTGTATGCATTTTCTTTTTGACCCTTCCACTTGACTGGAGAGCAGTTTGGCTACAATCTCCATATTTTAGTTACCTCCTCGTTTTATGAAAGGTCATCCTCAGCCGCTGCGGAATGCCACAGATGAGTGCTGAGGCTGCGTCGTTGAGCAAGTGTCACGAAGGGTCAGTCACCCATTTACCCACACTAACATATTTGGGAAACAGATTGGCACAAAAAACAGCATATGTCATTTTTAAATCTGAGTATTACAGTCAATGTTTACGCCCATATGCAGTATAACGTCAATATTTATCATCACAGTAACATAGGTAACTGTAAACACTCATACACACTCAGTTAAAAAAAACAAGTAATAATGTAAATATGCTTTAAGATTAATTTTTAGATCTGTAAATGTACTTGTGTGTTATGATTAGTAAAAAAATTTTTTTGATCATTCCAATATAAGTTGACTGAGCAAGACTGTATGACTTGACTCGACTTGCTTGATTTGTTTTTCCAGAATTGCTTAAATTTTGAAGATTATGACTTGAAACCCACTTGCAACTGGCACAGATGTTACTTACTCACACCTCTGCTATTTACTGTAAACTGTCTTTCTTTATTCTCCTTCCCTAGCGTAGTGTTTTAAGACACAGAGACTTATTACTGAAACAGACCCTAACAGTTAATAAAATAAATATGCATACTACTTATTAAATTGACAGTCAGTAATATTTAGCGCCATCTAGTGGTGAACTGTGGTGAAAGTAAGCTGCCCAGCCGGACGAACGCCTTTGCGACCCTCAAATCCAGACTTTCCACATCTTGGACCAACACTGAGATCATCTGTAAGTGCAACTTTTTAGACATTAACCAGAATGTAAAAATTGGTGCCTCCAATTGGGTTAAACAATTTGTGGATCCCATGTTGGTTAGAGTAAGAAATCCATCACCTCGGTTAAGACCGTTTCTCTTTTCTTGTTTTTGTTTTCTTTGATTATTTTATCATTTTAGTTCTTGTTTTATTTCCAATTAAAGTAGTAATTTTGCTTCTTTTAAGTTCCAAGATTTTCCCACATCGGTTAGAAAATAAAGATGCACAAAAATCAAAACCTGATTTGTTTACTGTGTATGTCTATGTTTTGTCAATTTATAGTAACCTCTTAACCTCGCAATAGCCAGGTACCTCTCCACAGTAATTTGGTCGGGAAAACATTCTGTACAATAATTCGAGCTGATTGGACGATGCGACATTCTACACGTTTGTTTTAACCAATCACGGAAAATTTCGTGTTCGTCCTTGTCGACGGGGGGAAAGCACGAACATCTTACCAGCTAGAAATGCACGAAGCAACTCTTACTGTTCAACATTCAACAAGGAAACAGTGAGTAATTCTACGAGAACAGAATTAATTGTAGCATCCATTCGTCCATGTTAGGTTTGTTTGTTAGCTGGCGTCGGCGCTGGCTTCCTGGTTTCGTCACAGTTGCATATCCCGCCCACAAACACAAAATCGCTCTGTGATTGGTCCGAACCACGGTGGTTATCTGCGGGAGCGGTACAAGATGTATTCTCCGGAGTTTGTCAACTCACAAATACCACGAGAATTCATCTTGCGAGAGCAAGGTTAGTAACCTCTAAACTGAACAAAGAACTCACAAATTTGTAAAACGGGTACAACCTTCATTTTAATGACTGATTCAACGAAGTTCTCATCTATTATCCTGATGAAATGATCAAAAATAGATGTGGCGCTCCGCAGGCGAGCTCAGAATTAATTTAAATATTAAGTTTGAGTCCCCTTCAATTAACGAGTCAATTGATTATTAATTTAATAATTATTAATTTAATAATTAATTGGACAAATTTCCCTGACACACGCCAGATTCTCTCGAGTCAGTGTAATATTGTCAGCGTCAGTCTCGTTACCATGCCACCTCAGAAATGATGCCGGCTTTTGCAAAAGCTTCAACATTAGTGCAAGCAGACACGTTTACCCCAAGCATGCAAAATCCATTCACAAATTATTACATAAACTCTAGCAGTTCCATAAAGCGAAACCAGAGAGCACCAAGACGTCCTACTGTATCTTATATACAGGAAACCCGGCCCATGATTGAGTACTGACAGGTATGAGAACCCAATAGACTCATATCATCTTTCAGTTGAGTTTTTAAGAGTTCTCATGCCTGTCAGTCCCCAACCAGGGCCGGATTTCCTGTGTATAAGCAATATGTCGGCACTGCTCCGCTGTTCCCACACACACAGTCAAGCGAAGCGCTTACCGAAGTCGCATAACAACATTTACAAATTTTGGAACTCGGTGCACACGAAAGGCGTACTTCACTATTAGGCACGCCATTATTATTATTTATTTATTTATTCATTTTTTGTTTAAGAAAATTTAAACTCGGTGCACACGAAAGGCGTACTTCACTATTAGGCACGGCATCATTTTTTTTATTTATTTATTTTTTTTTGTTTAAGAAAATTTAAGACTATTAAGTGCGCCTTATAATCGTGAAAATACGGTGGTTTCTTGCCGCTCGTCAGCCAATCCAGCCTATGGCTGCGACTAATTCATGCTAACCGTTTTTGTTAGCTGCTCCGGTTAAATCCGGCTCACTCGACCTTTCAGTTTCACACTGGCTGCCAAATCGCTCGCCGAGATGCTCGTTCACTCAGGCAAAATAAGAATTGGTGGTAGGCTTGCAAAGTGTGGTCTCTCTGAGCCACCGTAGTGTACATGCTTTTAAATGCATGCGCTCGAGCTGCTTTCTAGTGGTCATTTGTTACACACTGTACCTTTAAGATTGTCACTTTTACAAAGTTGTCTGTTCACTTGCATTGCGTGCACAAGTGTGTATGCCAAATATAGAGGTTTATGCATAAACTTTAGGAATTTTTTTGCTAAAAGTTGAGTGTGACAAGGAATAGTGGGTGTAGCATTGAAGATCAAATGCAGCATACTCGATTGGGACAGGTCGTGGCAGGGGAAAGAACATAACAGCTCCACTGCTATATGCTGTATTATGTTGATAAAAGGCAACCTGACATTGACTGGAGGGGGTTCTTCAAGCGGTGAGTCAAGGATGAAACTCCCTCTCTGTAAAAAAAAAAAAAAAAAAAAAGCAAGAAAAATAAGGAGAAGTAACTGCCTCAGTCAAGAATACCAAATGTGGATCTATAATTGACTTAATATGCAGTGCCAGAATTCTTAAAAACATGCATAGCAACAAGTCTTAGACCTGCCTCGAGTGTGCTCACACATTTTTAACGATACAATTATGGAGTCAACAAGCTAATGACATGAGTGTTTATTTTGGAGGGATGTGGCAAATTAATTAAAATCATCTGGGAGCAGACAGGGTCATCATCAAGGTCATTAAAAAAATCAGCCATCAAAAAAGTAGATGCTGCATAATATTTTAATGATCAGAGATGTGCTGTGGCGCAAACATGAGACTTGGTTATCGGTTATAAGCCACTCAAGCTCGTGGGAATCTTGTTTTAGATCTAGGACAGGCAGTGTTTCTCATATTACAATATCTTAAAGAGAAAAGCAGACCATTCTTCCCAAAGTGGAGTTTCAGAGCGGTGTCTAACAGAATAACTTGTTCAAATCCACTTCAGGTCAGTACTGCCGCAGGAGAATACAATTCTAAAGGTTCCTTGTTGCCGTCACTATTTATAGCTCTCCAGACAGGCTTTGTGTGGTTGTGGCTCCGACAGGAAAGGGACCATTTGAATGCAGGGACGAACTCAGGCCAACTGCAAAGAGATTTTGCATATTCATTGTCCAGAACGGAACATTTGGGGCATTTCTCTGTTATACTGATTTCCACACTCGTGTTAATGTTCCAACACAATCAAATGATTGGCTCATCTTATGTCCCAGTGAAGTACTATATGAAAGGTCAAGTGACACATTAAGAGTTAATTAACCTGACCTTAGCACATGGTGCCAAAGTTTAAATATTAATAAATGACGGGGGAGGGGGGGGGGGGGGGGGGGGGGTCATGATCCTGATTTCAGGTGACACGTATCCAATATGGCTGTTTTACACTGACAAAACACATGAAACAAGTTGCATTGCTCACAACTCCACCACTGGGCAGCGACAACACAAAAGGGTTAGCCTAACCCTAAACATGTTGAATAAATAATACAAATATTAAATGGTAAAAGGCTTTAGATGATACCGCGATTCCATATGTTTTTCTGTCTTTCTCTTTATGCTACCATGAGGCACATCCAAATTGTGCCATTTAAACCATGAAGTGTAAACTCAGCCTTAGGCTA
Source organism: Festucalex cinctus (assembly GCF_051991245.1). Classification (NCBI taxonomy): domain Eukaryota; kingdom Metazoa; phylum Chordata; class Actinopteri; order Syngnathiformes; family Syngnathidae; genus Festucalex; species Festucalex cinctus. The sequence goes on from NC_135414.1 coordinate 11,248,489, forward strand.
TGCTCACACTGCAGGTCCAATCTGACTCTTTTGCTCAATGTTTTATCGATCTGAGTCTTTTTTTTATGTCAATGTAAACAGTACAACATGATGATCGCTGACTTCCAAATTTGGCTTGACTTTTGAGGCATATTCTCTCCAGAATATCTCCAAATTGTTTGAATCTAATCTCTCCATCTAATGATTCCAAAACTGGCGAGCGGGAAAATTCTCTAAAATTAGCTCAAAGTATGTTGACATAAAGACAGCAAAAAATGTTTCAGGGTTAAAAGCCATTATGATATTGTATTGTTGCATCCTTTTATAAAATCCAAACACTAGAGGATAGAACATGTTTTCCATTCTCCCCTTTTTCTATATCGCTCATCCTTTTCAAGGTTACAGCAAAAGCTGTAAGGCTTAGGTTTAATGGTTCGCTACATCCTGGGCTGGTCGCCAGTCAGTCAGAGAATAAATTGAGGATTGAATGGAAATTCATCCCACACAAGATGCATCAAAGTCAACACTATCAATGCCCGCAATTGAAAAGTTAATTGTAAAATCGTTTGTGCACTCGACAAATCATATCTGTGTGAGACACAAAAGGCATGGGTCAAACTCTAAACTAAAGAAACAAATTATGGTACGAGAGCAACTTCTGTATGTGTTTATTTGAACAGTTTGTTGTTTTTGAACATGTCTTACATAAGGTTTTTGATCCAATCCTCTAAATCTAATATTGATGCATTTTGGGGCTACAACTACAAAATGCAGCTGTGTTTATATGATGTATATGGTTGTTGTTGCATTTCATATCTCTGTGGCGTATGTGGCCCTTTGACAGATTTTTTTCTTGCGTGCATTGTGGTTTGAATTTGCCACGCTCACTTCGTAAATCTTGCAGTGTACTTTGTATCATTTTGATGTACTGTGAGTCACATCCGCCCTGTGCTAAATGTAGTGCAAATTAAACTCCCTTTTAATGTGTTTAGCATGAATCACAACGACAACTGAATGACAGACATACACATTGAAAAACTAACTAAAAAAAAATAAAAAAAAATGGGACACTGTAATATCGGGACAATATTTGCTGAGAAGCGGTACCCAAGGCTCAAAAATGAGACTGTCCTAGTCAAAATGAGAGGTCGGGTCACCCTAAATTTAGCATTTCTGAATCGGTGCATGGTCTTTTAGCAAAGCTAAATTGATTTGAAATTTTTTTTTTTTAAAATGAGCACGACTGTAATTTTCGGAACATTTATTGTTCAGATGTCAAAATCCAAACTTTTATATTTCCATTTATTTTATTGTGGAAACAAATACTATTAGTAATAATATAAGTATTCAATAGCTTATACCCTAATATTATTAAAATACTTTTAATCTTCTCGGTCTCTCCTTTTGGCTGATATATCTACACAGTAAAGTAACAATTCATTTCCGGCTCTGTTTAGGTATGTGTGTGCATTATTTTATACAATTTTCTGTCCAGACACTTTAGTTTGCCTGCTTTTGCTGTTCAAAGTTGGATAAGCTCTGCTAAGTCTCCTTTAATATGTTTCCCACTAAACTTCTGTAAAAAGGTGTATACTCGATCACCCAAAAAAACAATTCAATTACTGGTAAGTTTGATTGGCCATACATTTCTTAGGTTACCATAGCAGTTAGCATGGTGTCTCCGTCTTCTGTTCACTACTACTCAAATGATGAGAAGTGCACCATATTCGCCCCCATGAGGCAAAGAATACCAACTCAGGAGTGATTCTAGTCTACATGTGTTTAGCGAGCTCCATTAGTAGCCATCTGAAGCTCCTTGCTAGGGCTAACTGGATGTGACTTAAGTCTTAATGAGCTTGTCTCGACAGTTTACATTCGCAATGGCGAAATGTGTGTGTCCCGCCACACAAAGCATTTTGAGACCGTCTCAGAAAAACTTCCAAATCTGTGATTGTCAATTTTGCTGTTCTGTTTGACTCGCAAACTTGTTTTCCAAACCGCTTAGTTTGAACCTTGTAGTGTACGTTTGAGTGGCTTTTGTTTTTTCCGAACCTCTAGTGCTGTTTCAAACATGTAGTCTGTCAGGTGTGATTTCAGCCGTCTACTGCCTAAAAGCCTCAAATCATTTGTGGCCTGCGTGAGTTGCAGTCTGTGTTGGCGGGACGATGAGGTTGCTAATCCAACTGTCATTACTAAATGCACTGAGTCACACTAAAGAGTCTTACCATCACAGTGTTTAGCATTTCTTCCAATTCAGAGACTGAGGCAATTACATTTATTTTGAAGATTTGCCAACCTCAATTTACATTCAGTGCCAACCAACATCGTGTTAGTGACAATGCCGAAGCCTGACATCTGCGGGGGATGGAAGTGGAATTGTGAATGTTGTCGATTGGTTCACATACCATTCTGAGGACTGCCACCAATTGTGCACATATGCTATCGATTCTGGCCAAAATAAAAACTGGCAAAGTATTTGCATAATCCCAGCACGTCAGATCAAAAGTGAACATGTTGTATTGGCCTGAAAATGAAACAAAAAAGTTCACCCTGTGACAGATGTTATTCTCATACAAACAGCTGCCTGTTCTACAGTTTTAACAACCTTAGATGTGTCTTAAACACAATGAAATACATGTCAATCAAGTTCTGAAGCTGCACGCCTACAAGATGCTAGACTGTGGCTTCACATTGATTTAAGGAGGATATGTTCATTTTTTGCTTTTGTCAAGAGGACTGTTTTGCTCTCTTTGTTCTACCAGGCATTGGTTTGTTTTTTTTCTTTAGTTTGTTTTTATTTAAATAGGTCTTTAAAAAATCCTTACATCTTTCAAAGTATTGACAACTTCACTTTGATTTGTATTATGGTGCTGTTTCCGTCTTTCTGTCATACTACGACAGTTTGATGACTCTGCTTCAGCTTCAGCCATGCATTGCATGCTTTCTTACATCTTTTCATACTTTTAACACTCAACCGTACCTGTTCTGACTTCAGCTCTTTACCTTACACACCCTCTGGCCCCTCTTGACAAGCGGCCCTGTTAAGTCCCTTTTGTCAACAGCCCCAGGCCACAATTTTTCTCCACACTGGTCTATCTATGACCAATGTATTCTCAAAAGCTCTCCAAATCCGGCCTTTCCGCACAATTGTGATTTGCTGTGTTATACTTGACTGCATTGTATGTGGTCTTCTCCTGAAGTGCTGATGATTTTTTCTTTTTTTCTTTTTTTTCTTCTTAAAGCTGACCTTCAAGTTCTTTCAAAAGACCCTAGAAGTCTGAGATTTTAGCCCTACTGGTACTTTAGCCACGTATTTGCGGCCGTATTTATTCTATCTCCACTCCCGTAAGTCACCCCCAAAGCCATATTTCTTTGTAAGTGCATTTGCTGCATATTGATGTCTCTTGTGAACTGCAAACCCATTATATTTCTAGCCAGCTCTTTTTTTCCCTTTACCGTCAGCTATTACTATTGTGATTGTATTGCAAAGTCTTCCAACAGATGTCAGCAGGAATAATGATAGGAGTCATTAAATTGATCTTGCTGAGACATTTTTTTTTTCCACAAGATTGAAATTTAATAAATGTCACGTTGTACCCTGTAGACCACAGTGTTTGGATTTTACAGACCTGAATCCAACAATGGGCAATACCAGAGGGACAGTAGACAAATAAATACAAAACACGAGTTTGAAAGGGAAAACATCAATCAGAAATAGTAACTGAATTTTCAACAGGTTACAAATGCTAGTTTAAATTTTGGGCCCTCTAGGAAGTGTAGATAGATGGTAGATAGGATGGATGGATGGATGGATGGATGGATGGATGGATGGATGGATGGATGGATAGATAGATAGATAGATAGATAGATAGATAGATAGATAGATAGATAGATAGATAAATATGCATGCAGTGCATGCATGTAGTACAAATGGCAAAAGTAATGTGAAACGTTTTCCTTTACATATCAATTTCCCATTATATCTCTGGTCTGTATTAAATATAAAATACACATGAGAATAAAGGAAACATAGAACATCCTATCACTGAGGTCATCAACCTTTTTGGAAACTGACAACTATTACTTGGTTACTAGTTAATGCAAAGGTCTGAAGTAGCAAATTTTGATCAAATTACCTCAAATATTGTATTATTGTTATTTGTGGAGGTGTGTTAATTATTTCTCATTTATAAACAATGGTTTAACAATTTAAGAAAAAGATTCATAGTTGTCTATAAATCTTTGCAAGTGATTCAAATGATCACTTTGATGACATTCCTAGAGGAAATCACAATGTCCCAACACAGGTGAGCTATTTTTTTTTTTTACACCAGACCTGCAGGCTCTTATGTGGTAGACGAACCACTTCGGAATACCTCCAGCCCCTGTGTTCTTTTGCCATCCGTCCTCAGCCTTCATCTCGAAGGCATGCAAATCCAGTGGCCATGCAGTTCTGCTTTCCAGAGCCTTTGCTCTCAGCTCGCAAGCCTCAGGCTGCACACCTGCGATCTATCCTGCCCTGCTGTTCTGAAGTCACTCCATCTGCCTGATAGCTGCTCCCTTCCTGCCACGTGACCTTTCACCTCAGGTTTACAGCTTGTTTACAGCCTTGCTGTGTCTTTCAGTGATTCTGTTGATGATTCTTCACTCAGTCACTCAATTCCATTAAGTTTTGCTTTACCTGTCATTTTTGCTTGTTTATTTAGACAATTGCTTTTTTCTAAACTCTCTTTTCCCCCTGTGTGAGGTTGAAAATAAAATACCAAACTCTCTCTTCAACCAATTCCAAATCAGCACTTCCGGGACCAGAACAAAGCCACCTCTTGTGGATATCCTGTCACTTAGTGGTAGGGGGATTTATTCAGGGCTTGGCATTAACCCCTGCCAAATGTGAGTGAATTTCAGTTGTGGCTTGGGACACCGTAACACCCGCTGGCCACTTTGGTGGGTGCATCCTTGATCTGTGCTCCATATGGATTACTCTCCATGCACAGCTTCGGCACGCCGGCCACTTTGGCGGGTGCACCTTTGATCTGTGATCCATATGGATTACTCTCCATGCAGTTTCAGCGTGCATTAGCATACGCCAAACAGCGCCAGTCAACGAAAATACCAAAAGAAAGAAAAATCCACCCAAGCATAGTTAGACTGCTAACTTGGCCTGGACACGGAAATAGAACCCTATGTGTTAATGAAGAATTATTTCAAGGTGGGTATTGAATAAACTCAACGCATGACTTGGAAAATTGGGCATTTTTCTATATAAGTGACAGCGATGGTACCAGTGGTGTCGTGCCGATCCACTCGTCTGGCTCACGTTACTTGGTTATTAATGGAGTATCACCACGTGTGGTCTAAATATGTGTTTGTCACAGTGCATGGGTGAAGGAATTGTCACATATTGTTGTGGAGGCCCAAATGATAGGCTTGTTTGTCATCAGTCAGCTCATTGATGGTCAGATGCATGTTTCGTACTTTGACAGGAAGTGTCGTAATTGTATACAAATTATTAACATAATTTTCCTCTTTTAGTTGAGTTTTAATTATCATCTCTTTCTCTGTTCTATATTACTAAATGCAGGGCATATGGTTGTGCAAAACCCCTTTTATCCAACAGTAACACTGTGGCGAATGACAATGCAGAGCGAAATTAGTAGCCACAGTGGCTTGTGAACAACAAATAATAATAATAATAACAGTTATTATTATTATTATTATTATTATTATTATTATTTAAAAAACAGAAAAAAAATCTATTAATATTATATTAATTATTGAAATTCTATTTTGCTGTTGTATTGTCTTTCCTGAATACTCATTCTATTTGGGAAAAAAATGCTTCATATTTTTAGCTTTTTTTTTCTTGAGAGATTATGCATTATTTGCTTTATTTAAATTCACTCCCAGCCATTTTCGGCGGTTTTACTGGATTTTGACTGATTTTACAAGGCCCACTGAATGTTGTTAGATTGCTATAAAAAAAAAAACATGGAACCTACTAAAAGAAAGATTAAGGTTAGAATTGTGGGGAAACAGCTTGTTTTCATCATGGCCCTGGTTGATCTATTATACTTTGCTGCCACCTGCTGGCCGTTTTTGTAATTACTACCATTTTTTTTCTTTTTTTTTTCATCCATTCTCTACAGTTTAGATGCTGCAGCAAAGCCTTCTGTGTGCTCTAGCATTAAAAAAACAAAAAACGTAAAAAACGTAAATACGTCTTTGGGACACTTAATACATTTAAAATAGAACATAGTTATATGTTTTTGGGAACAAATGAGTTAAGAAAAACAATGTGAAAATGTAGTAGTAAAAAAATAAATAGAATATTTCATTTATCAATAAACTTTGACCAAATCTATCATGGCTTTCAACTAATTAATAATATTAAATAGAAATTCATTCAGATTGGATGAAGGACTGAAAGTTCCAGTATAAGGGATACTGACCTCTTACTTATTTGATATTGGATTAATACCAAATATTGCCGTATTGCACTCAACTCCATTATGCTCTTGTTTGTAGCTGCAAAAACTCCAACAATACAAATAAAAAATGCCCATGGCTGTAAAAAGAAACTTCAAAACAAACAAACAAAAAAAAGCAATACATAAACAGTTGAGATATTGTTGGTGGAAGAGTTGGCTAGGTTTATTGATACCGCAAGAGCAAAGTCATCAATTTGAACAGATGTCAGCTTTTACAGTTGTAGTCTAGTATCTCGAGGGCAGACTGACCGAAGGGAATAGAGTGTCTGTCAAGAAATTAGAACATTGTTCTCCTTGAGGAAGATACCGGAGCCCCAATTCTATCTGTTGCTGTGTTGGCAATGTGAATGTCCCTGCTGCGGGACAAGAGCAGAATACATTTATATTTTCTGCCACTCTTTCTTTACTATGGCGACTTCCATGGATTCCAAACAAAAATGAGCAGTATCCTAATATGCCATGATTAGTTATTTAAAGGAAGGTGTAAAATAACGTTCTTAGTGTCTGCAGTCAAGTTGTCTTAGGGGATATATAGTAGGGAGGTTTAACAGCCACAGGGGTATTTCAATTACAAGATGTGGTGAATTGTTTAATATTGCAAAATGTAAAAGTGTTGTGTGGATTCTCAAAGCTTAATCAACCTAGAACAAACATCAGATGTAACTTCAATATTAATAAAAGCAAAAGTAGGAGTTACATGCACTTTGCTGAATCAAACGTAATAGTAGGAAATAGAGCGAACCGAAACGCTACACATGATTTCCTTTTCTCCTTGAACTAAAATCTTGCTTGAGGCGCAAAACAAAACACTCTTGAGACAAAATGGTGTGTCATAACAGAGCAAGTAGGTGCATGACAAATGCACAACAGAATATCACATGAACATACACCAAAATCATTCAAGTCTTTCGATTCTGAATACACGGGGAACAAGTGCAGCTTAGCTCAAATGACTGAATTAAAACAAGTTGAAGCAAACTTTCGAGGAATGGAAAAAGTGGTAAAAGTAATCCTGGCTGGGGTCCTTTCTAGCATGTTAAATAAGACAGCTTTTAACATTATTTTTTTGTTAATTAAAGTTTTTAAGGACAGATTACAACTTGACATATTTGGTTTAAAAAGAATTATGGTAATGATTAAGGGATGATTAAGGGTGTCCAAACCTTTTTCATTTGAGGGCCACATACAGAAAATCAGAAGGACGTAAGGGCCACATAATGTTATGAAGATAAATTCTGTTTAGTCCTAAAAATTGTACAAATAATTTATTTATGCTTTTGCATATGTAGAAAAATGCTACAGTATATAAACCAATTTATTTGTAATACGGCAGTAGGGTTATTCTAGTTTTGGAATTTTTCATTTTAATTTTTATTATTTTATTATTTAGTTAGTTTTTATTAGTTTAGTTCTTTTAAAAAATGCTTAGTTTTACATTAGTTTGTTAGTTTCAGTATTAGTATTAGTTTTTTTTTTGTTTTTTTTAAAATGTGTATTACTTGTGCTCAATATTTAAAAAACACCATGATCGCAATGTCATCTGAAGGTGCTTTTCTATTGGCTGCTGCTAGATGACGTCACTTCTATGTGACATACTTTCAAACGTCATTATTCCGGTTTGTATCAAAATAAATCTAATAAAAAAATCACATTTAAAATCATCCCCAAAGTCTCATGCATTAAATTAATTACCAAAGACTATACAAAGGACATGTTTGCTATAATTATAGTTAGTTTTAGTAGGTTTTGTAAACATAAAATGTAGTTTCACTTAGTTTACATTTTTACAAAGCATTTTCGTTTTTATTTTATTTTGGTAACAACATTGTTTTTTGAATTTTAGTTTTAGTTGTTTCATTAGTTTTAGTTAACTAAAATCATTTTGAATGGCACCTGTTTTTCGACAACCTCCCTTCTTACTTTGACCATCTCCAACATTTTTGTTTTGTTTATTTTATTGGAACTGAGTCAAATGCCATTTTTAGCATATGTCGCGGGCCACTGAAAAATGGACGGTGGGCCGCAAATGGCCCCCGGGCCGTAGTTTGGACACCACTGGATTAAGGGCTCAACAAAAAACAATTTGAACTCAAAAATTGGTTTAGCTTTAAAAGATGGGAATGCATTGGTAAACAAACTAATGACTCTGTCTCAATTGTAAAATGATTGTCTGTGTACTATGAACAACAAATTCATTCCATTATACCCTCTTGAACTGTGCCGTACCTCACTGAATTGTAATCCCACTGAATCGAACCGAAACAAATCACACTACTTCAAAACGTACCATCGTTGAAGCTGATCGGACTCCATGTATGGATTTCAGATACATATCAAATAGTCTTTTATTGGAGAGAAGCACAGCCCTAGTCATCATGTATTTCTGCTTAGTCATGGACCAACGAGAACATGCAAACTCCACCCAGGAAGGCCGAAGCCCGGACTCGAACCCGAGTCCTCAGAACTGGGAGGCGGACGTGCTAACCACTCGGCCACCCTTTTTTTAATACAGCCATCCATCCATCCATCCATCCATCCATCCATCCATCCATCCATCCATTTTCTTGACCGTTTATTCCTCAAGGGGTTGCTGGCGCCTATCTCAGCTGGCTCTGGGCAGTAGTCAGGGGAAACCCTGCACTGGTTGCCAGCCAATCGCAGGTCACACAGAGACGAACAACCATCCATACGCACAAGCACACCTACGGACAATTTGGAGCGCCCAATTAACCTGCCATGCATGTCTTTGGAATGTGGGAGGAGACCGGAGTACCCGGAGAAGACCCACGCGGGCACGGGGAGAACATGCAAACTCCACCCAGGAAGGTCCGAGCCTGGACTCGAACAGGAGTCCTCAGAACTGGGAGGCGGACGTGCTAACCACTTGCCCACCGTGCCGCCTTTTTTAATACAAGTAATTCAAATTATGTGATCCGCTTCCTGCAGCTCCTCCAAAATAAAAGTCACAACACATTGCAGCTGTCAAGACACCTTTATTGTGACGAGATTGCGACAACAACAGTGTCTCTAACTGTGTGCAAAAGACATTTTCCTGAATGGATTTACCGGAACCTAGTGTAAGCTTACTTCGAGCCTTGAAACTAATAAATAAATTGTAACGTATGCATTTCACATACAATAGCGATACCGCCGTTTTAAATATGGAGAGAATAATGAGTTAGATTAGTCCGTTTATGAAAAAAGAATAGTTACCTAACGCCATTAGTTCAAACGCCGTTATTCCCAACATTGGTAGTATAGAAAATGATGGCAAACTCTTTCTAGAAAAGAAGTTATATTTGCATGTACTTTGTCCATGTCAAAAAACTTTAAAGTGTAGCTCACATTTCCCCCTTTAGCAATAATGATTTGCTGTTTCATACCTTTTATAGCAGTCATTAAGCATTATCAGTGCACAGTGTGCGCTCACATCTTTAATGAACATCCCACAGAATTGTCAGTTTGAGAGCAGATGGCTCATCATTCCCACACAATAGATCTGTTAATGATTTTACCCAGCTGTGCCTTTGGACTCCGTCTTTCAAACAATGAGCAATCAGATCATCTATCTAGACTCAAATTACATATCGCCTCTCTCTAGGTTTTTATCATTTCCGCTGATCTTTCCTAACAGGTGGTCCTGGAGCACTAATTGTAGATGGTTATTAGCTGTGAAACCATTGGAGTATTAATTAACTCCTGTGTTTCTCAATTTAATTCTGAACTGACCTATTCATTCAGAGTGAACCACCTGGGGCCACATTAAAAAGAAAAAGCGATGCAGCTTGATCATAGCGGCAGATACCTATCGTGCGCACTGTAGTCCGTCAAAACTGAGCAAACCACTCGGTATCCTTTCTGGCGAGCACGGTACACACATACTGTTGATTGGAGCAATTTGGAGCCTGATTACCCACTTCCGGCCAAAGTCAGCAATTGTCTCATTCGCAAATATCTGAAACAATTATCCAGGCAAATAAAAAAAATGTTCTTTTTTTTTTTTTTTTTTTTTTTTTTTTTGTTACGTTGCTACATCCTCTTTTTGTGTCATTGCGTGTGCTGAATTTAAGTCCATCTCTTCCTGATGATTGACAAAAATGAGCATTGAGTGAATGAAAATTGATGAGTCTTGCATTAGCCGCTAGCTAAGTAGCTACTGTTCAGCTAGCATATTTGGTCCCATGTTATCAAAAGATGGAGTTCTGTAGTTGTGTTATGTTTTAGCATTTTACATTAGGTTTGTCATTATTTCATTTTTTTTACTTGTGTGTGTGTTCTTTGTCTTCTGGTTGGTTAATATAGGCTATTGTGTTTTGTTATTTGTTGTTGTTTTACACTTCATGGCGACCTTAGTTTTAAGTTGTTTTTAACGTAATGAACTACTTTTGCCAATAATTTTAAGACATCATTGACTGTACAGTAAAGAATGAAACACATGACACAGAAACTCACAGTATCTAAATATAGTAAATATCTAAATAGTAGTAACTAAATATTTACATAGGTCACGTTATGTGAATTAACATACATATCACAGCAAATTTCATACATGTACAAGACCAAAAAAAGAAGAAGCATTCCTACTCCCTTGAGTTCAGTTTTGTATTGCAGTGTTCTCTCTGCAGCAATTAACTAGATATGGCAATGAATAACAGATGAACACAAAAGGAAATGATAAGCACAATTTCATATGCTGAAATAGTGGAGTATTTTTCAAATTAGGAATGTTGTGCACACATTTCTGCACACAGCTCAAAAGAACATAAGAAAAACTGAAGCTAAAAAGGTCTGTAAATGTTCCATGCCACTTTACACTTTTTTTTTTTTTTTTTTTTTTTTTGCAGCCCTGAATGTTTGAAGCTTTTGGAATGCATAAGCTCAGTACTAAAACTGCTATTGTTAATGGTCTTGACAAAGTGATTTGTTCAAACTACTTGATTTAGCTCGCCAGTGTCATGTTGCTGGGCTCTCAGTGTGTTTTCCTTGTCTCACAGTGCCTGATTAATGAGAGGGGCGTGTCTCCTGCACCACACCTGCAGTGCATTACCTATTAGGCCTTCATAAGGACTGGGATTCCTTGCAGCCACTGTCGGGTCGTTGCGCCGTCTGCTCACAGCCATCGTCTAGTGTTTCTACTGTTTTTCGCCTTCGCTAATTATTATAGTCCAAGATTCTTGATTTTCATCTACGTAAGTTTTGCTAGGTCTCTTTATGTTCCCACTTTTATGTGGCGTGTTTCATAACTATAGTAAGTTGTTGCTTTCTTGTGTTTGCGGTTTGTAGCCTTCGGGTCTTTTTGTGTTGTGTTAATTTCCCTCCTTGCAATTTGCAAGCACATTTTGTTAACCTTTTTCCTGGCTGTGTCCAGCGCTTTATGTTCATATTCACGTGTTTTGGTGAATAAAACCTCTCGCTTACTCCTCTGTGTTCTGTGATTCTGGGATCCACTCTCCGGTCGCACCGGAACCTTAACAGCCAGAGTCCCCCGACCCCCTTTTTTTTTTTTTTTTTTTTTTCTCCCCCCCCCCCCCAAAAAAAAAATATGTGCTGCGGTCTTTTGACTATCATGTCTCAATTAACTAGAAAACATTTAATGATTTGTCATGTTCAGACATTGTTTCTGAGACAAAAAAGCAACTTGTAGCTGTAAGCAACCAGTAATCAATGATTTCCTGGCTAATGATGTGCCATAATTGTAATAGGACACCGCCAATATTTGTGTAGACTGAAAGTCAAGAGGCAAACTGATGAAAACATAAAAGACAAATGCTGCTGAAAATGTATTAAAAGAAGGATGGAGAACTGTGAATATTTAGCTGGTACAGCTGTGACTGTTAAAGCCAAATCACAGAAACAACTATTTTTAGCTCAAATTCGTTTAATTAGTTTTGCCCCATCGCCACTGGATGCACTTTCAAAATTTACAGAATTGTTAGGTTAAAATGTAACGATTCAGTTCAAGTGAATGAACTCCTTTTAAGACAAAACTGATTTTCCACTTCAAACCGTTTTTGTCACACCCCTAGCTAGGACATACAAAAAAATGAATTGAATATACAGCATACTGCATGTCCAATGGCATTACAGTTGAAGAGTGGCTCGGGTCCTGCTTCACAGGTCACAGGTCAACTTAAGCCTTCCGGTGTGGATTGTGCATGCGTTCCTTGAGCCTGCCTGGGATTTATCTGTGTATTCTGGCTTCCTGTGGCAACCAGTTGTACTCAAACGATTGCCCAAAGTCAGGATTACCACAATGAGAATAAGAACGATAATAGGCCTGACCCACTTGGATCTTGATGTTACCAAGCAGCAAAGTGACCCAAATTCTGCAGCATGTCAAGTCATTATATTCACCTGACCTGTATCTGCTTGGTCTCAGTACTCCTTAAAGAGTTACATCAGCCTACTGCTTTCATTCTGATGGCCCGAGGCAGTGCTGATGTGGTGCAATGTGCTGTGAAAATGCTTAGCAGAATCCCTACAAGCTGCTCGATCAAAAGCTTCCTGTTCCCCTTGCATAAATTGACACGGTGGGGAGGTGGATTATCATACCTGCCTCTTAATGTTTGAATACAGCTCACTAGCCACTAAATTATTTGTATAATCACTGATGACTACGTGTCACAGTTTTTGGAGAACACAAAGCTACAGGGAAACCCACTGATATATGAAGGCGACCAGAACATCAAGCCTGTTCTTTGGAGAATTTGACTTATAATTTGGAATAACTAGTCCAGAGTTACAATGGGATATTTTTGGGGTAAAGTACTTTTTATAATGAATTGCAGAAATCGTGAATAAATGTAAGTGACGAAGAACGATGTCACTAAGCGTTAGGTCAGGGTTTAGTACGTTATAGAGCTGCTTGAATCCGTTTCATACAGGGAAAGAAAAACAAACACGAGAGCCACAAAACCCATTTGGACATCTAAAATGACGAGTTTTCTTCCGATTGTTTTTTTTTTTTTTTTCAGTTCAACTTCTGCATGCAACAAAAAAAATGCAAATCTGGGGAAAAAGAAGTTGGATTAAATCTTACTTTCAACTACAGTACTAAATGTTTACATGATTCCTCCTCGTATTTATGAGACTTACTGTAAGTTATCCACCTGCAGAAAAATACAACTGGTGCTTGCTCCTTTTTATCACTTGTACTGAAGTGTGAACCTCACATCACAGCTTCTGCACATTAGGGCTTTGTAAAATGCATAGAAATGCATAAATAGACACCGTCAGGAGCGGGGTGGCCCGTTCTGTGCGATACACGTCAGCACGTCCTCCACATTTGCCACAAACTCTGCAAATTAGATTTTAAAAAAGCAAAATGGTGTTTGAATGGACTAATGCATTTAAAAGTAAGGGTTCAGTGTTAATGTCATGAGTTGCACCTTGAGTTGATACATCTCCAAGCGGCAAATAAAAGAAGCATCTTTATAGATCGCGTCACTTTTTCCACATCCAATGCAGATGTGATGTCAACGTACAATTCAGCACTCAAGGCAGGGTCTGTGTACTCCATATGAACTGGAATATTTTTCAATGGTAATATTCAGGTGTCTCACAGTATCATTGAAGACTATTGACTGTGTGGAGGCGAATGTAGTACATTTCATCAAAAATATGTTGCACTGTAAGTAGACGACAGTCAATTAAGCCCCCACCCCAACCATGCATTTCATGTGCTACTGAACATAGAAAATACTATTTGAAATCTCTACTGCCACCTTTTGACGAAAAATGAAACTGCACATACAATTCTTCACATACACAAGCGCATATGACGTCCCAGACAGAGGGCGGGAAATTCGAATCCGAATCCAGGCTGAAAACTATTGGCTAGAGACTTGAAGGAGTACCCATTGTGAACAGCTAACGTGTTCATCTACTAATTAGAAGATGTTTCCGTCACAAATGTTCAAATAAAAATGCTATTGTAAAGATATTTTTGGCCAAATTGTTACAGAGAGCAGCTTTAAGACTGGGTCTGGTACTGGTAATTCCTCAGAATCTGAAAAATCTGAAAAAATAATAATAATGAATTAATGAACTTTTTTCACCTTACTTTGCCTAAATTACAAAATCGATCAGTTTTGTGCTTATAGACGATAGCACTGTGACTTTTTTTTTTTTTTTTCCCAGAAGAACAACCAGAGTTTACATAAACCTGTAACAAAACTATGTTGTAGTGTGCAGCAAGAAAGTGGAACATAACTGCACAAAAGACTTGTTGAACGTGACTTTCCAAATGTCAAATACTTTATTTATGAAACACCATTTGAAATAAACATCACTGTGGTCTTGTAAAGTCTTGTCTTCATTTGAGTGAAGTGCCCAAAACAGAGCTCGTAAAATCAAAACAAATAGTTGTGTACAATGTTGTGGAAATGATATTCATCATTCATTATTATAAGTTGTCATTGTATTCATTCATCAATATAGTGTGTGCTTTGGGGAAATTAAATGTACATGCACACATGAATCAGCAGAATTTCTTAAAATTCTCATCAGCTCAGTTTACACGAAAAAAAATCTGATTGTGTTCATTTAACCAGTATATGTTCCTTTTTAAAACACAGTTTCTAGGTACAAGCCTTAATATTAAACATTCATGAAGTGGTTTTGTACATATTGTATAAAATCTCGCTGTTAAAGTCCCCAAGTGCTCTGTTTCAGTAATGCATTAGACTGCAGCGGAACAGCAAAACCTGCACTAACACTTTCGTTGCCATTTCCAGGAACTCAAAGATGTACTGTCATAGAGGTTCACATACAGGATAAAGATACAATAAATACATAAATTAATATCCTGTATACAACATAGTGTACTGTTTTTCACTGATGCTACATCACCAATGATTTGAAAGTAAGCAGCTCACGCAGTGCATACCGCTTCCACATTAGAAAGGAGAGGATTGGGCATTCAGTCAGTGTTTCAACTAAGACTGATTTTGTAATGATTTCAAATTTCAGGGCTGATGATGAATCATTTTTTTGGTGGCTCGCCGCACAACAGAGGTAAACGTCTGGAGAAAATGGCCAGATTATTGCCTGGACTTAGGGCTATATCAGCACTTGATATTCTCGTTAACGTCAACGTCCCGAATAAACTTGAATGGCTTACTTATTGCACTTTTCCTGAAAAATGATTCATATTCCAACATATGAAAAATCCTATTTGATCACAATATTAAATGGTAAATGTATATATAGCACTTTATCTTCATGTCCTCACGTTTCCAAAGCACATATTCACCTATCTCATTCACATATATTGAGTTGTCAAAGCCTACGCTGGCTGTTGACACGGTGTACCAACCCACAGAAAGGTTTTCAAATAACTTTAAGCTCTATGGCAAATAGGAGAACTAAGGATGCTGATTTGTCTTTAGTCCTATTTTCAATCCATCCGCATTGTATGTACAAGCTTGTTGTAGCTTCCTCGATGCTAATGCTACTAGCTAATGCTAAGCGAGTTCGTGTCTGCCAGAGTCCATGTTTACAAACTCCCTTTCGTCTGTTAAGTGCATTGTGGCCAACGGGAGAATCCGGGTCGGTTACTGCACTCGTGTTACAAAACCAGAGTAAATAGTCCTCATGGCAAGACAGTCTTGAATACTACATGTTTTAGCATGAATCCTTGATATATTAGCTAGCTAGTGGCGGCAACATACATAAGAGCAATAGAGCAAGCCGTGTGTTTGGCTCTACACAGAGGGAAGGATCTATGTATTGACATCTATACGGTCAGCTGCTTGCTTGAAAATAAATGTGAAAAGCTTCCTTTTTCTAAACGATTGCGTAGCATTTCAAAATAACGTGTGCAGCTTCACGTTATGCTACTCCTCGTGTTTGAACTTACAACCAGGAAGGAAAAAAAAAGGGGGGGTGGGGGGGCAATAAAGACGCGCATTTGTGTTTGCTTACATCAAACAGAAATCATCAACAGAAATGTTTTTCAAGGAAAAATATTCAGAGCATTGTCAAAAGAGCGTCAGGTGCAATAATGAGGTGTGATCTACTTTGTCATTTTAAGAAAGAATATTTAATAGTTTAATTGCCTCTTTGTACCTCAGCGAAGATTTTTGGAGCTGATTCTTAAATTAACTTCAACCAGTTTGTTTCCCAAAGCAGCTAACTGATAACGGCAAGAGATGTGCATCATTAATTCATCAGTTGTGGGGGTGGCACTTGTGATGTGTTGACGCCTCAGAGGAGGGCAATTAAACAGATAGAGTTGTTTCCACATAGTCAAGCTCGCTTTGTACGGTGGCGCCATTGGGAGTTGTGTCTGTTGCTGCTCACAAGAGCCTTTAAAATTAAGACGTAGCAGAATATTATGTGTATTTATTACATCAAATCATGCCTCGAAGAGTGGACCGTGGCGATGCGGTGGTGGTTGGTTGATCGTCAAACATGTAGTTCGCATGGATGTGTCACTTCATGTCTTATAACATATATATTATATTATAACATATATATTTTCCCTCATTCAAGTGACCCCAGTCATCATCTCACCCTCATACTGCTGGGCCAGTGGTGAGCATGGATTATGTTACCATGACAGCAATGGGCAGCGCTATTTTCCCTCGTGGAGGCTTCACTAAGCCGGTGAATTACATGTCAATTACTGTGCGGATGCGCGGATGGCAGCGGACTCGTCGTCAAACACAAATTAGCCCCCACTGCCAACATGTTGACAACTTCACTGAGCAATCAACTAAGTGCCACTTATCAGAAGCTAATGGTGTAAAATAATCTGTGCATCCAACCAGTGCAGATCTGCTTACCTTTTGGTTTGTTTGTTGTTTCATCCCTCTGGGCCAATAGAACAAATGAATAGCAACCACTGGCTAATTTAATGAAACTGTGGGGCAGAAGTACAGAACAGCTTGTTCATATGCATATTAAAATAGGCAGACAACAAAAGAATCACTTATTATTATATTATTATATCATTTCATGTATTCATTCCCAGTCAACTGTATTTGTATACAGCAACACAAATGTCAACAAATGTGGCCTGTCTGACTTCATGTATGGGAATTTAAAAAAAATTCTAGGGTTCCATGCTGAAGGAAAATATTTCTCACAATTGTTGGTTCAACAGAGGTTCACCAACCTGAGGCAAAGAGACACTGTCGCAGCATTTTCTGTCAGTGCGTGCAGCTCAGCCTTAACACTTGCCACACCAAAATATTCTTGTAAACACAAATGTTTAAATTCCTTTGAGAGTCGCAAGAAACCAGTCCTGTAAAACCAGGAAAGTCTCACACATCTTAAATTCGCTTGACAGGACCTTGCGATATGGTTTATCATTTCTGACAGCGCCAAAAAATGGCCACTGGTGAATCAAAGGGATGCACCAATTTCTTGTTGTATACTTGTGACCAAAACAAAAAAAAAATGCAGGAGATTGAAAACCTGTCACGATCCTATTTTATTTGCAGAATCTCTACAAGGGACTCAGTAGATATTATTTGCAAAGGTTTGAGCATCTTCCTAAATGTAACTTAGGTTAACACGTGTTTGTCCTTGACCAAAAAGACAGAGCGGAAAGTGTCACCAGGTGAAAAGGAAGTCGATGTCATAATGACTACAAGACTGCCTTTAATTATACTGTTAGATAGCAAGTAATTGTGCTGCCAAAAGGTTGTTAGCCGCTCTCCTCTTGTGGCTCGTCCATCTAGTGCTGAAACTTTTTAATGGAGTGCGCACGTCTATAGGTAAGGCCTTAGCCGTGCAGCACAGTGTAATTCCTCATGG
The DNA here is from genome assembly GCF_051991245.1 of Festucalex cinctus. Classification (NCBI taxonomy): domain Eukaryota; kingdom Metazoa; phylum Chordata; class Actinopteri; order Syngnathiformes; family Syngnathidae; genus Festucalex; species Festucalex cinctus. The sequence goes on from NC_135414.1 coordinate 11,266,719, forward strand.
AGGATGTGTGATGGGGGCGCGGTGCAAGGAGCGCAGCAAAGCTCCATTATGTGGCATTAATGGGCTTCTAATTTAAGTCAAGGTTTATTAGATGTCAAACACAAAGGGCTGAATGGCTTTTCAAGATGAACCGGCTGTCAGGCAAGACACCTGCCTTATTGCTATTCCTGGCTAACTCTGACTTCAGATTACAGGAAGGGGGGGGGAGCACAAAGTTTGGACTTGCTCAAGACTGAATCTCTTGTTCATCCCAGTGAACAGGAGATAACATGCCTGGTGCTGGCATTGGGTCGGAACCTCTTTTGTCACAATTTGGTCGATTTCATATTTTTCACAAATCAATACACTCGTGTGTAGCAGCACATATGTGGAAGACATGGGCTCATTATTATTTTCTTTTCATAAACCAAGTGCCAACAACCTTGGAGCACTTTGAACTAACTTGATGGTCATGCATTTCGTATTCACATTCAAGTACATTGTATTCGACAAGGTGCTGACAGCTTGACAGTGAGTACAGACAATATGAAATGGCTTGGAAAGAAGCCGTTGTGGAGGAGCAAAGAGCGTGAATGCAGGGTGACAAAGGTGATATAAATAACCTCAAAAACAAAAGTGGTTGGACTCCATTAAACATAATTATTTTGTATTCATTAGATCGTTGATAATAGTCATTCTGAAATAAGGCCATTTAATAAAATCATATTCTCAGTAAGATAGGTTTTATCAATTCAATTACATTTTGGTCATTGACGAACCGACAGTACAGTATAATGAGTCCGTTTACTCAGGCGTTCACAAACTGCTGGAGTTTGGGGACCTCCGGGTGTCTGTGAACTGTTGCTGTGGCGTCTGTAAATAAGTTGCATTCAATTACATACAGTATAATAACGTTCTGGATGTGTTTAATTCCTGTTGGGATTATTAGGGGGTAAAAAAAAAAAAATGGGCCCATATAAAAAGTCCCAGAGAGATTAAGAACCCCTACATTAAATTCAACAGCGGGTGTTTCACTTAAGACTATAATTCCTGAAACCATGAAATGTATGAGAGAAAATTCTGATTATTTGTACATAGAGTATTTATTTGTCCTTTTGAACAACCTTTTTTTTTTTTTTTTTTTTTTTTTTTTTTAAATTGACTTCCACATATGACTTGATTTGTGTCATTTTTGATACATCAGGTCACAATGCTTTAAATTTGTACTGTCAAAAATATAATAATAATAAACAGACATATCAAAATTATTAGTAGTGTTTCCAAAAACAAGTACGGTAAGTAAGCTCCATTTGTATTGTGCTTTTCACAGATACAAAGTCACCAAAAAAAAGAACATTTCCCACTTTTAACGTACTCACTCTCAGCCATTTTCACTGAAGAATATTCTATTCTATTGGTATAAAAACATGAAACCTACCAAAAGACAGACTGGAGTCTCTTCTTTCATCTGAAAAAAAAAAAAGGATATTTCTAAAAAAAATAAATAAAAAAAAATAGCTAAGATTCATGATTATTCACAAATCTGTTTAAAACTCTTTGACTGCCAGGCGTTATAAAAACAAAACAAAAAAATCCACAGTGCCAGCCGCTTTTGAGCATTTTAACTCATCTTTCAAGGCAAAAAGAATATTGTTTGCCTTTACTACATATACAATGTGGCTACGAAATGAAAGATCGCATTCCATTCATTGGAATTTTACTAATCATCATGAAACGTCTTTGGCAGTCAAAGAGTTAAAACACTTGGGAAAAGAGACTTTTGCAACATGGCCCTGGTTGATCTCTTATACTCGGCTGCCACCCGCTGGCCGTTTTTGTAATAACTACCATTGCCTCAAACTTTCTCTTCAGTTCAGAGGCTGCATCAAAGCCTTCTGTATTCTTTAGCATTAAAAAAATAAAAACAACATATAAATACGTTTTTGGGAGCAAATGAGTTAATAAGTATAGGTGTCTCTCCTTTCTCAAATGGGGCGATCTTGCAAGGACCCCGGAAAAGCCATCAGCTCGGTGATACTGCCCTCTAATGGATTCTCCGTGCAATTCATCTGTCAGATCATATATGTCAGGGTTTTAATGGGGAAAAAAAATCTTACATTCATGAAATAGATGGCTCAAAATGTCTTGTATTTCATCTGATATGTTTGGCTTTATAGTGTTAATTTCGTTACGTGCCCATAGTCTGATGTCTTTGAATGCAAAGCAATAGCGTGTGTGTCTTTATCTCAAAGAAAGAGACAGACGCACATGAAGTGAATATAAAAAGTGTACACACCCTATTCAAATTCAAGGTTTTCATGACATTAAAAAACATGATAAATCAAATCATTTCAAAGCTTTCGCTTCCTTGTTTGGGTCAAGGGTATGTTGCAGCCTAGCTGACTTTGGGTTGAAATAGGATTCGCCAAATTTCTTCTCCTCTTTCAGTCAGTTACTGAGACAAACTGTTTGTACCAGAATTGCTGAGGCTAACGTTCGACGTGGTCTCCATGCTCGACGCTCCATGTTTTGCCCTAAGGTGATAACATAGGCTTGAAGTACTTTGGTGATAAGCAAAGCGGGACAAGCAATGCATTCCTGTTGCCCCAGTTCCTTCATATTGTTAACCTAATGTTCTGGTACCCTGACGTCACTTAATGTATGTTGGACATCGGTGTTTGGAATGATTATTTTGTTTTTAATGTCAATTAAGTCCTACTCTAAATCATGGTATTATTATAATACCTTCGTAAATCTGTCAGTATCTTAGAGGCTACATAATTGGTCCTCCTCATAACTAAATTTATTCTACATTTGAAGGTATAGAATGACTGAAAAAGAAAGTTTAAAATATAAATTTCTTATTTTGTAATCACATCTATTCTGAAGCAAGTCCACATATTATGGCTACTGAAAATTAATAAAAAAAATTAAAAAAAAGTAATACTAATGTTTGCAGTGGACAGTAATGATTTGAGTTCTGTTAATATTGCTTTTTCTGTTTTTGGTTTCATTCCCGGTGTCGTGTGAACATGACTCTTTTTAGGTCTGCATCTTTCTGTCTATCTATCATCTGCTGTGGATCTGAATATGCTGGTTTATTCTGCAACCTGCAGTAGAGCATTTGTTGTGTGCGTACGCGCGTGTGTTGGATGCCAAGGCATGGACTGGTGTCTGGCGTAAACAATAAAATCCTCTTTACTGTTAGAAGTTTCAACAAATTGATAAATACAGCAGCTTTCTAACTGAAGCTCTCACGGAAGAGCTAGACGACTCATATTTCACGTTAAATGTTGCTGGCACCCATGAATCAACAAGGTGCGAAAATATATCAACTGTCCTAAGATATATAAATGATGAGGTGACAAAGCGCCTGCTAACAACAGCAACAGCTGATAGCAGTGATGCACAAACACTGGCCGACAGCGTGTTAGCAGAGCTGACTAAGGCTGGATTGGACGGTTAAGAAAAAACAAATCTCAGACAGGTGTTTGATGGAGCTACTCTGATGTCTGGGAATGTGGTGGTGTAACAAATGTTCTGGGGGAAAAATGATTTTCCTTCTCTTGACTTCACCAAAACCCTACAAAATATAGTTTGAAAAAAATACAAGCACTCTGTAGGTGTAACTTGCCAACCTTTTGTCAGTTATACATATTTATTGAGTTCTGTGTTTACAATAATAAATAGCAAAAGATTTCTGAATTGTGTTTATTTCACTGAATATTGATCACAACCAGACGACGATGCAATGACAAGGCTACTTAAATATAGACACTATGATCTGCTTCATATGATGTACTTTCAATAAACTTTCTCAACCTTGACCTTTTTATTTTAATTTTCAATAGTTTTAGTTGAATATAAGGTTATACTAAATTATGATTTTCATGAAGGAAAAAAAAAAGCATTCCTACTGTTTTTGCCTGAATGCATATCAGCTAATTGCTGACCTGGTTCACCAAAAGAACTCTGACATTTTTCACATATAAAGCTTAACAGAATCACTATTTGGGTATTTTAATATGTGGAGTGGAAAATGTGATGGTATTGATTTTTCCTATACACGAAATAATAAATTAGCTATAAATTCCCCAGGGGGTTGGAACAAGTTCACAAAGTAGACATATCATCATGCATCATGCCTGCATCAACAGCATTGTTCAATTGATTGAACACGTAAGAAAGATTGCAGCTGGATGGGCCCTTAGAATGCTAGTTTGCTTTCACAGTGCCAACAGGTTACCTATGTGTTCATATAAACTACTGACAATATTTACACGCAGTAATTGACACGTCGTTGTGGTTCACTATTCACAAAGTCACCGATTGGAGTTTTGTTCTGTGAAACCTATTCACAACTGTTCAGTGAAAAACTCACCTATCTGCAGTTTTGGTGATATTTCTGAGATATCCTAAGGTGCCACCAAAGCCCTGCCTAAAATAAAGTAGTACAGTAATTGAGATCAATATAGTATGAGTTGAAGTGATGAATTTTGATTGGGAGACAAGCTTTGTATGTCGTAGAGAAACTAAGTTTAGTCTCATCAAACAATGAATAATGTAAACCATCTATTTGTTTGGGGCTTCTGCAGGTGTAATGCTGTAAGGATTTAAAATGAAATTTAAACTGTATTAATATGGTGACAGTACAATAAATTGAGGGTGGGATTGTGTCAATTTTTTGCAGGCGCGGTCTCATCTACTGTATAACTGGCCCACCACATTTGTCAGTGGTACATTTTACAGAAACATTAACTTATGAGAAATTTCATTACAGCAGAGGCATGGCTTTAGAGATGCTAAGGCTATATTTAGTGAGAAATCATTAGTAATGACTTTGAGAGAATTTTCACAAATGGTTCAAAAAGAAAACATAGCACAACAAGCAAGTACCTGAGCAAGAGTTGATAAATCATTCATTCCCCAAAGATGTTTGGCAGTCCACAGTAACTGAGCAACACTAATTTCACAAAAACAAAATTCTCTTTTAAAACCAGAGAGCAATGATAAAATATTACGTCCTTAAAAGAGTCAGCCGTAAACATATTCCAAGGCAAGTTCTGCTCACCTGAAACTGGCTCTAACAGAGGTAGCGTACTGTAAATGCCAGGGGCGCTTGCAGGAATGACAGAAGGCTGTTAATATACAGTAGAACTGAAAGCTGGAGTTGTTTGTATAGGACAAACTGCTCTCCATTATGGACAACCCTACACATCCTCTCCACAACATAAAAACAGAAGAGGAGCTTTTTAATATATATGACATTTTAGTCAATTTTTCCTTCAATTAACTTTACAATAATATACAGTACACATTACATACATTGCAACCATTTGTATGCATCGCGGGGGGTGCTGGAGCCTATCTCAGCTGGCTTTGGGCAGTAGGTGGGGTACACCCTGAACTAGTTGCCAGCCAATCACAGTGTTAATTATATTATTAATTTAATAATGTTGTACCATCCAAATTGTACATGATTGTAAAATCCAATGTATCACATGAACACCCACATCATATCTTGTGTTAGATTTACAATTTTCATGGTAATTCTAATATTGTAGTCGGGATTTTTTTGAACGTCATATTTTTTTCTCCACACCTTACCCTCCAGATAAGCATAATTCCAGTGATTAGCTGTAGTAAGACTGTAGTAAAATAAGCTGATTATATGATGGGACTCATCTACATCTGCATGGCAACTTGTTTGTGCAATCACAATTGAGAAAGTGCGGCAAGAGGAGTGTGCAGCTCCCAATAGATCAGTAATATCAATATCTCTAAACAGAAAGCGAGCAAAGTAGAAATTAACAGCATTAGGGCTGTTTTTTTTTTCTTCTCTTAACCTTTTGGCCATGGGCATACCATTGTCTGATCTATTTCCTTTTATATTTATTGTTTAGTTTTCAAAGCTTATAAGTACTCCATCTTAGTGATTGATTTATTTCTACATACACACTTATTTCATATTTTATATATTTATTTCCTATTTTTTAAGAAAAAAATGGATTCTGCACACAATATTGTATATATATATATATATATATATATAAAACAACTGTCAGAACTGATCCAACAAAACTATGTTCCCCACTCTCCAGAGTTATTGATCTGTGCCATGACTTTCTGTGAAAATTAGTTGTTTGAAATCAGAGAGAGTGGCTAATATTTAAATATTAAATATTAAACAAGGGTGTACATTTGTGGAACAATTTTCGAAGATGGAAGCAAAGGTACACTGCAAACTTCAAGCTTCCAAAAATGATATGATAAGTATGATACTGTGATATTATTTATCCTCAGTTTCCACATTAAGCAGTGATGTTAAATCAAATATGGCAATCTAAGAAGCTCCTCTGACACTGTGAAAGTGAATCTAGCTCGCGCTGAAATCATAAAACGCATTTAATGGAAAGAAAATATGACCAAGGGATATCAGCTTTGGTTGAATGTTTTCTTAACTGATGCTTGCTCACCCACTCTCACTTCAAAGTATTTTAAAACTGGAGGTCGTACAGCCATCCATCCATTTTCTGTACCGCTTATCAAATATCTTCCATCAGTTCAGAGCTTAGCTGACTGCAATTACACTAAACATGTTACACAAAATATTTTTAAATTGTCCAAGGGCATGATTAGCATCTGGAGTGCTTATTATTTTCTAGCCTTAAACTGGGTGATGTTTTGTTTTTTTTTATTATTATTTTGGTGTCCTGTTGACTTCACCATTTAAAAGATCAGAGTACGGGCTTGGAGACAAAGAGCAAGTCCGAAAGGACGTCAGCTTTGGTCAGTTGGATTCAGTGAGATTATGGTTGGAGGGTGAGAACTATTTCAAGCTCGCGTTGTATGTTGCTTAAAACGAAAATATTTGTTTGAAGGGCTTCACGCACAAACTCTGTGCCCAAACAAAAACATCAAAGATGCAAATGTGAGCATTTGCATATGTCTGCAGGTGAGCCCATTATCTCATCATTTTGGTGTCCAGTGAAGCATGGCGTCAAATGAGTAAATAATTCTGAGACATTAATGACGGCGGATGATTCCAATGGAAAGACATTGACTAAACCTTCGCTCCATCAACACATGAACTTTGCGTTCTCCTGAGAAGTGGCCCAATCAGTGCCATTTGCTTGTTGTAACGCTCTCAAAATAATTTTACATTTCAGGTTTTGACAATACACATTGATTGTTATAATACACATTTTGAGCTACTCTATGGAACGTTGGTTACGGGCAGTAGGCGGGGTACACACTGAACTGGTTGCCAGCCAATTGCTTTTTTCAAGCCCCTACTTGTATTTGAATTATGTAAAACAAAATGATGCATTATATAATGTTGGTAAAGCAACGTAGGTAGATGGACATGCCAGTTGTATGAAAATATGTCACAGTGCAGAAGCTGCTAACTGCTTGTTCGCGTCTGATTAAATGCTTGTACACTAATGCTGCGTTCTCACTAAAACCGAAAAGGCGAACTGGAATGCTTCCTTCACGAGCATTTCACCGCGTAGAGTTTTTTTGGAACGACCCAGTCAGCAAAGACATGTGGCCCACATCCGGCATAAGTCCGGCACAGGTGACATTCAGTCGGCACTGGCATAAGGCATGTGGGCCGAACATGGCCCAGGAGCAGCAAAGATGGCACTGGCTTGACTCTGGCAAACAGGATGTGGGCCAGTTGCTGTGTGACGCATCTGGCCCAGATATAAATTTACAACTCTGGGCCACATATGTTTAGACAGTCTTGTCCCACTCTTAAATGCAGTTTCAATTTTTTTTTTTCTACACACATTTTTTACACATATTTATTTGCATAACATATGTTAAGAAGAATTTTAATACATCATTCATCGCGGTATGTGGGCCAATTGAAAGTGCCTTATGTGGCCCACCACTGGGCCACACCAAATTTGCTGACTGGGGATTGTCGCTCAGGCACTTCAGCGAGTCAACAAAAAGTGAGCACCGCCAACTACTACCACTTCTTTCCTGGGACTAAACAGCCGTGGCACTATATTCTCCTTTTTTGAGGTACATGATAGCGCATTTGCTTTTTTAGTGGCAATCTGGCGGCTGGCATTTGCGCTAAAAATAGCTTTGGCATGGATATTAAACACTGCTGCTAGATCAGTACAGTTCAATAGCAAGTAAACCTCCACTTCCTTGCTCACGGCTGGCCGTGTTGTTGCGCCGGGGTGACAATAGAGAGGACGTTGTGTGTGACGTAGCTCGTACTCGAAGCCGATTTGCTACCGCGAGGCGAAATGCGAAAAAAGTTCACATTTTTTAACTTTTGCGAATATGCGAGTGTGCGCATTTTCGTCACGAATGTGCGGAATTTCGCTGCTGCGCACCGCGTCCCAGCGCGCCAAACGCATCCTCCCCGGCGCCCCACGCACTTTCGTTCCGGTGTGCGCAAACTCCATTGACTACAATGCAAACGCGCCAGCGAGACGCCTTCCCCCGCTTTTGGTGAGAACGCAGCATTAGAAGTATTTGCCAATGACATAAGAAATAAAAGTTTTACATAAGCAAGCATGAAATTCTGATTTTATGGTCCCATATGTGCCGACACGGGCACAGGGAATGTGCTTGATTTACTCTATTCAGATCTGTTGTCTATGGAACAAAAGAAAGACATTAAGCTGAAAATGACGTAATTCCAGTGACTTCCTCATTAAAGCATAGTTTAGCTTCAGTGTCCGCTGGTGTTTATTAATTACAGACAGTTTCATTTAATAGGTCTTTAAAGGATAAGCTTAAGTAAAATATTTCCACTCTCTTGGTAGATTTTTGGGTTATTACTGGATGACAATATCGGGGAAAGGATAGGTGAGCAAAGGAGCATGTGAACAAGCTCTCCATCAGATAACTTGTTTGTAATACTAACATGGAACATTAAAGATGAAAGAATTGCTCATATAAAAAGACCCGAAAAATGAATCTTAACTTCCTTTTGGTCAACACAGAAAGTAATACGATTGGTGTGAAGCTGGAGAAATGTAACTCAACATTCGAGTCCAAACAAAGCTGTAAAATCTATAGCTGTCATATTTGATGTCAGTATTGATTTATAAGCTTGGTAGGCTCAAATGTCTGCGAGCTACACTGTTTAGATATGCAAAGCTTCCTTTTAATCCCACAGCAGGTTCAGGCGCTTCCTGCTTTGAGTGCAGTCCTGGCTCAGCACAGCAGACGAGCATAATGTGTAATGATTGAAGTATTGAACCCTACACAGCTAGAAATAACAAGAGAGAAACTTTCACTCGCCAAGGAAACTCTCTAGGGCTGCATTCTCCCACGTAGAGGTGGAATCTAATATATTTCGGTGAATCACGACCAAATGTGTTGTTGAAATGATTTTCTCCTGCAGGATTCTGCTTCAGCTAAATGCAAACTAAAGGTACTAGCTGGAGGCTACAATCAGACAGGTTAGAGATAGTGGACATCAATTCATTATTGAAGTAAAGCAGACCAATTGTATGGCCGAATCAGGGGCATAAAGGATGAAATGAAAGTATTTCATGTTTCAAGGTCGTCTCTGTGACTCATGTTGTAAACGCCACACACGCTCTCTGAGACGCCACAAGCTATTTTTTTCCCGACCTACCTCTATTAACGTGTCTGCTGCGTCTATGGTCTTATCACAGCTTTTAGTATCTGCCTTCAAAACTGCTTTCCCCCTCTCTGTCATTCTTAACTTTAGGCCTGCAAGTGCAGACGCCCAATCATTAGAGATGCATCTGCAGGCGAGCGTTAAGTAATCATGTGATGTAAACACACACGCACATAGCCAGAAGCAATAGTTTACCTTCAAACGCAAAAGCTGCCTGCTGTTATCGTTAATATCCAAAGATGAGAACTCAACACGACACCGCGTTTCAAAGAGACTGAAAAATCCACCTTTTGTGTAATGTCAGATTTGTGCTTTTTGACGACTACCAAACACCACCCGATCGACTTATTTTTTGCACTTGAATATGATTATTAGCATTTCAGAATATGAGGCATTCACTTATAAATATAAATATGCATGTCCATACCGCTGATTGGTGTCAAAGAGTCAGTGGCCCCATTTTCCACACTAATTTTGATTCCATGTCAAATTAATTAATTTGGAAAATGGAGTTCAGCTGAATATGGATTAAAATGTCAATTGAAGTAATTAATAGTGTTCTTCCTCCCTGCCTTCCCATTAACAGATACATCTAAAGTTAAAGGATACTTTACTTATTTAGCCATTTTTGGCAGTCAAACATTAATATTTTGCCTATAATAAATTTTATATTTTTATTATTTTTCAAGTACAATTAGTGCCTTTAAAAAACACATTTTGCAACTTGCGGTCGACTGAAAATAACATCACAAGGACTCAGGTAAGCAATCACAGCTCAGCTTGTGAATGTCACATGACCAAAACTAGAAAACAGGTGAGCTGTGATTGGTTACTTGAGCCCTTGTGATGTCATTTTCAGTCGACAGCAAGTTGCAAAATGTGTTTTTAAAGGTACTAATTGTACTTGAAAAATAATGAAAGTATCAAATTCATTATAGACAAAATATTAACTTTTTAATTTATATAATGGGCTAAATAAGTGAAGTATCCCTTTAAGTTTAGATTGATTGGGCTAAACGTTGGCACTTATATGTAGGTCTTTTATTCTAAAGTATTTATTCTCTTAGTCTTCTATTATATAGGTCTTTATGTACAAATTATGTCAGCACTAAATGGAAACTAATTATCACCAACATTAATATGCAAATTCCTACTCTTGCCCACTTCAACCAGTGAAAATATAAAACTGATCGGCACAATATTTTTATTTATATTTATTGACATTAAATGTGAGCTCCTATAAGGAAAATAGTACTATCACCTCCACAAAATCAAAATCAAAAACATCACTGAACCATCTAAATATATTGTGGTGAAGTGCGTCTATCTTTCATGTTTGTCAAATGCTTTCTGCGTAAACAAGCTAACAAGCTTTCAGTTGATGTCTAAACCGAAAATGGACCCCTTACATGCTTTTAGTTGAAGCAAAAAAAAAAAAAATCATTGATTTGTCAGTTTCTTTGTTTAACTGTTTCTGTTTGAAGCTTGTATGTCAAGATGGATTGTGCTCCAAACAACATTGTACTAGTTTTTTTTTCTTCTTCTTCTTCTTCTGAAGTAGAGGACACGATGGACACGGACGGATTAACGTAAAGATGAATCAATGAAACATTTGTAGCCTACAGTGTTTGTGTCAGTAAGTCATTGTAGATTGTTTCAAGATAAGAAATCAAGGTGAAGAAAGAGTAAAAGTAGAGGCAAATTGGTGAAAACATTGCTTATTTGATGATAAAAGAATGAAGTTTGGTGCAAACAGAACAAGCCTTATAGAAATGATTCAGGCAGGGCCGTCACAGATTTGACGGCAGCCATTTAAAAAAATGGCCACCAGAATTTTCGTATTTCTTAATATGTGACCATTTACTTCATCTATATTATAAAGTTGTTCAAATTTGTGTTATTGTCCTCGGGCCACTTGGAGAGGGGCCCTGGGTGGAACATTGGAACAATTTGGAGCTCCACATTTAGCAGGCATGCGTAAAAGAACGCTCCAGGCACCAACACTAATTCTTATTTTGCATCTTTTTTATGCTTCTATGTACAGTACATAATGTGATTCAGAAATGTGCTTGAATAAATGCATTGCTTCATTTTTGGGTATGTTTGAAATGTTAATTAAAAAAATGTAGACGATAGAATTGGTAGGTAAATATTACTCTAGAAGTACATGCGATTTGCGTCAGAAAACCTTGAGTAAAAGGCATTTCCGTATTATGCATGCAAAAGAACAGCTAGCAAGTTGTGGTGAACATAATTCTACACAACATGTTTCCGAAAGCCACATGGACTAATGCAACGGAGCTAACTTGTGGTGAATTTGATTAAAACAGGAGAATGAACTGAAGTCTTGCCCACCCTCATCGCAGTGCCATGCAGTCTGACCTTTCAAGACATTGATTAAAATTCAAAAGTGTACCCCATGACAAGGATTTGTTTGAGTCACTGGGAGATTTTCCAGTGCAGTCAGAATACTTTAAAACTGATAAATCATTAATAGACCGTCATAATAAAATGCAAACCATAACATTGGGTGCCAAATAGAAAAAAAAAATGAATATTACAGTGGTGCTTAATTATTAAATTTCAGGAAACTTGGTGGGGAAAACAGCAGCATGGCAGATGATCAAATCAGGATGATAGTGATAGTCATGAATAATAAATACACTAAGCACTGAAAACTGAGCTAAAAGATGTTAAATTAATTCCATCCCCTTGGTCTACAATCAAGTACATTTGAATATGAGCAATGTACACGTTATCTTGACTTGACAGATGGTGAAAAACTGTCTCAAAAACATCCCTGTGGGACACTGAAATGTTTTTCTGCGTTGTATTGAATTGAAAAATGACGGTTTGTCAGCAGAGGGACTGTCCTTGTTTTCTTAATGTGACTACAAAAACAATAAGTTCAGGGAAGGTTTGACATTTGTAATGCAATCATAAGAACACTGGTTTACATTGTGGGAACTGAACTTTGCATTTTGTGTGCAAACACTGAAACTTCGTCTGTCACCTCCCTGGAAACTGAATGTAAATCTTTATCTTGAAGAGGCCAGACAAGATATCAAACTCCCATTAAATTGCCTTTGTGCATTTTGAAAACACCCTCAAGCTAACTGATGGTTAAAATGGGACCCCTAAAATATTTAACCTCCTAAGTATTCAATGAAAGATAATATGACCTGTTCAAATAAACCAAGTGGCAAATGCAGTCTTTCTGATAGGGAGATTGAAAAGTTATGTGTGTTTACCTGTTGGATCCCAAAACGCAGGCACAAATAAGATTTGAACTATTTATTCACATAACATTGAGAGGCGTAGAGCAACTTGACTAGACGAGAATCAATGAGAATACATCTAGAATCACGAGACACCAAGCCCCCTTGGGCTGCGGAGATGCACAGAGGAACCGAGGTAATAATGCGCCAAACACACACTTCTCGGATTGGCTTAGACAGTGAATTGATCGGATTGGCTGTGGCTAGATATGTGGGTAACAGGACAGACATGGAATTGTCTGATTGGCTTTTGGCCTAGTAAAGAGATTAAAGATTCTTGACATCACATAGCTCCTGACGACATCACATGGAGTTTTTCCAGTTGTAACCAGATGATGGTTACATCAGTTCAAAGCATCAGTTCAAAACAGAAACTTGACCTCACGGTCATGACCCAAACATGACCCTTGCAAGACCCAAACCTAACCCTGGCATGACCCAGTCATGACTTTTTTTTTTTTTTTTTTTTTTTTTTTAAATCTAAAAACCCATATTATTTTCATTTTCACTTATCCCTGGAATCTGGAACATTACATAACACGCATGATGGGGCGTTTACACTATTAGTCTCCAAAGACATTATTTCCTTGGAAAGAAAATAAGGTGAGATATGTTCAGCACAGAAGATGAAAGAGGAGCATCCTTTAAATGCAACCCACAAATAAGTGAATGCTTGGGGAGCAGTGGACTGTTGAAGGTTTAATGTGCCCTTCGCTTCAGCCACAGCATGGCACGCTCTACAGGAGCTGTGGGGCTGACAGAAGAAAACAACTGTCAAGTACATGCTCTTATTGCCACTGAAAGTGACTAATTATACATGACAGCAATTATCAATACAGGCGTGCTGTTGCAATCGAATTCATCATTATGTGCCACCAATGCCTCCAACACCGCCAAAAGCACCAAAAGAAATTGTTTTTGTTTTTTTTGTTTTTTTGAGAGAGTGGATGCTGTTGATCAAGAATGAAGAGAATGTATTTCTTTAAAGGAAGTAGCTCATTGGAACAGTTGCACTATGGACCAAAGTATGGAATTTGAGACCGGCTGCAAACACACAGAAAACTTCTGCACTAATTTACTAAATCCAGATCTTGTTTTTAACCGGGTCAAGCACAGCTTGTGAGAGAGCAAATGTCTCAGAAAACATCCTGATTGACAGCGGTCTGTCCAGTCCACTGCATGTCCCTACACCAGCCCCTAAATAGCCTATCATTAAGTTTCACTGTCTCAAGCACGGAACTCTCGACAAGATGGACGCGTCGGACAGGTTTCGTGTGGTTTCATGTGCCTTTTTTAGTGTGTTTCTTAAAATATACCTCAATGGCTTTTGCAGCACGCTAATAATGGGGAGATGCAAGTCCTTAGACATATGGCTTAACAAGCCATATGAATAAGTTGTATGGAATAACATGAAATATTCCTTGATAATAATATGTTATGTGACCTCACTCGTCTAAACATGATATTCTGATTACTATTACATTTGTGGAATATGATTTATGAAGCAAAATCCAGCCGGTTTTATCCATCTCAGTGGGCGGCCATTTTGCCACTTGCTGTCGACTTAAGACGACATCACAGTTGCTCAAGGGATCACCTGTTTTCTGAAGCTGACCCGTGGTTGTTTGTTACCTAAGCAACTATGATGTCATTTTCACTCAACAGTATTGGCAAAAAGGCTGCCTTCTGATTTTGATTTAAAAAAAAAAAAAAAAAAAAAAAAAAAAAAAAAAAAAAAGTGCCGGATTTTAACATTTAGACTAGTGGGGCTGCATATAATGCTGAACATATTATTGTAAAGGATTTTTTTTATTTTTTTATTTTTTATTTATTTTATTTTTTTGGGGGGGGGGTGACTTCAACTTTAAGCTACTGTTTGTTGGATACAAAATTAATGTTGCAAATGGCGTGTCCTCTTGCAAAGTTCAGATTAAACCCGGAGCAATTCACAAAGCGAGAGCATCTGCGAGACTTTCAGCTGCAGCTCAGCTGGAGATAACTTTGACTCTCCTGAGGCTGTGAACTCATCCAAAGGAGATAGTAAAGACAGTACAGATCGTGTGTTGTTCATTGCCACCTCTGATCACCAGGGAGTCGTTCAAGAGCGAGGGAGTCTACTGCCCATACTTGTCAACTTTTGACGTGATTTGGGAGAATAGTGTACCTCGGTGGATTGTAAGTGAGACACTACTTGTGATACTGCAGGTGGTCTCTCACCAATCAGTGCAAGGCCAGCTTGTCGCCATCATTTCAGAAGTGGGGTTGACACGTTCAATATTGGAGTATCATGAGAGGCCAAGCTTTGACATTAGCTCCACTGCTTTTTGCAGATAAGCGCTGTTATTTGGGATCATGAGCAAATACCCGTCTGTCTGGAAACTTAAGTCTTCCTATTGTCGGTAAAGGTTCAGCATAAAACCTTCCCGCAAAATTGTTTACGTTTCTCTCTGCACTTTTTGGCTGATTCTTTATCCTTGCTGAAGAGTATAGTTTGCATCTTGGGGTAGCTTTTTCATTCTTCACAGCTTAAACGAGGCATCATAATCTTTTTTAAGGCATGTGGTCATAAAAATGTAGCCAGTCATTTAAGAAGGCAAATCATCAAAAGTTTTGGTTATAATGATAAATGTTCTCCACATACAGTATCATAAAACAACCGGCTGGTGGGATTTTTAAGACACTGTTGTATATTTCTGTTGCATACCAACAAAGAGAAGCCGAGTGCACACATACAGAAATGTAAGAAGAGATGAAGAAATGATGTGAGTGATGGGGAGGACAAATGATGCCGCAACCCTTCACTGAGTCTGGAGGACAGAATCAAGGGCAGAGTGACAATAGGCAGGATACAGACGAGACTTGCCGCAATTATTTGTTGCCCGTAAATTATTAGTAATGTTCTGCTCCTCTGGTCCCCACAACAACAAAAGAAAGTCAAACAAAGGTTACATAGAGCTATCAAAATTAATTAATTAATTAATCGGTAAGTAATTCATTATCAAATTAATTATCAACTATTTTAATCAAGTATTTGTTTGGATCATTTTATTTTACTTTTTAAAGGTCCAATCATCATTCTTTAGCATATCGACAATAATTGTTCACAGATTTATGTAGTCCTTCATTAAAGAAGACTGATTATCTTCTGTGTTTAATTAAAATAATTTGCAAACATCTGTTTTGCTTTGGAGAACAATGACCAAACGGGTAACATAGTACAACATCAGTCCACCCCCCCCAAACCCCCCCCTTTTTTTTTCACTAAACAAATACAAAGCACAAAATAAACACCAATCACTGGTTAATAAACAGTAATCATTGGGGAAAAATGTTTTATTTTGTTTTTAAATACACTTTAATGCAAAATTAAAATGAATCAGATTAGTCGGCTAATCGATTGAGTAGTCGATAGATAAATCAATTGTAAAAAACATATTTGATAGTGACAGCACGACAAATGTACATTTTAAGATGGGAAGTTGTGACTATATGCTTCCATATAACAAACATTGAGACTCTTACCGGTTGGTTGGTGTGCAGATGTCATGAAGTGGTCATGAGGGACGTTGCAGAAAAAAGTAAGTACCGGGAAAGAACATGATGTAATCTTGTTAAGTGGCAAGCTACTTCATTATCAGGAAACCTCAAGACACTCGTGCCTTGCATGTATTAAATTAATATTGGGTGGTCATGGTTATGGCTAATGAGGGGACAATAATGAAGAGAAAAAATATTTGCAACAGACAAATTTCTGCATCGTGTAAGATGCTCTTGCCGATTTGAAATATAATAAAAAATAACGGAAAATTGACACATCGGGCATCCAAACGTTAGCAACTCTGTTGGAACATCGACATGCGTGTTTTGTTCAGGTACTCCAGCTTCTCTTCACATCACGGACACACCAAATTGTGGATGTAGGAGTACCCAACTCGAAACTGTCCATAGGTATGAACGTGACATTTTGTTTTAACCTTTTGGTGCTGTTTTCTTTGGCTCTGTGTTTATTTTTGGACCCACAATTAAGAAGGCAGACAAATTGAAGTGCCAGCTGTTCAGTTTTTGTTAATTAGGAAAGCCAAGTTCGCTACTTATTTAAGTCCAAGAGACAAATTGCTCTCCGGCCCTAAAATGACTGCTTTGGCATTGTGGAAGTGTTTGTGACTGTGAGGTTAACAATTTTGCTTCTACAAGATTGCAGGTAACCCAAATGTTTTTCGCAGATGTGGCGTTATGAGGGAATTGTGGAATTTTATGCATTCTTCTTCTTCTTCATTGGCTAAACTGTATGAACAGAAGATAGCATGTGTTCAACCAACCATTTCTCCTAATGCAGTAAATGTGACTGTCTAGTTGGCTGGTAGCTCTTAGTTGATCGATAGCTAATTCCCTTAAATAATCAAGTGACCCCTGCAATTGGAATGTGATCATTGATTACGTTTGCCCAACAGTCTCCCCAATGGATTCCGTCTGTACAGCATTCTGCCACATTTGTCATTAAGCCGTTTCACAGGATGCTGACGTATGCGGGTTCCATGCATTGCATTTGAATGGAGAAAGTGTTGTGAAGATATATTCTCCTATGCAGTGGGGTGTTAAAGGTTGCAGGGTAAGGCTTGAATGGCTTTATAAAGAAAATGATCTGGGCTGTTTGGATGTTAAATTAGGATATAATATACTTGCATACAAAGAAAAGCAGAGATTAAGCATTGGGTCAAGTATTTTAGTTACACATTTGGCCATACAAGCCAAACAAATCCTTTGATAATCCAAGACCCAGGGAAATAGAGGGGCATCAAATAAAATGTTTTTGAATTGAGGATTAATTTTAAGAAGCAGAGAAAATCTACAAACTCACTATCAAGATGTGGAATACAAGAGCACAAACATATGGCACATTCTGCATGTTTGGTCTTTAAAAAAATGTTATATTTGCTGCTTGAAACAACTGACAAAAGGTTATAAAGTGACAATTAGAGACTTAGTCAAATGTGTAATTCAGGACTCAGCTGTTCGGTAGAGGCAAAGAAGAAGACAACCAGAGGGCTAATATTGCGCCAGACAAACAGCTCGCATTGCTGTGTTCGCGCATGTGCATGGGACTCATTTTCAGCCCTGGAGTTTCATGGCTCAGACCGGCTCACTTTAGTTTACAGTGTTTAACTAATTAATTCATCACAAAAAAATCATCGCATTAATCATGTTTTAACACAGATTAATCACACTATTAATTGTGACCACAGATTATACTTTATCTTTTACAGTGGATGGCTACATTAAAAGGTAGCAGGTTGTGTTTGAACATGAACTACATGCATAATAAATGTTTGTGTATGACATTCAGAACATTTGTTCATGTCAAACTAGGGTCATTTTTATCCCCATTTTAAATTATGCAAGTAATTAAGTGACTAGAAAAAGAGGATGAGCATGGATAAAAAAAAATGTTGAAGACATCGTCTTAACATTAAATGTCAAAAGAATTCAAGCATAACAGGTGCTCTTTAAATTTGGCTGGCAAAATATGTTGATGAAAAGCCTTTTTAATTAAGCAATTAGTTGTGATTAATCAAAAATCTAAGATGTGATTAGTCTGCTTTAAAAAATGTAATCGTTTGGCTCTCATATACTCAATAAAAAAATAAACTAGGGCTGTCAAAGTTAAAGGGTTAATAGATTAATTAATCACAGAAAAAAGTTAAATTAATCACATATTAACGCAGATTAATCGCACTATTTTTTTTGACGGCACTTGAGCCTTGAACGTAACCGCGGATGGTTACATTGAAGGCTGCGCAGGTCAGTGATCAGGTCAATGCACGGCATTTCCTACGCCTGTTGTTCCAAAATGAGCGGGGTGACACCAGTTGGTGTGCTCGGTGGTAAATTTCGCTTTCAAAAACACCCCGATGGGACTTTAGATAAAACAAAAGTAATTTGCGTTTAATTAATTGCTGAATTGCACCCAATTGTTATGATGCTGTTACGTTTTGAGCAATACACGCATGCAATTGCGTACATGCATTTAATCAATGTTTGCAAATTACAATCAGATAATAAAATGCGTTAATGTTAAAATATTACGGTATTTTGTATTTATTTTATATTACGCAAATATGCGAGTAATTTAGCTGATTAATCGTGATTAATCAAAATTTAAAAGTGTGATTAATCAGATTAAAAATTTTAATCGTGTGACAGCACTAAAATAAACGCAACTATTTTGTTTTTACTCCCATTTTTTCTTCTTCTTCTTCTTCTTGTACATACACAATATCACCATTTCTCTCAAATATTGTTCACAAAGCAGTCTAAATCTCCAATAGTGAGCATTTCTACTCGGATAATCCATCCCAATTGACAGGTGTGCCATATCAAGATGCTGATTAGTCACCATGATTAGTGCACAGGTGTGCATTAGACATCCCAGAATTAAAGTCCACTCTGAAAGGTGCAGTTTTGTTTTATATCGGAGTTCTGGGGACCCAGAAAACTGACTGGTACTGACTGGTTATAGTTTGCTTTTTAAATGGCTTAAATTATTTTGTTTGTAAATGCTTTTAGATGTTACATTTTTAATTACGTGAAGCACATTGAATCACCTTGCATATGAGATGTGCTATACAAATGAAGCTGCCACACTGTGCTTGTTTATACATATATGTATTAGTTAATCTCATAAGTACTCTTAAGAGTACCAGGTTTTGTTAGACTTCCCAGAGAAACCTGGCTAAACACTTTCAATGGACCTTGAGATGAAAAGGAATAAAAACCTTATTTGGCAACCCCAAGCACCTTCAACTTGTTATAAATTTGACATGTACAGTAGCTCCTTTTGAATACAATAGATAGGGTGTGAAAGAGGAACACCACACGCCATAGACATAGACTTGATTGGTACTCATCACTGTTGATTTTCAACAACAATTCTTGAATTGAATAAGGAAATCATCTAGGACAACATAATCTTTAAATGTGTGTTGTGCTGTATTAACATGTAAACATGGCAATACATCTTTAACATGTAGTCACAGATGTCAGCTTAAGACAGGCATTTTAACACCATTGTGATGTTTTGCACGTTTTTAAATGAAAGTGATGCTCATCCTGTAACAAAAAAATTAAATAAATGCAAATGCATTTATGTATCTTCCATGTGCAGTTGTGCACTAAAACAACATTCTGCATGTTCTCATGTCACAAAACCACAAAAAAAAGCCTTCATCACCAGCCACTCTGTACTTTGTGCTCATTCTCCGTAAACCACCTGTTTTCGCTGAATCCCTCACATAATCTCTGTCAACGGTCTTAAAAATTATTCAAAAATGTTGTTGGCAGTTGGCTTGGTGCAGATCTGAGATGTGGGTAATCCAAGAAATAATGGCGTAAATATTGCACATTTAGAACCACATTGCAAAGATCTGTCTGGATTTATGCTGCTCAAGCTGCTCAGAGAAACCCGATGGGCAATTTTCTGCCTTCATTTGAGGCTATGAATTGACTGATGACTAATATAGTAGCACATATGAGAGTTCTGTTTTCTGATTTCTTTTTTGATTACCTTTCACACCAGATGCTTTTCAGAAAGGATGTTTGACAAATGTATTTGGGGAATGAATTGATGGGAATTATTTGGCACTTACAAAAAAAAAAAAAAAAAAAAAAAAAAAATCCAAAGAGGAAACTGTGGTGGACTTAAAAGTCGAATGCATTCCATTTTAGCATGCTATAGTTGACCATTTTAGGATGCTAGTAGAAAATGAACTAGCTTACTGGGGGAAAAAGAAAAAAAAATCCAAATTAACTTTAACATTTCCAGTTTAACTTTCAGTTTTTAATCATTGTTACTTTGTGTTAATGTATGTCATGACTGTGTTTTGTTTGTGGCAAGTGTCTGATTTGAATTGATGCAATCAGAATGTAACCAGCAACTAGTTTCAACTGGTCAGAAGCTATGTGATGTCAGAAGCTATTTGATGTCAGGCATCTTTAATCTATTTACCTGGTCAGAAGCCAATCAGTTTTACCCGCATGTCAGTCAGCAGCAAATCAGAGAAATCCATGTCAGTCCTGTTTCAGCGACCTATCAGGGTTACCCACATGTCTGGCCGCAGCCAATCGGATCCATTCGCTGTCTATATAAGTCTGACGGAGAAGTGTGTTTTCTGCCTAATTACTCATCTGCTCCTCTGGTCTCCTGTTCCTCGGTCCAAGTTAGCCTCTGGATCCATGATTGTTTCTGGTCTAGTCGTGAGTGCGTTCCGCACAGACAATATTGTTATGTGAATAAAGTATTAACCTCTTATTTGTGTCTGCGTTTTTGGGATCCAAATCCAGAACATAACAATGTACGACACTTTTAAGGAGTAAGTGACAGAGATTTACCAACTTAGCAACTTAAGGGCTCTGTATCCTTCCTCAAACGTCACAATATCAGACTGTCATGGTGGGTGCGTAGATGTGCCACGGGATGGACGCAAATGCAGGAAAACATGGCAGGGAGACAGGCAGGAAGGGCAATGTGAAGAACTTTATTTACACATAACGGGTAAGGTGAATCAACAATGGAGGGACAGAACGTGACTGGACTGGATACCTTGACTGGACGGGACTGGAGAGGACTGGTCGCTGAGGCTTGAGGGGAAGCTGATCGCCATGACCTGAATGGACGAGTGGACGGAACGTGGGCAACTTGACAAAATGTGGGCAACTTGCAGCCGTGAGGACAACTTGAAGGTGACATGGGAGCGACAGGACGGTGACAAGGATAACTGGACAAAGTTGACTAGACTGAGACGACATCTTGACGGGCCCAAAACACACAACTTCCTCACATAATCCTTATAATGCTCCAACACAGAGCTGACGAACATAACAGACTAAACACACTACCACTAATGAGACACACCTGGGGAACACAATTGGCAGAAGGCACCGATTGTTCAAACACACTGACTGGGAAGGGAAGAAACACACAGGTGGATGAGGTTAGACATAACGAGACAAGGGAAGAAGTCAGGAACACATAACAAAAGACAAACCACAGACAAAAACAACAATAACACCCGAAACTAAACAAAAACCCAACCACACAGAACCAAAACATGACACAGACTAATGAATGTGGCTGCTTAAAAGCACTTCTCAAAAGAGAGAATGTGACCTTCATTTGGCTCATTTTGATGGGTTAGCCCCGATGCAGCAGATAGAGCACAGGATTGTCCACTCCAACATCTTCACAGTACCCTAAACTGTAAAGTGGTCCATAGCTTGAGTGGTACATGGTCTTGGGTGGGAGAGAAACAGCCACTCCATGGTCTTCCGGTACCGGCACGAGACATGATGTCTTACACAGAAACAGAACCCTCTCTGCCTAAACACTGGAAGCATCCTTGCTAAGCATTAAGAAGATCTGTTGTATGTTACTGTTTTTTCTCCACAGCAAATAAAGTAGAGCATTCACTGGAGAGTCAAGGCTGTTAATAGGACATTTATAAATGACACACATATAAATGGCTAGTATGTCAAAGACGCTGATAAATATTTTTAAATTACATTTTTAAATGTAGAGCAAATTGTCACAAAGGTGGATCTGGATGGCAATTTGTCGTTTGATAATTCATGCTTTCATCTTTTCAATGGCAGAGCTGTTGATGTCACGCCGCCACCTGCGTGACAGGCCTTTATTGTCATAGTCATGTTTCCTGTTTTATTTTGAATTTCTGATTCCCTTCGCACCCCAGGTCACTTGCCCTTCCTGCAGTTCACTAATTACCGGTCCCCGCCCATGATCATGTCCACCTGCCACCAATCAACCAAGACAATAAAAGCCACCTGCATTCTCCCCTCCGTTGCCGAAGTGTCACACACCGTCAGTGCATGGAAGCGTCCACAGTCCTTATGTCCTTGTTCATGTTGCCTAGCGTTGTTGCCTTGTTTTTGTGCCTTTTCCTCCCTTTTGGAGCGCCTTTAGTTACCCCTTTTGCCTTGTGCCCTTTTTTCCTCCCTAGCGGAGCGCTTTCTGTTGTCCCCAGTACCTTTTGCCTGTTTTTTCCTCCCTAGTGGAGCGCTTTTTGTTCTCCACTTTTTCCCCTCCCTGTTCTCCTCTCAGTTTGAGAGGAGACCACTGTTGGCCGGAAATAAACCTGCTGCCTTGGTGGCCTACCTTACGCCTGCGTCTGGGTCCTACCTCTTCACGTCGTGACAGTACACTTCGGCCAGCATGGACCCAGCGGGAGTGTCCAAATTGGAGACCTGGCAGAGGCTTGAAGACATCTCCCGAGTCATTGCAGAGATAAAAGAGTTGATGGCTTTGGACCGTGGCGACTGGGGTGAAGGGTCGGACTGGCCTCAGAACCCCGAACCTCGTCTGCTGGAGCCTCTCGCTCCTGAACCTCGTCTGCTGGAGCCTCTTGCTCCTGAACCTTGTCTGCTGCAGCCTCTCGCTCCTGAACCTCGTCTGCTGCAGCCTCTCGCCCCTGAACCTTGTCTGCTGCAGCCTCTCGCCCCTGAACCTCGTCTGTTGCAGCTTCTCGCCCCTGAACCTCGTCTGCTGCACCCTCTCGCCCCTGAACCTCGTCTGCTGCACCCTCTCGCCCCTGAACCTCGTCTGCTGCACCCTCTCGCCCCTGAACCTCGTCTGCTGCACCCTCTCGCCCCTGAACCTCGTCTGCTGCACCCTCTCGCCCCTGAACCTCGTTTGCTGCACCCTCTCGCCCCTGAACCTCGTTTGCTGCAGCCTCTCGCTCCGGAACCTTGTCTACTGCCGCCGCAGCCCCTGGCCGCTTCGCCTGTGCCGCTGCCGCCGCAGCCCCTGGCCGCTTCGCCTGTGCCTCTGCCGCCGCAGCCCCTGGCCGCTTCGCCTGTGCCGCTGCCGCCGCAGCCCCTGGCCGCTTCGCCTGTGCCGCTGCCGCCGCAGCCCCTGGCCGCTTCGCCTGTGCCGCTGCCGCCGCAGCCCCTGGCCGCTTCGCCTGTGCCGCTGCCGCCGCAGCCCCTGGCCGCTTCGCCTGTGCCGCTGCCGCCGCAGCCCCTGGCCGCTTCGCCTGGGCCGCTGCCGCCGCAGTCCCTGGCCGCTTCGCCTGGGCCGCTGCCGCCGCAGTCCCTGGCCGCTTCGCCTGGGCCGCTACTTCCTGTTCCTCGTCAGGCGGCGCATGGATTGCGGCCGCCACCTCCTGTTCCTCGTCAGGCGGCGCATGGATTGCGGTCGCCACCTCCTGTTCCTCGTCAGGCGGCGCATGGATTGCGGCCGCCACCTCCTGTTCCTCGTCAGGCGGCGCATGGATTGCGGTCGCCACCTCCTGTTCCTCGTCAGGCGGCGCATGGACTGCGGCCGCCACCTCCGGTTCCTCGACCGGCGGCGCCCAGCCAGCGGCCGCCTCCTCTTGCACCAGTTCCGGCGGCGCCCGGCCAGCGGCCGCCATCACCTGCACCAGTTCCGGCGGCGCCCGGCCAGCGGCCGCCTCCTGCTCCTCATCTGGCGGCGAACACCCCGCCGCCACCTCTGCTCCTTGTCGGGCGTCGAGGACGCCCTCCTGACTGGCCCCGCTGGGACTCTCTTGTCGGGCGTCGAGGACGCCCTCCTGAACTGCTTTTTGTCTGTACGGATGGGTGGGCCGTGTTCCCACCTCCGTGCCCCCTTCCGCCCGCCCTTGTTTTTGGACTCTTTGGGTCGGATGGCCGTCAGGAGCCGGCCATTGAGGGGGGGGTACTGTCACGCCGCCACCTGCGTGACAGGCCTTTATTGTCATAGTCATGTTTCCTGTTTTATTTTGAATTTCTGATTCCCTTCGCACCCCAGGTCACTTGCCCTTCCTGCAGTTCACTAATTACCGGTCCCCGCCCATGATCATGTCCACCTGCCACCAATCAACCAAGACAATAAAAGCCACCTGCATTCTCCCCTCCGTTGCCGAAGTGTCACACACCGTCAGTGCATGGAAGCGTCCACAGTCCTTATGTCCTTGTTCATGTTGCCTAGCGTTGTTGCCTTGTTTTTGTGCCTTTTCCTCCCTTTTGGAGCGCCTTTAGTTACCCCTTTTGCCTTGTGCCCTTTTTTCCTCCCTAGCGGAGCGCTTTCTGTTGTCCCCAGTACCTTTTGCCTGTTTTTTCCTCCCTAGTGGAGCGCTTTTTGTTCTCCACTTTTTCCCCTCCCTGTTCTCCTCTCAGTTTGAGAGGAGACCACTGTTGGCCGGAAATAAACCTGCTGCCTTGGTGGCCTACCTTACGCCTGCGTCTGGGTCCTACCTCTTCACGTCGTGACAGTTGATTTCACTAACTGGATTTGGACAAACAATGTGATAAACAAAACAAATAAAGTATGCTGGCAGGACTACAATCAACCAACTCTGCTGTGGTTACTATATTTAATACCAAAAAAAAAAAAAAAAAAAAAAAAAAGAACAACATGATATCCCGGTTTACATTTAAATATTTTTTTAAATCAACAATACTGTTTGATATCAGTTGTTTGGTGTACAGAATATATTTTCCACTTATCTTTCATTCATGCAGCATCTTGTCCAGAAGCTCACCAAACCGTCAAATATATCTCACGACCAGCGTTCTGCTCCACAAACTGCAACCCAATTTACTAGCGGCGTTTTCAGTATTCAATGTCTGTCGATGCAAATCTCCCTACCGGTCATGTATATTTGGAAACCTTTTGTACCGTGTTTGTTTATCTTTCTGGACTGCCAGGAGGATGCTGACCTTTCACATCCACCCCAGTGACCTGACTGCAGCAGCAGCTTGGAAAGATCACTGACAGAGTGTACTGCTGTAGCCTCTCCATGAGCTAAATGATAAACTGTTTCAACTATGGAAAGCAACATTAACAAAGCGGTGCATTAACAAAGAGGAGGTTCACCTGATGACTGGCCTCATTTCTCACCTTACGGTGACGTGTTACATTTAAATGCAACTTGCCTGTGCCTTCATTGTCAAAACTGTCTGAAGCTTGGGTGTTTTTAATATGCATAACAAGAGCATCAACCTAGTTACACATGCACAGATGGTGTGTTGGTTACGCTACTTTTGGAATAATACACTCACATAAATTCTCCATAGATTATGCCACAGTGTAACTTTTTTTTAAGGAAACTACAGAGCAGTTTATTGAAATAAATTTGCATTCATGCAATAACGCTTTTCCAATTGATAGTCCCCAATTTGGAGGTACTGATTCTCATCCCAACAGCTTCACACTCAGCTAAAAATGGCTCTATTGAAGATTGATGAAGTTGAAGATCACAGCTTGATTAAGCCAATAAAACAAGAAGCAGAAAAAAAGCAGAGATGCTAAACGGAATTTAGCAAACTGGAACCCCTCAATGCCTCAGCTGCACCTACAAATTCTGTCCATATAAGTTATGAACAAAATCAGTGAAAAAGGGCAGCACTTCCACCCTCACCGAAAACAAATGTGATTTACTGCAGGCAATGCAGTTCAATTTCCAAACTCTGGCACCTGTTGTACAGAGACCGAACATCTGGTACCCTATAAGTATACCCTCCAAAACACCCCATCCAGAAAAGGAGGTAACTGAAACCAGAGGAAAAGAGGTAACTCCAGCTTGTTTCATAAAAAGAGGTCATTTAAGCTCTCGGTCCGTTACCGTAGTAACAGTGTCCATGAACCTAACCTGGTAGCAGGTTTTCCACAATGAACTTCGAGGTTTTCTCTGTCCCCGCCTCCTTTCAGTCACACAAAACAATTGCATTTCTTCATTCATAAAGTCCACTGCGGCGTGTTTTTGCGTAAATACGCCTACAGTCTAGAGCGTAAAGTCCACTTTTGTCACGGACATGGCATGTCCTTTTGACAATTAACCTATTTATGAAGGTGCCGCATTATTACGCACAGAATTAAATATTCGTCGAGATTGTTTTCAGACTGTGCATAGATATGCTGGCATTTGCGGACAGTTATCTTTTTGAGCGGTACTGTTTCAGATCACAGTCCATCATCTACATACACAACTTAATCCGTCCTTACATTTGCAACATTTCCAGCACTGTAGTCATGCGCTCACGTCATAGCATATATTGTGTGTTGCACTCCGCTTTTTTGAATAATGTTTTTATATTTTATCTTAAGTCAAGTCTGCGATTGGCTGGCAACTAGTCCAGGGTGTACCCCGCCTACTGCCCAAAGCTAGCTGAGATAGGCTCCAGCACCCTCCGCGACCCTTGTGAGGAATAAGCGGTCAAGAAAATGAATGGATGGATGTATCTTAAGTGAAGTGCGCTGCTCCCCCGCAGGATTGTGCCTAAATGAAATGAATTAAAGAGTTAGCATTCAACCGTTTTTGTCACGCCGCCACCAGGCGTGGCGGCTCATGCTTTTATTTTTGTGTCTCTGTTTCCCGTTTTACTCTGAAATCCTAACTCTCCTCTCACCCCAGGTCACTTGCCCTTCCTGCCGCTCACTCATTACCGGTCCCCGCCCATGATTATCACCACCTGCCACCAATCAACCCACACAATAAAAGCCAGCTGCATTCTCCCCTCAGTGCCGAAGTGTCACCGTCAGTGCATGGAAGCGTCCCACAGTCCTTATGTCCTTGTTCATGTTGCCTAGCGTTGTTGCCTTGTTTTTGTGCCTTTTCCTCCCTTTTGGAGCGCCTTTAGTTACCCCTTTTGCCTTGTGCCCTTTTTCCTCCCTAGCGGAGCGCTTTCTGTTGTCCCCAGTACCTTTTGCCTGTTTTTTCCTCCCTAGTGGAGCGCTTTTTGTTCTCCACTTTTTCCCCTCCCTGTTCTCCTCTCAGTTTGAGAGGAGACCTCTGTTGGCCGGAAATAAACCTGCTGCCTTGGTGGCCTACCTTACGCCTGCGTCTGAGTCCTACTTGACCTCGCCTTGTCAGTACACTTCGGCCAGCATGGACCCAGCAGGCACGGTCGAGGCCGCACTGCAGAGCCAGGAGGCCCGGCTCAACAACCAGGACCGGATCCAACAGACCATGCTGTCCCGGATGGAGGAATTGACCAGCCAGGTCCACGAGCTGGTAAGCCTTTCACGCCGTCGAGCGCCAGCTCCCACTGGACAGATTCCTCATCCTGAACTCTCCGTCCCGACCACGCCATTCACCGGGGTAGGGTTAAGACTGGCCTCCCCAGAACGATACTCCGGTGAACCCGGACGCTGTCAGACTTTCCTCACGGAATGTGATATCCACTTCGAACATTTACCACAGGCATTCTCCACAGCCCGGTCCCGGGTGGCCTTCATGGTTTCTCACCTGACTGGACGGGCCAAAACCTGGGCAACCGCGGAATGGGCCAGGGGTTCCTCGGTCTGTCAGAGCGTACAGGACTTTCAAGCCGCCTTGCGCCAAGTCTTCGATCCCGAGAACCACGACCGAGAGAAGGCACGAGCTTTGAGCCGGCTTCAACAAGGCAGAGAGCCCGTCAGCGATTATGCAATCCGCTTTCGAACGTTGGCAACAAACAGTGGCTGGAACGCCATAGCATTACATGATCATTTCTGGAAAGGACTGTCACCTGCCATTCAAGAACTCCTTATTCCCGTAGAACTCCCCACGGACCTGGACGCTATGATATCCCTCGCCATTCGCACCGATCACCGTCGCCAGGAACTGGCCAAGATCGGTGGACTCCGAAGGAGGGAGGAACCCACCCCCTGGTCACGGCCACCGGAGACCGGAAGGCCGCCACCCATCCTTCGTTCCCGACTGGAACCAGGAGAGGTGGGCCTCGCCAGAGAAGAACCCATGCAACTTGGAAGGGCTCGGCTTTCGCCCGAGGAGCGACAGCGCCGCCGCCGAGAGGGCCGATGCTTCTATTGTGGTGGTCTTGGCCACCTAGTGGGATCCTGCACCACGAAGGGCGGCTCACCGGTGAGTTCTCCATCACCCCGACCCGCCAGGAACCACAGGCTCACGCAAATGCAGATAAACCACCACAATGTCACCACAAATCTGTCAGCCCTCATCGATTCCGGTTCCGACGAGAGCCTCATGGACTGGGAGCTCGTGAGGCAACTACGAGTCTCCACCGAACCACTTCTTTCAACCATCCAGGCTCGAGCGCTGAACGGCAAGGAACTTTTCAAAATCACCCACATCACTGAACCTCTGGAAGTGCACATCGGACAGCACCTCGAGACCCTTCGCTTCCATGTGTTCCATTCTGCTTCCCCCACTTTGGTTCTGGGCCACCCTTGGCTGCGTCTACATAATCCCAGAATCGACTGGAACTCTGGAGTCATTCTGGAGTGGGGAAAGGACTGCATGACTCACAGATTGGAACAACCCGCACCCCAGAACACCACAGCCCAGGTTCACCAGGTGTCCCTCGCCTCGTCCGCTCAAGAGGAATACTCGAACCTGCACACCGTTCCCTCCTGCTACCACCACCTGCGGGAGGTTTTCAGCAAAACCAAGGCCATGACTCTTCCTCCCCACCGACCGTATGACTGCCCGATTGACCTGATTCCCGGATCAACTATCCCCAAGGGGAGACTGTACTCGGTCTCAGGACCCGAACGCCAGGCCATGAACACCTACATAGACGACTCCTTGAAAGCCGGCCTCATCCGACCGTCTTCCTCGCCTGCGGGAGCAGGCTTCTTTTTTGTGAGCAAGAAGGATGGATCCCTACGCCCATGTATTGACTACAGCCCCTTGAATGATATCACAGTTAAAAATCGATACCCACTGCCATTGATGTCCTCGGTTTTCGACCAGTTGCAACAAGCCAAAATCTTCACAAAGCTCGATCTCCGGAACGCCTATCACCTCATCCGGGTCCGCGAGGGAGATGAATGGAAGACTGGGTTTAACACTCCCCGGGGACATTACGAGTACCTGGTCATGCCTTTCGGCCTCACGAACGCTCCAGCAGTTTTCCAGGCCATGATAAACGAAGTACTCAAAGATTTCATCGACCACTTCGTGTATGTCTACCTGGATGATATCCTGATCTACTCTCCTGACCAAGCAAACCATCGAAACCACGTGAACCGAGTCTTGCAACGCCTGCTGGATCACCGGCTTTACGTGAAAGCAGAAAAGAGCCTGTTCCACGTCAACACCATCTCCTTCTTGGGATTCGTCGTGTCACCCGGAAAAGTGGAGATGGAAGCGGACAAGGTCAGCGCCGTGCGAGATTGGCCCACGCCGGACTCACGAAAGAAGGTGCAACAATTCCTCGGATTCGCCAACTTCTACCGGCGATTTATCAGAAACTTCAGCACCATTGCCGCCCCTCTGCACGCCTTGACCTCCCCACAGGTTCGATTTAGGTGGAACACGGAAGCAGAAAGAGCATTCAAGGACTTAAAGGCTCGCTTCACCAATGCGCCAATCCTCAGAGTCCCTGACCCCAAACGCCAGTTCGTGGTGGAGGTAGACGCCTCGAGTATTGGAATTGGGGCAGTACTGTCTCAGCGTTGTCAGGAGGACGGCAAGACACATCCCTGCGCCTTCCTCTCACGAAAATTATCTAAAGCAGAACGCAACTACTCAGTCGGTGATCGGGAGCTCCTAGCTGTAAAGGTGGCTCTCGAAGAGTGGAGACACTGGTTGGAAGGCGCCGAACTCCCCTTCGTGATCTGGACCGACCACCGAAACCTGGAATACCTACGCCAGGCCAAAAGACTCAACCCTCGGCAGGCCAGATGGTCTTTGTTTTTTAACCGCTTCGTTTTCTCTCTGACCTACAGACCCGGTAGTAAGAACGTCAAGGCTGACGCTTTGTCAAGAATTCACGAGTCCGAACCACTGGAAGCCGAGCCTGAGACCATTCTGCCCCGGGACTGCATAGTCGGGGCCATGAGGTGGCAAATTGAGGACGACGTCAAAGAGGCACTACGGAACGTCACTCCCCCCACGTCATGCCCACCACGCCGACTCTTTGTGCCTGAGGAACTGAGGGCCCAGGTAATACACTGGGCCCATACTTCACGATTATTTTGCCATCCTGGAGTCCGCAGGACCATGTATGCTGTCGCCCGGAGATTCTGGTGGCCGGCAATGGAGACCACAATCAAGGACTACGTAGCTGCCTGTCCTACCTGTGCCCGCAACAAGACGTCAAACCAGTCCCGGATGGGTCTACTCCAGCCACTACCAATCCCATCCAGACCATGGGCGGAAATTTCAGTGGATTTTGTGACCGGACTACCACCATCCCATGGTAAAACCACAATCCTCACAGTCGTCGACAGATTCTCTAAGATGGTTCGTTTCATCCCATTAACCAAGCTCCCATCCGCCAAGACCACAGCCGACATCATGATCCACCACATATTCAGGTTTTATGGTTTCCCCTTACACATCGTTTCCGACCGTGGACCACAGTTCGTCTCCCGATTTTGGACTCAATTTTGTAAAGCCCTAGGTGCCAAAGCTAACCTGACTTCTGGGTACCATCCTGAGGCCAATGGGCAGGCAGAACGGCTGAACCAGCAGCTCGAAACCGGTCTCCGATGCCTCGTCTCCCAGAACCCGACAACCTGGAGCAAGTATCTAGTATGGGTCGAGCTCGCGCACAACTCTTTGCCCACATCTGCCACAGGTCTCACCCCTTTTAAATGCGTCCACGGCTACGATCCGCCATTCTTCGCCGAACTGGAAGAGGAGGCAACGGTCCCCTCGGTCAAGGCCATGATCCATCGGTGCCACAAGGTCTGGTCGGCGGCCCGGACGGCGCTTCAACGCCAGGGAGACCGGGTGAAGAGGGCCGCCGACCGGAAGAGGAGACCGGCACCAGAATACCGCCCAGGCCAGCGAGTTTGGCTATCAGCCAAACACCTCAGGCTCAAGGTACCATGTCCAAAGTTGGCCCCGCGATTTGTGGGGCCTTTTCCCGTAACCAAGTCCATAGGTCCTGCTGCAGTTCGTCTTCGCTTACCAAGATCCCTCAAAATCCATCCCACGTTCCATGTCAGCCAAGTCAAACCTGTCCGTGAAAGCACACTGGTGCCCTCCGAACCCGACCCACCCCCCCCCCGGAGATGATTGAAGGCGGCCCCGTTTACAAGGTTAGAAAACTTTTGGATGTTCGTAATCGGGGCCGCGGAAGACAATACCTGGTGGACTGGGAGGGATACGGCCCGGAGGAAAGGCAATGGGTCCCCTCCCGGTTCATCGTGGATCCCTCGTTAATTGATGAATTTTATGAAGATCACCCTGACATTCCTGGGCCGTCAAGAGCCGGCCGTTGAGGGGGGGGTACTGTCACGCCGCCACCAGGCGTGGCGGCTCATGCTTTTATTTTTGTGTCTCTGTTTCCCGTTTTACTCTGAAATCCTAACTCTCCTCTCACCCCAGGTCACTTGCCCTTCCTGCCGCTCACTCATTACCGGTCCCCGCCCATGATTATCACCACCTGCCACCAATCAACCCACACAATAAAAGCCAGCTGCATTCTCCCCTCAGTGCCGAAGTGTCACCGTCAGTGCATGGAAGCGTCCCACAGTCCTTATGTCCTTGTTCATGTTGCCTAGCGTTGTTGCCTTGTTTTTGTGCCTTTTCCTCCCTTTTGGAGCGCCTTTAGTTACCCCTTTTGCCTTGTGCCCTTTTTCCTCCCTAGCGGAGCGCTTTCTGTTGTCCCGAGTACCTTTTGCCTGTTTTTTCCTCCCTAGTGGAGCGCTTTTTGTTCTCCACTTTTTCCCCTCCCTGTTCTCCTCTCAGTTTGAGAGGAGACCTCTGTTGGCCGGAAATAAACCTGCTGCCTTGGTGGCCTACCTTACGCCTGCGTCTGAGTCCTACTTGACCTCGCCTTGTCAGTTTTCCCCTGTAATATTATTGTGATTACAATTGTAAGGACTACATTTAAATTTACGCATTGACCCTAGCAACGTTCTCCCATGCCGCCTTCCTCTATGGTGAGCCACTGCGGCGTTGCACTTTTTTTCTAAAGACATGTTCAAATTCGCCATGAGATCGCATTTAGATTTCCAGTTGAGAGGAGTTAAAAACGCTGCGTTGTCATGGTGACTCGAAAAATCGGGGCTCCATTGATGTGGTCTTTTTAGTGTATTGGTAATGTCAGGTGAAACTACTCTGCGTTAATAAAACTACCTCAAATCAGCTGTCCTGGAATCGAAAACGCAGAGTTTCCTCTCTCAGTGTATGTCAACTCAACGTTCAGAGTTAGCCTCGGTGTTTGTTGAACATGCTTTGTGAAATGGACCCCTGGTCCACCACTGTTCTACAGCCGTTCCATCAGTTTTGTAGCATCTGGACAGTTTTATTTCTAAACTATTGTGTGGTTTATGCAAGTAACATGATAAAAAGCTTGTAATTGTTTAGATGCATTTTTATGTTTGAAAGTACAACAAATGTCAATAGATATGCAAATTAAACACAAACAGACATCACTACATGGTTGAGAAAAATCATTGTTCTAAAGTTTCATCTAATTAAAAAAACTATAATTTTGGTTCTTGACTCATTTACTGAGTGTTATCTGCAAGAATGAAATTGAATTTAGCCGTTAAAATGTTTGGCATAACCTCAATTTAGATAGTAATCGTTTAATTCCATTCAAATTGATTTGACTCAGCTGGAGGAGAAAATGAACCTGTCCAAGCCCTCAAATGCAATATGAACATTTCCGAGCAGGGATGTGGTGTCATTTAATTGATTACAACATCCTGCCAAATGCGTTCATCCCAAACTGCTGTGTTGCTGTATTGATCAAAATAAACCTGGGAATGGAAATTGAATTTTTAGCTCCTAATTGAAGAAACATGAAAATACGACCAAGTGAGTGTGTAAAGTGAACAAATGTGTCTAAGTGCATTTACAGCGTGATTCTGTCGGCTTGACATAATGAATAAGAGCATGTTTATCTTTTGTGAATAACAGTGTTGAACTTATTTTACTGTCTTACACGAAGAGTGTAAATCAAATAATGTGCTGTGGAACTTCTGAAGTCAAACACTGTGATCTTGATTGACAACCTGACTGACAGTTGAGTGTTAGTCGATCATTTGTTTATTTTCTTTTTCCTTTAACCGTTATGCAGAATTACAATTTTTTTCCTGTGTACACAGAAAAACAAGCCCTTGCTTGTGGATATTCTCATTCATCCAATCATTTCATTCTCAGGGCATTGAATCGATCGCAACTGGACTGATCTGTTTGTCTTAGACATTTTGGCTCTCATCCAAGTAGTGTAGAAAGCCCAGATATCTTTTTGGAACTGAATGGAATATTTACAGAGCCCTCTTGATGAGGCATCTTAAAGACTGCTGTTTTTGAATTAAAAATTTTGAATAAAAAAAAAATGATACTCTTTATGTTAGGAGCATAAATAGTTGGGTTTTCCACACCAACTTGCTGGTGCAGTCCTAACCAAATCTTGCCTACTTGGATGAGAGCCAAAATATCTTCTAAGACAAACAGAGCAGTCGAGTTGGGATCGCGCAGTTCTTTGTATGAAGAACTATACTTCTATACAGTATAATTTCTATTTTATTCTATTAGACCTATGGCGTGTTTGACTGAATGTTCTACTGTGTGTATTTTCTATAATTGAAATCCAAGTCCACTGACAAACAACCACAGTTTATTCTGACCCACAATTCTGGATTTTGGAAATGGAAAATAAATAAATGTAAATTATCGTACAAAAAATACATGCAGTCTCAGCTGGGGGTAAAAATTTACAAAATATGCGCATTAAACATTGAGGGTGGGAACATCAAGGCAGGTAGCAGAAACCAGAAACTTCAATCATTGATTTGCAGTGCAGAATACACAAGATTTTTTTTTTTTTTTAATAAACAGTGCTGCACCCCTTTACTGTGGCGTAAAAAGTGCCATTTTGATTGATTGGTGTCAAACCTTAGAACAAAGTTGAATTAGAACAAAGCTGACCTGTCACCACTGCATTTAACTACAAAGAAAGTTAGATATCTCTTGAGTTATTGCCGGCTGTTCAATAAACTTCTATAAACTGTGGTGCATATTAATCAAAATCACACCACATTGATTGAGAGCTAATCTAGTTTATTTAACAAAAAAAAAAAATAGAGATTGTGATGCTACGTCTATTTTTTGTTATTTTTATTGGCAGTTATAAAATATTGCTTGACTGGCTATCAAAAAGCTACAAAAGAAATAACCATTATTCTCCCCATGTATATAACAAAATAAATTGAGATTAGAGATACTTGCTGAAGGTTGTCACTCAAAGTCAAAGAAAGCTCATGAGAAGAATAACAATGGCATTGAAAAAAAGTTTTAAACTATTGTACATTTCACAATCTCTGCTTGGTATGGTGAATGTGAATGTGGTGTAACTCTCTGAGGGGCACCACATCACTATATATATAAAAAAATAAAATAAAAAAAAGAAGAAGAAGAAGAAGTCATATCGCTGTTTAGACAGATTGAGGTCACAAGATAAGGACATTTTATATGATAATATTATTGTAGCTATCTTACTATATAACTTCATGGAATCCAAAAACCAAAACAGTTAATTGAAATAATTTTCTCCCAAGACATTTCTGGTCTTGGAGTGTGGTCTATGCAACTGCCAGCACCCGAAAGGACAACCTTTAATTTGACTACCTATTGCCCTCAGCATGCCCAAACTAATACACATACACTTAATATTGTTGTTCGTATTGGCTCCTCATTCTATTTTGTAAAAGCAGGAATGTTATTTTGTTCGCGCATATAAACCACAATTCCAATAAAGTTGGGAATTTGGTCAAATGTAAATAAAAGTACAAATACAAAGATTTGCAAATTGTTTTCAACCTATTTTTTATTAATACATTCCAAAGACATGTGGGGCATGTTGAAATTGATTACTGTTATTGTTTTTGTGCAAATATTCACTTATTTTAAATTTTAATTTTGTCTGCAAGATGCAACAAAAGTGGTCAAATTAAGGAATCCTAAAAAAAAAAAACACCTGTTTGGAATATTCCGAAGGTTAACAGGTTAATTGGAAACATCCTCAAAAGGCTCAGTTTTTCACAAGCAAGGGGCGAGGTTCACTTTATGAACATCTTCATGAGCAAATAATCCATCAGTTTAAGAAAAAAAAATGTTTCTCATTGTTTGTGAAATTATGGATTGATGGAGCTCATCTGAAATGAACTGTCGCAAAATGGAAAAAAATGTGCTGTGGTCTGACGAGTCCACATCTGAACGTCTTTGGAATCCATGGACGTCGTGTCCTCCAAGACAAAGTGTAAAAGGAAAATAGTACAAAGAAAGTGAGTGACTAAATGGACTTGCCAGCAGTCCAGACGTGTCTTCTATTGAAACAATATGGCATATTATTGAAGCATAAAATACGACAATGGAGATTTGTGACTTTTTAGAAACTGAAGTTGAACGTCAAACAAGAATGGGAAACATTTCTACCTATACAAAGATTCATCAATTAGTGTGCTCAATTCCCAAATGCTTTTTAACGGTTGGGTTTGGAAATGTGATGTAACACAGTGGAACTGTGCCCATTGACTTCTTTGTGGAATGTGTTCAAAAGGTTTTGCAAATCTTTGTAATCTGTTTTTATTTATGTTTTACACCAAGTCCCAACTTTATTGGAACTAAGGATGGAATTTAAAATATTCAAATGGGAATATAATCCTATATCCTAACATTTGTTATTCATTCATCCATTTTCTGTACGGGTACTGGACAGTCAAGAGGGAGGGCAGCAACCATTCACAATCTCATTCAAACCTATGGACAATTTGGATTCCTCAAATAACTTAACATGCATGTATTTGGAATGTGGGAGGACGCTGGGTTACCCGAGGAACACAGAGCATATTACTTTTGGCAACATGTATGATTGAAAAATAAGTGTTGGCCATGATGAAAAATAATCATAGAGTTCATGATGGTATTCAATTGACCTAAAATGTCTCCACCAAAGTTATTGTGGCAGCTTGATTCACCAAACTCCCTGTCAGAAGAGAATTGGGTGCTCCGTGTGTCCTTTTACTTTGCCTGGCGCGCAGGAATGTTGGCCATTTGAATGTTGTCTCCTTGTAGTCCCGGGTTGTAATAAGCCGAACGACCGAAATTCAGATCCAGAGGCTCACTGTTGTCCAATCTCAGAACTGGAAAATGAAGATTTACACAAAAAGTTTACTACAAAACTCTTTTTACAAATTGGAAATATAGCTTCTTCTGCTGTTGACACTGACCATGACATCCGTACATTAAATTCTAATAGCTATTGGACTGTTTATGATATTGATGTAATTTACTCTTTTACCTTTAATGTGGTTTCTATTTGTGCTAAGGTAAATAAAGGCTCCTTCAAATAATGATGTAAAAAAATAGCACTCAAAAGACAGGATGTGAACTTTAAGAGAAGCTGACCGAAAACAAATCTTCATACGGTGCAACCTCACAAATTGAACAAGTGAGTGTACAATGGAGTTACTGTAACTGCTGTTGATGGTCAAAGGTAAGAAAACAGTCAAATGTACTTGCATTTCATCTTAACTTTGATGACGATAGTGATGGATATGTTGACAAACGGATTATTGTATGGAAGGTGAGTGACCGTGCATATAGACTTAAAGGGCCCTATTTTTGTGAATAACGGAAACCCTACACGGTGCACAGAGGCAGGTTAAACCTGGTGTTGGTAATTTCACAGATGAGAGGATCTGCCACTGTGAGGGTGATTACAGCAGACTTCAATCAGAGATGGGTGGTCTACAAAAATAGAGCCCTAATTTTCCAAGTTTTATGGTTATGACTTGACGAGTTCATCGATTACGTTGCCACCAAACTATATTTTCAAGATAATTGTATTTAAGATAAAATATTCAGACTAGCTTCGTGACATTGAAGACAATAGAACAATTGAAAGAGAGATGAGAATAAAGCATTTCTGCAGACCTTAAATCATAAATTACATTTTCCCGAGTTAAATTCTTAATTATCTACTGTTCAAATGCCAATGCCGTAATTAATATGCAGCCTTTATGTTTAATCTGTAATCACCATAAAAATGCTTTATACTTAAATGTATAATTTATTTAATGAATATTAGGCCTTACAAATGATTGAAGCAGCCTTAATTAAAGTGTGCTCAAAAGCCTTATACTTGGTTTCTTTGTGACACAAGTAGCCTAAGAAATGAAAATGAGTCAGTGGGGTGGGGAAGGGTGGAAACACCGTCTTCACCCTTCAACTCCCCTCCAATTTTAATGCACTTCATGTCCAAGGGTAGGGGTGAGTTGGGGCGAGGAGCCATCAGGGGGGATGGACTGCAGTGCCTGGCAGCGCTGTGGTCCCCCCAATCTGTGTCCCTGCCCCACCACTTTGTCCCTCCAGTTCCTTTTTTAATGCACCACACATATACATATTCATTCTTTTGGGGGGATGCGGGTGTATCGGAGTAGGGGGAATTTTTTCCCTCTGCTCCGACTCACCTGCTCCCAATTTTAATGCACCACACGCACACACTTGTATATACACTGGGTGGGGGCCACATTCACGGTGTAAGGGTAGAGCTCGCCAGTCGGCGAGCTGGCGGACTCAGTAACAGGGTTTGGTGTCACTAGTACGCTGGCGTGACGACCGGGGCCTCTTCCCACCGGGCTCGGTGTTCTGGTGTTCCGCCTCTCCCCCGGTGCTTCCTCCTCTGCTTCCCCCCTCCCGCCGCTGTGCTCCTTTCGCACGGCTGGAGGTGGGGTGGGCACGTCTTCCCTCTCTGGGCTGCTGCCCGGTGCCGGTTTCCGGGGGTGGGGGGGGCTCGCGGGGGGGCGGGGTTCGCGGGGGGTTTGGCGGTCGTCGGGGGGGGGGGGGGGGGGGGGGGGCGTTTTGTTGCGGGTTTGGGGGATTGGGTGTTGGGGGTCGGGGTGTGTTCGGGGGTTTGGGGGCTGGGGGTGGCGGGGCCTGGGTCGTGGTGGGTGGCGGGTTTGGGTGGGGTGCGGGGGTGTCGTGGGGGGATGGGGGCTGGGGACCGGTGGGGCGCTCTGGGGGCCCGCCGGGCCTCGTTCTGCGGCCTTGGGCTCGGGGGTGTGGGCCGGGGCTGGGGCGGGGGTGTTCCGGGCGTATGGGTCGGCTCGCCGACTCGGGTGGCTTGGGGGTGGCCTTGGTGCTGCCGCGGCCTGGGGATTCCGGGGGGGGGTGCTCGCTTTGCTGGACCGTGGTTGACGGCTTCTTTCTTTGGTGGTGGTCCTTATGCATGCCAGATCCATCGCGCCAGCATCTACTGAAACTCAAACAGAAGTTGCCTCTCCCTCCCACAGCCCCTTGAATCAGTGGGTGCTGGTGTCTGTGGATCTCACTTTGCTTTATCTATCCTTCCCTCCTTCCTCTCCTTAGTTTTTCCTCTGGTCACCTGAGATCTCAATTTATTGGAAGTTTGAGGTTTCTGGGGTTGGCGTTTTGTAACCACGCAGGAGGGGTTTGGTTGGTGCTGGATTTCACTTTGATGGATTGGATGTACTGGCTTCTATGGATCTCACTCTACCTCATCGATCCTTCCCTCCTTCCTCTCTTTAGTTTTTCCTCTGGTCTCTTGAGATCTCGCTAATTTGCTGGAATTTAGAGGCTTCCGGGGTTGGCGTAAGACTTTGATTTTGTAACCATGGGGAAGGCAGGAAGTGTTTGGTCGGTGCTGGATTTCACTTTGATTTATCTTTCTTTTCTCTTTATTTTTTCTGACCTTTTCTCTGGTCTCCTGACCATTTGAACCTCACGGCTCTGGCAAGATTCTGAAGTACCTGGTTAAGGCGAAGGGTAATGGGATATTTATAAGGTTTTAGGTGAATTAATGAGTATAAATTTATAATGAATGAATGAACAATTCTGAGTTCTTAAAAAAAAAAAAAGAAAGAAAATGAGTCATTCATATTCAGATACTGTTAGAATCTAATGGAACAGCATGATATTTCCTTTTCTACTCTGTCCCCACGGTTAATTTGGGACTTTAACAGTAAGGTTAAGCATGTAATTCTAGCAACTAAGTGACATTTCTTGCTCAAGTACATGGCTGGAATTTGATGAATTGCAAATTACCATGGTACACGTTTCTATTTTACATGCTGATGTGAGCTCATTACAGGTGTGTCTGCGTGTGGGTATGTGTGTGCACGCATGCATGTGTATGTGTGTAATTTTGGTCAGGTTCAATTTGACACTGTAACGAGGACATCTCTCCAAAGAGGGGACAACTCTAAATTATGAATTAATGTTGTTGTCAACATGTGCTGTTGCAGATTGTTACACAGTTATTCCGATTATGTCTCCTATTAAACCGTGTTACGAGCAACCAACAATTTTGGAGCCCATCAACTGACAGACTGTCCAACAGCAATGTCGACCACAACTCAGAGATTTGATGTGTGGTTTAATCAACTGTTATTACTATTACTATTATTATTATTATTATTATTATTATTATTATTACCTGCAGCTCAAAATAACGAAAAATAGTATGCCACTTTGTCCCATAAGGAGGTTTGTTGTGCTTTTTTTTCTTTTTTCTTTTTTATTGTTTACACTCTCTCATGTCATATGTGTGTTGTTGAGATTCCTGCATTCCCCTTTGGGGAACCATTAAAGGATTTCTTGAACTGATCGTACCTGGGTCTGAAGGGAACTCCTCAACCAGTTTCCTGTGGGAGAAACCTTTGACGTGTCTTCTTTTCAAGATGATGTAGGCCACCAATCCCACAATGGACACAACCACGGCTGTTCCCAGCACAGCTCCCCACGCTTCGTTCCGTCTGCTGTTGCTGGTCTCGGATGACAACCCTTCATAATAAGAGAAGGGATGCCGGGTTAGAAGGGGGGGGGATGAAAAAGGATTTCATATACAGTACAATATTGTAATTTTGGCAGACACATGCTTTGGTGTTTTCCAGTTGACCGTCCAATTAATCTGAATATCCTATATATTCTAAATAATTAAACTTCCATGCCACTATCAAATAGGACCACACTGTTGAATTGTGCAGAAGCGAAATGGAAAAATTAACTAAAAATTAATTTGATTAAAGATAGGTGTCAAGTGATTACATTTTTAATGCTAATTAATCACATGACCAGTAGTTATTTCACGATTAATCGCAAATTTTATGTGTTCTAAAAGTACAAAAAAATGTACAATAAAGCATTTTTAAGTTTCATACTCTTAACAAAGTGGGGAAAAAATGTTTAATAAAAATATGGCTTTGTCTTTTAGTCATTGATACAGTAATTTCATAATAATTCATAAAATTTAGTTCAAATTAAAATGATGCACTGCACTGTAAAAAGTGTGTTATAGATGTGTTTTGAGGTCATTTTTCTGCCACTAGATGGCATAATTGCATTTGTAAGATGTTGGTGACCGCTCAGTGCATTTTTCTTTCACTCTACAACATCCAACTGTACATCATCCTCAAATGGAGAACTTACAGTTTCTTTTAAATGTACTTGCAGTACACCGATCTCCTGGAATTAAATACCATGTATACTGCGTGGCTTTGCGCTGGATTTAAAGGGAATAAGGGAGCTGCTTCCATTGGCTGGCAAACAAGTCAGCTGCGTTCACCCCCGTAACGGCGCATAATGGCACAAATACCCTCTTTTAACTTGTCTGCTTTCTGTAAATACCAAAAGAATGAAAACTCCACCCATGCGCAAAGTTAGATTTTATGGTCGAGCTGTTAATGAAAATACTACACTGTTAAAAAAAAAAAAAAAAAAAAAATGCAGATTTTACGGTAAAATACCGGCAACTGCGGTTGCCGAAAATGTACCCTTAAATTACGGTAACACATTTTCTACTTTTACGGTAAAAAAAAAATTTCGACACTGTTGATTTTACAATTATAAAAGTAAGTTGTTCAAGATGTTTACTGTAAAAAAAAAAAAAGATTGGGCATTTAAAAAAAAAAAAAATGTTTTACCTGAATATTTACAATTATAAAAAGTACTTAAGTCAAGATTTTACCATAAAAAAAGAAGTTTTGGAATTTAAAAAAAAATGAAGTTTCACCTGAAAATTTCCAGTTATAAAAAGTACTTAAGTCAAGATTTTACCGTTAAAAAAATAAGTTTTGGCATTTAAAAAAATAATGATTTACCTGAAAATTTACAATTATAAAAAGTACTTAATTCAAGATTTTACTGCTAAAAAAAAACCTTGACATTAAAAAAATAATAATAATGTTTTACCTGGAAATTTACATTAAAAAAAGAAGAAGCTATTTTTATGGTAAAATAAAGGCAGCCAAAACATTACCGTTAAATTACGGTAACACTTTTTCTACATTTACGGTACAAACATATACTGTTACTGTTGATTTGACAATTACAAAATGTACTTAATTTAGGATTTTGCTTTAAACAAAAAAAAAAGCATATTTTAAAAAAATACCTGAAAGTTTACATTTTTTAAAAAATGTTTTACTTTGAAAATTTGCATTAAAAAAATGTATACCCAACTACCATCATCTATCAACTTTCTCGTAGGTCTTCCTCTAGTCTCCTGCCTAGCAACTCGATTCTCATCATCCCTCTACCAATATACTCACTACGTCAAACTATCTCTTTAGCTTTGCCTCCACAACATCTAACCTTGCTTTACCCTTAGCTTTCATCATCTCAATTTGAATGCATTCCAACCTGCTCACTTGTAAAGAGAAAATCAACAGCTTCATCTGCACCACCTCCAACTCTGCCTCCTGTCATCTCTTCCGTGCTTTCCATCCCAGAAGACCTTGTCCCTTATTCCTAATCTTCTATTACATGACATCACATTCTATAACATAACGTGACACTTTACACCTGTTCCAACACACTTGTATCTGTTTCTTCACCTCCTTAGCACACTCACTATTGATTTGGACTGTTGACCCTAATTATCTAAAGTCCTCCACTCTTGTTATGCCTCACTCCTCCACCCGGTCTAATGAATGCACATGTATTGTGTATTACTTTGACTAACATTTATTTCTCTACTTTCTAGAGCACCCCCTGTTGGTCAACAGCACCAATGGCAAGGATTGTGAATGGTATGAAATTCTTGGCATGGATGTTCATAATTGTTTTGGCAACGTTTTATACCAGATGCCCTTTCTGATGCAACCCTCAGCATTTTAGGCTTGGCATTTGGTTCCAGGCCTGACTGATTGGTGACTGACTTCGGAGGCATAAATGTGAACATTTGTCTGCCAGTCGCACACATACATAATCCAGACACTGTTGAACACTAGTATGCATTTTGCATTGCACAGTTGTCCTGATGCACTTAGCGCTCACACTGGCATCTTTAACATAGCAACAGTGATTTAGTAAGTGTTTAGTCACACCCTGCTGTGACAACTATTGTGTACATTGATCAACGGAGACCACTTTCCTGGATGTGTCTACCTGCAGTGTTTGATTTCATCAAATGGACTGTCATGCTGTTTAACCTCAAGTGATCAACTCTATAAAGCCTGAACCATGAAATATATGAGGAAATTCTGATCCTTTGTAAATGGCGTGTTTATTTGTCCTTTTGAACAAACTTTAAAAAAAAATAAACTTCAACATGACTTTTGATTTGTGTCATATTTGATACAAAATGCTTTAAATTCGTACATTTGTAACTGTCAAAAATATAATAGTAAACAGACATATCAACATATTAGTATTTGCAAAAATCAGAAACATTTCCCACTATATAAGGGGCGGGAATCGAGGGTCGAAGTCCTGCAGGTTTTGGAGGTTTCCCTCTTCCATCACAAGATGATTCCAATCAACAGGATCATTATCAG
Source organism: Festucalex cinctus (assembly GCF_051991245.1). Lineage (NCBI taxonomy): Eukaryota > Metazoa > Chordata > Actinopteri > Syngnathiformes > Syngnathidae > Festucalex > Festucalex cinctus. Next base: position 11,310,307 of record NC_135414.1, read on the forward strand.
GTTTATGCACAGCTTGCTGATGAGCTGTTCATATATCAGCTGTGTTGGAGAAGGGAAATATCCAAAACCTGCAGGACTCCAACCCTCAAGGACCGAGATTACACAGCCCTGTGGCAGGGGGTCCCTCCTTTGTCAATTGGGGCGATCTTGCAAGGTCACTGGAAAAGCAATCTGCTGGGTGATACTGCCCTCTAATGGATAATTCGTGCAATGCATGTGTCAGATCATATACGTCAGGGTTTCAATGGGGGAAAAAATAATATTATACTCATGAAATAGAGGGTTCAAAATGTCTTGTTTTTAATATATGTTTGGCTTTATAGGGAATGTCGCCCACTGCATCCATTTCAGCCTGGTCATCTTGGAAAGGATCCGGGATCATCCATCCATCCATTTTCGTGACCGCTTATTCCCCGCAAGGGTCACGAGGGTGATGGAGCCTATCCCAGCTGGCTTCGGGCAGTAGGCGAGGTACATTGCCAGCCAGTCGCAGGGCATCCATCTGGGATCTTTCTCAAAATGTCATTCCCCCCTCCCCGCATGACGAGGATGTACCAGGGGGTGTCATTGATCTTTGTCTGGCTTATGAAGCCCTTTGAGACTCTTTTGTGACCAAAACTTGGATTTCCTCAATATAATTTAATACTGTCTGCTGCAATGCATGAAATTCAGGTTTATACTGTAATGTTTTTACCAGCTGAAATGTCATGCAATGTCATGCGTAATTTTATCAGCACACACTTATATTGTTTTTTTTTTTCACAGGTTTTTGGGTCAGAAACAGACACCAATTGCGTTTGCAAGGCAAGTAAACAGTGAGTAGAGAGACACAACCCCTAGGAAGAAAGTCAAGGCTAAACAGATCATGTTGTGCTTGAAAACATGTTTTAAAAGTGTACACAGACTCTAAACTGCTTACATTCAAGGGGATTTATTTAATAGGTTTTTATCCATGTTTACTTTTTACACTTTCATGCACTTTGTGATACCCTGTTCGGAAGCCCACATTTTAGTTGAATTCAAGTATTATCCATCCATCCATTTTCTTGACCGCTTATTCCTCACAAGGGTCGCAGGGGCTGCTGGCGCCTATCTCAGCTGGCTCTGGGCAGTAGGCGGGGGACACCCTGGACTGGTCTCCAGCCAATCGCAGGGCACACAGAGACGAACAACCATCCACACTCACACGCACACCTAGGGACAATTCGGAGCGCCCAATTAACCTGCCATGCATGTCTTTGGAATGTGGGAGGAGACCGGAGTACCCGGAGAAGACCCACGCGGGCACGGGGAGAACATGCAAACTCCACCCAGGAAGGCCGGAGCCTGGACTCGAACCGGAGACCTCAGAACTGGGAGGCGGACGTGCTAACCAGTCATCCACCGTGTCGCCCTTCAAGTATTATATTAGTCAAAATTGAAGAATAAATACAATTAAATTAGTAATATCATTTGGACAATTTAAACTTAATTTTAAGTCATCTCATACGCCTGTGCAGAGGCAGAGCAGGTATCTGTGAACTGCAGCTCTTTCGTTCATTTTTTCCCCCTCTCACTAACAGTGGATCATTGTCCATGCTGAGTAAGAAGTTATAAAAGGACCCTTCAGGCAAAGTGGGCAGCTGAAAGCCAACCCCAGGCTTTTTTTTTCTTTTGAAAGAAGGGATATTTGTCCTCAGCCTGTGTGAAATTTCACTTAATGTAGGTCGGTAAGAAGGTGAACAAAATAAAGAAACCAAATAAGCACCTACGATATCTACTGTATGCTTTCAAACAATGAGTTTAGAGTTACCATCAAACTGAAAAATGATCTTCCGAGGATTATATCGCTCTTAAATTCCCCTAATTCTTCTTCAGTCACAATACCTAAATAATAGACATGCTTATTTTATGACCTGACTAAAGTATAATACTGATCCTACTACAAACACAAAATATGAACTGTTCACATGCAGACTCTGGGGTCAAGTCTGTTTTTAGTAACCTTAAGTTTGCATGTGGACGAAAGTTCAAATGTCATCCACATTTACTGTATTTTCCGCACTATAAGGCGCACCTAAAAGCCTTACATTTTTTCAAAAGCTGGCCATGCGCCTTATAATCAGGTGTGCCTTATATATGGATCAATATTAAGCCGCAACAGGTCTCACTGTCAAGACGGCATCGGTGACCCTGCACGATCGGTGACGCGCATGCGCAGAAGATCCCGCCATCTTGGATTGCTAGCTAATACTAATACTTTACCTCAGAGAAAATAATAAAACAGCTGTTTATTCATTTTGAGAGTGAATAGAGTTGTCAGAAAGCTGGTTTGTAATCTATTAATAAAGTTTGACTGACCTATCTGACTGTTTTGTTGACATTCCCTTTAGCGCAGCACCGTCTAATGGATGCATAACATAACCCCAGCCTCTACTGTAGCGACTTTATATGGGAAAAGTTTTGAAATATGTCATTCGTTGGAGGTGCGCCTTATAATGCGAAAAATACGGTAAATTGTAAAACGGCTATATTCCTCTGCCATGGCCTTGAATGCAGAAATGTGTATAGAAGGTGCAATCTAATTCAATGCTGACTATATTTACTCTGTAATCTGACCGTTTTTCAGAAGTTCAAAAATCTTCTCATGGACAAAGCAGAATGATCTAAAAACTTTGACAGTCAAAAATGCAACTCTACCTCTGTCGGAGCTGCTCCCTGAAGATGCCTGTTTATCGGTCAAGTTGCCTTCAGGAGTTTCAGGAGCAACGGTTGTCACACTGATGGGTTCGGGAGGCAACGGGTTTGCTGATGACGATGTTGCAGACGTAGTGTTCATCTCTGCTGTTGCTGACGTCGTTGCCACTGTTGTGTTGTTCGATTCTGTTACGTTGGTTGGCTTTGTATCATTCCCTGATGTTGATGTTGTTGTTGTTGCTGTCGTTGATGTTGTTGTGGCCGTCGTCGTTGTTGTGTTTTCATTTAAATCATGGATATCTGGTGCCAAAGTGGTGGTGTTGCCTATATCGCTGTGATTGGAGGAATCAGGAGCTATGGTTGTGCTTTGATCAGGCAGATCAGCATCCGGGATTGCGGGAGGTGTGGTTGAATTAATCAACCCCGCCTCATTTTTGATGTTTGTGATGTTGTTTCCCCCATCCGGCAGTTCGGGTTGCGCCATTGAGGCATTTGGTGATGTGGGAGACTCGGTAGTTATGGCAACATCCAGATCATCTGACGCTTCATTTTCACGCGGCTCGAGACTGCCCACGTTATTGTCTTCATTAAAAATTACACCGCTGAAATTGTTGTTTGTTTCCATCCCAGACACATCACCTTCCTGCCCATTTTCAGTTTCCTCTTCACCAACAAGGTCTGGCTGACGCAACCAGCTTGGATCACCAGTCAACATGTCCGCTGGAGAATCTGTTACATTTTGGAGTGATGCAAAGTAAAAAGAGTGCGCAAACAGCAGCACGTGTATTGTGATTATGAAATGCCGTCCCATTTCTTCTTTATTGTATCCCCCTGAAACACACAATAGATCATTTCTATTTATTAAAAATAACAATAAATAAATAAATACACAGCTGCTTTCAAATCCAAAAACAACAGCACTTTCAATGAGGTGGGAAACTAAGCCATCTTGTATTTCGGGCTTGTGACTCAAATTGAGACTTACTTTCTTACTTGCTTACTTCTGAATTAAAAAAAAAAAAAAAAAAGTATTTTGGGTTGTCTTTATTTCGATTAGTCCTGGAATTTCCTGACTCACCTCATATTCCGCAAATAACAAAAAGAAGAACGAAAATAAACATGTTGATTGTTACCAAACATGTCTTTCTGCTTGTTTTCTTCACACATCCTAAAAATGCACCTGTGGATTGGTTCATCAAAGCTCAATCAAGTTTCAGTGTATTGCGCTCCCGACTTTGCACACATCTATTATCTATACTGCTTTTCCTCATTATGGTTTCAGTTGTGTTGGAGCCTATCCCAGCTGACTTTAGGCAAGATGCAAGGCACACCCTGGATTGGTCACCAGCCAATTGCAGTCGTCCATTGTTAGGACAATTTAAATGGGTTTTCTCAGATGTTTTCCTTTGTGTATGGTAGGTCTAAACCAGGGTGTGGACTGTGGGCCTGTCCAGCCCATTGAGACCTTTTTTTTTTTTTTTTTAATTAAGGGCTACATAAATGAATTTACTTTAGCTAATCATTATCCTTGCAACAAGGCTTTTCTAAGCCTCAGTCTGCATGCAGTAAGGGTGGAAACAGACTGGCATGGCTGCATTCCAGAAGTGTTTTCTCAGTTATATGTTTACATATCTGAAGCTTGTAAATATAATGCTTTGAAAATCTAATATGTGATCATCTTTATTGTGAAGTCGGCTGTTATGTGAAGACACATTTCAAACTCCACCTTTTCTCTTCTTGCGATTGCCAGCAGTGAAAAGCATACAGTATCCCGCTGGCTCTAAGTGTCCTACAATCATTTGAGGCAGGCTGAGTAGTTTGCCTCTGACCATCGCCGCTTAGTGATCTGCCTGATGAAAAGATGGTCAACCCCGCTGGCCTCTTCATAGTGTAGTACATAAACTCTCTCCAAGCCATGACTGTCCCACATAAATACACACTCACCATCGAAACATGCTCCCAACTGTTAACTCTAATTATAAAATCATCTTGAGAGTAGTAGTTGATTCAGTTAAAATCTTAAATTAGCCACTAAACCCTCCATCAACCATTACACTGGTGGATGGGCAATCCAGACATTGATTTTTATTAGTCACGATAGATAGATAGATAGATAGATAGATAGATAGATAGTATCAACCCTCTCTTCCTAACACAACACTATACAACACTTCCCTGATTTGTGGTAGCCCATTCTGCTTTAGAGGCTTTGCATCTTGAAGAGACAACATTGCCAGCTATTACTCTACATTTACTATATGTCAGGGAAAATATAGTTCTCAGAAAATAGTGTGGAAGGTATCACAAGATATTTCAAAGAAAGGAGACAATCAAAAGGGTCTATGTTGTGATACAGTGCAATTTACAGGTAGTGTCATGTACAGCTGGTTTCAAAGGGGCCGGCCTTCTGCTGGTACCAGAGGGAGGTAGGTGTTTAAAGTGTTTATGACTACCTGAAACTAAGTATAATTACAGAAAAAATGTCCTTTGTTTCATCTTTCGCGGTTGTTTTTAAATGTATTTATTTTGGTAGGAAGCTTGAACAGCCGTTTTGGGAATTGTAGTTTAATGTGTAATAATGTGTTTAATGTGTGTTGCCTAAGCCGGTGTTTCTCAACCCTGGTTCTCAGGGCCCACTATCCATCCCGTTTTCCATGTCTCCCTATTCCCAATGCAGCTGATTCCAATGACAGCTCATCAGCAAGCTTTGCATGGATAAGCCTGACAATGATCCTCACCTGCGTTGGAATTGGGAGACATGAAAAACAGGATGGACAGTGGGCCCCAAGGACAAGGGTTGAGAAACACTGGCCTAAGCGATATCATCAGGCAGCCCATAAATATTGGCTGCCGACAAGTGCTCGCACCCACCTGATAATCAATCAAAGTAAAGGTGCACATTGTTTTTATGTATTTCTTTCACGCGCGCGCACACACGCACGCACGCATGCACACAGGTACTTGTCAAACAATTTGAATATCCTTGAAAAGCTGAATAATGTACTAGTAATAACTTTAGGAACCTCCTGACTACCAGCAATTCAAATTTGTCCTCTGTAGTGGACCTTTTTAAACCTGAATATCTCCCACGACTGAATTAATTCTATAGCTCTATAGAGGACATTCAGAGCTTTACAATGATACCAAATGTGTAGGGGTGGGGCTTTGCTACCTTTGATTGCATCATAAATGAAAATGGCTTCCCTCAGTGCATGCACTTTTTGAACAAATTTAGGCTTTAAATGTTGTTAGCATGTTTTCTATAAGACTCTTGAGAACACATTAAAGTATTGTTTGAATTATTTTAACTGTATTTGAGCCTAGCATTTAAGTTTTAAAAAATGTCCTCTGTAGTGGACACATTGTAGCTTAAAAATAAAAACTTCTTTTTTTTTTCAAAAATTTATTTTGCAGTATTCCAGTTACTGCACAAAGATTGGGGAATATCAAAATAAACATGATTGGAAAATATTTTTTTTTGTCCTGGTACTCAGGAGGATATGTTTTAGATTCAGAGCCCAAAATTTAAGTGATTTCAAGTATTTATTTGTTTGTCTTTACATTATTTGTGCTTCGAGCTCTTAAAACCCATGAACAAAAAGGATTTCAAAAAAGTTGAATACTGTAAAGAAATCACCACACATGCTTCCCAGTGTTTAGCATCGATGGATGGATGGATGGATGGATGGATGGATGGTATTCAACTCAAAATCACCCACTCTACTAAATACCAAATGAAATTAAAAAAAAATAACTAATGAAAAATGCAAAACTATCATAAAATAAGTGGCATGACGAACCAATATAAAGTCCACACAGAAAGGCCGGAGCCAATATTCGAGCCCGAAATCTTATAGATGAAAGGCAGACATCCTAACCACTAATCATCAGGTAGCTATTTGATCTTATTTTTTCTCTCTCTGTCTCTTATGAATCCACATTCAAACTTGTGTACTAGATGTTATTACCCAAGTCATTAAGTAATTTTGCCACCATGAAACCGAAATGGCTCAATACAGTAGTGTTTGATTAAAATGTATTTATTTTTGCTCAAAGAAAAGAATTCCTTCACCTCATTTATCAATTGTTAATATTTTGTGCAGTGATTTGGTTGTAGCTTTAAGTACATTATCCTGCCATAACATTACTCTTTAAGCTGTAAAAACAAAAATAGAATAAACTGCCAAATATTGCCCACATGAGCCCAACTTTTCTATTTACGATAATGCACTGTACAGTACTCAATTTAAATGTCTGTATGAGGATGTTTGAAATTCTGCTCGTGCGGTTTGTTTTAGGTTCCTCTCTGAAATATTGACTCCCTACACCAGATATGTACAAGAAATATGATCATTGATATTCCAGTTTGGCATTTTAGCTTGTACTTTGCTGGACAATGAGCCAAATCAAGTCTCCCCCAGTAAATTCTTACCTTATTCTCAGGGCGGCTCTCTCAGAGGAGAACAGGTGCTCGAGCAACTATTATCTTCACTGAGTGATCAACCCGAATGATTCAGCAGTCACCCTGCGAGAGGAGGGAGCACTCACACACGGAACAACCTGCTAAACCTGCTGCTGCGCCTCTCAACAATGGCGACACACCCGCAGCTGAACCCTGTTTTACGTACCAATAGCATAGAAACGATAAATAAGTGTTCCTATAAAGGGGGGAAATATTAATATGGATTAATAGGGGTGACTGTTAAATGTCAAGTTTGTATTTAAATAGGTTGGTTGTATCCATTTCCTGGCTTCTAAGTGATACCTGAGTAAATCCCCCCCAGTGGGTGGAGCTTATGGCCACAGGTCCCCACGAGTTTCCCCCCGCCCCACTGGGACAGTGGAAGCGGCTGCTGTCGTCATAGCAACACAAAGGTGACAAGCTCAGGTTTCATCCTTTGTCTGTGTTGTATATCAGTCTGCCGCATGACACGTAGCTTTCTGAACTCTTCTGAGTGTCAAATGAAGCGTGATTGTTGTTGTTTCAGTTCCGATAAGTGCGTCACGATGTGGTTGAAATGAGATTCCAGTGCTTGTGACAAGCGGATGAGTTGGCACTCAAGGATGCTGTTCTTTGGTGGGGAAAAGGTGGTTGTATTTCTGCAATTTTCTTCCTTTTAAGGGAAATGAACAGCTCAAAACACAAAGCAGTGCAGATAAATACGATTACTGTTTTCTTTGTGGCACAATGCGTTTACAAACAAAGGAACCACTCCCTGGATGAAGATGCCTGCATAAAATGTGAAATATGATATGATGATGTCAAGCACGATCATAACAGGACAAACATGAAACCTCTCCCTGCATCCTGATTCATGAATGAAAGTTAATGAGGGAGCAAACATGGGTGAAATCAGAATTTGGTCATTGACGGCATCAGCTTGTTTTGCATAAAATAAATACAGTACAGGAAGTCTTCACATATCGTCCTATGAGGTAGTCCGCGTATCAAAATAAAGGACTTTAGGCCAAATCTGGCACCAAAGAAGAATGACCGTTACACGAAATTTGAAGTGTGGTGTCAATTCTGTCTAAATCAAACACACACACCTGGTCTTGATTCCCTCTGTTACCACTGAAAAACTCAACACTATGCCACACCTTTACTATCTCAACTCACGATTAGGCTTGGCATGAGGTAGGCAGAAACAACCGGTTTCCAATGTTTTTTCATTGAAAAGATGTACCGGTACAGTAGGTTCATTAAAATCATTCATGCATGCAGTAAAAACATTACATCAAGTAACAATAACATACAGTATTTCTTTTGAGAAATGCATTTGTTCTTTTAGCTGTTGTAGGAATAATTGTAAATTATGTTATCATACATTTGCTGCAATGAAGAACTGCTTCTGCTTGCAATGAAGAATGCTTTGCTTTGCACTCACTTTCACATAGCCTAGCCATATATGTTATCTTATCATATATTTGCTGCAATGAAGAACTGCTTCTGCTTGCAATGAAGAATGCTTTGCTCTGTTCCCGCTCACATTCACATAGTTTGGAGATGACTCAAAAAACTGAAGAACCACAACATCTAACGCAGCACAATGGTTCAAGCCAGTCTGCTGAGGTCGCCTGTTTTCTGTTAAGAAATGATTGCAAACTTGATCACACATGTACTCAGCAATCTCAGCAAAGTACACTGTGTTCCAACTATGCCTTGCATTTGCATTTTTAGGGTTGGAACACCCATGTAACTAGGGGCGTGGAACCCGTGGAAAACCAAATAAATAGAGAGGGTGAGGAGAGGAATCTTTAGAGAGTGCAGGAGTGAATTGTGTCAGTCAGTTCCTCTCCTCTGTCCTCGCGTGCCCTGAACTGAGTGTCTTCTCTCCTTTTTGTGTCATGTTTAATAGATGTCAAACAGGTAACCCGGACAGCTGTTCTTCAGGGGGTTTTTTTTTAACATGTTTACAATGACGGTATAATCAAATGTCTCTTTGCTTACCCTTAATCTTTGTCTTGTTTATTTTATTTAAAAACTATGTTGATTGAAATTGATAACAATCTAATATACCTTAAGGACAATTACTGTAAGTAATAATTTCATGAGATTATACATTTACATGCAGTTGATTTACTGTTTCAACCGGCCCTACGAGACAACTTTAACTCACACACATTTTACATTCATATGAACATTTATTGCATTCAAGTTCACATAAAATGTTAGTCTATATCTTCATTACTTTTACTACTCTATTGTTAACTCATTAGCGGACACAGTTATTTAATACAGTATTTATATTCACTCGCATTTTCCTCATTTCAGACTTCCAACTAACTCTTGTAAAAAGAAAAGCTGTGTGTTTCAGACTCAACATGTTCTAAAAGTATTTCTGTCCTCATTTCAACAAACTTAACCGCAGCAAGTCAGGTTTAATTTAGTAGCTGCCGTGATACTTTGACTGTTTTTCAAAACCACCATCTCCCACTGATTGTCATTCTCCTGCTTCCTATTAAAACGCTTTCCCCTGATGGACCGGCAGAAGTCGATTGTCTACATGCTTTTGCAAAATTGTGTGCAAACATCACTTGTCTAACACACCATCACTGTCAATAACTCCAGCTGGTGGCTGCAGCCGTTCCACAAAGGCTCCGTAGCTGCTTTGCACTTTTAGGCTGTTGCTTCTTCAACTCATGTAACATCCCATTTCCAGTCCACTTGCTTCTGAGTTCTAAAGTCAGGGATAATTTCCTAATAATGCTAATGTTCTCCTAATAATGTACTATTTTGGTTCTGAATAGGGAGATGAGTTGCTTTGCATATCTAGATGGATTCTTCACTTTTTAAGTCAAGAATACACAGTAAATTTTACCCGCATCCTCAGATTTTTTTTGTATGTATCCCTAGTTGAAAAAATATGGATACCCGTGCTCTTGACTATGTGTTTGTGCAGTAGAGCGTGTAAGCCTGCTTTCTCACAGGGACTGAAGGTGCATCTGTTTATGACACAAAGCACGTTTGTACTTTGACTGATCATCATCCACTGTTTGCAAATAATCACTGCAAATATTCCACAAATGTCTCAATGGATTCTTCAAAAGATGAAAATATGGTTTGCTCATTTTTTTTTTGTTATAACTTTTCAATTCACTAAATTGGCATATGTCTCTCAAAGGGGCCCTTGAATCTATAATAAGGCCAATTTTCGAAAATATTTGGCTGGAGGTATTTCAGTAGTTAGCAGCAGAAGTTTACTTTAGCTACTACACTGCCAGTATTTCTGAAGGAAATGGATGTGCATGAAATATTCTATTCATTGATTGTATTTTTATTTTTTTGTATTTTATCATTTGCTGCAACTCAATATCTATTGCACTGTTGTACTTGTTCGTAGAAAGTAAGGCCATCCTGACTGAATTTTTGTCTGGTTTAGGTGGCATTTAGGGCACTACTTTTTTTGTTTTTGTTTCACATTGAGCATTCATCCATAGAAATAGGTAGCTGCATTATGTAATGATATTAGGGCTGCATCAATCAATTTTTAAAAATAAACTGTCTCTTCCTGGACTCCACACCTGTGGGAGGGTTCCAATTAATTCCGTGCCAAAGCTGCAAAGCCAATTTTAAGACTACAGAAGCTAGTTAGCTCTGGGGAATTTCACTTCCTTTTTTTTTTTTTTTTTTTTTTTTTTTAAAGAGCTCAGAATTGTTCATTCGGTAGTCTTACCGATTCAACGTCTTGTCATCATTGCTCTTTTTTTTTTTTTTTTTTTTTTTTTTGTGTGTATGTGTGCGTGCGTTTGCGTGCGTGCGTGCGTTTGCGTGTGTGCGTTTGCGTGCGTGCGCGTGCGTGCGTGCGTGTGCGTGCGTGCAAATACGTATAAATTTATACTCATTCATTCACCTAAAACCTTATAAATATCCCATTACCCTTCGCCTTAACCAGGTACTTCAGAATCTTGCCAAAGTCGTGAGGTTTAAATGGTCAGGAGACCAGAGAAAAGGTCAGAAAAAAAAAAGAAATAAAGAGAAAAGAAAGGTAAATCAGTGAAATCCAGCACCGACCAAACACTTCCTGCCTTCCCCATGATTACAAAATCAAAGTCTTACGCCAACCCCGGAAGCCTCTAAATTCCAGCAAATTTAGCGAGATCTCAAGAGACCAGAGGAAAAACTAAAGAGAGGAAGGAGGGAAGGATCGATAAGGCAGAGTGAGATCCATAGAAGCCAGTACATCCAATCCATCAAAGTGAAGTCCAGCACCAACAAGACCCCTCCTACGTGGTTACAAAACCAGAGTCTTATGCCAACCCCAGAAACCTCATACTTCTAATAAATTAAGATCTCAAGTGACCAGAGGAAAAACTAAAGAGAGGAAGGAGGGAAGGATAGATAAAGCAAAGTGAGAACCACAGACACCAGCACCCACTGATTCAAGGGGCTGTGGGAGGGAGAGGGTACTTCTGTTGAGTTTCAGTAGATGCTGGTGCGACGGATCTGGCATGCATAAGGACCACCACCAAAGAAAGAAGCCGTCAACCGCGGTCCAGCAAAGCGAGCACCCCCCCCCCCCCCCCCCCCCCCCCCCCCCCGGAACCCCCAGGCCGCGGCAGCACCAAGGCCACCCCCAAGCCACCCGAGCGGACACCGGTCGGCGAGCCGACCCAGACACCCGGAACACCCCCGCCCCAGCCCCGGCCCACACCCCCGAGCCCAAGGCCGCAGAACGAGGCCCAGTGGGCCCCCACAGCGCCCCACCGGTCCCCAGCCCCCACCCCCCCCCACGACCCCCCCGCACCGCACCCAAACCCGCTATCCACCATGACCCAGGCCCCACCACCCCCGAACCCCAAACCCCCGAACACACCCCGACCCCCAGCAACCAACCCCACCACCCACCCATACCTCCACCCCCCCCTCAAACAAGCCGCCCCCCCCCGACGGCCGCCCCCACCCACCCCCCACCCCCCCGCGAACCCGGCCCCCCGCGAGAACCCCCCCCCCCCCCCCGGAAACCGGCACCGGGCAGCAGCGCAGAGAGGGAAGATGTGCCCACCCCACCTCCAGCCGCGCGAGAGTAGCACAGCGGCGGGAGGGGGGAAGCAGAGGAGGAAGCACCAGGGGAGAAGGCGGAACACCAGAACACCGAGCCCGGTGGGGAGAGGCCCCGGTCGTCACGCCAGAGTACTAGTGACACCTAACCCTGTTACTGAGTCCGCCAGCTCGCCGACTGGCGAGCTCTACCCTTACACCGTGAATGTGGCCCCACCCAGTGTATATACAAGTGTGTGCGTGTGGTGCATTAAAATTGGGAGCAGGTGAGTCGGAGCAGAGGGAAAAAATTTCCCCTACTCCGACACACCCGTATCCCCCCCAAAAAAATGAATATGTATATGTGTGGTGCATTAAAAAAGGGAATGGAGGGACAAAGTGGTGGGGCAGGGACACAAATGGGGGGGACCACAGCGCTGCCAGGCACTGCAGTCCATCCCCTCTGATGGCTCCCCGCCCCAACTCACCCCTCCCCTTGGACGTGAGGTGCATTAAAATTGGAGGGGAGTTGAAGGGTGAAGACGGTGTTTCCACCCTTCCCCACCACACCAAGAAATGTGTTGTGTGCCCGGGGAATTTCACTTCCGTGGCAGGAGAGAAGTTCCAGCTAGACATTATCTGCCTCACCTCGACGCATAGTTTAGACTTTGAGAGGGGTTTGTATCTGATCCACTCTGGAGTTGCCCACCTTTGGGTGAGGGAAATGAGTTTCCACTGTTGTTTTTGCTTATGCAGCAGCAACAGATCAGTTCAGTTTTGGAGTCCTTGAAAGGGTGTGATGGATACAGGTTTTTATAGTTATTTCAGTGCTCATGTAAGATCTTTTTAACTTGTAAGACTCTTGAAGAAGTTGAGGGGTACCAGCTGGCCAATCGGAACACAGCAATACGCATGGTTAGTAAATATGTGCCAATGTTGCTAAGAGTGAATGCTATCCAGTCAATGATTTAGCAGTTCAGCTCTCTTAATTTGACATTCCTTTTAAATTGAGCCCTTTGGGGTTTAGGTACCTGGGGGTTGGCAAAGCCAGATCTTTTTATTCACCTCGCTGTGTAAATATTTCACATCTTTTGACTGAGATCAAGGCAGATATTCAAAGGCGGGTTAGACTTCATTTCTCTCTATTTTTTTATTGTATTTATTTATTTTATTTTGTTTGTGGAATGGCACAACAGTTGGACTAAAAGTACATCATAATGAGAATTAATATGGTAGCCTAACTATAAGCAAATTTTCAGTTTTCTTATTGGGCCACAAAAAGTAGTGTAAATTATTATGATTTTGGTCCTGATGTATCTTTGTGTCACTTGGATATGTAGTCGTGTCCCCCACGGACAGCAAACCTGGGGTTATCACAACCCTTAAGATATGGTTTCAATTTAGGAAGCACTTTAAATTTACGGCTCCCACAGTGTTAACTCCACTGTTAAAGAATCCGGTGATAAAACCTATATTTACTGACTCCGCTTTTTCCGTATAGAATGAGAAGGGACTGAAATTTTTTAAGGATCTTTATAAAGGTGGGGTCTTCCGCTCTTTCACTGACCTTCCATCCTCACATCTTTTTAAATATTTTCAGGTGACGAATGAAGTTTTTGTTCTCAACTTCACACAACCTTCACCTGAACATGCTCGCTTACAAGGCAAGGCAAGGCAAGTTTATTTGTATAGCACATTTCATACACAAGGCAACTCAATGTGCTTTACACAAGGAAAGACAACACATAAGCATACAAGTTCTGTCACACAAGGACTTGTGGATGTCACCTTAGCAGGGTATTTTTTAGAACTTACAACTAATATGATATTTGAATTACAGTCCTCCCCAGTTACAAAATCCCATCTGCTCCCTAAGTTTATATGGCAGCAACTCATTGAAGAGAAAAAGCACCGGCCGCTAATTACAATTTCATTCATCGTAAAGGTGAATTGTATATTATTTACCTTTTTTTTAACGTGTTGCTATGCCAGTCATATATATAAATATGTCAAAGTAAATGTAAAAAAAAAAAATGTTGAAATGTCTAGCTAGTTCACTGTAGTAGGCACACCCTTCATTTTTTTATTGTGTAAAACGACGTTTCACCTTTGTCGGGTGCTGGACTTACTACAACCACTGGAGCACTATAGCTTAAATCAACAGGAGAATGCACGCAAAAACAGATTAGGCAAGGAACGTGTTAGTAATATTACTGTTGAATAGATAGCCTACCTTTAAAACGTGTTCTTTATGTTTAAGTGATTGAACATTCCGGAAAAAAAAAAAAAAGATGCGAGTAAGTCATGCAACCAATTTAGCAGCTGTGACTAGCATTGGCTTGTGTACAGTAGCTAGCTTAGTATTGCTAATGTGTTACTTTGAGGACAGGGACAGTATTCTCTGTGACTATCACAACAATAGTATGTCCATCCATCCATCCATTTTCTTGACCGCTTATTCCTCACAAGGGTCGCGGGGGGTGCTGGCGCCTATCTCAGCTGGCTCTGGGCAGTAGGCGGGGGACACCCTGGACTGGTTGCCAGCCAATCGCAGGGCACACAGAGACGAACAACCATCCACACTCACGCACACCTAGGGACAATTCGGAGCGCCCAATTAACCTGCCATGCATGTCTTTGGAATGTGGGAGGAGACCGGAGTACCCGGAGAAGACCCACGCAGGCACGGGGAGAACATGCAAACTCCACCCAGGAATGGCCGAAGCCTAGACTCGAACCGGAGTCCTCAGAACTGGGAGGCGACGTGCTAACCAGTCATCCACCGTGCCGCACAATAGTATGTACTTCCATAATTGCATGACATTATAAATGGAGGTTGGGATTAGTAAATAAAATGAGGCCAAAAACATCAAACTGCATCTTTAGTGGATGGGAGAATGTGCCCAGGCAGAAAAGTGTGTAGCTTCGTGTCATAAGCACATGGGACAATATGGGCCAGTATTAATAGCTGTGTCCCTACGACTTGATAAATATTTTTGGATACTGTGCATTTTTCCCACTTTATGCTGATAAAATGTCAAGTGTCTTGGCAGGTGTTGCTTTATTGCACTGAGACATTCAGGAACTCCAGAGTGCATGGAAACATCTTCATCATAGTAGGCTACAATATATCCAATAACAATGCATATTCTCTACAAGAAAATGAAGGAGAGGCTTGCTTTTTCCATTGGTAGCTCAATGTAACAGATTGGGTACTTTATCATTTAAATTGTGAAGATTTACAATATTTTTTCTACTCAGGAGAGAGGGGAAGACAACTATATTTATCTGTTGTTTTTTTTCACATCTCTTGCTACGGAAACCGTTGCCACTTACATATGATGCAAAGTACACATTAAAACCCTTATTTTATTTCAGTTGGTGATCAATTTGTCATGTCTTTTTTTCTGCATTAGTCTGTAAAGCCTCCTAAATGGAACCTTTTTCTTTTTTTTTCTTCTTTTTTTTTCAATTCTAAATATATCGGCCACATGGGCATTCAGATCATTTTTTCTTTCTTTTTTTTTGGGGTCAGTATTATGACAAAGATTATTCATGGTTGCACTAAAAAAAAGAAGATCCACATAAATGTGTCATAAAAACTGAAGCAATTTATTAGAGGAAGTTAGCGGAGGTGAGTTGAGTGATCATTTCTGAAACGTTCCTCTAATTTTTTAAGAGTAAGACATTGTTAACATTAATAGATGTGCTAAACGAGACGAGAAGGGTTGTCTAGTAGTTGGGGTTGTAAATTTTTATGTACTTATTGTATTTAAACAAGAAACCCATTAATTTTAAATCAATTGTAATCACCATGCATCCCATTTGTTGTCACTTTATTTTTGTTTTTTTATGAGTGTTACCTATGCTTTGCGATCCTTGAACATCCGTTGTGATTTAGGTCGACAAAAACTAAACGCATGCAAGTCAAAGTTGGAAATTAATTGAAAGTATTTGATTGAACAATGAATGGCATGTTCCTAACAATAAAAAGAATATACTCCATTCCCAATCCCAGTTATATTTAACGTGTGAAATTTTACTCTGTTCTCTTCATAATGAAGCACTGTTTTTCATCTCTACCACAGACGTAGACACGCCTTTGGCCTCATGATTCAACACAGACGATGACTCACAGTGTTTAAAAGACACCCTCTCTATTATGTCCTGATGTTTATTTATCCATTTTTCTTTACGCGGGCAGAGAATAACAAACATAATGGCTTTGACTTAGTGTGTTAACCATCACGGTGCACAATGGGCTCCCAATAATATATTAGCTGGAGATTTTTATCCAAACAGCTTAAGTGATGGAAGCAAGCACTGTTTTATACCAATAATTTAGAGAGAGGAAACCCTGAGACACTTGCAAGGCATGTACGATGTTTTTTTATGCTGTCACTATAGTGAAAAGCCATCAAACCACTTTTCAAACAGAGAGATGTTAAAGTTGTTTGATGTGACACAAGAAAGGATAGATAGATAGATAGATAGATAGATAGATAGATAGATAGATAGATAGATAGATAGATAGATAGATAGATAGATAGATAGATAGATAGATAGATAGATAGATAGATCTGCTTGTTCTTTTTTCACCACTAGATGTCAGCAGCAATCAACATCTCCTTCTCAATATCTATTTCAAAATGGCATTTTTGACATTTCCTTAGTATTTCCTTAGTCCACATAAATGATAAATGGCCACATCAAAGTTTAAAAGAGAGATTATATGGCAAACAAACATCATCAGTATCTGCTGAGGATGGCTTTGGCACTAAAAATACATTGAAGCCCAATATTATTCAGTGACAGTCTGTATGGTGCAAATTATTGCCTTTCCTAAAAATTATCCAGGAGCTTAGAGTTATGAATGAATGAAACAATTAACATGAGTGAATATTTTACATTGTTATCTTTAACATTTTTTTTTTACAGTCTTTTGCCATGTTCTTAGGAACTGCTTTTAAATGTATGAATTGTGGTTGTGCTTTCCGCAACCACAACCCTCGGTTGACTGTTTGACGTGGCACGCATTTGAAAGGGTATTATTATGTAAGAATTCAGTGAGAAGACACGCACGCACACGTTTGTCTTTGTATCATGGTGGGGACATCTCATTAATGCATTTCCTAGCCCCTTCCCCTTTAGTAATCTGATGGTAAATATTATTAAATTAATATTATAGGCTACACTGTGGAACATTGGGGGTAAAATGTTTAGATTTTTATGCTGATTAAAACTAAAACTGATATCTGATACCAAAATTGCAAACTATTTTGGGTGTTTTTTTCCTAGCATGTCAAGTTTTTTCTGCACAACATTCCAATCCATCCATATTAGCAAAATTCCACTGATTAGCTATAGTAAAACTATAGCACAAAGAGCTGATAATGCAATTGGACTCATCAACAGCAACGTGGCAACTTATCTGCGTGGTCACAATTGTGCGGTGAGAGGAGTATGCAGTCCCAATAGTTTAGTAAACAGAAAGCTAGCATCGTAGCTGTCAAACGTAACTCAACAAAAATTGTGTTTCCCAGTGTTATTGTTCTCATACATGACACCAGGGGTGCTTCCGTACAAACAACTCAACAAAAGGTTGGAATAAAATCTTCCAGCAGGACCTATTGAATGTCCGCTGACTGATGTTTCCTCTTAAGTAGAACAGGGATGCCGTCCAGAAAAAGGAGCTGACATTCTGCACCACAACCCAGACTTGCCAGAAACACACAGAAAAGGGAATATGACAAATATTTGTGGAGGACACAGGAATTCCAATGAGATTTGTTTGAATTGTCTTGGCTCTTGAGAGTAGCAATCTGTGTTTTTTTTTTTTTTTTTTTTTGAAACTGGGATTGGATAAAAACATTGACGTCATTGCCCGTTCCTCTTCATATAACATCAACTTCTTAACTACCTCATCCATCCAAAGAAAAGTCTGTGAAAGGTCTATGAATGAAATGATAACAGAATTTTTATTAAGAGTGTGGCAGCTGCTTCTGTTCAAACCTGCTCTTAGCCTAACATACTGAAAGTTAAGCAGGCGATACTGTGATATGAATATTTACTTTTGGTGTCACATTTCCTACTGGGTGTGACCGAGTGTTGCATGGAACCAGCAAAACCTGTATTTGTATTTTCCTCTGCATTAGTTTTCTTTTTGTGGAGCTGAAAATAATGTAGCCCTGCAGAGAACCTATTGGGGACAGAAATATCCCATTGAAATCCATTACAACTCAGAGAGCCATTATTTTTCTTACAATGAGACAAATCCAATGCTATGGCTGAAGAAAATGTTCTCCTGCAGCTTTCCACTCATTAAAGAAAAATGTTGATGATTTCTCAAAGTGACCGCACCAATATTTAATAGGTATGTGAACAATGGGAAGACTTAAACCAATGCCTCGGGTTAGAGCTAAAAGCCCACTGACTAATCTCACCACACATTTTATTTGAGTTTGTGTGACAAAATGGAAGGACTTCAGCAGCTAATCTGAATCATGTGGCAGACAGGCTTAGATAGACATTTTTTTCCATGACACAAAAGCCCACCACGACTTACAATACTTCCTTTTATATGGCTATCTTGAAATATTTGGAATGAGATGTGTCTCAGCAAAGTTACTTTACGCTTAGTGAGTTTATTATCCTCTTCAAAATGTTTGCATTAGTGAGAAATAACCGCATAAATAATACATTGCATTATAAATTAAGCAAAATTTAATACGCTATTCATAAAACAAGACAGAATATAATGCAAGTCCCAAGATATCACAATTAATCGAAAATGATAGAGTATTGAAAACAGGGCATGTACTGTACTAATTTGATGCATGACCTTGTGGTTATGTCAGCCATCTTGTGTCAGTTTTCATTAGCAAGTTTGGAGTTAAGTGGACAATTGCAACCAGGAGAGCGCTGACGAGAAAACCGCTGTGGACATGGCGGAATGGGACCAAAATCAGTCAGTCAGCCAAGATGGTTTACGGTTGAACCGCCAAAGTTGAACCGAGTTGGAGCTTGTCAACTTATTTCTATGTATGTAGAATTACCCTTTTTGGGGGGGTTGGGGTGGGATGTACAACCAGAGGATTCGATTAGCAGTTCCACAGCAGATCAAATTAAAGTTGTCAGCAAAAAACACTAGGAGAAAACATGTGCTGCGTACTTAAAAGCTGGGGCTTGCAAAAAAAAAAAAAAAGGGTCTTGATATTTGCAAGAGACGACTACATACGCCAGAGGTATGTCCCAGTCAAACCCATTAATGGTGTCATTCGCAAGGATCAGCTCAATGCTGCTGCCAGGCAGTCAGCATACTCACAGAATCGCAGCCATCATTCATGCGGGAGCGTGATCCAAAGATTACCGCACTGGTTCCGCTGTGTTGCCAACTACCACAATATCTTACAGCATGTGGAAAGCATGCACACAAATTGAGCTCAAATAAGTGACTATGAAGCAGACTTTTAGCGGCGCTACTGAACCACTCCATTGTGCTGTCTTGGAATGGATTTGTGATTATCTGCATGACACATATTCCATATTCATAGTGTAAACTAGTCCAATTGCTCTGTTCCGGCAGCTCAGTAAGTGATTACTGTATTGCAGATGGTACGACGGCGAATTAGGGCCACGTATATATACCGTAATTTCCGGACTATAAGCCGCGACTTTTGTCACACGCTTTCAACCCTGCGTCTTATACAATGATGCGGCTAATATATGCATTTTTTCTAACGGCCGCCAGGGGGCGCTCGAGCAGAAAAGGTAAGAGAGAGACAGGTGGAATATATGTTTCGAGGAAGACGCAAGTTTAATGTAACTTCACCCTTTGTGCATGAATATATATATTTATTTATTTGTTTTTAGAGGGGGGTAATATTCCGAGAAAAACTCTTTATAAAAAAGTAGCCAATTTGTGATAAAAAATTCAAATTAAAAAACTTGCAAATTTGCGATTTTATAAAGTGGAAAATTTGCGACTTTAAAAAGTGGCAAATTTACGACTTTATAAAGTGGCAAATTTGAAAAAAAAAAAAAAATAATCCCAAAAACTTAAAAAATACAGAAAAATACACATAGCGTAGCTATAAACTAATGTGAAGATTCGTTGGTGGTTAACTGGACACTGTTTAAACTTTACTCATCATATACGGCAGCTAGAGCGACAACACTTCCTGATCCACTATCAGCTGACGAACACTAACCAATCAGAAGCTAGCATACTTGAAGCAAATGCAAGTGAATGACTTGCCAATTTTTCACTTTATAAAGTCACAAATTTGCTACTTTATAGTGGCAAATTTACAAGTTTTCTTTCTCGCAAATTGGCCACATTACAGAGTTGCAAATTTGAGACTTTATAAAGTGGCAATTTTGCGAATTTTTTCTCGGTATATTGCCCTCTAAAAAAAATATTTATACGTGGCCCTAATACGTCGTCGTACAGATGTGACTTGTAAGTTAAAAACGTCCATCCATTTTCTTGACCGCTTGTTCCTCACAAGGGTCGCGTTGGGTGCTGGAGCCTATCTCAGCTGGCTCTGGGCAGTAGGCGGGGTACACCCTGAACTTTGTCGCCAGAAAAAAAAAAAAAAAGGATGATTTGCAAAAATGAATACATATTTTGCTCATCCCAAGTGGTACTAAAGTGATTTAAAATGACTCTCTCACTTGTTTTTGAATTGTCAAGAAGATCAATTATCTACAAATGCACTTCCTCGCGTAGACATAAACCAGTCAAAGTTCAAGCTCCACACACATTGACACCTGTGTGACCTTTTGCAGTGGGTAATACATTTTGTAGAGGAGTTACACACTGCAGAACAATTGCCACCGTGTAAGAAGCACAACCTCAGTTAAAGGCCATCTTAACTAATGCCTAACTTTGTTCCAGTTATATTGGCTGAAGTAAATTTAGTTTATTGTCCAATACAAAGTAGCCAAATACATTGAGCGTTGTGTGTCATCACTTGATTTTGCTCAGTTGTCACACCGACATATTCATCATCTCCCAGCAGGGAAGTTTTATACTCTAGTACTCCACATTTTCCAAAATCTATTCATCTCTTAAGAACATTTAAGTAATTTATAGAGAGACATTTTTGTCTGATGCTTTGACTCCCACTCCCTCTTTCCCCGAACCCTAATCCAGAAAACCTCTATGACGTCATGTATTTTTGCATTCATCATCGTCTTGTCACACCACAACTGTCAAGAAGTTAGTCGATTCTGTGATCAAGGTCTTGAGAAGAGATCCCCAGCAAGTCCATCCACAATCTCATCAAGAGCATGGCCAGAGGTTGTTGAGAGTGCAGAAATGTATGTAAAGCAATAAACATTACTGAGCCAATTCACGTCTTGAAGAAATTTAAGTAAGTTGGATCATCTGATGATCACATTTTTCCACTTAGTTTTTGATTCTGATCCCATCCTCACTGAATTTGCGTTCCCACTAATAGTTATTTTGCTCTCAAGGAACCACGCTCTGTAATCAAGATTTCCAACTGGAATATTTTATTAATCAAGATCTGGTATTAGGTTCATGTTCCGTCTTCTTTTTTCCACTCGATCTATTTTGTAGAGAGAAAGAAATGTCAAATGTAAACTGGTGACCTAACTTGAAACAGTCTCTATGAGCCTTAACAGTGCAGCTCCTGTCCTCGCTACAGCAAAATGACATTGCCTTTGCCATCTCTCACTCTTCACTCTTACATCGGTAAGACCACTTTCAGTTCATTTAGTTGAAATACTTTAATATGTGCCTTCCCTGGTTACCACAGGTGTTCCCCAGGACAACGTCTTTGGACCTCTCCTGTTCATCACTTACTGTACTTTCTTCACATTTGTAACACCACCCTCCACCCACAAATTTGATATTATTTTCCACTGTTTCATGGCTGACATGTAGCTCTATATTTGTGGTAAGCTTCTTTCAAACCTCTTAAAACTTTATACTTATAAAACTGAAATTCTCCTCATCGACACTAAGATGATACGATCCAAAGTTGACAGCTCTTCCCTCACAATTGACAGTTCCTGAGTTTCCTTTTCCCCCAAGGGTAAGAGTCTGGTTGTCATCTTTGACAGAAGTTTCACTCTCACAATATCACCCAGTCATCATACTTTCACATCAACTTGCTTCACCCCCCCCCCAACCCCCAATGCCACTATTATCCATAGCCTCACATTGAATACTATAAATCTCCCTTTTTTTTTTCTCGCCGTTCTTCATAAATGACTCTATAAACTCAAATTGGTTCAAAATGCAGATATCCGTCTGATCACCAAAACACCTCTGCCCCGCTAGATCATCCACATCTTTTGGCAACTCCAATGGCTCTCAGTTACATACAAAATTCAATTTAAACCTCTTCAGCATACATGTATGGCAATACACAATCTTGCGCCTCCATATCTAACATTCTTCAGGTCGCCACTGCTGTTGCATTTACAGATCCCTGTATGTACGCATGTATGTACAGGTACATGCAACCTGTTTAAAACCCGAGAGGCTTTTTCATTTAGTTCCTAGTAGTGATGTAACGATAACAGCAATATCGTGATATTGCAATATTAATTAAAACTGCCACAATATCGTCGTCGTCATGTCACGATATTAAAAGCAGCACATCTGTTTAAAAAGGCAGGTTGATTTCCCTTTGTGCAGTTCTAGCACCCTCTGGTGGCTAGTTTTTTAGTGCAGTTTAATTTTCACAAGGCATGTTTTGGCCCTTCTATGTTTAAAATCTAAGCTAATGGTCAGATGAAGGGGAACGTAATATGCTTGTGAGTCAAGTCAATCGCCAACCACCCCACAATATTGTGATAATTATCATATTGTGACCAGTTCATATCATGATAATATCGTATTGTGATGTTTGGATATCGTTACATAGTTTCTGGTACACTCCTTTCTAATGTATCCATGAAAACATTGACCAAGGTGTCCATATTTCACAAGTTGCAAAAGGAATTGGGATCATAACAACAAATCAAATAACTAACACCGTTTTATGGTCACATTTGGCATCAAGGCTACAGTCTGGAGTCAAGTTCACAATTGGGACCATTATAGTGGCATAGAAAGAGAAAAACACAGAGTAAAGACAAAGAAACCATGTTGTTTCGAAACAATCACTGTCCCCTGCTGGAGTTTACTTCCTTGTGTCCCTGGGGAAATCTCTTAACAACCAAAACAAGGTGTGACACAAGCTGTTGTGATTAGGATAACTTTCAGAATCTCTAAAACAGATGCAAACACTTGCATGGAGGATTTAAAAAAAAAGAAGAAGAAGAAGAAGAAGAAGAAGAAGAAACAAACGATAAATAGTAGTCACTGTCAATTCAAAAAAGCAACATTTCTTTAGACTCACTGAAGCTTTGCAATGGCGGCGAATTCAGAGCAGCTCGCTCGCTCAGGGCCTCGGTTCTATTGATCTGATGTGTTGTTTATGGACTTGGCTGCCAAAAGTGAATCGTCTCTCTGTCCTCTGTTTTGATCGTTTGTTACAAAGAGACACTTTCTACTACTGACAGGGGGAAATTAATTGCAAAAGTGTTTGTGCTGTGGAACCTGTAAAATTGTGTTGGCCTTAGACTTGTGTTGAGTTTTACTTTACATTCCCATTCAAGTTTTCATTTCCTGTCTAATGTAATTGTAAGCTGAAATGTGTTATTCCTGCACACATTTTGATGGCATTCAGGTTAGATCTCAAGCTTCCAAACGTTTTCTGGCCAGCTTTTACTAATCAAAGCAGGTAAAAACTACCTCAGTTATCTTCACCGAGTGGCGAGAAACTTTGCAACATGTGCCACTTGATCTTCAAGCTGACTTGGAAATAATTGTCTTTACTGGCTTGAGCAGAACTCTTGTCAACACTGTCAGTGTGCAGAAAACCACCATCAACCTTCTCATCAACCTTCTCTTCACGCTTCAAAATCTCTGGTAATCATTTTCATCAAAACTGTGGCTTCAATTCAGTTGTTCAGACTGGCCTTGCCGCTTTGTATATTGATTTTACTCTCTATTCCATGTGTATGTGCGTCATTCTTCCCATCCACATTCAAATTATACAAGTCCCTAAAGTTTTGAACCTTTCAATCAGACACGTACTGAATAACATTGTTGCCAGAATGATTTCATTAGAACCTGGACACAAATTTAACCATAACACAGTGTCGTGTTTGAATCAGACTATTTTAATGCAATTTCAAGTCATCACTCCTGGGTATGCTTGGTGTACATGTTCATGAGTGGTTTGTATCTCTTCTACATGGTAATGAGATTCAGAGTTTGAGTATTGGCATCAGTTTGCATGTTCTTCGTGGATTTGCATGGGTGTTCGTTCCCCAGGTATGCTCGCATCCTCCCACATTCCAAAGATAAGCATTTTACATGTACCAAAGACTAAATTGTCAATAGGTGTGAATATGAGCATGAATGTTTAACTATGTGCTCTACATTTGACTCGCAAACAGTCGACCTCTCGCCCAAAGTCAGCAGTCAGAGGCTTCAGCTCGTAGATACAGTTCTCATTTGGAGGAGGTTCTTTGCTTTGACATACTGTTGGCAGCTTTACTCCTAATCACCAAATTCAGTCTTCCAAAGTGTGTCAATGTCTTGGTAAACTGCCAAGTTTTCAATTAGATTTCTACTATCTTGTTTCATATGTCAACACTTACTGGTTTGGACTGACAGTGGTTTTGATGAGTTTGGGAGTTTGGCCATTTAAGTGAATATGGTTCCAATTTCCATTGGATTTATCTGAAAACAGATACAAACAAAGACATTTTGCCCATTTGTTTTCCTGACAATTGTGATTTTAAAGCCTAATAACGTTTGATCATGTGTGATACTGTTTCTGTTCAAGCACTTAACAGTAAAAATAGCAATGGTAGCTAACAGTGCTGTTGTATCTTAGCACTAAAATACTAAAGTGAAAATACTCTGACTTAACTTCTAGGTTTACTAACTGTTCAGCAACTTCTACCTTCTGTGGTGTACCGCAAGGTACAATTTTACGCCCAATTATATTTTCCATTTATATGCTGCCCCTTGGCCAAATTATTGAGCACCATAAAGTGTCCTTTCACTACTATGCAGATGACTCAGATATTTCCTGAGACGAGAGGACCCTATAGCCGCTCTCAAAGATTGCCTTTCCAACATCAGATGCTGGATGGCTCACAACTACCTCCAACACAATATCTCCACATCTGAAAATAATACTATGCGAGTTGCCATATACCGCTCAAAATATTAAATCTAGCCTCTGTTCTCTACTAATAAGTTTACTTTCACAGCCAAAAACTTGAGAGTCATCTTGGATTCTGATTTCCCCTGCACAACCCATTTCCATAAAGTTGGCCAATCATCTTAGTGCATGACATTGCCGAGACGGAATCAATACTGTCCAAACCCGACCTTGAACGGCGATTAATCCGAACCTGAATTCGTCAAAAATCACTCTCTCCAGCTTCTTAATTCAAGTAGATGTCACCGCATTACCCCAATTTTCACAACACTTAAATGGTTCTCAATGTGTTTTAGAATTGATTTGAAATATTCTACTGATTACTTTTAAAGCATGTATGGGACTGACTACTTATTTTAAATTTTAACCACCTACGAGCTAGCCTGCGCTCTCAGTTATTCCAAAGTCGTGATAGTGCATTTTCCATCAGACACATGTGGATCCGCAAAATCGGCAGCAGTTTTTTTTAAATCACTTCATAAAATGCACTTTTACCTTCCCATTAGAGCTGTCAAATGATTAAATTTTTTAATCAGATAATTGCATCTTAGAATTTTGATTAATCATGATTAATCACTTAATTAAAAAGGCTTTTTATCATAACTTTTTGCCTGCTAAATTTGAAGAGCACCTGTTCTGTGCTTATTTTTTCTAAATTTAATGTTGTTATTCTTACACATTACTGCACAATATCATCCTCCACTTTTTCTCAACTGTTAATTGTTGCATAATTTAAAATGAAAAAAAAACAAAAAAAAACGATATTTTGAGTTGAACAAATATTCTGAATGGCTAAAAAAGTTCATCTTGTCTACAAATCTGTATAATCCTGTGGTTTTACTACGACAAAAAAAAAAGTTGCATTTTTACTTTGACTAATTTCGGCGTTAACTTCCTCAGAAGCTGTTTTTTTTGTTTTTTTTTTGTCTTAAAAAAAAGGAAAAACATAGGACTAAATATTCTGAATGTCTGCCATATTCAATCATTTATTAAATGCTTTACTTGGATGCATGTAGTTATGTTTATTGCTCAAACACAACCTGTGCTACCTTTAACGTAACTATCCGCTGTTGAGCTCAAGGATCAAAATTAATAGTGTGATTAATCTGTGTTAATACATGATTAATGCAATATTTTTTGTGATTAATCAATCACTTAACACGTTAACTTTGACAGCACTACTTCCATATACCCTTATTTTGTAATAATATTTAGTTAAGGATACTGGACTGAATATACAAATTGTATGTTTGACATGCTGGTTTTAGAAATAATTATGTTTCCGGATGATAAAATGGTAATGTCACAGAAAAAAAGGAAAAAAAAGAAGAGGAATTGCTTTTTGTAATTTACAAAATAGATCATTCTGATTCATGGTTGTTGTGACTCATTTTATCAGTGGCATCAACCTCTCGTTTGTGTAAATCATCATCAAACACATTAATCACATTGTGACTCATGCGTTGGCACCCATGTGTGTTTATAATTAAGTCCCACAAGAGGGTGTTTTACTTCCGTAGTTTCTGTGGTGAATCATTTTGAGCAACTAAGGCCTTGACAATGAAATTCATGCTGAAAACAAACAAACAAACAAAAAATTATGTACATTTTTTGTGAGTGTCCACTAAAGCATAAATGAAACTCATTGCCGTTTCCTAGCATAATGCTAAGTCATAAGATAAATACAATATTGGCTGGCCAAAGCACCAAACAAACTGTTAACTGTTCTGCATTTCACTATGTCTTTGGTATAGATAGATGAACAAAGCTATGTCTGTAATAAATAAGAATTTTCTGACAAATTACATGGAATTGGAAAATTTTACAGGGCAACCCTAATCTCACAGGGCACCCTGGTTGGGATTCACTGCTCTATAAAGTAGTCAAGGGGTCCCTGAGGTGGTTCATTTCAGTTTGATTGAAAACAGTTTTAAAGGTTGCACAAAACTTTTTAACTGCCATCATGGATAACACTTGACACTTCAACAAATCTTGTGAGACCTTGGTTTAGAGAGCAAGAAGGATTAACACTGGGTAGCGATTTTGACTGAATGTTTTTTAGTGTCCTTTTGTCCCCGTCTTACACATCAATGCTATTTTGAAGAGCAAAAACAGAAATTCAGTTGTTATTAAGTTGGATGGTAAGGTAGCTGTATTAAAGTTTCATATTGTCTTCCTCTTGGGCACACAGTGGGATATATTGATTTCAAAACAAATGTTGTAGAAACGAAATCTGAAAATGTAAACACTTGCAGAGATAGCTGATGTGTATCTGTTTCAATGATGATATAGTGGAATTAAAGGTATATTGAGCAAATACTGTATGGTATTTTCATACGTGTGTATCAAACTGGTAGCTCTTCGTATTACTCGCTACCCAAAAAGTAGCTCTCAGTCTAAAAAAAAAAAAAAGTTGTTGAACCCTGGTCTACATGATTCATGATTTATTACACATGCAGAACTTGTAAGAGTCCACATAATGCATTGGGCTACTTACTCCATCCTGTCATCACTCGTTTTGCTAGGTCACTTATTTGGCTCGAGGTAATGCAGCAGACTGTTAGGAGGGTTTAAATTGTGGTGTCTGGACCTACTTTGAATTAAAGTGTGACATAAGGGCCCAAAGTTTACTATGTTTCCAGATGTGCAACCAAAAATATTTTTATTGAGGTTGTTCAAAGACGAGGAAAGTGAGGTATTTTTTTTCTTTGTACATTAGTTGAAGACAGAATTTTAAAATAATAATAATAAAATATTCAGGTCTGTTTGCAAGTTTGTTTCTAAGAGCTTGTGTCAGGCTCGATGAAAACCATCCCAGCCACTGTTTGCAGGTTTACATTTTGCAAATAATAGTTACCAGTTTCTCTCGCTCAACAATCTGAGGTCTCAGTTGTCGTGTGTTGTGCTTAATAATAGGCCACACATTTTCGATGGGAGACAAGTCTGGACTGCTGGCAGGCCAGTCTAGTACTCTACTACTCACACACAATCACAATGTCATTGATTTCCAAAAATAATTTGAGGTCTAACTCATCAGACTGCAGTACACTTTTCCACTTTGGCCCAGATAAGTCAAAACTTGAGGACTAAATTTGAAGGCCACTGGTGTGGGGTTGAATCCTGCTGGAAGTTACATCATGTGGCCCATAATTTCGGCTTTTGGAGGACATAGCCTGCAAATTTGGACATACCGTAGCTATTTTGTTGCTTTTCCAGGAAAGATGGTGACAGTGTTCCTGCCAATAGAGATCCTGACATCACGTGACTATTTCTATGAACACCCAAGAGCATTGACACATACTCTGATGAAAAGGACATGATAAACATTCGCAAGATGGACAGGTTGGATGATATTACCATTGCTGTGTCAGGGGTGTTTTTTGTTTTGGTTTTTTTTTTCAACTCAGCGACGCTGCTACGTGGAATTACCCCCTTACACATGGTGAGTGCTTTCAAATTTGACCATACAAAGCCTTTACAAGTTTGTACAATCCAGATTTATTTCCCCTTTATGTGTGGCTAAAATGCCATCGAAGTTAGCAGTTTCACGCAAGTCTTGGCAGTTTTATTTAGGTAAGTTAGCCATTTAGCATTTGGTAATTCGGCGAACAACACCATAATTTATGCCGTAAAATGTATTTATGGTGTTGGTCAGTTCTTAAATTCAACTGTGTAATTAAACCGTAGCAGCACAAACAAATGAAACGGATTATTTCCCCCACATTTTGCGTATGGTAACTTGCCTCCCGTAGGAGGCTAGCTTCACGCAAGTTAGCATCTGCTGATTCAGGCTCTATGTACAAAGTGCCCGGTGACATCTTTTGCCTTCATTTAATTACAATCGAGCTACATCTAAATAATTCAGTAATTGGCACACCCTTCCTGATTTGAACAAAGTGATCGCTACACAAGCAACAAAGAGGATTCCAAATCCCTCGTCTTGTTCAACCTTTTTATGGCTGTTGTGATCCATTGGCTACGCATTGGTTCCTCTTTTGGTAACCTTGAGAATATGCAATCCTTTTTTGTTCTCGTTGTGACAGCTGGTCCACAACACCTGTCTATCATTGTGCATATCAAAGTGGCGGAAGTGTTTGCTATTGCTGCCAAAATGGCTGCTCTAATGCCCATTTTGGGGCGTGTGACGTCGACGTCCGGATCTCTATTCACCCTTGATAACGCAGGGACTTACTACAACAACAATGCCCAAATTAGAGCGCGACTGGCGTATTATTCTTGCAGACCGAGTCAAGTCTGGCCCCATCATTCAACATCCTTTTTGCCAATAAGCACGTCTGCCAGTTCTAACCTGCCAGGTCAGTTCACCATGTCATTACCTGTTAAACAGCCGTCCCCGGTCACTTCCCGCAATTAAGCATGCACCTAATCATCAGCAGCTGTCACACCTGCTTCTCCATCTCGCTCCCCTTAATTAAACACTCGGCATATAAAGCTGCTGTCAAGCTGTAGGTGTGTGGACTATGCTTCTGCACAAAGATGTCTATACTCACTCTACCATACCAGTTTTTATTCCGTGGTTGTTCTTGCCTGTTTGCTTTCCCAAAGTTTAGTTGTTATTTGCCAAGCAATATTTATTCTGTTTCTGACCAAGTCACTTCAGCTACAAGTGGAGGCACAAATTGAGTTAACTTGAGTTAGAGGGCAATGATATGTGGTTACAGTTAATAACTTTCACAGCCTCCATTTATTTAATGGCACAGTCCCACGTGAGTGTCTGGAGTTCGTTTCAGAATGATTAGATGTAATTATAATGAAATTCATTACATTCAAAACTGAGTAACATACCTTGACCTAAAATGACTGCACCATTTTCTTCCCTGTGATTCTAAAATGAGACCATTTCATTAAAACAAAAAAAAGAAGCAACTTTTTCCAGTCTATGTATTACATTTTCACAGAAGTTGAACTAAGTCCAGGACTTGGTCCCATTATAACGGTTAGAGTAAAGACTTGGCAAACAAATACGGTCATAAACATCAGGACTACAGTGACATGAAGACAGACTTCCCAGCACGCAATATTGACTCATGCTGATTTGCCCAGACTGGATTACATGAGGATTTTCGACGTTAAATTTATTTTTCAGTTCCATCACTAAATCTAAGAAAATAAACCAAAACTTAACTAACTGTCACTTCAATTTAAAAGCCTTTTGGATGAGAGTCACAACCTAAAGCTTTCCAAATAAACAGTCATGCAGTGGGAAAGCTGGTGGTCTGCGTCATTTGCATTTTCCACTGGAAAGAAATGCTCATGTGAAGAGAATCGTGATCACCTTTTGAAGCTGAAATTGTTCTTCAGTATAGGGATGGAAAAGGCTGATTATTTTTAAATTACAAGTCTTATAAGGAAAGATAACAGCAGCCTTATTATTTTTTTCATTTCTGCAATGCATAATTCAGCTCACACACACACACACAAAAACAAAAACAATTTGGATTAAAACACTTCTGCGTGTTCATATTGTAGGCAGTACAAATATTTCAAAAGCTTCTAGTTACTAATCAAGTCACATGTAGTCTTATTTCGTTTGAGCTAATCTTGACTTGTCATTTAATGCCAGCAGATGACTAAAAGAACAGGTGGTGACAACAAAATGTGCTAACTTAACACCTTTTTTATGTGTCCCGGAGCAGCTGATTCAGTGTATAGTGTGTGCTGCCAAGTGAAAAAAGACTCACATTACACTCACAAAAAGACACTGGTCACAACATGAGGCGAACCTGTACAGTCCAATACCATCTACTACAGGGGTGTCCAAACTTTTTCATTTGAGGGCCACATACAGAAAATTAGAAGGACGCAAGGGCCACATAATGTTATGAAGAGAAATTCTGTTTAGTCCTAAAAATTGTACAAATAATTTATTTGTGCTTTTACATATTTAGAAAAATGCTACAGTATATAAACTAATTTATTTGTAATATGGCAGTAGGGTTATTATAGTTTGGGAATTTTTCATTTTAGTTCGTTTTTATTAGTTTTCAGGGTGGTTCTGTTAGTTTAGTTCTTTCAAAAATTGCTTAGTTTTAGTTTAGTTTGTTAGTTTCAGTACTAGTATTAATATATATTTTTTAATGGGTATTATTTGTGCGCAATATTTTAAAAAAAACACCATGGGAGTAACGTCATCTGAAGGTGCTTTTCTATTGGCTGCTGCTAGATGACGTCACTTCTGTGTGACATACTTTCAAACGTCATTATTCCGGTTTATATCAAAATAAATCTACTAAAAATCACATTTAAAATCATCTTCAAAGGCTCAAGACTAAAACGAAGGACGGTTGCTATAATTATAGCTAGTTTTAGTTAGTTTTGTAAATATAAAATGTAGTTTCAGTTATATTTCGTTTTTTAAAAAACATTTTCGTTTTTATTTTATTTCAGTAACAATATTGTTTTTTGAATTTTAGCTTTTTCATTAGTTGTAGTTAACTAAAATAACCTTTAATGGCACCTGTTTTTCAATACCCTCTCTTCTTACTTTGACCATTTTTGTTTTGTTTATTTTATTTTAACTGAGTCAAGTGCCATTTTTAACATATGCCGTGGGCCACTGAAAAATGGATGGCGGGCCACAAATGGCCCCCGGGCTGTAGTTTGGACACCACTGATCTAATACAACACTAATTCAATTTTATTGTACTGTTTATTATTGTGTTGTTGTTGTTGTTTTAAGTTGCGATGCAGAGATCAACTGCATATGCATTTAATATAGATGTTAATAAATGTACCGTAAAAAAAAATATACAAACACATACATTTATTAAACTTAATTAAACTGAAGTGAAAAGTTGAAGCTACACAAAGAGAGATTTAGACATGTGCCGGAATAGAATAGTATTGACTGCATTTGATACTAGCCTATAAAAATGACTGAGTATGAGTATTATTCTATTATTCATCAAACTTTTGTATTAAAAATGTGAACAATAAAAACATCCACACATTTTCCAGGGGAATCCCAAGGCGTTCCATGGCACAGCCGGGAGTTATAATCGCTCCAGCGTGTCCTGGATCGTGCCAGGAACACCGCAACAGGAAGCCTCCAGGAGCTATCCTAATCAGATGCCCGTACCACCTCATCTGGCTTCCTCTCAATGCGGAGGGGCAGTGGCGCTACTCTGAGCCCCAAGATTTCATTCTGACCCGTGTGCAAAAATTTGGATTCTGTGGTGCGAAATAGCAGTTAAAAACGAACGCCAGATAAGAATATTCTGGAGGCACTCTGATGTCTGAGCATGTGTGATGTCGTACATATACTGTATATTTCGCCTCGGGTACCCAGATGTCCCATTTTGGCCGGGACAGTACTGTTTTTTGTTTTTTTTTAGCCTTGAGTCTCACGTCCCGGCGGATTTTGCACCTCATTGTTTTTCCTCGATATTATGTGGGTCCCCCCCATAGTTATTTACTTCCAAATTCACAAAGTTCTTACTGCTTTCACATCTTGAGAATCATGGGAAATGTAGTCCTACTAACCACTACGGTTGCCACTTTTCTCTCAGACAACGCAAGCTGAGCTTTTCAAATGGTATATTTCCATATTACCGGCGCGAGGTAACAGCCAGCTTCCAATAGCTGTCGGGACAGAGCAAAAAATGCTGGATAATGTTGAGTGCATGGACTTTAGCACTGTTGAACTGTCAACCAAGATAGCACTCCGATTGACCACCCCATCACCATCTTTCACTCAAACCACCCCACCACCCCTGTTGCCGAAGATTGATTAACAATTAAATTTGGTGACCTTTTTTGTATTATCTAAAGGACAAGCTTTTAATTTGGAAATCTTGTCACCCCAATTACATATAGCCTTGCTGATGTTATATTTATGAGACAGTATACATACTATCATGTAGAATATAAAAGGTTATTCAGCTGTAAGCTAGCTGACTCACAAATTACAATGGCATTAAACTATAGCCGGTGTACGGTACATACATCAGGGGTGTGCAGAAGACAGGACCAACGGCATCTACATTTGTGTGTTCATCTGATTTAGAAAATAGAATACAATATTTGCACATCTTTTAAGCACATTTTTGCAATTGTGTATATGACCCCCTTTCACATGATTGTATATGGTTGTAATTTCAATATCCTTTAAATGATTTAGGATTATTTCTTGTGTACGCTTTCAAATTACTTATATTTTCAAAGAAACTGAATTATTCAACCTATATTTCCCGTTACTTTTTGTAACATTTTTTAGTTGTTGTTGGCAGTGTGCCAAAGTAAAATCAAATGCAGCCACTTGTGTGTAATTCATACCAACACTGAAAGCCAGCAACTGCTCCTGTTTATTTAGTAGCAGACTGACCCCTCCAACCCGAGTGCTGCCTTGAAGTGACGACATGTAACCCGAGACGAGCTGAGGTAAAATCTGTACAACTCCTTGCTCGCCACTCAAATCGTCCAGATGTTGCGTTTGTGGCACCAACCAAAGTCGGAAGTTGAAAGATTTCCACTCAGAAGCTCGCTTTTAGTCCAGCGGCGTGGTGGGAAGCTGCCAGGCACCGCTGAGAGAACACTTTTGCACTTTTACAACACTTTAGCGTTTGGGCATCGAAGGGAACACTTCGAGGAGAGCGAGGCAAAAGTGAAGTGAGCAGCTTTAAAAGTTTAAAGCCATTCGAAATGCTTCCGTGTGGCCTGGAGTAGGTACCGTTCAGCAACACAGTGAATTGATTGTGTGCGAGTGACTTTTTATGGACATCAGAATGGCTTTTACGCACTTGCTGCTGTGTGCGGGGATGTTGACGCTGCGTCTGTGTGGAGCCTATTACAGCGGACCTCTACAGCCAGAGATGTCGAACGGCACTTTTCATCACTACTTCGTCCCGGACGGCGACTACGAGGAGAACGACGACCCGGAGAAATGCCAGCTGCTTTTCCGAATGACCGATGAGCGAAAGTGCGGTCCCGACGAGGACCAGGATTCGGTCATCCGAGACGATTTCACCATCATCAAACGGCAGATTGAGGACTCTGCCCGGGTGCTGGAGGGGCTCGAGAGGAGCATCTCGTACGACCTGGACGGAGAGGACAGCTACGGGAAATATCTACGGAGAGAGACCACGCAGATAAGTGACGCGTTCACGAACTCCGAGAAGTCCCTGCTGGAGCTGGAAGTGAAGTTCAAGCAGAGCCAGGAGAGCGAGTTGAAGGACGAGCACCGGCTCAGCGACGACTTCCTCAACATGATCGTGAGCACCCGGGACACACTGAAGGAGACACTGGACATTTCTCTAGGCCTGAGGGACAAACATGAGCTGCTCTCGCTCATCGTCCGCAGCCACGGCACACGACTCAGTCGACTGAAAAATGAATACATGAAGTACTGAGAAAAAGAAACATTTTATTCCTACTATTATGGTGTGCGCCCTCGAGGAAACGCATAGACCGGCCACAACATATTGACAACAAACACAATCACTTAGATGCAGAATTTTGCCTTCATAAAAAAATGATCAGTAATATTACGTTTTGATTGATTTATTTAATAATATTATTTATTACTGTAGTTGTACTGCAGTGGCATAAACGGCACTGCATCATATTGGGAGTTATGTCTAATATTTTGGCCTTCTCATGTAGGCTTAAATGTTAAGAATAGCAATGCATTGTGCAGTGCAGTTGTAGGCCTACATCACGGCAAACCACAGTCTTATACAAATTGTAAATGAGTGCTCTGACCACCAAAAACGTCTCCAATATTGGGAACAGAACAGGCAGTAGTGGAAAATACATCACCAAGTACAGTTTTTCCCCATTCGATGCCAAGTTTTGTTCCTTATCTGCATTGCATTAAATTTATTCCATGTGCTTGTCAGCTGTATTTGATATAATTTCTAAAGTATGATGTGCTTTTCTAAAATAATATAACCAGTGGGGCACAGGCAGTTTAAATTAAAACAAACATTTTATATAAACGAAGATCTGCTTCCACTTGTTTTTTGTTATGTCCAGTGATGTAAAGCAGCTAATTCAGTACGTTAATTTATATTTGTGCAATACATAGATATTCTGCATTTGATGGAATTGATTAAAAAAAAAAAAAAAAAAGACGAGATGAAAATATTTTTTGTGAGGGTTTATGACAAACCGTTGCCAACATTTAGAGGTTGTCAAAGCTGTTATGCATGGACAGTGTGGTGCATTTGACCACAACCGTGTACTGTACGGTACCCAGCAGCGTCATGAGAGGTGGGGGGGGTGTAGACTATTTTATGGGCTCATGACTTACAGGAGCACAGGATATTTTCACTTTGAAAGTATGACTTTTCTTCGCAAGGCCCCAAATCCTTGGCAGCACCTCCAATTGTATCGAAATTAAGAGCATGATCACAGAGTATCTCGAGTACCCCTTTTGCAAAACATGCTCAGCTCTGACAGTTTCAGGAAGACCAGATAAACAATTGTTAAGAAGAATCCAAACCACAGTAAATATTTACTGACATCCGGAATTTATGTCTCCAATGTATGTTTATACCTATTGATATCATAACAGGCCAGCAGACATTGCACAGTTCCTTACTGTTCTGGTGCTAAATATTTAACTGAAAATGCAAAGTGTACAGGAGGCAATATAATGTATAGCGTATATTTTGAAGCTAAGTACTAAGTAAATATATTGGGTGCCAGTATATATCTTAAAAAATATTGTAATGTGTATTCTTTATTCATGCCAATTTTGAAATAGAGCAGCATATATGTATTTTAATATACTTGTCCATTTGCGATGTCATACTTATATAAAAAATAATATAGTTTAAGACTGCAGGCAGCACTCAAGCACTCAAATTGTGACATTATCAGACCGTCTTGTGTTTTCTCAAATAAAGAGTTTGTGTTTGAAGTATTTTTTTGTGAACAGTATGTTATTTATGAGATTTTATTCTGTGTCAGATTCTATATTTTATTGCACGTACGTGTGTTTTGGTCATTCCTACTAGTAATGTGGTCTCATTGTTCTTTTGTTTGGAACAAGCACACGTTGCTCATTTGTCAGAGTCCACAGTGTGACAGAGCACTATGATCACTGGACATACAGCCCTGTCACATCTTTTACATGGACAAAGTTACCTTCACTGTTTGCTTCACAAGGTTTAGAGGTCTGTTTTAAATTAATCACACACAGAGGCCCTTTAATTATGAGTGCTACGGAGGAAGAACCTGCTCATTGGAATACATAATGACGAGCAAAAATGAAAGGTTGTAGAACAGTGGGTCTCACAAAGCAGTTCTTTTTGTTACTCTTCTCCAGTGTACTGAAAATAGCAATTTCCAGCGTAGTCAAAAAAAAAAAAAAAAAAAGTTGCATGATTTAAAACGCATTTCCACTATTTCTTTCTTTAACTACTATAAATTATCTATTGTGTTTTTCAGGGGGATACCATAAAGAAGAAATGGGATGGCATTTTATAATCACAATAGGCCTAACTTACAAAGTATATGTACTATTAATTAACAAGTCCCCTTTGGTTACACAGATTTTATTTATTTATTTATTTTTTTATTTTATTTTTTTTACACAAATCATATATTTTATGCTCAATGATCATCAATTCTTTCCGACTTGCCCTAAAATGGATGTCACCTTTTTAAGGTTAAAGTACCACTGATTTTTACTGTTTTTTTTTTTTTTTTTGTGCTGCATATATGCAATAATTAAATATTTAGTCCTGTTTGATTACAACTCATGATTAAATACCTGCTATTTTTGTTGTCACAAAGACACAGGACACCTGCGACTGAGTTACAATAATTAACCTTTGGAACACGTGGCATAATAAAAAAATACTGATAGAGCTCAGTGATGTTTTGGTACACGATAAAACGACTATTTCCCTGCAGTGTACCTTTCATTCAATCATGTATCGTTTTTTGACAGTATCACACTTTTTGTGGATTTAAATGTTTTAATCTGACCAAAGCGCAATATAATAAGACAATAAATCAAGCTGAAAGGTATTCATACGACAATAAATCAAGGTAGTAGGCTGAGCCGACACAAGGGTTGAGGACACGGGCGCTGTGGTTATGTCATGTTACACTGCCTCCTCCTGCGACCTTTCGCCTACTTTCTCTTCCACACTCTGACAGCCGACATTTGTGTTGACGGACGCTGAGTCACGAGGACCGGGGAAATCGAAATACAGGTAGACAAACCAGTGTGTTCAGTGTCATTTCATGGTGCCTTGAATACAATAGATGAAAACAAAAATAAGTTGAGCAGTGAACGTGGAGGTAAAGACCCGACGAGTAATCGATGACGTCATTTAGCTAGCTAGCACGCAACCGGAATCTTTACATGTCTTCGATAAAACTCACGTTTATTGTTTTGATGTATTTGGCCATTGTTGTTCACAACGTTGTGAGTCGTCACGTGGGCGTAACTTCATGGTAACGACAATGTACGAATTATTCACGCATGGTTGTTTGCGTTGCTATGTTTAGTGTGCTTGCAAATCAAATCGACCCGCTTAAAGTGATGTCACGTCTTGTTTAAGGACACAGGAGCTGATATTTTATGACATCTGGCAAGCTTCTTAACATCCAAACGCCAGACTGCATCTGTGTTGCACATATCTGCTATTCAGTTTTGTCTACTCAGAACGTTTAAATATTCATAACACTACTTCCTATCCCACTATGAGCATCACAACATCGTTCAAATGACGTCACATTTATTGCCATTCAGTGTCTGCATTTTATTGTTCACTACAAATGGATGTCTGTAATTTATTTGCAGATTAGGCAGGGCTCCAGCATTTTTTTTTCCTCCTGGTGCTAAAGGGGGCTTTGGCTGATACGTAGGTGGGCTGAGAAAATAATTTATAAATAGATTTTAAGATCTAAAAAATAAAATACATTCTGGAGGGGCTTAACTAGAGCTACACAGATCAGCCACAGGAGAGTGTGGGGAGTACAGGACCTATTTGTTCATACCATTTGTAGTAATATTAATTGGATCTTGCTTTACATTTGAATCTTTTAGCATTTCTACTTTAAAAGTCAATAGTTATAAAGGTATTGTTAATGTGCAGATTACCCCCTTGAAAGAGGTTGCGTTATCCACAAAATGTTTCCTTTGGTTTTCAGTCAATGTGAAACATTTTTCTCCTTTTGTTTTTGGCATTCAATTGGACAATTCATCAACTGAAGGTACATTATGTGCAATGGCATTAGCTTCTGAATTAGATTTAAGATACGGAAAAAACCCCCCCAACATAAAACAAATAGAAGAAACTAGGCAGTCGTAAGTTGCTAAGTAGCAACAGAAACGTAATGCACATGTTTTTAATACCATAACACCACACCAGCTTTAGATTGACTTGTTTCACATATCTCCAAAATAAATATAAAGTTGCCGCTGCTGTGTTAATGTTTTATGTTCATTTATATATTAATTAATGTATTTACATGTTTGTATTTCCCTTCAATGTGAAATATTTTAGTGAAAGTTAGATTCATTTAATTATTGAATCACTGAATAATTTTAGTCTTGTCTTTATCATGACACCATAGCATTTTGCATAACCTGCACCTCTGGCCTGGTCATAAAATACAGTCAAGTCAGCCAGTGATAGCGAACAGTCTCGCACAGCTAACCAGTCTGTTGAACATAAAACGTCTTAATGACTGTGTCTTGGGCCTCATGTAGATGAATCATAACCTTTTTCATTGCAGCATTTATGAAGCCTCTTTGCCCAACTCTGTACTTGCTAACGGTGTTTGTTTGCTTTTGCTGTTTATGCTCCGGGAAGTAACTGATTTTAACCTGGTTCACCTTGCTCCTCTTTGCTTATACCCTAATTACTCAAGCAAGAAACACAATATTATGGTATCTTTATTTTCCAACATCAACTCCAAACCTTCCATCCATCCATCCATTTTCTTGACCGCTTATTCCTCACAAGGGTCGCGGGGGCTGCTGGCGCCTATCTCAGCTGGCTCTGGGCAGTAGGCGGGGACACCCTGGACTGGTTGCCAACCAATCGCAGGAACTCCAAACCTCTACACCAAATTATAGCAGCTCACAATCAATATTTATTAATATACCGGTAAAAACGTTGAATAAAATGCTTCATGTTCACCAGAAATGCTGATGCAGATGCAGCAGACATTCCTTCTCTGCGCCTGACAGTCTGTTTAAGCTTAACATTTCCACTCATACAGTACATACTGCTCTGAAAGTGCTAAAAATAAATAAATACATAAAATCAATTTCTGGGTTGAAACATACGGAAGCGTATTGCATTCAGGGAAAAAAACAAAAAAAACAAAAAACTTTTTCTGACTATTTTTTTAGGGGAGCTTTGTTTTTTTGACTATTTTTTATTTTTGTTTTTCAGATTTTTTTTTTTCTGTTTTACTAAATATTTTTTCATAAAAAAATATTCTGAAAAACAGGGAAAACATATTCAGAAAAACAGGAGGAAAAATGGGGGTGGGGTGATAATTATTTAAAAAACAAAAAACAAAACAAAAAAAAACAGAAAAAAAAATCCTAAACACAGAGCACCAACTTCTGTTTTTTGGATTTTTTGGCGATTTCTTTTTCTTTTTTTTTCTTTTTTTTAACCTCTGAACTCCAAGTGACTTGTTGCAGACCACTGAATGGATAGCCGATAGCCCATACACGCCAGTGCAAGCCGTTGAAGTCACAGGGCGGCCATCTTATTACTCCCAATTCGCGACCAGCCTACTGTATAAACAATACGGTATACGTACAGGTGAGATATATACAGCTCGTAGGCAGTGTTAGTTAGTATAAGGCCGGAGGCGGGGTGGGGGTTTGTGCCATTTTTTTTGTTTTTGTTTTGTTTTGCTTATTAAAAATAGTGACCACACTAACAATAACGTTTGCATGGTAACAACAAAGCTGAAATCTGATTGGACACAATAATAATAATAATAATAATAATGATTAATTAATAATACGTGGAAACTCCGTAGCCAAGAAACACGCAATGAATTGGGATAGCAGAGACATCCTTGACGGAATGCCACAAAGTCTAAGGATATTTTGTAAAATTCAGTGTCTACTCACAGTGAAGGCAATGTTTGTTCACAAAGAGGGCCTTAGCTTAACAAATATGGGTTTGGTCCCATTGACGTCAACACAGACAAACTCAAACATTGTTAATACAATTGCTAAGTGAACTGTGTCTCATTCTTCCTGTTTTGTATTACTCCACAGTTGTTGGTCTGGACTCATTTGGAAGAGAAGCCTTCAAAATGTTGAGTACCTTGGCCCGAGTCTCCCGGCCTGCTCTGCAGAGATGCACCTCGACCGTTGCCTGTCAGACTGTCAAGTTTTGTCGTCGACCTGAGAAAATTCCACATCTACCGTCTGCTCGTCTGACATTGGTACAGCTTCGTGGACATCAAACTTTGGGTTCAGCCTCCCTCCCTGTGGCCAGCCACTCTGTGAGACATGCCCGGGCACTGGATGAAGAGCGGCTGGTGGAGGTTGAATGGGAAGATGGAGGGCAGAGCCTGTATCCCTTCACGTGGCTGAGGGACAACTGCCAGTGCTCACTCTGTACACTGCAATCAGCTCAGGCCCGCAAACTGCTCATGTCCGATTTGGACATCCACACAGGCATTAACATTGTGGAGGTTACCAATGATAGCAAGGTAGGTCAACCAATTATTGTTTCCAACGTATATAATATTTATGGATCTCGTACCAATTTTGTTGAGTTACAGCCTGACAGACTTAAAAAAACATAAATACATGATAAATATTACAAACACGTGCAATATTACAGACACCTGAATGATGCAATTAAGGCAGCACTTTTATTTCATCTCATTATATTGTGTCGCAAAACTAATGGGGCAAGCAAGTTAGAGTGATTTATTGCTTCGTATAGTGTTCTTTACAAACCACCAGATGGCTTTACTCGAGCTTTCAGCTGCATTTGTTTTAACATTACCTTCTCAGACAAAGAATATATGGATACGTTTCAGAACCCGGGTGAAGATTACATTTTGGTATGATGACTTTCTTTATGTGGCTGGACTTGTAGCTTGAGCTACAACTGGTTGGCTTCTCTCTTCATTAAGGAGCAAAAGTGTTTGTTTTCCCAGTAAAGTTCCACAAAAATGAGTGGACCCAAGCAAATTTAAAATAAACGCAGCGGCATTATGAATGTGAGTGTTTATGGTTGTCTGTCTCTATATATGCCCGTTGACGAGTCCAGGGTGTGGTCTGCCTATTGGCCAAGGTTAGCTGGGATAAGCCCCAACTTACCGTGACCCTGAAAGGGGAAGTCAAGCTTAAACATTTCTTGACAATAATACTGTATGTTATGTGTGACCTCACTAGTCTAAACACGACATTCTGATTAATAATACATTTGTGCAATATGAGTGACGAAGTAAAATCGTTTTTTTTACTTCTCGGGGTGGCCATTTTGCTACTTGCTGTCGACTGAAGATGACATCACGGTTGCTCAGGCAATGACCAATCACACCTCATCTGTTTTCTGAAGCTGAGCTGTGATTAGTTGTTACCTGAGACCTGAGCAACTGTGATGTCATTTTCACTCGACAGCAAATGCAAAATGGCTGCCTTCGATATTGACAAAAACTGCTGGATATTGCAGCTTAACTCATATTCCACCAACGCAATATTAACCAGAATATTGTATTTAGACTACTGGGGCTGCATAGAACATATTATTGTCAATAATTTTTGGGGGAGTTGATTTCCACTTTAACAGAATAAAGGGTTTTAAACACTATAGAAAATAAATGCATGAATGGACACAAAACACTTGTTCAACTACTCATCTCTAAAACATTACTCATTTGTAGAATACACTTCCCTCCACAAGCCTTATTTTGAATTGATGAATTTGGTTAAAGACACTGGCGGCAGTTGAGCTATTTACGCTATGCTACACTTTATTTCCAGATCCTTAAATCAGGATCTGATGCGTAACTTAGACAATGGTACCTACTATCTACCGAAGCTATGAGTTTTTCAGGTGAGCAAAAGTACTGGAACATGGGATCGACGTGACTTATTTATTTTTTTTCCCCCCTCCAAGTTCAATTGCATTTCTTGCATCAGATCATGAGTAGCAATTGAGCCATTGTGTTCCAGATGTTATTTGAAAACAAAAGTGTGCGGACAGCAAGAACAAGTTTAGTGGACCAATATCACCCCAACGGCCGCAGACGGAATTGGGAGCCATTTATTTAATCTGGGAGCCAGTTGAACCATGACACTGGCACCTTTAGCACAGTTGTTGAGAGGTTGGGGGTGCCACTACTGCTATTTCCATGAAACCATTAAAGTGTTTAATGGGCCAAGCAAGGTACAAAACATTTTGGTATCAATCCAGACACAATACTTTTTTTTTGTTTTTTTTTTGTTTAAACGCTCCTGAAATGTCACACCACACAAGATAGCTGGACAGATCATCATTCATTCAATTTTTCAAATAAAGTAAATGTACAGTAAGCAACACAAATGTGAGGAAAAATGTCCCACTGTGAATATGTACATGTAGCATACTGGCTATGTTTTGTACAAAACCAAAAATGGACTTATTCAAAAGCGCACTGCACTTGAGATGAGTCTTTGTGATGGAGTTGTGATGGCTTCTCCTGTCTTTGAGGCTTTTAACTTCAACTTCTCTTTGACTGCAGAAGACGATTAATAACGACGTCGATTAGTAAAATTACAATGAATGGAATACGATCTTTCATTTAGTACCCACATTGTATATGTAGTAAAGGCAAAAAATATTCTTTTTGCCTTGAAAGATGAGTTAAAATGCTCGAAATCGGCTGGCACTGTTTTTTTTAATTTTTTTTTTATAACGTGTGTCAGTCAAAGAGTTAAGAATAGTCTCAGAAAACAATATATTTTGGCACAAACACTTCAGACATCTGCTCGAAAGATGAATAGGAAGATGATTTTCATCTTTCCGCATAATAAAAAAAGCATACAAACACAAGAGACAGGGCAAAATATTCAAATGGAGCCATTATGGGAAA
Source organism: Festucalex cinctus (assembly GCF_051991245.1). Lineage (NCBI taxonomy): Eukaryota > Metazoa > Chordata > Actinopteri > Syngnathiformes > Syngnathidae > Festucalex > Festucalex cinctus. The sequence goes on from NC_135414.1 coordinate 11,353,768, forward strand.
GTAACTTGTTTTTATTCAAATAGTTGGGCCTCAGGAGTACCTGTTCAAATGATTATAGAGATTATACCACAAAGTAAATCTAATACTGCCAATTTCTGAAAATGTGTCAGTAAGCAAGCAAGCCATTCTGTATTTTACATTTAGAATTCAGATAATTAATTTACATTATACGGTCCCTAAATCCCCAACACTAAGCCGTGCAAATGGCTTAAAATGATTTTGGTCCAGGAACTGCTCCATTTTGGCACAGAAGCTTGTGGAAAATAACATTTGTCAACTTAAGCAGGAGTCACTGGTTCTTACAGCTGTAAGGCAAGGCAAGGCAAGTTTATTTGTATAGCACATTTCATACACAAGGCAACTCAATGTGCTTTACACGAGGAAAGACAACACATAAGCATCAAGAAACAGTAGTTAACATTCAGAGGAAGAAAAATAAATGAAAATAGGTTACAAACTAACAATCTTAAAACATTATTCAACAAACTTTTAAAAATTTAACATAAGGAAGTTTAAAATGATAATGATAAAAAAAAATAATAATAAAAAAAAAATAAATAAAAAAAAATAAATAAAAATAAAAATAAAAATAATAATTAAACACTTAATTAAAGCTGTGTAGTGTGTGTCTGCACTCTGCAGTCAATACTTAATTAGTCAATATTTAATTAGCCCATTTTGATACAGTATAAACAGATGATATACCATTTAACAGTCCATCCATTTCAGCTACTGTGCATGTAAATTGACTTTTGTCAATAAAATGCAACTAATATATTTTTCCAATTGTTTTTAAGCCGCTAAACCGACACTCTTTTGGTTTAGTATGGACTTGGCTTTTGAAATATTTTGCAATATTTTACACAAAGTTGCAGCATCAACGCTGTAAACACAACATCTGACAATTGCCTTTTACACAACAGTGTGGTATCAGGCCAATACTGGCCTTTTAATTAAGGTCATGGGTCCTTGTGGAGGCTGCTGAAAGCAGCCACTATACTTAAAGCAAAAAAATACTGATATCGAGTAAGTCCTCCTTGGCAGTAGTTGGTGCTATATTGCAGCAGTTTGACACATCAGCAAATCATCATCTGCGCCAGAAAGAAAGATCTTTGTTTGCAATTTTTTGGCATTGATACTATACCTGTATATGGTATACCTTGATATCACTACTTCAACGATTCCATGGCAAAAATGTAAAACATCAATACAAACAGTGCAGAGTATACTTTTCCTTTTCCCTGTCCAGTAAATATTAATCAACACAAGTTTTGAATTGAAATGTCATCAACTAAAAAGTGTGAATTTTAGCTAGATAAAGTGTTTGAATGTTTTGTGCTTCATATGATAAGAGTTCAAGCACTTTAATACTTATAAACTAGTGATGAAAAGTGTGACGTGTCACTTTTTATTTCCATCACTGGCAGTGCTGCTCGCAGTCAATAGTGTCTTGCTCTCGTATTTTGTCGCTGTCAGTAACGCACATTGGCCACCACGAAAAAGACTGAAACCTTTTGTAGTTTTGATAAAACTCGTTTGCGCTCCTTTGGCCTGCTTCTCCTTCCTGCTTCTTAAGGTTAACTCGGCTTCATGCGCACAACTGTGCCGACAAGTTTTGCTGTGGTCCTCTGAATGAAGTCTGTTCTGCACATTAGCAGTAAGACGATAGAGCAGTCGCTTGCCAAAAGGAAGCAGTCTTCTAAGAGGATGGGGAAGCATCAGAATGAACATTAAATATTTGAATGTTGTTTATCGTCATTTTTGAATTAATAAAACTATAAGAAACTAAATGGTATTTATTTTTGTCTTGTGAACCGGTTGGTTCTTCCACAGTTGTCCATTGTGTGGCCTGACCAGCACACGAGTGTGTTCGATCCAGAGTGGCTAAAGAAACGCTGCTTCTCTCTTGAAGCCAGACAAGCCGTGCAAGAAGAGCTCTTCCTCAATGGTGAGTAGGTATTTTATATTTTTTTTACTTGGATTTTAAAGCATCGGTCATTGTATTTGCTATTTTATTTTACGACTTAAAAAGAGCAAACATGAAACCTTAAGTCACCCGTTTATACCCGTTGTCAGAAAGCATGTATAAATACGAAACAAATAATCTTCTCAATGTTTTTTTTTTATTTTTTTTATTTCGTACCAAATATGTAGGTTGTTAAATTAAAGCAACACCTTGTGACGCCTTCAGATTAAACCGGGAGAAGTGATTTAGCTTAGGACTTTGTTTACATTGATCCAGTCTGCTGTGGTGCGTGCCAGACAAGAAAAGAAAAAGTTGAACTGCGGAACAAGGTCTTGCGCTTGAATGGAGCGGGGGTGGACTGTAGTTGGACTGTGTGCTCTACCTTCGGTCCTGAAGGACCCACAGGGCTGAGTGGTTCCTGTTGTACCTGTTCCAGACTGATCGCTGTGTGTTAGTGCGCGTCTGCACTGTGCATGTGTGTGTGAACCCCCTCATTGACTCCTCTATGGAGGCCATGTTTTCATTGCAGTTATGTGTTTATGGGTGAGCCTGATTATGGACAAACAACTTGGGAGACTGCACTATTGTCTCTTGCGTGCAGTTCTAGATTTCAACTACTACTTGAGCTTCAAAAATGCTTCTTGGCTGAAAGAGCCAGATGTAGTGCAAAATGACGCACTCACACTTTTGAGGTTTAATTATTTTCTCTTTCAAAGCCAGAATCAAATTCCTTCCACTGGGGAAAAACATGTGAAAATATGGACAAATTAATGATCAACAGAGTTTTCCCTCATAATCTCACATATGTGTTATTAATAGTTGGACTCTCATACAGTGAACCCAGGCCAGATTGTGCCTGTTTAAAAGTCTTTAAAGCGAATATGCTCACTGGAAAGGCCATTGTGAGGTCAATATGATAACTGGTCCTCTGGGGATTGTTTTCAGCAAGTACTACACATCTTTTTGTTTTTGTCTAGGAGGATGTTTTACCTTTCTGCTGCTGCTGTTTCTGTGGCTACGCAGACTGCAGAATGCTGTTGGGCTATTATTGGCAGACTGGGGCATGAAACTAAAAGCTCAAGTTCTATAATTTCCATAGATCCAAATGGGACTATGTGATGTGATTTAAATCTCAAGTTTAGATGACGAAACTAGAGTTGGAAGTCTCCGAGTCACTCGTGAGTCATGATACAATAAATGATGTCGTAGTCTAACAAAGTTTATGTGCAGCATCACAATAGTGATGATTTATGCATACAGTCACAGGACAACATGGGCAACATGTCATAAATTCTGGCTTTTCAAAGATAATGTATGGTATTTTGTCCTCATGTACTGCAACTAAATACAGTAAATGTATCTTGTGACTACAGTACTAGAATCTGGCAAGTGTCAATCACTACTTACTTTGTATAGCAACATTCATACTTCATGATACATTCAAAGAAGTGCAACGCATTTAATCAAATATGTCATAAAGGACCAAGATGCTGAAAGTAATTAACTCATTCACTCCCAGCTATTTTCACTGAACCACTGACTGATTTTGCAAGGCCCACAGAATATTGTGTTCTATTGCTATAAAAACATTGAACCTACCAAAAGAAAGTCTCTTCTTTCATTAGTAAAAACAAAAAAAAAGTATACTTATTAGAGGTGGGAATCTTGGGGCACCTCACGATTCGATTGCGATTACGATTCAGAGGCTACGATTCGATTATAAAACGATTATTGATTTCTAGAGGTGTGCAAAATTTCCGATTCTTAGATTATTCACGATTCGGCCGTGGAACAATCGAGAACGATTCACAAAAGTCCAAATTCCGATTATATAAATATGCCAAGGGAACCGAAACTAAAAGTGGACCGGAGCGGAAAGTACGCGGAACTGAAACGCAGTAGCGCGCGCGGTCTTCGGGACGCTTAATGGGACGGACCGAGAGTACACATCCACAACTCACGCCTCGACATTCAAAACAACAAGCATGGCTGAGCTGACCAACCCACCTCTTCGTCAGATCAGACCTGCTCCGAAAAGGCAAACAACTTCAGGCGGAAGTATCAGCTAGCTGGCTGCAGTGCGTCGGTTAGCGTTCTACAGGGCGCCGCGCAGTGATACGAACGAACGAACAGAAAAGTAGTGGCTGGCGGTAATGGCGTCTGACTTTATTCAGAAAAGAGTATTGTGGTGGAAATGTATCACGCTTTTGAAAACAAATAGTTTTTTTTAGAAGAAAAAGGCTTTATTTCCGAGACCCCAGCCAGCTTGCTGGACTATTTTCCTCTCGTCCAACGTCGAACCAGAACGCGTGTCACCGAACGCTGTCAGAAAGAAGTCAGTGCTGATCGCACACACGGGAGGTGAGGATCAAATTGAGATTCATGTTAAAAAAGCCGAACGATCCCTTTAATGTTTACACGTTCATGTTTACACAAGTTAAAAAGCAGAAAAGCACTTGAGGGTTTTTTTTTTGTACCTCTGAGAAACTTTAATGTTTACATGTTCATCTTTACACAACTTAAAAAGCAGGAAAGCACTTTTTTTTTTTTTTAGGCATTTGTATTGAAGTAGTAGTTCACATTGTCTTTCATTTATATCTCAGTGCACTTTTGAGTGGATAAAAATAATATATTTTTGCTCAATGCTATGTTTTATTCTGTTGAAGACTGAATATACTTAAAAGCTGTTGTTACAGAATGAGGACTTGAGTATTTTATTTACTGTTTTGAACTGTTAACTTGATACTGAAATAGTAGTTTATTTAGGCCTGAGAGGACTTTTGTACTATTTTTGTAACTAATGTACGAAACATTAAAAGCACCAAAATACATTGTTTTTTTTCTGCTGCCTGGGGGGAAATCAATAATCGTTTTATAATCGAATCGTAGCCTCTGAATCGTAATCGCAATCGAATCGTGAGGTGCCCCAAGATTCCCACCTCTATTGATTTCCCCCCCAGGCAGCAGAAAAAAAACAATGTATTTTGGTGCTTTTAATGTTTCGTACATTAGTTACAAAAATAGTACAAAAGTCCTCTCAGGCCTAAATAAACTACTATTTCAGTATCAAGTTAACAGTTCAAAACAGTAAATAAAATACTCAAGTCCTCATTCTGTAACAACAGCTTTTAAGTATATTCAGTCTTCAACAGAATAAAACATAGCATTGAGCAAAAATATATTATTTTTATCCACTCAAAAGTGCACTGAGGTATAAATGAAAGACAATGTGAACTACTACTTCAATACAAATGCCTTAAAAAAAAAAAGGTGCTTTCCTGCTTTTTAAGTTGTGTAAAGATGAACATGTAAACATTAAAGTTTCTCAGAGGTACAAAAAAAAAAAACCCTCAAGTGCTTTTCTGCTTTTTAACTTGTGTAAACATGAACGTGTAAACATTAATGGGATCGTTCGGCTTTTTTAACATGAATCTCAATTTGATCCTCACCTCCCGTGTGTGCGATCAGCGCTGACTTCGGCGTTGGACGAGAGGAAAATAGTCCAGCAAGCTGGCTGGGGTCTCGGAAATAAAGCGTTTTTCTTCTAAAAACTTTTTGTTTTCAAAAGCGTGATACATTTCCACCACAATACTCTTTTCTGAATAAAGTCAGACGCCATTACCGCCAGCCACTACTTTTCTGTTCGTTCGTTCGCATCAGTGCGCGGCGCCCTGTAGAACGCTAACCGACGCACTGCAGCCAGCTAGCTGATACTTCCGCCTGAAGTTGTTTGCCTTTTCGGAGCAGGTCTGATCTCACGAAGAGGTGGGTTGGTCAGCTCAGCCATGCTTGTTGTTGTTTTGAATCTCGAGGCGTGAGTTGTGGATGTGTACTCTCGGTCCGTTCCAAAAGCGTCCCGAAGACCGCGCGCGCTACTGCGTTTCAGTTCCGCGTACTTTTCGCTCCGGTTCACTTTAGTTTCGCTTCCCTTGGCATATTTATATAATCGGAATTTGGACGTTTGTGAATCGTTCTCGATTGTTCCACGGCCGAATCGTGAATAATCTAAGAATCGGAAATTTTGCACACCTCTACTTATTAGTGTTGTTCCTATACCGTTTTTTTGGCCCCCGATACCGATTACGATACCCAGCTTTGCAGTATCGGCCGATACCGATACCATACCAATACCTAAGGTTTTTTTTTTCCCCTCAACATGAAAAAGCTGTCTTGCCATTGTTTCAGAGCATTCAAGGGCCAATAGGATATCTTAGATTGGCATGCAGTGAACATATCACATATCACATATGTCACATATCAGTGAATGTCGTGCACGAGCAAGACACAAGATGCTGCATCCAAAATCCTATATCAGTGTTGGAATTTATGGTATCGGCATGTTACTTGTAAGTACTCATCGATACCGTTACCACTGTTTTAATGCAGTATGGTATCGGTATCGGAACAACACTAATATTTATATCTGTTAACGTTTTGCAGCAAATAGAATTAGAATATAGCTAAGTTTCATCATTATGAACAAACCTTTTGAAAACACTGCCAAAAAGAGCTTGTTGCAACATGGCCCTGGCTGATCTCTTATACTCTGCTGCCATTCGCTGACCTTTTTTGTAACTCCCTCTTCATGTCAGGAGCTGCATCAAAGCCTTCTGTGTACTCTAGCATAAAAAAACATTAAAAACAAAAAAAAACAAAAAAAAACGTATAAATATGTTTTTGGTAGGGAAGGACAAAGTATTTATACGTCTTTGGGTTTGAATGAATTAAAAGCTAAACTAAATATGTCTTGAGCCTCCTTTCAAAAATGTGAAGGGACTCTGAGGTGAGGCCCTGAGTTCATCCAGTCCCCAGACAAGATCTATAGAGCTGAAGCTCACCATCGGTCTTAGTTTTTGACTCTGGCTACAGTACTACAAAAAGGCCAGAGGATCGAAGGGTCTCCACGTGTTGACATGATCAAATAAAATAAAATAAATAAATAAAAAGGGCCAAGACCACGAAAGGTTTTATAAAGTAATAAAATAGCTTAAAATGGATCCTGAAACACACAGGATACCAAACCCATAAAATCTCTCGTTCTGGTCCTCATCAGCAAACAAACTGCTGAGTTCTGCAGTAATTGTAAATTGCTAATAGTTTTTTTTTTGTTTTGTTTTTTTATTGTTATTTTTAAGACCAGATCGTTATAGTAATCAATGACCTTGGAGATAAAAGCTTGCATTAGTGTCTCAGTGTTTTCTCTAAAGAAAAACAGGCAAACCCCGACTATCTTATTAAGATATTTATTTTTATGAATGTGTGCGATCAAATTTAGATAACAGTTAAGGTAAAAAACTAAACAAAAACAACAAGCGTTTTTTATGTTGTCTGTAAAGATGTAATTTTGGCACAAGTCAGCCCCCCCTTTCAATTTTGAACACGTACTCCAAAAGTAACACAGAAAAGACAAATCTACAATATAAATAACCCCATACTGAAATGCAGCATGCTGCCTGTCTGAAAAGGAATTAAGAAACCCATTTAAATCGCCCTCAGCTTAATGTTCTCTTAATGCACTAAAATGCTGCTTTGTGTCAGACAATTTACCGAGCGACAACGGCAGTGTATCACATGTTACATTTAGGTTTTAAATGAAATGCACAGACGTTGGTTTAAAACCGAATTGAGATGTATTCTCCTTGCATGCAATTTCTTCAGCGTTTTGGGTAAGAGGAGGTCAGTGTTGGGAGCACCTCTTTTCTGCCACATGGAAAAGAGATTCAGAGTGAGGGTCAACAAAAGATCTGCATGTTCTTCCAGAACGCAAGCCCACCGTTGTCAATGTTTCCTTTCCTGGGAATGAACAAATCCCAGAGCCCGTATGCATGTCTTAGCTGGAATCACAAGACTTACAGAACGTTACCTTAGAGTTTCAGATGAAATCAGTTTTTGGTTGAAGGTTTTTATAATGCAAGCTTTGAGGTGTTTTTTTTTTTTTTTTAACAGTCTCAATTCTAGTTATGTTCATACTTAGACTAATTGAATGGCATTTGTCAAGTTTTCCTGTCAGCTTTGCTCATACGACACGCACACACATCGTGGATATGCTGCCATCTTCAGCGTTAGCACTGCATCAGTTGAGCTATGTTTATTTATTGTTCATGGTATTTTAATTAGCTGCAGATGTATCTTTGAGCTACCCAATACATTCTATAAAACGTATCCAACACATCTTGTTCATTGTTAGTATTGGAATTGTGATGCGGTGCTTGTGCACTTTCAGGTGTTTACATCACATAAGCAGAGCGATGATGTCTACATTCCGCCTCACTGAAGGTGTGCGTCATGCAGGTCCTTTATCTGTAATGACCCATTTTTAGTCATAAATCTGCTTGTTATTTGCTAAATCCCCCTGCCAGATGTGTTTAATATTTGACCTATAGCAACTTGTGCAATTTGTGCGCGTCATGCTTATTTAGTTGGAGTTGAAATTATGACTAATGACTCAATACATGCCTAAAGGTCAGAAATAATGCTAATGAATGTTTATGGAAAGTAATTACAGCTACACCACTCTGATTCATTCTGCTCACATAACCGATGGGCGTTAATCACCAGCCTCCTATTTTGACACATCTGCTGCTTATTATTTAAAGTTTGGAACATTTACATTCGGTATTTGATTGCATCTTCTCATGGGACAACACTCAAGAAATGACCTTTTGTGTACAGCTTATATAACAGTTTAAATTTATTGTTCCATCAAAATAACTCAAAATACAGTCATTAAAAGCTAGAGCCCTGGCAACAAAAGTGAGTACACCCCTAAGTGAAAATGCCCAATGTGTCAATGTTTTGTGTGGCCGCTATTATTTTCACTTTTGGGAGATCCTGTAGATAGATAAACTTCATCCCGTGAGGGAAATTTGATTTTACTAGCTTCAAGGTTTTTCAAACCTTTCCACATGACCAGTGTTTGTTATAACAAGTGGAAGGTAATAAAGAGGAGTTAGCTTCAATCCCCAACCCTCACATCCAATATCAGGCACTATGATTAGATAACAAAAGGCATTTAAACGACTCCAACAGCAGCTTTACAAATGGAAACGAGAGAGATGCCTTTAAAAATGAGAAGGAAACAGTTATCAGTCATGTATTGATGAAATTACAGGGCCATAATCAGGATAGTCGAGAAAAGGACATTTTAAACATGCTGGGAAAAGAAGAAAATGGGTCATATTATAGCTATGTCAAAATCTATACCAATGCACCAAAGACCACAAGTAACAAATTCGAAGTTGCATTTATTGTTGAGTTCATGGACAAAGTAGGGAAAAGAATCAATGAGGCTGTATCACTTATTGCAAGGGAAATGGTAGCAATCTTATTGGAAACTAAACCGTTGGGATCACTTATATGCTCAAACTCCAGCTCATCACTAATCAGTTTAAAACACAACAATCCAAATAGCAGGCCTGATATATTAGTGGAAATGAAAACAAACGTACAAAATTCACATGATGGGAATTGGAGTACTATTTGTATGGGTGCCAGCACATATTGGAATCAGAGGAAATGAGCAGGCAGACGAGGCAAAGATAGCGACAACAAGCAATAGTCAAGTGGACAGTAGGGTGCAGTGCAATGGAGATGAATGCAATTTTGAACATGAGAATAAAGAAAAGGTGGCAAACGTCGTGCGAGGAAGAAGAGGTTGGGAGGTGGTTTTACGGAATATTCAGGAAGGTTGGAGGAATGAGAAGAGCATATTCCAAGTGGAGATGTGAAACAATTATATCAAGATTAATGCTTGGACACGGTGTGTTATAAACAGGACGCTAGTTAAAGTGGCATAACACACAAGTGATATATGTGATAACTGTGAACAAGAAGAACCAGGATAGCATGTTATTATGCAATATAAGCGATAAGAGCGAGAAATAAGACAGCAAATTGTGACCTTGGTAGAGAAAATGTTTGAATATTGATTGTTGTAGATATGATTTCAATATCTCAGGCAGACAAAGCTGATGGAGAGAATATAGTGTAATTTTAATTATTTAATACAGTACATACAAGTAGGCGTGACAAGTGGCTGCAGTCTTTCTGAAAATTTCAAAAGAAAAATATGGAATGAGCACTTCAAATGCCTCTAAAATCCATCCATTTTCTTGACCGCTTATTCCTCACAAGGGTTGCGGGGGTGCTGGAGCCTATCCCAGCTGGCTATGGGCAGTAGGCAGGGTACATCCTGAACAGGGAGCAAAAATGGGCTAAATGTCCACATGTACTGACATTATTAAGACCAAAAAAACATGTTGTTGGTGCTATCATAAAGTCATCATTGATAAAGTGTACAGTTCTGTACACGGCCGCTCAAGTCCACGGCAAAAATACTCTTAAAAAGCATAATGAAAAAGTGACCCATCAACACAACAAAACAAAGAGGCGCCACCATGTGGCACGGTGCCGTATTACAGACACCATACAAACATGACGCTAATTTTGACTCATTGATGTCTCAGAATTTTGACGCGCCTGAAAAATTGGTGGATATTTTTAACTGAAACTTGTCTGCCAAACATTCCTCAAAAAGGCAATTTTTCTCCCCCATACAAAAAACTCAATTTCTCCGCAACACTTCATCCGATTTTCAAAATACTTGCTGCATTGTACTAAGGTGGCCTTTCCAACCAGACTGCATTTTGATAGATTTCTATTCTGGGAAATCCTGTCACGTTACTAATATAAGTTTTAGCATTAGACATTCTAGTCCAGACTCCAAACCAGTATGTCGTGGAAATGCATCATGACGTTGTTTGCCAACCACCAAAATTTCACAACAAAGAATAATGCCCGTCTTATATAGCGCATGTATGTGTGACCTTTCAAGTTGATATTGGTAAGATGGCGTATAAATTGTAAAGCTGTGGGTGATTTGTGACTGGAAGTAGTTTAGTAATTACATATTGCAGGCAAAGGGCTAGCCCGCTAGCTCTTAGTAGTGATGTGCTTCTCGGGTCGAATCCCTGAAGCGTGTGCCGAGTAATGTAGATGAGTGGTTCATGAACGGCGATTCAATGCGTGTGTCGATGACGTACGTGATGACGTTTGAAGCCCCGCGAAGCGGGTGTACCACGTGACTGATTCAGGAAATGATTCGCTAGGTTTGAGTGTAGTTCGAAATAAAAGCGGCAAAGAAACGCTATGGATTCCCCTTCACTTTTTGTGTTTTCGGGTCCCTTACTGCGGTACTTCTTTGCATTTTGCATTCGATTTGACCGACGACGACGAGCTTCTTTTTTTGCGATGGAGTTCAAGGAACCAGCAAGAAAGAGAAGAAAATATCCCCAGAGTTGAAAATCCCCTTCAGTACTGGGAATCACAGAAATATGCGCTTCCAAGTTTATACAAACTTGCTGTCTCATATCTATGCACCCCTGCTTCATCAGTACCATGTGAAAGAGTTTTTTCAAAAGCAGGTGAAATTCTATGCACAAAAAGAAACCGCCTGAGTCCAAAAACTTTGGAAAAAATATTGTTTTTAAATAAAAATGAAGAAGCACTTTATTTTACCTCATTTTTTCACATTTTCACTTGTTGCATAAGCACAAACATAGACAAAGTAACACAAAACAATTCATGTTAAAACACTCTTCAAATATATATTCTTTTGTAATTAGAGGATGATTTACACCCCACCATTTTATTGCATGCACCAAGCATGTTATACATTTTTCTGTCCACATGATGGCGTAGTCGAGGAAATGAATCATCTTGAAGCCCCTACGTGTGTGTGAAGCTTTTCAATGCAGGGCTTCACTGCTTTACGGGGCTTCATTTTGCCATCACTAGCTCTTAGTGCTCCACCATGTTTATTAACAGTCCAGATAATTTTGACAGCTCACACAATTTCTTTGTAAATGACATTTAAAATAAGTATCGTAAGTCATCCAGTGAATGCGATCCAAAAACAGTCACCATCCATTCCCTTGGAGTCACTTTTGGAATTGACGTTCTAAGACCAACGCAAACAAAGTCAGCCTTATTTACTTGCTGGTCAACAAAAAACTTCCATGGGATAACCAATCGCGGTCCATTGAGCTATATTGTGAGCAGTTACCTATGTATTTAACTCCAGGAAAGATTATTTAGCCAACATGTTTGAGAACAGGCGAGGACTCTCCCCATATTAAAAATATAATTTGTTATAATAAAAGTACCTGTAATCTGATTAAATTTTTTCTTCCTCTGTAACTGTAACGGGATACACTTAAGCCCAATTCACACTGGCTGCGGAACGGACGCGGTGTGTTTTAGAAGCATAGAACGCATTCAAGTCTACGTGTCAATTCGCACCAGCTGCGGTGCGGAACGACTGCGGCGATGTGGAAGGTTTCCGCAAGCGTTCTTCCAGACACCGCATGTGGAATTCCTTGAAGCTGAAGAAATTACACGAGCCGGTGTCGGTACCATATGTGTTCGGCCTGCCAGATCCATTCGGGGGCCTTCGCGTCTGGTCGGCGCTTGCTGATGACGTCAGTACAGCAAGCGAGCAGTGTCAAATGTGTTCACGTTGGTTTGGTTTCCGAATTTTGCGGTTCACGTATCACAATACATCACAAAAACAGTCATAATGATTATAGGAACACATTAGCACGTCAACTGACAATATTTCGTCCCATCGCAGTTTTACTTTTTTGCATTTATGTGCTATTTTACCTCCATTTTTTATATTTATTTTATCTAATGTATTTTTTCAATCTATTTCATTATTTAGTCAATCTTAAAGTATCCTGCTTTTATACTTGCGTTTATTTACGTTTTGCAATCTCAGCCCATACATTTTGTTATTTAAATGACATCTTTAATATTTTCTTGCCAATGTCACCTCAGAGGTGACACTGCACTATGAGTTGCGGAGGGTCGTGCGTATTGCAGAAAATAATTACCATGATGATGATAATAAAATTATGGAATTATTGCCTGAGATGTGACATTTCCTCACCAATATGTTCTGTACTCAGCCTCAGGTTATTAGGTAACTACGAATTTATTTGTAACCTTCATGTGTGTGCATGTGTGTCTCATGGACTATTGATATAAATATTAATCAAAGGTAATGGCCTACTACCGTAAAGTCGAAACTCATAAGTTAACTTCATCAACTACAGTAGCACATTTGACTTTTTCTTTAAAGATGTCAAATGCATTAACAAATCAATGAATGACACATGAATGAATGAATGAATGAATGAATGCACAACTTTTCTTTATATGTTCAGTATTTTTTTCCTTCCACAAAACAACAACAACAAACAAGTCTGAAAGGGTTTCACGGCAAACCTTTAATCCTAGACAAGGGAAGACGAGAGATCAATACATTAGAATAGCCACGGTGAGATGTAATTGATTGATGATGATTGATGAATGATTTTGACGCGTTACGAATCCTTGCCTTTTGGGTCGCCGAACAGTTTGATCCAGTAGTGCGGCTGTGATAAGTCCCATTAGATAAATAATAATAAATTTCTTCGTAAAAAGCGTCAATGTTTTCCCTCCAACGACTGGAAAGTTGCCTCACCAATCACAATCGTCGACATCTCAGCCAATCCTGTAGCGTAAAACGTCTCAGCCAATCCTGTAGCGTAACGTCATCTGTAGGCGAAGGACCCCGAATGGATCTGGCAGGCCGAACACATATGGTACCGACACCGGATAGGAAGTCGGGCGTCTCAAGGTCAATCCGGTATATTTCAAAATAAAACCGTTTTCGAACACATTTTTTGGGGAGAGAAGCTAGCTAGCTACATAGCATGACATGTGTCGGACATTTATGACAAAAATGAGCTCAGAATAAATTAAACATGACAAAATGGCACTATTTAAACACAAAACGTACTTACCCATGGTCGAACAGCCATGGTAGAAGTCCCAGAAATAATGTCCAAAAAGCATAGCGATGTGACAACATTCAAGCGTGGCTATTGTTTACAAATAGGAATCTATATACACTGTTATTATTGGGTGAACTCAACTCTCCGGCGTAAACCCTATGTGATCTTGTGGTCTGTCGGAAGCAGATTTCCGGACACACAACGCACGCGGTGTGAATTGCAGTGCTTGCGGAAGCCACCCGGAAGCGTCCTTTCCACAGCCAGTGTGAATTGGGCTTTACTGTACATTTTTTTTGTATCCTGAATATCTCACGCCGGTTACATGTATTCAGTTACTTCCCAAGCCTGTTCATATGGTCTAACCATTAAATTCATTGCAACGATCCCAAACAGACTTCCCTTGTTTCAGCCTCCTGACTGATTTAATGTCTCAGCTAAGTAAAAGCTGATTCATCATGCTGACTATCTGGTTTCCTCTTTTCCCCCATCTGGTCTGAATTTTGTCTTCAGTGTCATCACAATTTTGGTGACACAAAGGATCTTGCAAACTTTAGCTGTGGTGGTTCAACGACGGAAAACTTGCATGTTCTTCTCAAAGCCAGCTATCACTTTACTGGCCATGATTAGCTTAATCATGACAGAATTTTCTTCAAGGTAAAATAAAGGTATACATGTACATATTGATTTTTTTACACAGGTAACTAAGGGGCCAAGGTAAAAGATCACTGAAATCACTCAACTTTCCATTGGCAGATTTGTACCCCAAAAACTAATCTTCAGGCATGTAATGGAATGTTGTTCAGTGTCTCTTGGGATACATTCCAAGGTGTGTGATGGGCCTGCAGTGCTGTAATGGGAACTGTACGTCTCTTTATGGTTTCTTTAAAGGAGACCTTTGAAAGTCTGCAATGATTATGTTTTGGTTAGAGAGAACAAATATGGTAAATATTTGGATATGTCTTGCAAACGACTCAGGATTGGTCCAGAGTGTACCAAGAATAAGCAATATAGACAATGGAAGGCTGACTGATAGTACTTAACTTTAACTTATTTTATTGTACAGTCTGCAAATTAGTTTTATTGATGCTTTAAAAAAAAAAAATTATCTTAATGTTGTTGTTGTCAGTTTGTCACATCAGCAAGTTATTTGCATGATTTGTGTTTTTCTTGACTCTAGCCACTCATTCTTTTTTTGTTTTTTCTTTAATCCGGACTCGGGACTGGCAATGGATGGCTCTGAAACACTGAGAATTGAGAGGAATGAATTCTCTGAATGTCAATGTGTAAAATGAATTCTCAAGTCCTTTTACAAAGCTTTTAAGCCGATGTTGTAGAGTGAATTGCTAAGCAACTAACATGCATCTTGGCAGGATACTTTGAAGTGGGTGCTTTCTCTTCTCAAGAACGCTTTTCACGCACTTGCAGAAAATCATTTGTTCAGAATGAACTCAATTATCAACCGGATTTTCTGCTTCAATAAACTCTTCACTGTAAGGTGGCAGGAGCAATTCCAATTTCAGTTCCAAGCCAACCTTTGAAAAAGGTGAGACAGAGAGTCTCATTTGTATCCTTTCATTCTACTTGCATCTCTTCAAAATATTTGTTTGAGACATTTTGAAGTTGGATGACAAAAGCAAAGGTGGGCATTAGGGGTGTTAAAAAAATCGATTTGGCAATATATCGTGATACTACAGCACGCAATTCTCGAATCGATTCAATAGGCGGCCGAATCGATTTTTTAACATCCATTTTTGATGGAAAAATGTTCAACAAAATGTCTAACTTTCATACCTTAAGCATGGAAGAGTGTTATATTAATGTAACATTAAGCCTTAATATTTTATTTCAATGCTGTTTTAACATGAAAAAGGTTACAACCTGTTTGTTAAATACAGTGTCTCACAGTTATAAAACGGAAGTTTCAGATCAATAAATAATACATTTTCATACAAATCTTACAGTTTACATGTACAAGTTTACTGAATGGTATTTTCTAAAATTGAGTAAAAAAAGAAATCGCAACAATCGACTTGTAAATTCCTATAGGGATTAATCGGTATCGAATCGAATCGTGACCTATGAATCGTGATACGGATCGAATCGTCAGGTACGAGGCAAGTCACACCCCTAGTGGGCATTCTGTCACTGACGGACACCGGTTTTTCTGATGAATGACAAGAACCTTTTAAAAAAAAATGACAAACAACGCAGCACTGACGGAAGTGAATTTTCATCAATCAGTGTAAGCGTTAGTCCGTCACTGCCGCACTTTGTTGACGATTTACGACTGACAGAATGCCCAACTCTGTCTGTCAGTCCTAAAATAGTGATGACGGAAGCGTGGCTAAAATAAATTGACAGACTGACGATTATTTTGTTTCAGCTTTAAACAAAAATAAATAAATAAATAAATAAATAAAAGACAGACTGATGATGACGGAAGTTCAGTTCATTTCAGTCCGACACCTTGCTTTATATGTATTTTTTTTTTTCCTCATAAAAGTCTTTCTTTCTAAACTGTCAGTATCGTTCGTCCCATCTGGCTGGAGGTCCCATTGGGTGCATTCCACAGATGGCCTACTGAAACGATGGCAGTTTTGTGATAAAACTCACTCAAGTCAAAACAAAGTTACTTTGTAGGTTGCAGAGGAGGCGGCGCAGTCCTCCAGGCTTGAACAGGCCACAATGAGGGGAGAGACACAGTGCCTTGAGCTGCCCGACAGCTACCGGAGACATAGCTTCAGGTTGCCATTTCTGGAAAAGCCACTGTAGCAGACTACATGTAGTGGGAGGGGCCTACATATAGCATCTTTAAGGTTTGTGCTGTCACTTCAAACATGTGTGTCAAAAATCCTTCCTGTCAAACCCCTAATGTTTGCAGCACCATTACACTAACCTACATCCTCAAGGCTTTTTAAGACATTGAAACAAGCAACATGCATGCTAATTCTGACATGCTCTCCTAGCCCACCACAGCTGGAAACTATGCAGGAGACAGCAAAGTTGATTCCTCGTTGACTCTAGACGCTCAGTCCTTCCCAGATGGGAGGAAACGAGTGGTGATTTAATCTCCAGCTTTTTCCAGTCCATTTTTTTTTCTTAATGCTTGAAGATTGACGAAGACAGTCGTGGGCTTTAATCACCAGTCGTGCCTCGCTTTTAATCCATGTCTAGTCATTTTTTCTATGCTCAAAGTACAGTCCACTCAGGAAATTACTTGCAGCTCTGCAATGATGCAAGTCACGTTGTTTACTTACAATGGCCACATTGACTACATAGATAGTTGTAACAGTTGTTCATTTCAACAGTATTTTCTCATTGCTGGCCATCTGCTGACAAGACGTCCTTGTGAGGAAGTTATTCCATGAACAAAAGAGTTATAATCATCTTTTCTTTGACCTGTCTGCCACAAATACTATTCCCTCGACAATCCATGTGCGTGCTGCGTTTCCCAACGAGAATTCTGCAGAAGTGCAGCTGGTTCTTCAGTGGAGCTATATATATATATATATATATATATATATATATATATATATATATATATATATATGCGCACACAGTGAGCAAAGCCGTAGCCTCTTTGTCACTGGTGACATCTTAAACCACTGCTGGGCCTGTACAAGACATCCAGACCCAGTTTCACAAGAGTAATAAATGTTACAATCAGGCCTGGCCTTTGCCCTACTTTTTCTTTTCTTATAGCAAACAGAAAGTTCTTGACCCTTTGAACTATGCAGCCAGATATGAAATGTGAAGACACTCTGCAGGGATGTCTGCCAGGGCGTAACAGTCACTTGGGCTGGGAAATTATGGAAAAATCGTTTTGACTGATATTGAAATCAAGATTAAAAGATATGATGTGATTCCAGCCTGACACTTGTGAGTAGTGTGCTGTATCATCCAGTCACTTATTTCGGTGGATTCGTAATTACGTGTCGATGACTTAGCATTTAGCTCAGTTTCTCTGTCTTTCTTCCCATCCTTTCATGCTAACAGAAGTGTATCTTATTTGATACCATGGAGGTGACACTAGACGGGAAGCGAACGTTTACTGTATCTCTATGGCTCTGCATCATATTTAGCAACATTAGCTAGCCAACCAACACTCAGTGTTACGGGCATAAAGAATTAATGTCATATGATTTCCAAAACAATATATTGATGATCCGTCACATTTGGCAGCTCTGAAACGCTAACTGAAGTGTCAATTTTAAAGCACGCTTAAAGGCAGTACACCAGACTTAAGCCCTTCCAAGTAATTAACAATAGGCCTATAATGATTAAATCTTACTTTTTACACCAAGGCGATGTATTATTTTTTTTATTATTTTTTATATATAAAATATTAGGTGTTTTGCTCGTTAGTTTTGTAACTTGGGAGTAAAAGGCTGGGTTCAGTAAAACCCCACCGCTCCCTGTGTGATTGCTGCGCCCGCGGCGAGTCAACTGCAGTCTGCTGTTGGAGATCTGCGTTTGAGCACCACTCTGAATGCAAGCCATCAATTCTTTCATAAATATTTGAAACAAAACTGCTCCTTGCCAGAAGAAATCATGGAGGAGGAGGAGGGGAGTTGGTCTCGAACTAGGGACTTGCTGCTTACAGAGCGAGCACACGAACCACTATACTATTTGTTCAGTTAGGTTCAACAGTACAAAAGTTTTACTTGTAGTTCACACAAGTGACAGCCAGAACCTTTTGTGGGATTTTAAAACAGCTAATTAGCATTGCACTTTGGCATTGCAAATGTGAAGGATAATTGATTGCTTTGAATTCATTTGGACAGAATGTTTACTGATAAAGGCTACTTTTGTCACTATCCCATGGAGGTCTCAGAGAAAGTGTGCGTGCGTTTAGTCTGCAGAGGCGGGTGCAGGGGTGTGTCCGCACCTTATGACGTCAAAGAGTGCCAACAGCTCGTTTTCTCCGGTTGGGAGGGGCTGGCACTTGGAGAACAGAGTGATCTAGAATTTCTCATAGAGTGGCCAGTGGAGGAAAACACCACTTCCGTCATGCGATTGCTGAGGAATTAGCATTTTAACTCCGCTAAAAGCTCCAAAATTTTGAGTTTTCATGTTTCTGTGCCGTTAAGGGAAGGCAAAAATAAGATTTGCTGTGACAACAACAAAGGCTGATTCAGGGTTTTTTCACAGCATAACAGTTTGCATACAAATACTGTGATGTTCGGCACCTTGTTTTTTCTTTGATTTATAATGTTTTGATGATCGTGAAAAGAGAAAATCTATACCATGATATTTAGATTAATTGTCCAGCCCTAATAGTCGCTACCTTCCCTTTAATGAGGCACTACAATTCTAAATCTAAAAAAAACAAAACAAAAAAAAGCAGACTCCAGCACGCTCGCCTCACCAGGTGCTCATTCATCCCCTGCAGTCTTTTGCTATTCAGTCTGATTGCGATGCAGACATCTAAAAGCCTCTGAAGAAGTAGGTACGAAAAAGATGTGGAGCTTCAAACATCAACCAGGTACAAAATCTAGGCACTTAAATCTTACTCTTACCAGCAATACACTTTGCAGCTGTTAGGCGGAAGTTGCTGGAAAGTGGCTCCATGGAAAAAGGAGTGGAACCAGATGGGCGTAGAGCAGCGGGAGGAATTTTTCCATTTGTCTGTCTGAAAGAAGCTTGCTGATTTCTCTCAGTGTGCCTGTCGTATTCAATTGCTTTCAGTAGCAAGCTATGAAATGGCATGGGTTGCAATGAGAAACCCAATCAATATCAAGTTACACTTCTGTAGTTAATGTTTTTATTAAAATCGAGAAAAAAAAATATTGTTGGAGTTGTATTTGGAAACACGTGTGCTCAAATGTATATTGCAGGCCTTACGCACCTGAGAGTTGATCCTTGGGGGATGATAATGTGCTCTCAAGGTAGTGATGCGTGTTTAAGAGATTGGGCACGCTCTGCTGCTCATCGCAGCCTCAAACGAGGATGCTTCTTATCCATTTCATCAGCACCACTCCAGGGTGGATTTTATGACCCAGGCCTCATTACCTCAGCACAAAACGGTAAAATAGGGAAAGTCATTTTATAATATAGCTTGAAATTGTTCAAGCCGCATCAATACTGTATTACATTTATCAATGAAATGCGTTAATCACTTTAATAGGTTTTTGTCGTATTATCGGCAGAGCAGAAAAATGCAGCTTTTGAACCATCATCTTAATAGGGGAAATCATTTTTTCCTGAACTTTATCATTGCTCTTGATGCATTACATATAAACACATTTATATTAGCTACTTAATATTTCTTTTCTACACTTACTGAGACTCACCTTGACATTTTTTATGGCCTTTTTGTCACGTTGTCAAGCTTTTGATAATCAGTTCTTAGTTTCAACTGTACGCCCACACCAGATCATTCCTCTTGTTCCTTTTGTTTGGAGCCGCTTGTCACCCTGAATCCAGTCTCACTTGAGTGATTTTTAAAAAAAAAATTTTTATACTACTCCCAGTTGGATACACTTCATTTTTTGTCCCTATTCACAAAAGCATCTTCCTGTGAACCCCCTCTTATCTTCAGTCCCCCACAAGCCACGTTTCCATCATCTTTTAACAAAAAAAGTGTTGAGATACAAAGTTCGTCTTTTCTGAAACCTGTGAGGGGTTACTCAAACCCAGCTGGGAGAGGTGAAAGTTTAGGCTTGCCTGAGCGATTTGCTGGAAATGATCTACAAGGAGAAATGGACTCCAGGGACGTTGGTGGTGAAGTTTGAGAAGACTTGTGACACTCGTGTAGAACTCCTGTTATGCACCACTGAACTCAGCGTGCTTGCTTGCTGTGGGGCCTATGAAAAGGAAGATGAAGCAAGTTTTCTCTGCGGCTTTGGAATAATAAACTTGGATGTGTCCTAAAATGTCGTTAGAACCGAATAGCTGACCCATCACAGGCAATTACACACTTGCCATCTTTGGCAGCACTGAATTTACACAGTATCTCGTCACAGCTTTAAAATAACTCGGGGAATGTGATTGACTTTAGTGAATAAGAGCCATCATTACTAGTGTTGGAAACTGTAATGAGTCATAGCAATCGATGTAGATTTGCAGCAGAACATGTGTCCCAGTTTTGACCTCCAGTGGAAGCGTAACTGCATTTCTCAATAGAGCCACATACTGTAAATAGTTGGTTATACCCCCACAGTAAAGTTGAAAAGGTTTTGATCACAAACTATATGAGAGGCTTTGCAAAATTTTGGTGAGAATATGAAATACAGTTAAGTCCAATTAAGATGCACATCGGTCAGAAGGTCAGTACAGAAAGAGGTAAGTAGTAAGGGGATCCACTTTTCCCATTTTAATCAATTTGGACTTGCAGCAGGACACAAATCAACCAGCAGCGAATGTCCCGGCTGGAGAAATTATTTCATTTTTGGCCTAATATAGAAGTTACTTTTTAAAGACCTCCTCCCACAGATTTTATCTAATTGACTATAGAATGTATGGGTGTTTCATCTCAACATGTTCAAGATGAAAAGTAAAAGCAAAACTTATTTCACTAAATACTGTTGCGGTTTTAAAAACAACGGCTTTTAACAAAGAAGTCCTCATCTATTTCACCAAGCTATAAGAGATGTTTCAGGTGTATCTAACAACTCAAGTCCAACAAAAAAAGTCTCTTGTAGCCATATGTGAAATCTACCAAGAAGTCTGCCATTTAGAATTTTCTTCCCAATCTGGCCCCACATTATAGAGGTCACAACTCCCCCTCGAGATTTTATTTGATTGTATTGAAACTGTGGGTGTTTCATGTAAGGGTGTTCAAGATCAGAAAAGTAAAAACAAATCTTTTATATATCTTCGAATGTGGTTGCCGTGGCAATGAGCTCTTTGCCATGTAAAATTATGCTGATTTTGATGCTCTAAACATGCGCGAAAACGTGAAATTTTGAACACACATCAATCAAGGCTTGCTAGAAAAACAAAACAAAAAACGTTGAATGTTTAGTACCATTTTCAAAAAAAAAAAGTGACCTGGTCTGCAAGGCCCTTCATCGCTGCTCGCAGCTCTAGTTACTACTTGATTACCTCATGTTAATATAGAATTTTCGCTGTGACGTAGAATGTGAAATTCCTTGATTGTTTTGCACACAAAAATGGCAATTAACATGATTCTGATCCTGACATTGCTGTCATGTTCTCTTTTCAGAGCGCTACTACTGGGACAGCAAACTGCGTATTCCCACTGCCAACTACCAGGACATCCTCCATGATGACAAGGCCGCACTGGCGTGGCTTGTGGCGCTGAGGCGTGTTGGAATCGTGTACCTGAAGGGGGCTCCGGCAGAGCAAGGCCACGTGGCCAGACTCGCCCAGAGGATCGGTTACCTTCGACTGACGTTCTACGGGTAAGACGTTGCGTGCCTGTCAACAGCAGCCAAGCCACTATTAAATAAGCGGTGGCTCAAATGGTTAGTTTTCCACATGACCTTGATCTAGCCAGAGCTTAGCCAAGGGACCGTTATTAAATAAAACCTGATACATTATTTGTATCTATTTTCCAAGAACTCAAAAAGAACATTTGTGTTAAATAGTCCTTACAACTTTGATGGTGAGGAAAATGTGTGTTCTGTCCGCTGCACTGATTTATTTGGGTCCTTCGACAAAGCTAGCAGCGAGTCCTCTGGCGATTTTTATCTCGCTGGAGTTCATCGCTTTGGTTTATTACGCGAAGACACAGACGGGAAAAGCAAGCCAAAATCTTTCCAGCTGCTTTAAACCGGAGGAATTACCTGGTGCACTCAGTCAGAACAGAGGTTTGGAGCATTCTGCCTTTCCATTGCCAAAGGATGAGCTCACAGACTTGGAAGTAAAAAAAAAAAAGGGCCGTCTTTTTCTCATCGTCAGAATATGGGAGCGAATATTCTCTCATTAGCACGCGGTTGTTGTTCTCAACACATTGGAAGAACAGCCTGTAGTCCCACAAGCTCGATTCATAGTACAATTTGATTGTGTTAGGTGGGGAAGATTATGGTTTTATTTGTCCAAATATTACAAAGAATGACCTTTTACAGCTGCAAATTAATACTGTGATTGGTTATCATACCGTCAGGATCGAATATCGGCCCATGCCAAGAATGCACTGATTTAAAGTATGTAATGTGGAAAAAAACTCAGCA
This sequence comes from Festucalex cinctus, assembly GCF_051991245.1. Classification (NCBI taxonomy): domain Eukaryota; kingdom Metazoa; phylum Chordata; class Actinopteri; order Syngnathiformes; family Syngnathidae; genus Festucalex; species Festucalex cinctus. The sequence goes on from NC_135414.1 coordinate 11,376,708, forward strand.
ACCACTGAGCAGGCGTATGTCACGACATAGACGAGCGAACTCAGCTGTCTGCCTACCCACTCTTTTGAGGACAAAAAGGAACGCATTGTGGACAAAGAAGACAGATGATTTGAAAGAGGAGTATGAGAGGTCATTTGTGTCAAGGGTAGAAAAACATCTCTAAACAGAGGAAGAGGTTTACGACACTACAATTCCGTCCTTTCATTCCTTCCAGGTGGTATTTCACTGAGCGGCGCAGCCAGTGTTGCTATTTCATCAGGTTTTGTTCAAGACTGCAAAACATTTCAAGGACGTTCGCCAGACCCTTGCAAACCATTTTTATGCTAGCAAAGTGAGATACGGGCTGTCCAAAGTGACCTAATTTAGCCTCCAAGTAATGACAAACAAACACATCCACTGTTGGCTTTTAGATGCCTCCACAATCCATTGCAACACCTGAATGGAATATTGACGAGGGTAATTCCACTTCTACAACTGCTGTTGGCCGATCGCTGTTGCAATCAATTCAATATCCTGAGAATGTAGGGACTTGGATGAATGAGAATATTCACATTTGCTTGCATCGGAAACAAATATACAGAAGCGTATTGTTAATTAAAAAAAACAAACAAAAATGACTTGCCTGATATCCGTAATCACAACTCTGTGACCGCTTGTAGCATTTTGCTAAACAGGAAACATTTAAAATTTGTGCTGTTAGGTAGTGCTCTCTTAAAAAAATAATAATAAAAAAAATAGTGCTGTCAATAATCTTTTTCAAAATAAAAACAAGTTTGTTTTTTGTTAATCCACTAAGGTTGGACATATAAATTGAATTGAGTGGATATAAGTACTCATAATGTATTATCTTCTATACATATGCATTATTAAACACCAACAAAATAAGTCTATGCTAACCGGTTAGCAATCGTGATTAGCATTAGCACACTAACCATTACCACTTAGGCTAAACAAACACTAACTACCATTTAGTTCACACATACATCATTATGTATGCATTAAAAATGTAATAGTGTCTTTAAAAAAAAAAGTCACAGACGATGCTTCAACAATAATCCAAATTTAACATTTGGTCTACGGGATTTAGCGTTAAAATTACATTGTGTTAGTTTTTAGAGCATATATGTTCAAATTTTTTTTTTACTATTTTTAATTTCAGTTTATTTATTTATTTATTTATGTATTTATTTATTTATTTATTTTAATAAAGTATGGGTCAAGTGTAAGATTTTAAAAACAAAAAAGTTCACTAGCTGTTGTTTAATAAAGTAAACTACAATCCTTAAAGGACTGTTTGACCCTCCTGTATGGTCGTGCAGTAACACCAAGATAAATACATAATAATTGACACAAATATGAAAGAAAATGTCATTTTTGCTCTAATTGTTTAGTTTTATAAATGTAAGAGTGTTTCAGTTAGTGATATTTTTAAAAAAAAAAGTTTTTATTTTGTTAAAGGGATACTTCACTTATTTAGCCCATTATCGCAATAAAAAGTTAATATTTTATCTATAATTAATTTGATACTTTCCTCATTTTTCACGTACATTTATTACCTTTAAAAACACATTTTGCAACTTGCTGTCGACTGACAATGATATCACAAGGGCTCAGGTAACCAATCACAGCTCAGCTGTTTTTTATGTTTGGTCATGTGGCATTCTCAAGCTGAGCTGTGATTGGTTACCTGAGCCCTTATGATGTCATTGTCAGTCGACAGCAAGTTGCAAAATGTGTTTTTAAAGGTACTAATTGTACAGGAAAAATTCTGAAAATATCAAATGTATTATAGGCAAAATATTGATGTTTGACTGCCAAAAACGGCTACATAAGTAAAATATGTCTTTAACAAGAGTGTTTTTGACCCGAATGAGGAAAAGTGCTCTAAAATATGATTTTATAATATTTCACTGTGAATAATCAATCGGCATTCGGGCGTCACAGGTAATGATGAGTGCTCTTGTTGACGTCATGTTCCAATTGCTGTCTTCAGGCATACATGGCAGGTTGTGGACAAATACATGGCAAACAACGTGGCCTATACCTCAGGAAATCTCAGCCTCCACACAGACTACCCCGCATTACACTTTGCCCCCGGAGTGAGTACATTCACCAATGAGCTGCTTCAGTTTGAGGCAGCAGTGAGGTGTCATCTTTTGTGCGTTGAGCATAGGTGCAGTTCCTGCACTGCATCAGCCAGGCCAAAGAAGGCGGGGACAGCGAGGTGGTGGACGGCTTCCACACAGCCGAGGAGCTGCGGCGCGAAGACCCCGAGGCCTTCCGCACCCTCGCCTCGCTCCTGGTGGACTTCACCGACACGGGGGCGGACTACTGCGACTTCATGCTGCAGTCCAAGAAGAGAATCATTGAGTGAGTGAGGCGCACGTCTCACCTTTGTGTACACTTCATTGATGAATTTGAGCGGGCAGATTAGAAAGAGCAACACTGCCATCTGCTGGCCGACACCATTAGTGGTCTCACTTGATGAGGTGCAGCTTGACAATCGAATGTTGCCAAGCTTCATCAAGATAATCGCTGAGCGTTTCATTTGACTGAATGACATCATTTGGTTTATTTGTACACTGTCAGAGAGCTGTTTTTTTGTAGTAGTAGTAGTAGGGCTGGACAATTATGGGAAAAAATAATAATCACAATTAATTTTTGATTGATTGAAATCACGATTAAAAAATGAGTATTCATTGAATATTTAAAACGATATTTTTACTACTCAAAACTATGATCATAGCCTTACGTTTAACACTTCATTCTTAACCACTATTCTTTTTGTCAAACATAACATAACCTTAGAAATATATGAAATGGGCTCTTTGCACAGCTCGACTACTTCCTGAACTGAATACCACATTTTTGTTTCCTCTCTTTCATGAGTGGACAAACTGATTAATCCAGGTGTGTCTGGCCAATGTTGTTGTAGTTACTGAGATCAGGCACACCTGGATTAATCAGCTTGTCCACTCATGAAAGACAGGAAATGAAGGACTGGTGTTGAGTTCAGGAAGTAGTGGATTTGTGCAAAGAGCCCATTCAAGCCTCTTACATTTTCATTCATTTTCAAACGTAAACATTACACTACCCTCCATCATATTTATTTTATCTTGTGTTATTTTCACAAATCTGAGGACACTGTGGTGCCGTGCATCCATTTTGTACACGCTTGCAATAAGAAGTTAGAACAGAAGATGGATGCGATTGAATTCTATTAAAATAACTCGTTTTTCACAAATTGGGGGAAATGTGTGTGAAATGTTTGAGTAGTGCCATCTTACCTGTGTGAATATTCGTTCTTTGGAGGACTATTATGCTGCATTCGAGGATGGTCGGAAGTCTGAAATATCCGAGTTGAAACTTCCCAGTTCCGACCTCAACGCGTTCAAGGTGAAAGTAAACAACTAAAATGGCGGATAGTGATAAATTGTTTTTTATTGTGGTCCTCAAAACTCAATTTGACCTCCAGAAAACGTACCTTTTTTGCAATTTTGTTTCATTTATTGTTTTAATCTCATTTCATAAACATTCCATACAGTTAAGTAGGTTACGGTATAATTTCATGCAGGGATATAGCGGCAATTCTGTCACGTACGTTGCGTTAAATGAAGTTATGGTGAATATTTATGAATGAAGAAAGCTATCTAGTTTTATGCTCGAATAAATTGTGTTTTGCCATTCAGAGTGACGTCACATTGTAGTCCGTCGGTGAAGTCGGAGTCCTTGGTTTTTTCCGACTTCGCGAGTGGAATTTCCGAGTTCAAGGGGGCGTTCCCGGACGCACTTCCAGGTTTAAACTCGGATATTTCCGACCATCCTCGAATGCAGCATAACTCCACAAGTTGATGCTAACTTCCCCTTAGCATTAGCGCTAGGCTCGCGACGTGTTAAAAACGAAGCAGGTTTTGTATTTAAATACATAGTGTATGTAATTCTCCTGTATGTGTTTACTCTTTCAGTTAACTCCAACTAGAGTGTCATTAAACAGCTTAATAAAGGACGCTTAGGGACTGCAGAATCACACTGGTTCGCTCCGGGCTACCTACAAGCTGGTGCATTCAGGTTAATTTCACAACGTAGGAAACTTGTAAACTCGCCACAGTGTTCTCCACATTAGTCGTTTTTCTTCGAAATTTTCGGTTAATTGTCCAGCCCTATCATGTAGTTAAATAAGGGATGACTACTGTATACTGTAGTTGTTCAAGCCTTCTCCTTTGTCTCGTCTTTGTGATCAGCATTAATGATCAGGGTCAAGTTGTGAGGATAAACTACAACAACGCCACCAGGGATTCGGTGCTGGACCTCCCTCTCCATCAAGTCCAGCCCTTCTACAGAGCGCTCAAGGCCTACGTGAACATCACGAAGCGACCCGAGAATGTGGTCACCTACAAGATGGAGGCAGGTCAGCGTCAACCGTCCTCACCGAGTTCTGTTTCACAAAAACATTTCATTTGGGTCGCGTTACCTCACAACAGGTTGTGTTTGCATTCCAGGCGACATGGTGACGTTTGACAACTGGCGCCTCCTGCACGGCCGAAAAAGTTACGTCAGCAACCCGGAAAGGGTGCGACACCTGGAGGGAGCCTACCTGGACTGGGATGAAGTCATGTCCCGCCTCCGAGTACTCCGCAGCTCCGTCAACTAGGCCGACGAGTGATGACACCGTCGGAGGAGTTGAGGTTTACTCTCTAAACTTCAGTGCAATGCGCCAATGCAATTATTTATGAACTGATTTTATCAAACTATTTTACAAGAACGTCTTGAAAAATAATTTCAAAGTGAATCATTGTTCAAGTATGTGGAGAGATTTTTTATTTTTATTTACAACTATTAGTTTTCACTTGCCTTAAATTAAGTTGCCCAACTGAATGAAATGGTTCTCCCACTGGAAGCTTCACGTAGACACTAAACTCATCACCACAGAACTTCACTCTCCAAACACGTTTTGACACCAGGTGGCTTTTCTACTACTCACTTCGCTATAACGAGGTTCATTTTTTGCGGCCTCACTTTATTGCAGATTTTTTTTTTTTTTGCAATTTTACATTCATTTTCATTTACAGTAATGTACTTATTTTATAACAGACTGTTTAAACGAGAAAAATGAGAATGTAAATGCCTCGATGACAAAAGTTTATACTTATGTGGTGAGGGGTTTTAGAGCTGTAAAACATTTATAATAAATGTAAATCATAAAGCTAACTACTTCGGAAAGTGAGAGAACACTATAAAATCTGCTCTTCCAATCAAATGCAAAGATAGCCATTGACATGTTTTTATGTAATACAGTAAATTAAGCCAAATGAATGTTTCCTGTGCCTTTGATCGTATTCCACTGGTCTTAAATCATTTATAGATGCTCGCTGTGGAGCCAAAGTTGTACGTAAATCAACACCAAGTGTTTGTTTTACTGCATCTACAATAAAACAACATTTCAGCACTTTGTGTCAAATGAAGTTTTTCCAAAGAATAAAAAACACGGGCCTCCGTTTGGGATCACTTTATTTAGATGGCTAAAGCTGTACATGTTTCAGAAATACTCCAATTACTAGAATACGCACACTTGGCATTTCTTTCCTCACAAGACAGTAGCCAGTCAAACACAATGCCAAACATAGTCGGAAAGCTCTGCAAAGCTGCGTCCAAGTCCTGCGCTGAATTTTGGATTCAAGCTTCTTGTGACGGATAAGGTGGAATTTATTCACTTGTAAACACTCTATGGCTAAAAATACAGGCTTGTATTGCTGTATGTGAAACAAACTATTTAACACGCACACACAAAGTGGAACAATCAGAATCTTTACTATGAACACACTTCAGAAAATGTCACACTTCCATCAGTGTTTATTGTTAGCGATTACTGAACTTCCTTTTTATGGAAGAATGAAATGAAGTATCGACTGCAATGCGGCCACGTGATAACCGTTAACACCCCACGGCCACAATTGCACATTAAAATTACACCCAAACATTACGACTGAGGTCTGCCTGATTTCTAATAGTTCGAGTGGATTGCGTCGACATGCTAACGGCAGCTGACGCAAGTCGACTTTTGAGGGTCACATTCATCACTTTATGGAGTACTTTTCTATATGAATGATTCCACGGTACACACTGACGAGACAATCACATCACTCTGACGTCATCACGTCAATCGACAAAAAACAAAACGTTTCATTCTCACTGACATTGTTCACCCTGTGAAAGCCAGATAAGAAATTGCTAACTTAGCATTGCACATTTAGGCAATTCAACATTTATGGGCTTTTTTTTCTACCCAGAAATATACAGCAATATATATTAAATAAATACTATATATGTAAATATATATAATATTTATTTCTGAATGGTCATAGTAGCATGCTATTGATCAACAGCAGATGACAGATGAGCTGGAACTAGAACAGCAAATCAGCCCGGCGGACTGAGCAAAGAACGACAACACGTTCGTCACAGTCAATAAGCACGCAATCACACTAAGTTCTATAAGGGGAGGGCTGTGCGCATGGGACCCGCATGCACTCGGTTCCTCCATTGTTCTAAAGGGCATCTGATGTCGGAGCAGAAGACAACAAGACGAGGACAAACCTCCCGTGGACGAGTATTTACACGACATCACAGAGCACTGAGGGAAAATATTTACATTGATTGGTGTGCTTCCATGTCACTAGGGAACTCAAGTAGAGGCACATGGAGGGGGGTGGGGGGTAAATTGGGAGTCCAGGGGTGCACTAGCTCGGGAGGGGTCGTGGCGATAGAATCTTGGCTTTTCCGTCCGTCTCTTTCCCCTTCACAGCTGCCACGTAGGAGAAAAGGCAGAGGACCGAGTAACAGATCTGATGGGCCTGCACAACACCAGGACGACGAGGTTATTAGGTGCAAAGAAGCCATTTGCCCATTCAGGAATCACAATTGACACCATTGCAAGCAGAAATAATCATTATTATTATTATTATTATTATTATTATTTTACAAGGAAATGGGCTCTTGACATCACCAAATGGTGACATTTCTCCGTTCTTTAACCGAAAGTCTTTTTATGCAACAATAAAAATCATTACAGTTGTGCCTTCAGATAGATAATGTGACTTTAATTTCTTTCCTCCAACACCCCCTTCCCCATTTTTTTTTTAAACCATGAAAAACAATATCACACTATATTGTAATGATGCCCCTATACATGTTCAAAAAGAAAATTCCAAATGGGGGAGGAAATGCTTAATAACGTCCCTATTCATGCTAAAAAAAAAAATATAAGAATAAATAAAAATAAATAAATAAAAATATATATATTTTTTAAATTTCACATGGGGAGGAAATGCTTAATAATCACCTATTCATACTCAACAAATAAAATAAAATAAATAAAAACGTAAAAACCCCAAATTCCACATGGGGAGGAAATGCTTAATAATGTTCCTATTTATGTTCTAAATAAATAAATTAATAAATAAATAAAAAATCCCAAATTTCACATGGGGAGAAAATGCTTAATATCCATATTCATGCAAAAAAAAATAAAAAATAATAATAATAAAAAAATGTCACATGGGGAGGAAATGCTTAATAATCCCCTATCCATGCTATAAATAAATAAATAAATAAATAAATAAAAATCCCGAATTCCACATTGGGAGGAAATGCTTAATAATGCCCCAATTCATGCCTAAAATAAATAAATAAAAATCCCAATTTCCAAAATCACCTATTCATACTCAACAAATAAAATAAAATAAATAAAAACGTAAAAACCCCAAATTCCACATGGGGAGGAAATGCTTAATAATGTCCCTATTTATGTTCTAAATAAATAAATAAATTAATTAATTAATTAATAAAAAATCCCAAATTTCACATGGGGAGAAAATGCTTAATATCCTTATTCATGCTAAAAAAAAATAATTAAAATTAAAAAAATAAATAATAAAAAATTGTCACATGGGGAGGAAATGCTTAATAATCCCCTATCCATGCTATAAATAAATAAATAAATAAATAAATAAATAAATAAATAAAAATCCGAATTCCACATTGGGAGGAAATGCTTAATAATGCCCCAATTCATGCCTAAAATAAATAAATACAAATTCCAAATTTCCCATGGGGAAGAAATGTTTAATAATGTCCCTATACATGCTCAAATAAAATAAATGAGTAAATAAATAAATATGAAAAAAAATTACAATTCCCAAATTCCACATGGGGAGGAAATACGTAATAATACATGCTCAAAAAAAAAAAAAAAAAAAAAAAAAAAAAAAAAATCCCAAATTTCACATGTAGATTAATTGTAAATTAAATATTAATATTCACTCTATAAAAAATAAATATCAAATATTATATTGGTTCGTTTTTTTTTAATTTTTTTGATTTTTGATTATTATTATTATTATTTTTTTTTTTTTTTAAATTGTATTTTATTTTTTTATTATTATTTTTTTTTTAAAGTTTGACCCAACCCCTATTATTACACAAATTGGAGGTTTATGCCTTTATTTTTTTTTCCAGAATTTTAGAGGAACAAAAATGCATTTCGATTCCCTCAATGCAATTCAAAAGACATCAGTTAAATGCAGATTTTCACTATTCACGGTATGTTATCAGCTGGACTCGTTTACATTTCACTTTCATATTGTGTGACACATACTGACTTGAGAGGCACAATTGGTGCCCTGGCACACTGATGAAGACTCACTCACCATGGGGGTCTTGTACTTATGGATCACCACTTCTTTAGTTTCAGGAACTATGCCGATGCAAGAGACAGAAGAGAAATTCAAGGGCAGCAAGAACTTGAGTCAGTCACTTTGTATGTTTTTGTTTTACATGGCTTCAAAATAGGTTGTGATGTCCCCCCCACCAGACAAAAATATCTAAATAAAATATGAACTCAATATGAACTTATAATGAATCTCCACTTTAGACGGTTCAGGACATAACACAGCCCACAAAAATGGACAAATGTGATTTTCTAAAAAAACTACTTCAATATGAAAAGGACATAAACAGAAGACAATTTTTCTCTCCACCCCAACGAAATGAATGGGACAGGACATGACAAAGAAGCAGCTACGCAGTGCCCAACAGATTTGGCCCCAGTTTGACTTTTCATTAGTAACTGAACCCATAGCAGAGAAGAGGAGGCTGAACAAATGAAGGGCATGTTAAATCTCTTCTCACAGCCCCCTAAAAACAAAAACAAAACAAAAAAAACAAGTTGAGATCAGATCTCCCCTTGCTGTGGCGTAAATGGCCAATGAGAGATGGAACCTGGGGTGATCTCCCAAATGAACCATAACTTAATGAGGGGAGCACATGACAGGAAAATGAAGGAGTTGAAAGAACAGATCGTGTGTGCATAAATTATCTGGATATAAAAAGGTGACAACACTTTACCTGCTGGAGAATGAAGGTTTTCATAGTGGCAAAGATGAGGGCAACATTACAAAATCAGCACAGAGACACAACAGTAACTCAGCCTGGCGCTTCATTTCAGAAAAACTACTTCCTATTTCTCCGCATGCTGTTTACAACACTAACCTACTTGTCTTCTTTCCATTAGTCTGTTCACTAAACCCATATGGACCCATATCAATACTCATTATATATTCACTGACTTTCAGACAAAATTATCCTCAAACTAAAATTAGGAAAATAAGTAGTTTCCATTTATGCCTGGGGAATTAAGCTAAATTTTGTATCTAAAAAACTGGGGTGGAATACGTAAAGAATAAAAACCCATCTGTATAATAATTACAGTAATCCATTTCAGTACTAATACATGCTCACTCCCTGATTTCTCTTTCCCACTAATACTTAGAAATGTGCTGGAGTTTTAATCAAGGTTAAATTATACTTTTTTTTTCCCTTTTTTTTCTTCACAGCCTAAAATTGATTTTATAGTAATCTTACCATAAACATTATCTTTTACATGTAAGTACTTTTACAATGAGCCATTTAGGATTGATCAAGCAATTATTGATGATACATTGATCATTTCTAATATGTATTCAGAATGAATCCCATTTTGCTCCCTCGTCCAGTTGTGCAGCATTTTTTGTCCACTGCTCACATCCAGCTTAGTGAACCCTTATTAGCTCTTTGCCATGAAGCTGAGTTACTGCCGTGCCAAGTACAGGCCTACAATCAATAGATGGTGTAATTACCAAATTCCTCCAGGACAAAGACTCCCTTCACTGTATTGCACTTTTTTATGTGACTCAGCTCTATGAAAACCTAAGAAAAAAACAACAACAAACAAAAGAAAAAAAAAACAACACAAGACAGAACATTATTAACTGAACAGTACTGGATGAAAGTTCAAAGTTCACATATATATATATATATATAAAATAAAAAAAAAACAGGTTAAAACTTGCCTTATTCAGTATGAAAGGTAAAGTAAAAAAAAAAAAAAAGCTACATGTGGAATGCAAAGCTTTTAACAGCAACAGAAGAGAAAAATAATAAAGCACAATATGAGAAGTTTCCATGATACATGGCCAACAGTTCAATGCACTGCTTGATGATGGAATTGCAAGTCACATCAGAGATCAAATCATTTTCGCTTTGAAAAGGTCATACAACAGTATTCATTAGAAGCAATGTGGCCCATTGTTGCATACATGGAATTTTCATATAAAGAGAAAAGGACACACAATAGAAAAAACAATAGAAATAAAAAAGGAACCGATAATATGTTATTGCTAAGAAGCAAACACAGCAGAGGTTGTGTACCTTCCGCTCCTTGCAGGGGGAGAAAGCATGGGAGAGAAATGGTTTGGATTATTATCGGACAGAAGAGCACAAACACTCAACGACACTCTGGGTGGGCATTGTCCACAAGAGCTTTGTACAGACTTAGTCAGGAATGCAGCCGAGACCGCACCCTAACTGTTAGGGAGAAGAAGAAGAAAAAAAAAAAAAAACGGACCAACCATTTGACTAGGCTGTTAAAAAAAAATAAGCTGGCTTCACCTTTTGCTTTGCATCCCCCAGAGCCCTCCATGCCTCCTCCTCCAGCAACAAGGGCTGGCACCACAAGCACAACAAATTCATGAGGGCACTCGTTGACCGACACTTGACAGTCTTATTCGAGAGCAACAGCCTGTGCTTAGTCAAATTATTTAGAAAAACAATCCATTATGATAGGACTGACTCCCGAATAATGTTCCACTTTTGGACACAAATAAACGTATTTTCATGTCTTGTAAGAATCTAGAAATTCAATCCCAGGTATGTTTCTATAAATACATTTTTTTTTTTTTTTTTTACATAGTTGGGTAAAGGAGGGTCTGAAATGAGTTAAGACAACTCACAAATTGAGAATGTTAAATGTGAAAACAAAATACCCAGAATTGACAAGAGTGAAGTTATGTGAACAAGGGCAAGTAACTGAATTACATTTAGGCTTTAAGATTAAATGTCAAGTCCAGTGGAAGCTCCAAAGTCAAATGGCCCCGAAAGTCAAACAATTGGGAATTTAAATATAAAATCGAAGATTATCCTGAACGCTAATTATGTGATTTCTGCTCGGGAGTACAATCACTAACAAACAAAAACCTTCGATCACGGTTCAAAAGCCTGACAGATTGACTTTTTTTTTTTTTTTTTGGTATGGATACATGTTCCTCAGGAATAAATGAATTTAATGTGGGATGCCTCAAGGATCAATTTAAAGTCCACTACTTTTTAATTTTTACATGCTTCATCTTGCTTCTCATATCAACACACCACCACCCAAAAAATGTTCTAATGCTAATTTAACATATTCTATTATAATAATAACATATAATAATAATAATAATAATAATAACAATAATAATAATAATAATAGAACAATTTCAATGGATTTCTATGGAGACATTTCATTGAAAAAAGATGTGTCAACTTTGGAGGTTCCACTGTATTTTGCAGTACACTACACCCTTAATAACACATTCACTTATTCTCATATTAATAACTGCTTGGTAGGGCTCTACATCAAAAAACGTGTTGTCATACATAGTTAAATATAAATGATTTAATTTGCAATATATTCTGCTTTGTATTTGTTTTTGTTTTTTTGCAACAGTGAATATCAGGCGAGTGTTTTTGTTTTTTAAAAAACTATTATTACTTGTACCTGTATTACTTGTGCGCAATATTAAAAAAACAAAAACAAAAAAAAAACAAAAAAAAAACTTGGGAGTGACCAGCAACGTCATCTGATGGTGCTGTCACTTCTGTGTGACACACTTGCTTAATTAAATCCCAAATAGCGGAAGTTATTTTGCAAAGTCACTCACTCACTATAAGAAATTGCATATGCTGTTGACAGGTGCAAAAGTAGCAGAGGCCGTCATATTTAAAAGCGGGGATTGCGCTTTATGAAGGCTTCTCCTTTAATTTGTAACTCACTAACTGTGCAGATATGAAGACAACACATGACAATGTTTGAGGATCCAAATGTAAAATGTCCAGTTTGCTACTGAATAGCCAATTATTAATGAAAAGTCTTTGATCACGGTCATCAGTCTTACCACTGATGCACAACACGCACATCAACACTTCATTTCCTCCCACACACTAAATGAACAACAAGTTTTATCTCCCAAATGTGAAAAGAAACATGTGGAGGGATGCGTTTATACTCGAGATTGTTTGGGGAAATGCAAGCATGCAGGCAAACACACCAACATGAAAAGAAAACAGCTCAATCAAAAACGCAAAAGACAAGTTCTTCCTCTAAGGAAAATATCGACTTCCTATGACAAAAGGCCAATCAAACATTCTACCAGACATTCCTACCTTTGGACTACTAACTAGCTAGCATGTAACACTAGAGGAAGACGGTCACAACGTGAAGGGAAATGCAAAGTAGTGAGAGGAGCAGAAAGGCATTGAATGCGATGGGATGAAAACTGGATTATCATGAGTGAGTTTTCTTTTCATGCCCTTGAGTGAGGTATGAAGCCTCTTTCTGCGGTGGTCCGTGCTACTTACCTGACTGTGCATGAACTTCAGGTTGATTCCTTCCAATGTGACCTGCAGCAAACCTCCCTCACCAGTTTTCATATCTTGGACAGGAAACTCTCCACCAAGTTCTGGACCTAACGAAATAAGGCCAAAGTTTAAAGATGTTTAGGACTTTTAAAGACAACCTTAAGTGGTTTAGTTACATTTGGCTGGTTATAAATGTTGATCATAAAACAAAGATGTATGAGCTGAATCGGAGGTTGTTTTTGTTCATTATTCTGCATGGATTGGGTGACTGTTTCTGAATTGAATTTTTGGATTAGTTAGTGGGAGCCTTTTAGAAAAACTGGTACAAACTATACTTGTTTTCTGGGCAGGAGTCACACAGCTACCAGGGCCATATCACACAAATAAATCCAAGCTACTATGTAAACACATACCCATACCTGGTTTGGAGCTTTGCTGTCTGGCTGCAGCTCTTTCCATACTATCCTTAACACAGTAGTAGAGTTCACGACACTAGAAAGCAGAGAGGAAAGTACTTTATCTTAAGGGGAGACAAAAAAAATAAAAAATACTATCCTTAACCCTATAAAGCATGAACAATGAAATACATGATTCTGATTCTTTGTAGAGTATTTATTGGTGCTTTTGAACAAAAAAAAAAACCCAAAAAAATACAAATAATTGAAAATTAACATGCACATATGACTTTTGATTTGTGTCATATGTGATTCATCCGGTATTATTATATTTTTGACAGTTATAAATGTACAAATTTAGAGCACAATGCTCTAAATTTGTACATTTATAACTGTCAAAAATATAATAATAGACACATTAAACATTAGTATTTCCAAAAGTCGGAAAGAACATTTCCCACTATAAATAAACATAGGTAATAGTATAGGATCTCTCCTTTCTCAATTGGGGCGATCTGATACTGCCCTCTAATGGCTTATACGAGCAATGCATGTGTCAGATCATCTATGAAAGGGTTTTAATGGGAAAATAAATTATACTTATGAAATAGAGGGCTCAAAATGTCTTGTATTTTAATATGATACATTCGGCTTTATAGGGGTTAACTTAAGAAAAACCGAGGGATAAACTTCTCACCTTTTTGGTATAGAACTTATTGAGTTGAGTCTCTTGGCCATTACGTCTCCAGAGACATAAGACCTTAGTCTTGGGGCAGTAAGTCATGTTGATGAGTTTCTCGTACCACCAGCGCTCGTACACTGTGCCAATGTTGCTGCGAAGGACTATGCAGTCATCACATACCTGAGACATTAATGAGGGAAATGTAAAACGTAATAGAATTTAACAAACAAGGCCAAAGTTCAATATTGTCATTATGTGAAAAACACATGTTTTTTAATTAAAGACTATGCAAACCTCCATGAAAAAAATGTCCCCAGTGGTATCAGTACCAGCATGTACAACAAATGTTTGCTTCTTGATATGACGGCTTCCACAAGGCCTGATAGACAGCTCACGGCCATTCTGAGAGTACAACACGAAAAAGTGATGCACAATAGTTCAAACAGTAAATTAAAAGAGACAAATGCTGACCATTTGTGTCAATTTGTCCAGCAACTCATTGATCTCTTGGCTGTAGGTAAGGCCAATGTGGGACTTGCCCATCAAGCGCCTCACTTTCTTCCGGATGTCATTTTTGTTCACCTAGAAAAACAATAAACAGGAATAAATGTTGACTGTATGACGGTATCAATGTTCCTATTTCACGTGCTGATGCAAATACGGCATTGTTTCTTACTTTCATCATCAGCATGTATGCAATCATGTTGTGCAGTAGTGTAGCCAGGAGTTTGTCCTCATCGTCCTCCAGACGCTTGCGGTCATGTTCGCCCAGTGACAAGTATCTATTGAAACATAGAGCAGTAACATACTTTTGCTACAATGTGAAAGGTTGCTCAATTTGGTTTACAGCAATTCTATCAAGAACTATATTCAGAAGTGAAATAGCCGTCACTGAAGTGCAGTCCTCCACAATGGTTTAACTAGTCAGCTATGCAGTATTCGGAAACATGCCAACTAGCTAACCAAGCTACAAATAAAAGACAAAGCCAAAAACATATATATTCAACTTTTCAAACCTTTCAATCATCTCTTGAGGTCCCTGGTCCAATCCCATCCCCTCACGCTCCAACATGACAGCATCCAAATAGGCATCCTCCCAGAATTGCACCTGGTCCCACAGTGTGGAGCGTTCCTTACCTAGAAAAGCATCACATCATTAAAAACCGTGCAAAGCGCCAACGTGACACATTCTCCAGGATGGTCATCAATGGATAATCACATGGCTCGCTTCAAAGTTCAACTCATTTCTTCTAACGTCATATCGGATTGGATGGCACTTGCAGCTTCTACATGAGTGTCATGCCTACACCTTTGGCTTTTTGTGAAGTGTTTGTGATAGGTGGTTTGTGGTAAGAGTCAGTCATAGAGAAGGAGGAGAAAGAGAAGGTATTGGTTGCTAGACTATAACAACGACACAGGTAAAAAGCCATAAGACAATTATACTTAACAGCTTTCCATTCCTTATCAAAAAAAAAAAAAAAAAAAAAAACGACAACATATGGCTTTGATTTAGAGATAAGTGATCAAGTGGAGAAAGCCACGGAACAGCAGCTATTCAATTAAGCACTAGACTTGGCAAACAACATTTGCACCCTACACAAAGGAAAAACGGCCACACAGAGATAAGCCCTACTTAGCGAAAAGGTTTCCATGGCAGCATCCTCTAGTTGATCCCAAACGGAGCTCTTATCGCGGCCTGGAACATTTTCCCAGGAGGAAAAAGAAGCAGGAGGGAAGACAAGCGGAGGGTGTTAGGCCATAATTGAAAAGTGTTATTGGAAAAAACAAACAAACAAAACAAAACAAAAAAACAGCCCAAACATCAAGAACGCAAAACAACAGGGAAAGGGATAATCAGATTGGCAGAAGTGATTCCAACACAAAAAAATGAACATACCCATCAGGCCTTCACAAAGATAGATCCTCATACTGATGTCCTCCATTGGTTGAGTCGGCATCCCTTTTGCTGTTGCAGATGTGTGCTCTTTTGCGCCGGGTTTTAGTGTGTGAGTCTTTCCCTGGTGAAACCGGACACACAATACTGTACACATTTTATAACATCAAAATAATGTTATTTTAAGTGGGTTCCATGGATTTATTAATTTTTAAGAATTTTGTATCATGGTGCAGATGTGACTGAAAGCAATTTTTATAATGAGGTAGAATTTATTGATTAGGGAGGTCCCGGTTATTTAGATTTCTGAACTTGCTTCAAACTTGGGCCCGACTGAAATTAATTTCTTTGAGGCCAATTCTATTTGACAAATTAAATAATTGCTAACCAATCACTCATATATATATATATATATATATATATATATATATATAAATTCCTGCGATTGGCTGGCGACCAGTCCAGCGGGTCCCCTGCCTAAAGGCCAGAGCCAGCTGAGATAGGCGCCAGCACCCCCCGCGACCCTTGTGAGGAATAAGCGGTTAAGAAAATGGATGCATGGATGGATGGATATATATAAATTCATGTACAATGGTAAAGATACAGAGAGATACAGGCTGAACTGTTTGACTGTTTTACAATACGTTTTCCTTCGGTATTTAACTTTACAACAGAACGAAAAGTCGACAGAAATCATACTTTATTTTTATTTATTTTTTTTGTCATTACGTCATTTTTCTTACAGTATCTTGTAATGTGTTAGGGCCCTATTTCATACAACATCAAAATATTTTCCAGACTGTTAAAACTGTGTTTCTGCCAAGATATCAAATGTTTGCCAGAAATGCAAACTTGTGGGTTATTTCCAATTTTCCGTGCATATATAAAAACAAATATACTGTAAATCTCAGCCACGTCGATTCTCTTTGTGGCAGAGTAACTGATCGGACTATAGTAACTGAAATCTTGGGTTTACACAAACCTGAATATTGGCACATAAATGAAATGGGGAAATACAACATCAACAACAACATAAAAATACATTTAAAAAAAAAAAAATCAAGCCAAAATGTTTTATACGAAAATGAATTTGAGCCATCATTGCTGAACTTACAAACACAGAGCTGGTAGCAGGGTTTGTTTCAATCTCGCTGTCAGAGAGGGTCCCTCTGGACTGGGCTAAATGTAAAGCACTTCTCCCACCCGAGCCATCGCCTACTGTACTGCTCAGGTCACTGTCAGCACCCAGAGTCTCTCCAGAGCTATTGCTTATCTACAGGCACACGAAAATAAATTCATTAAAATGCTGTAGTTGACAACTTTTGACTATATTAGTTCACTTGATTAGTGTGGCTTTACCACCTTTACACATTGCTCTTTCAATATTCCAAAATCAGAAATTTAGGATAAATGATCAGCTGATCCACAACTATCATCTAGGATGTAAAGTAAATGTAGCTAAAAACGAAAATGGCAAAATCTACTATTTGAGTTGGTCCTGCCCTACCACTGTGCTCGCCTCAGAGTCTTGGCTGGTACTTCTTGTTAAGATGGGAGGTTCAGAACTTGTTACAGACTCTGTGTCACTCTTCTACAAAGACGAGGAAAGATGAAAATCAGCAGTCATGACAGGAGTGTGCTTCAGTCAGGCAACATCACGGATTACACCCGCCAACATTCTATTATTGATAGAGATTTTATTTACCCGAAACTGTGCACACTAACCTGAGACCCGGAGGTGACACTGAGACCACTATCGGCACTCATCTGAGATTTCTTCTCCTCTGCATCAGTCACTTGGGGGCGCTGCTGCTTTGCTCCTTCAGCCCCTGAGGAGAAATACAACTGTCAGACTATTATCAATTAGTCTTTCGCAATCTTACCTTGCTGAGAGTCACCCGATTCAAAGCCAACACTGTACATCAACAACACAAGCAAGATATAGAAATTCTTCACTTCATTTGTGCAATCTTTTCGCACTTAATGGTGCATAAACTACTACTGGTCAGAAAATAAAGCTGACCTGGTATGAAAACGTCCATTGTTCATCACTATTCAATTGCAGAAACTGTTTTAATTACATTCACCAGGGACATGAAAATCATGGCTATTTTAGTAGTCCAATTATATTTTTGGCACAAAATAATTGTACAATATATTTTTTTACTTGTATGTATGTATGTATGTATGTATGTATGCATGATTTCAGATCAATTTGTTTTTCTTGACTTAAAACTAGTTTTAAAATTACACAACCATCCATGTTCTATGGTGCGTTATCTATGCAGGGTTGCATCAGTGAGTTAGATGGTGAAAAAGTGTACAGAGATTCTAAAGAAACAGGACAATAACGTTCGATTCAAAGTGAAAAATAAAAGAATGGCAATCATTTGTTAACATGATTTGTGCTCAACTATGAACTTAGCTGAAATCTCAAAATAAATTCAATTTACATAATTTTTTTTACTGTTTTCAAAATAACCTCCCCTGAAAAAAATCAATGTCATTCAAAGTGTTAAATCAGGGATATGGAGCCCTAGTTCTTGAGAGCCACTGTCCAACCCGTTTTCGATGTCTCCTTCCTCCAACACAGCTGACTCAAATGATCTACTCATCAGCAAGCTTGATAGAAGCATGATATCGATCCTGTTCATTGAATCAGGTGTTTTGGTGGAGGGAGACATCGTAATCAGGTAGGGCCGTGGCTCTCGAGAACCAGGGTTCCCTACCCCTGCCATAAATTGTGCAATTGTGAATTCATGTGACTGGTGAGTGTACATAAACTGACAAGGAGACTCATTCAAGTGTAAATTAAAATATTTCAAGAGGACCAGACAGTGAAGCAAGGAGGGAGCAGGCCCAAAGTGCAGTCAAATTGTGAAAAACAATCACAAATGAAAACAAAACTGCAAGAGCGTGAAGCAGTGTAACACTCCATCACAGACCGCAACATTAACTCTTCGTCAGTGCTGCCGATGTGGCTCAAAAACACAGACACAGGCAGTTAGGCATGCCGACAAACTGAGAAACAATAAGTGTAATTAGTCTGTCACCTTCAGCAAAATATGACACATTTAGTAATTTTGTAAAATCAAACATTTACAAACGGCTTCAATAATATCTAATAAAATAAAATAAAAAAGCAAGACATTGGAAAGAATAAAGAGAAGGAAAGGTCAGCGTGTGTATTTATGCTAATTTTGATGCAAGGTCTTAGATTATAAATGCCTTCAACTTGCTTAAGCCTGTAAACTATAGCATAGGATTTGCCATTATAAGGGAGAAAAACAGGCTGCAGTTTGAATTCAAATGTCTATTGCTCAGACCATCAATGTAATTTATGAAACCTAGACTGTAGATAATAAACCATAAGAACTTGACTAAAATGGGTCTCAGTAATGCAATATATATAAACTGTTGTGCTACCTAACGACGAGTCAATATTATATCACACTAATGCCTATGCATCAGTCCCTTTCACAGTATATGCCGAGATAAAAACATAGTTGACTATAAAAAGACAGAGAGGGGTGGAAAAAAAGAGTCAACAACTTAGTACCCCAATCTTTTTTTTTGATGTGTGAAGTTTCTTACTCTGTGGTTTTTCCATAGATTTTTGCTTATCCTGGTGCTTGCTCCACAATTCTACCCAAGATGCATTGCAAGCAAGGAGAGAAAGACAGATAGTCAGAGAGCAGGTTGAAAAAGTATGTATGATGGATGAGCATTGAAAGCAAAATAAACAAACTAAAAAAAAATATGACACTACTGAATGGCGTCAGCAGAATGTTTGTAATGTTTGCATGTAGCTGCGTAACAATCTGAAACAGCCGTAGCTTTTTCAAGTTGTGTCCATTATGTGAGATAGCTACGATGGTAACATTACAACACACTCAGAGCACCTGGACAGCCACACCAACATCTGGATGTGCTCTGACCCAGACCACAGAACAGAGAACATCCATCATAAATTGAAGTGGTTTGGCTCACCAGTAAACAGATTAGAGTGAGACATTATCTAACTGGAGAAGAGCATGGAATGTGGTTGATGGGGCTGACAAGCCACATGTTGAAATGGAAGCAGTTGCAAAAGCTGGGATGCACATCTCACAGCATTCTGTAGAATTGAAGGTGCAACTTCTAAACAGGAAGAGAAGGGTTGCAAGGCTGCAAGAGGTGTCAAGCTACTTGTAGTTTGACTCAAAGTGTCCCTGGTATACAGGCCCAGAAAAAAAAAATGTCACTAAATCTCAGTTCAACCAATTGCTGTACTTGGTGCTTTGGCCATTAGAGAACTCAAATGCATCCATTTTGTTAACTGGGACTGTTTCCTGGGAGTTTGTTTCTACAATCCATGCTGAGAGCAAAAGGAACTGCCGTATTTTAAGTGTTGTAGGAACCTGCAGTAAAGGCACAAGCAAGCGGTAGTTTTTCTAGTGATGCCCATGACTGGCTGACCTTGGCCACTACTGCAGATTTAGGTATTGAAAGATAAAAAGACATGCATTCAAGGTGCTGAGAGGCCGACGACAGACCTCAAGAGGTGGCAAACAGGGACACAAATGTTTTAGGAAGGCAAGACAAACACAATCCGAGCAGGGACACAGAGCTACACTCTATTCCAAACATTTTTTTGGGGTTTTACTATTGCACACTTATGGTTATTTTATGCTCAAGTTTATTTTTATACATGTCCACATATGAATGTGAAAAAGCACAATTTGGATAATCTTAGGTGTTTATGGTATTCCCCAAATAATCTGAAAGCCAATTTAATGAACAATAATGTATGGAATATTGTAACTCTTGCATTTTCGTGAATGTAACTTTCTTGGGAATGGTTGGAGACGGGAGAGGAATTTGTTCTGGGGTTGATGAGCTTTTCGGGGGATCTCACTGTGCACATGCAACCAAGCTGGAGTGGTGTACACACCAATCGAGGCAATAAAGTTCTCTTCGTTCAGACTCCGGGTGTCAAAATGGCGGGCTCCTCTGCCCGTTGTGTGATGTGGCAGCTGCAGATGAGGAATGGTCAGAAGACCTTGCGGTCTGGTTGCCTCCATTCGACCGGAAGGACTCTCTTTACTCCCCGGGCTGCCAGCGCTATCTGTGGGGCTTCGCTTGCGCTTTTCAGGGTCTAACAAGTTATCAAAATTAAAGGGGCCACAAACGAAGTTCACCAAGGTTAGAAGAACGATTACTAGTTGATCTAGATAAGTGAAAGGCTTTGGCCGGTGTTAGTGGCACAAATCCATGCTTCTTAACAAAAACAGCATTAAGAATTACTACGTCAATTGTATTTACCAGTAATATCCTAAAAGGAAAAAATGTGAGGATTCTCTGTGAAACTTACCTTTTGTTTGATAATGTGTGCGTGCTATCTCCAGTAAACTGAAGACACTGGCCATTCCTCCAAGGCCTGCATTTGCGTAGGAATGCTCCAAACTAGATACTGTACATTTCAATATGTCCAGCATGCCCTTGTACACCTTCCTGTTCACTTCCTGAAATGATGATTCATATTAAATATACAAATATGATTCATATTAAATATACAAGCACATGCAAGAACTGCTTACAATCTCTCTGAATATTGACATTTTCAGTCATCAGTTATTGAATTTTTGGGGGGCTTTAAAAAAAAAAAAAAAAAAAAAAAAAAAAAAGAACATCATGGCACACTGAAATTGGCCAAAACTTAAAAAACTAAATAAATAAAAATAAAAAAACACAAGCATCATAAACAATATTGTAATGAAACATGAAATATAGAAATCTAGTAATGAAAAATATAAGGTTGGCATTTTTTGTTAAGTGGCATCACACCAACAAAAAAAATGCATGATGGTGTAGAAACAATCTTCTTACCACATCTCGTATGATCTCCTGTCTGGAGTCTTCCTCAATCTGACTGGCTTTGTTAAGTTTACTCAGCACAAAGACGCGGAGCTGCTCATTCTCCAGCAGGCGGCGCACTTTTTTCATGTTGAGCCAGCCGACACCTTGTCCATCAAGCACACTCTGTACAACCTCCTTCAAAAACTGCTGGTTTTCACTGTATTGATATCACAGACTTAGATGTACTCAAACAGATACAGTTACAGTTGCAAAATTATTCAAAAGACTGTAGTAAAGTGGTTCAGCATGTTTGACATTTACCTTTCTTTTTTTTTTTTTATACCAAATAAGAACTTGTAAAATACACAAACGCAATATAATGTAAATTACAATATGTTCTATAATATACCTACAAATGTCCTTTTTATGATTTACTCACTGACAAAATTATTCAACCCCATAAAAATTACCACTCTTTTCAAATGGTTTTCAAATGTTTTTAATCCGGTACTGAGAACACCAGTAGGTGTCAACAGGAAAAAGAAAAACATTAAGCAAATTTAAAAGGACTGTGATAGCCTTCCTCTTTCCAGACAGACATAAGTCCAGGGAATGGTCAAATAAGTCAAGAGAAGAGGTTAATTACCTTCATAAGCAAGGATATGAATAAAAAAAAAAGATAGTAAATGCATTAAAAATTTCAAAAAAGAAAACTGGAAGCATACTTGGCAATTTTATAGATAAAAGTCACAGTGGAAACGGGCATGGCAGAAAGTGGATGCTGCCGGTGGCTGCTGTTTTGATACCTGAAGCAAAAGGTTGGGGGAAAAAAATCCCGGATGACAGCTCAGGAAAGATGATAGCACTTGTCAGAGGGAAGTACTCAGTTTTCCGCCCAGACAATAAGGTGCACAGTGTGAGCTCAAGGCGTCAATGCTAAAACTCGTAGGTGCTCACCCTACTGACTTCAAAGTATAAGAACAGTCGACTCCAGTAGGCCACAACCCACATGAACAAACCACAAAAGTTGTGGAAAACTGTTTTCTAGGCCAGACAAAATTTTAAATATTTGACATGTCTGGACCAGATGGGTACGGGGAATCTCCAGCATTTGCAAGGTACCATGAATTCAATGATCTATCAAGACATCTTGTTGTAAATGTGATACCGTCGGTGGTAAAGCTGAACCTTGGGATATGTTTGACTTTGCAACAGGACAGTAATTCCAAGCATAATCAAATGTAGCTTGGTTGCAGACGACGTGCTGGAAGACTCTGAACATCTGAACTCTGAACATCACTCAACATAAATAGAACAGAGAATCTCTGATGAGACGTGAAGAAGACAGTTGATGCACACAACCTTAATCATGTCAAAGAACTGAAGGTGTTTGCCCATACCTGCAAGAAGCTTGGGTCAAGCTTTATTTATCTGAAAGATGTTATTATTCCCAAAGTCTGTTGTACTACTTAAGTACAAATGTGACTAAAGGTTGAATAATTTTGTCAATGAGGAAATCACAAAAAAAAATATATATATATATATATATATATATATATATATATATATATATATATATATATATATATATATATTGGTATATTACAAAAAACATTGAGTTAATTTAAGTTGCATTTGTTCGTTGTATAGGCCCTTATTTAATCTAATTAGAAACAAGATTAAAAAAAATGTTCAACTTGATAAAACAATTTACTGCAGTGGGGGTTGAATAATTTGGAATAAAACTTTATAAGGCTCTTATTCATGAACAGATCTAACAATATTGGAAGTGGGCTTGTAATACTTTTATGATGAAGGGGGCACATTTTAAAGAATACCTCGTATTATTGATCCGACCCTGAGGAGAGGGTGATTCTCTCTTCACCGTTGGGCTGTGCTTGATTCCAGAAGACTTCTGGTCCACAAGTGCCCGAGGTGCCCGAGCGCCTATTAAGAACACAATGAAATTTTGAAACACTACAGATAACCATAAAAGTAGAACCACAAACTAGCACACAAGGTAAAACTCGGAGGAATCTGGGTTGGCACACTTGTATCAGTGAATCATTTGTGTTTTTAAGTAGCTTATTTCTTCCGCTCCTTCATCACTAAAGAAACAACACAACTAGTAATCTATTGTCAGATATTGTCCACATGATCACCGAAGCTGCAAGATCAATAATACAACAGGAGAGTTGAAGGGTAAAACAAACAAGCATAAAATAGATACACGCTCAGAGGAAGGAGAGTTAAATTCTGCTTTGGGTGGTGGCATTACATTGGATTGGAGCATAACGTAACTATTCTGTGTAGAAACTATGTCAGCAATGACATGCCCAACAGAAAAGGAGGATGGACTGCTAAATTCAATAAAGCTAGAAAACAAAAGAGCACAAGCTGACTCAATTGAACTGCCGCAATGTTGTTGATGCCTTACAAAGGGTTGTCAATCATGCTTTGAGTGCAAACCACTGCAGCATTGACAAAGGCAAGCATCAAGCGTGAGTCATAGCTCATATTTGTTCATACAATACAAAAGAGTTTCGATTTTACATTACAGAACCCATCAGCCAAAATAAATATTTGTGTAATTGTCCTTTACTATGAAATGAATGTATACATCTTTAGGATTATGTAATGTGTAAAGTACGTATATATGGCTTATTATGTGTGTCTGTTTGCATGTTTTATCTTACCGATTTGATTTTAGAAGGTGGAATTTATAATGTTCCTGTTAGCAAATATATTTGAACTATTAGTCCAGACAGAAGACAACCAACTGAACAATAAATACATAAAACACAAACTGTATTGACTAGAGGTGTTAAAAGAAATCGATTCGGCAATATATCGCGATATTACATTGCGCAATTCTCGAATCGATTCAATAGGCGGCCGAATCGATTTTTAAATATCCATTTTTGATGGAAAAATATTCACCAAAACGTCTTAGGTTTCACACCTTAAGCATGGAGGAATGTTATATTAACGGAACATTAAGCCTTAATATTTTATTTTAATGCTGTTCAAACATGAAACAGATTACAACCTGTATAAGACTGAAGTTTCAGATAAATAAAGAATACATTTTCATACAAATCTTACACTGTACAAGTTTACTGATTAGTATTTTCTAAATTTAAATAAAAATAATCGCAACAAAATAATCGACTTGTAAATTCGTATCGGGATTAATCGGTATGGAATCGAATCGTGACCTATGAATCGTGATACGAATCGAATCGTCAGGCACTAGGCAATTCACACCCCTAGTATTGACTTTGCTGTACCTGACGGTACATAAAATCTCACAATAAACAAAAAATGAATCAATTCAGTCGTATGATATTCCTGAAATAAGTACAAAATAGCTCAACAACCTTGAACTAAGCAAAACCCAGGTTTCTATATTTTTTTGTTAAATACCTGCACCCGAGGTTTAGCAGCCGCATAACAATGTAGTGCTATGTACAGTACAGCATGATTAGGCCCAATCTCAGCAAGTTAGTAGAATTAGGGGAGGGGAAAAAAAAAAAAAAAAAAAGAAGAACCATGCAAGTAATGAAGTTGTTTTTGCTCTATCCTGTTCTGTGTTTAGTGCTGGCACTCTATGGTAATCTATTGCATAATGTGGTACTTCACTTAAATCCGTCTATTTGTGATCGATGGCTAAATAAATAAAATACACAGTGTGAAGCGAAAATAGTCTGAGAGACAACAAAGTGAAACCTTGATGGCGCACACAAGGAGGAAAACAAGCAAAGGATGTGGGGAGATGTAGTTGACTGGCTTGGAGAAGCATGCAGCTCACTCGGGAAAAGGGCAGAACCCACCTTCTCCGCTCCCTGGGCCGGCCTCTGTTATTATCTCCATTAGAGAATTTAGCCCAAATACTGCACACAAAACCCAGAATTAGTTACTGCCAGGTGTGGACAGAGACGGGGATACCGGCCCAGTCACAACCAGTCTGAACATCAACCCATACAAACATTATGCATGCACACTTAAGATGAGTCCAAACAAAAGTAATAAAAAACAAAAAACAAGATAGCCCATGATGTCCTAATGATGATATAATCCCAGAAAATGTTCGATAATATAACAAGTAGAAGTTGCACAATGCACATGTTGCACATGTGGTGTAAAGTGTAAAATACAGTACTATACGCCTATAATATTGCACACACAGCATGGTACCTACAATTTAAAGCTCTGGAACAAAAATCACAAGCATTCGTAAACTCAAAATAGAGCATTATTATTTAACTTATCTTGACAAACATGTACTGTAACCTTAAAATGCAGAGGAAACACTAAATATTAGGGAGCCACATCCATAACACAGGAAGACAAAACACAAGAGTAGTCTCATGTGGGATAGTCAACTCGCTGGGAATTCCCAAAATGAGAATGTCATTGAAAGGCAAATGGAGCTTAACTGGATGGTGTACAGTGATGTGTTGCTATTTGCGGAGGACAAGCTTGAACCCTGCCACAAAAAGCATTAATCGGCTAAAACCTGAAAATGGTTTACCAGTATAATTGCATGAAGCTCCTCAATTCACTTTCATAAGCCGGAAGTTCCTTGGCACCAAGTTGCAGACAAAGCTAATAATCAATACATAATTCTCCCTTAGCTATTTTTGGCACAAAGATAGTGCCATATAGCGCGAAGCAATATCTTTTATGTCTTTTACCTGAGCACACAACTAGTGAATATGTGAGTTTTGTATTGATTGGAGGACAGATTAAAAACAATTGCAGCCAATCACCAATATGTGGGGGAACAAAGTACCTGGCACATATGTAGCTGTCGCAGCATAAACAGTGCCATTCACAGAGTAACTGTCTTGACTAAATGGTTGTGTTATGTTGAGGGTTAACTGTTATCAATAAGACCACCACAACCATTCAATATGGAAGGAATTGGAAGGTGTGGATAATCAGCACACCACAGGGTCTTCTATCTTAGTCCTCCTCTGATAAACCAAGATAGGTATGGACCTACTAAGGGGAAGGGGAAAAAGCAAACTATCACAACACAAATGACATACCCGGGCTGTCAGGTGCATCTGGGCAACAAAGATAAAACACAAACACACTATAATGAAAAGGAACAAAGCATTTTCGATGGCAGCTATTCCACATGAATTGGAGCTATTGAGCACCATGCTACACCTGTTTTTTCTCTCAGTTGGAAAATCCAACCTCAGAAGAATTCATATTCTTCTAACGGTCGTTTCATCTTTGAGACAAAACAAATTACCAGTTGGCCGATAGCTTGACCTTTGTCCTATCATAATGGCCAACAAATGGCTACTGATAAGAAACGCATATATTTAAATCACAGACGCAAATACAACTCAATACACCAAAATTAAACGTTTACAATAAACACCTTTCTAAATATTTTATTCTAACAACAATTTTTTAAAAATATGTTTTTTGTACTTAACTTTGTGATGTGATTTAAGCATAACTGTGCATCATTTCCACAAAAATGAATAATACTTTTGATATCAAATCTTGACTTATGAAGTCTAAAATGAGTGCATTCATACAAGTGAAGACCACTAGAAATGCAAATAAATGGAAAGCAACAACAACTTCAGTTGTTTTGCGAATTCTTCCATTCACAGTTTTGAGAGAAAAACTGTTTAAAATCCTCAATACCCTCCTTTAAAATAGTGCCATAACTGTTAACAGAGGGAGGACAGAAAAAGTCAGGCTATAAATATAAAATCTCTACAGACCTGCTTGGTCCAGCTCCTCCTCAATGTCAAAATTTAAATATTCTTTTATAATAAGAAAAAATAATTTAGATGGGGAAAAAAAGCAGAAAAAATAGTGATTCAAATGATGAAAAATCTGCACTTTCGTACAGCTCAAGTTTAAAAGCAATGCCATAGTAAGCCATGCATGTACTATAACTATACTGTCATACCTATTAAAATTAAATTATTATTCTGTCATCCTTAGTATGTGTTTTAAGAAATGAAATCATACAAAAAAAAAATACTAAAAGGAGGTAGGCTCAGAAAATCCACTGATCATTATCACACTGCCTAAAAAATCATTTGAGTTGTCTCAGTGTTTAAAAAAGTGTGTTTAACTCT
Source organism: Festucalex cinctus (assembly GCF_051991245.1). Lineage (NCBI taxonomy): Eukaryota > Metazoa > Chordata > Actinopteri > Syngnathiformes > Syngnathidae > Festucalex > Festucalex cinctus. Next base: position 11,404,623 of record NC_135414.1, read on the forward strand.
ACCTTTGAGGCTGGGGAAAGGTGTCGATTTCTCCCTTGCAGCTTTGTTTGGTAGGGCTAGATGGGACAGACTGAAACTGGTGCCATGATTCTTGTAAAGGTTACCTAAAATGGATAAATGAAGGAAGGTATTGTCATCAACAACTATAAAATGTTTTAAACCATTCCCATCAAATGTGTTCACGATCAAGTAATTCTTTACTCTGGACTTGATGGGATAGTGCGGGGGAAAAGTAATCTTGCCTTTCCAGAACTTGAGAAAGCACCAAAAGGTCAAAACATGCATTAAAAAAAAAAATCAAACATATGAAAACAGCACAAATTCTAGGAATGAAAATATTCTCACTTGCAAAAGACATCAGTCCCCCAAATCCATCATTACTGCTGTTGGAAATGGTTGAATTTGGTGAGCTGTCGCCTTCTCCATCAGACTCTCCAGGCAGCCTCAGACTACTCGGACGAGAAGGACGCTGTGCCCTTTAAAGGAAAAAAAAAACACTTCACATCTCCTCGGCGATGCACAAACAATTGCATACAATAAGGAAAAAACATGAAACAAATCACAATATCACACCGCCAAAGATTCAAGACCACCATGAATGGAGAACAATTTGGACATGCTGGGTTTTGACATTACATGGTTGGTCAGAGCCCATTTGAATGAAGAGTTAGTTCATTCAAGTGATGAACAAGTTTAACACACTTGTTGCCATTGAGGTTCTGGTTGAATCGAGGGGTGTATGACTCCACTTGCTCTTCCGCATCAGGACCATCTTCAGAGGGGAAGCCATACTGAGGCTCAAAATAGGGGTTGTCATACTCTCGTTTTTTTATAGCTGGGTCCACCAGGCCAGTTTCAATTGTCGATCTGAGAGATGGCTGGCTGCTGACTCCGAGGATTAGGTTCTGTGGGCCAGAACTGGGTGGTGCCTCACTATCAGGTGCTTCCCCTTGTTCCTGTTTAAAAAAAAAAAAAAAAAAAAAGGTTGCAAAAATGGATTAAATCCCAAAATGTACATTGCAGAAAAAGATGCATAAAATAAATTAAGATAGACCATGAACAAACATGATTACTGAATAGCAAATAATGGGTAGCAACTTATTAATTGGAATGATTAACATACATGGTTAACTCCCTGGATGATTGTGCTGGGACTGGAGCTTGCAGTTGTGCTCGAGCTTGAGCGAAGGGGCTGGCCATCGGATGCTTCGCTGGGACCATCGCCGCCGGACTGGAATTCTTGAAACTCCACCTCGCTTGCATCACCCAGAGCAGCATGGGTATGTGGTTGTAGGCCTAAAGCAACAAGGTCAGACAATAATTAAGAAAACATATGAACAGATATATATGACAGTTAAAATAAAACCAATTGGGGAAATACAATGGTGATATAGAAAACGAATTGCTGGATCCGCTTTAAGCCTTAGAAAGTTGAATAAACTTAAAAACATACTTGGTGTGTCTCCCTGAATGTCTCCTTGAATCATCTCGCTCACAAGGTCTCCAAGTGAGGAATAGGATGAGCTGGAGTCGTCATATGCCTCACTGTCACTTCCACTGAGGAAAAAAAAAATACATTATCTGTTAAATCATAATACTGCCAATCAAATTCTATGTATTGTAATCTATGATAAAGAACTCAAGACTGTCCCAATGAAAACCAAAAATGAGTGTGTTCATCCTTACCTGTCGGTGGGGTCAGAGTCATTGCTCTCATCTTCAAACGGACTTGCCATCGCCTCAACCAGCTGGGATCCACCATCAAAAACTCTGTATACTACTGGCTGAAGCTGGTGAGCATACCACTTAGGTTTATCCCCAATTAAGGACGGGTCAAAAACATCTGAAACCAAAGTTTGTAGGGTATAAATTAGCTTTCTTTTTTTAATGCAATGAAAAATAATAAACAAGCTATAAAATTGCAAAGCTCATCTTACTATTATGTATTCTCTGAAATGCTAGATTAGTGGGATTGAGAGCCCACTCTCCATAGAACTCCACTGCCTGCGTGTGGGAAAGCTTATCAGCAAAATTAGATCGCCTTGGCCGAGATGCAAGAAAAGACGACGACTGAAAGGCCACCACAGGACGAGGGAAGAGGCGCAAGGTCCGTGTGTGCATTTGAAAACCATGGAGAACATTCGGAGAGTTGAAGAACCGTACCATGGCTACCCTGTTAAGTAAGATGAAATGTATGGATTACAGTACAGCTATTTCTTTCAAAATGAAAAACATCTTGAACTCTCTGCATAGACTAGTCAGAAAATTAACAAATATGTGAAACCAAATGAAAGACTTGCCTGGTGGCTACATCCACAGAATCCACATCATTGCCATAAATGAGGGGGTTAAATTCAGTGGATGATGGGGAAGCTTTATCACGTCCAGGGGGCAGCAGCGGCATTTCCTGTCCTTCCTGGAACTTCTCCAGGTTCAAAATGGGCTGAGTGTTCAAACTCATACTTGCCAAGGCCTGGAACAAGTGACAGAGAGATGAAGAGTGAGAGAACAAAAAATTAAAACATACATAAATAAATAAATAAATAAATAACTGTTTGATAAGCCACTCCCACGTTAGGCATCAACACTACAATAGTTTCTCCACAACCATCTACCCACTACAAAAGTAAATCTATTAATTTGAAAAACTAACATCTTCTGGATAACGCTTTTAGAAAAATTATGCAAGTAAAAATGTTTTTGACAACAAATAATACATAATAATGGAACCCCCTTGTTTTAACACATTGCCTTTGTACACGTTTGTAATCTTACAAGGATCTGTGCATGTTGATGCCTGTGGTGGGCGTGTCATTAATAGGGAGGAGGGGGAGGATTAGGAGGACAGAATGTACTGAATGTCTTGCTGCAGAGTTGTCAGTATTATAGCTAAGCATAATGGCATATTTAGTTGCTGGATGTCTTTGTTAGGAGGTATCTGCGTCACCTTTTCTGCTTTTGGTTACCAGGACACTCACTGATGCAAGAATCAAGACACGGATATTCAGTCATGCTCAAGCCAGAGCTAAGCAGCACGTTAAAGGGTCCGTAAAACATTCTAAGGCATTTAACTCAATTCTTGAGAAAGGAGAAAAGTAATTGTCATGAGCAAAGTAATGTGAAAAAAGATGCAGAAGCATTCCGCAGGACAATGAATGAGTAACCTTATTTTCACAGGAGAAGATCTGCTTTTGGGTGATCACGGTCAACCCAACCAGACACTAGGAAGGGGATATAATAAGAGAGATGTTGGGAGAATCACAAGAAGGCCTGAGGTGAGAAGTGTCACTGGAACAGCACATGACAAAATCATGGCCCTTTCATTTCTTTTCTGTGCCGCCATTCAGCAGTGAAGCACTGTTTCATGATTTTTATTTCTATTTTCCGGTGACAAAAATGGCCATTAAAATCTAGGTAAACTTTGTGAAAAATTTGATATTTGCAATGCGATACTTAATTTTGATAGCTCTCAGACAGCTCTCGTTTGACACAAAAATGGGCAAGAGAATGTACGGTTTTAACACACAACAGCGACTTTGAAAGTCATTGTCACTGTACTAAAGGCTGGCCACGTATCTAATTATCTGAATGTCAAAAGCCTTAACAACTGTATGAATGCGCACAGGCAAATAAATGACTTATTGATACGCCTCGGATGCACTAATTTGGTGAAAGGCAGTATGATGTGAATGGGCCTTAGTTACTAAGTGGATTGACCCTGGTTATGATGGGATGATGACAATGATGAGAAACCACCAGATCTTATCAGAAATACGTGATATTTGCACACAAAAAAGATCTTCAAAGGTTCCCTCATAGCGTGTTCCAAAATATATGTAATAGCTGGTATAACAACAACACATTAAAGAAGTCTATGGTGCAAATATTTGTGTCATTTACATCAAAATCTACTTCTGCTTTGGTGTCCTAAGTTTTACATGTCCAACCATAATCTATAATTAGTGTTATGTCCTTCATTCTAACAGAGGCTTCACACACACTTACAGACACCTGCCTCAGTCACACATCTACACACAAGGAAAGAGCAAGGAAAAATGCAAAGCCATCAAATTGGCTCTGATTCAGGGTAGATATTGTACATTGCCAGCATCGGGCCGAAATCCCCATGAATGTAATGTGTCAAGTGAAGCTTGGCTTAATAAACTCTCAATCGTCTCTTAAGTTACTTACTCATCACAACATGGATTGTCAATATTAACTGTGTAATAAAAAAATAAATAAAATAAAAAAAAGGGATGTGGAAAGTAAAGTCCAAAACCGTAATCCTGCATTATTTGAATAGCCTATCAGCATTCTCTTTAATGGGTTCAAGTACTTGAATGACTAATTCCACATCATTTTCAAGAATATATTAGGTTCATTTCGTAAAATGATGCGGAATAGCTTGTGCTTATTATGCAGAGTTAGACCACACTTCTTCTGTTAACATCACTTTAGATGGAAATGTTATGACAAAAGTTATGAAAATGCCTTCCTTGAGCATGATTTCTATGATTGTTCAAATAAAAAAAGGATGTGACTGGACACTTGTGTGAGTTCAGTTTATTATGTGCTCATTATGTCGATTCTGTTTCCATGAATCAGAACCAAATTCTGATGATGTGTTTCATTAGAGGGGTTAGAAGGATCATATCACAACCACTCTTAACAGCAATATATATTTTTTTCTTGGAGAAGTTTCTAAGAAATGATGTTACCTTCAAAAGCTACGGCATGCAAAGAAAACAGAAAAAGAGCAGAGAACAGTTTTGTTTGTTTGTTTTGCTTTTGTTAGTGCACAACATAACCCAATTCCATCATCCATCCGCACTCTAGACAAAATACATACAAGTCTGCTGGGGGAAGGAAGCCCCTACCTACTCTTCATACGGCTGGAAGAGAGTTTTTTTTGTATTGACATAATATAGCAGCAAAACAATGAATGAAGTATGATGAAAAACAACATTGGTTGGCTCATAAGAAATACATGGGTTCCACAAAGTCGCACAAGTGGTGCTGGTAGATTTAGGGCATGTCAAAGTACCTGCTTCAGATGTTTCTTGAGCTCGCCAGCTTCAGGCTCTGGAAGAGGTGGTAGAATCTCTGCATTTGTAGGTGCTTTAACCTGAAAAACAGTTGTAGTTGTAGTAATGCCATTTCTTTGGATTGTTTTAATTCAAAATGTCATTAGGCAACAAAATAAATGCCTATTGTGAATGTAATTACCTTGCTGCTGTCCAGATCCACAAGCCACACGTCATCTGGAATTTTGAAGTCAGATTTGTAAAGGAAAAAGCTAGCTGGTACTCCAATGATGTAGGGAGTAGGGGCAAGAAGAAGCTGTGCAGAATAAAAGAAAATTTATGTTGACAAGGATAATAGAGTACACGGCCACGCTATATCCTTTAACTGTCTCTAGTCTCAACATTTGCATGCACATGAGTGCAAAACTTCTGTTGGAATGGTGTGACACAATCAATCAAATAAGGCTCTCATTTCATTTTCTATCATTTCAAACACCAACGGTGTAACTACTGTGTGTATTGCACCTGTTCAGCTGAGGCCATGCATGTTGGAAGTAAGGGAATGACCGGGAACATGTACTCCAGAGGATAGATCATGGCCACAAATGCCATTACACTCATGGATAAAGCATTATAATCTCTTGACTGGAGAATAACCTTCAGAAGAAGAAAATAAAAGACAGAAAGAAGAACATTATTTCAATGCACATCTAAATAGCCCATAATGGGCTCTTTGCACAAATCCACTACTTCCTGAACTCAACACCAGTCCTTCATTTCCTGTCTTTCATGAGTGGACAAGCTGATTAATCCAGGTGTGCCTGATCTCAGTAACTACAACAACATTGGCCAGACACACCTGGATTAATCAGTTTGTCCACTCATGAAAGAGAGGAAACAAAAACGTGGTATTCAGTTAGTTCAGGAAGTAGTCGAGCTGTGCAAAGAGCCTATTATAGTAAATCTTCTGCCAAGGCAATCCTAAATACTGTAACTGCTGAAAAAAAGTTTTTCAAAAGCATAATTCATGAAAACAAGCCACAAATACACAAGTCTTGAGAGACCTCAACTAAAGCATGTAATTTACATTAATGGACCTACTTTTCACCATTTTTGTGTCATGGTGGGCAAAGGTAAATCAATTACAACTTCCTACGAGTCCTATTTGAGTTTGTTTTAACTCGTCACAATGTGTGGGCACTGGGCAAGGATAAATAAATCACAATTTCCTAGGAGTTCTTTTTCAGTTCATTTTGGCTTATAACAATGTGTAACAAATAGGGGTGTGAATTGCCTAGAACCTGACGATTCGATTCATATCACGATTCATAGGTCACGATTCGATTCGATACCGATTAATCCCGATACGAATTTATAAGTCGATTGTTGATTTATTTATTTTTTACTCAAATTTAGAAAATACTAATCAAACTTGTACATGTACACTGTAAGATTTGTATGAAAATGTATTATTTATTCATGTGAAACTTCAGTCTTATAACTTTGAGCCACTGTATTAAACAAACAGGTTGTAATCTTTCAATCTTAATATTTCATATTGTAATATTTTATCTTTGAACAGCATTGAAATAAAACATTACGGCTTAAGGTTCAATTAATAACATTCTTCCATAATTAAGGTGTGAAGCCTAACCCTAAGTAAGACATTTTGTTGAATAATTTTCTATCAAAAATGGATGTTTAAAAATTGATTCAACCACCTATTGAATCGATTCGAGAATTGCCGAATCGATTTTTTTTAACACCCCTAGTAACAACATGTAGAGTACTGACAAAGCAATATCATCAATATCAATATACAACATCATCAGATAAATATTGAACATTAAAGTCCGCATAGGTCATAATTTAATGGTGAATGGTCCTACTGATCATGACATGAACACGCAACAGGAAATACCTCATTTATTTAAGGTCTGTCATCGTTATAATCCAATTTTTTCAATTCTTGGTTTATTAAAACAAAGTAACGTTGGTCAGCAATTCAAATGGATGGATGGATTTAAGGCCATTTAAAACAGTGGCTTAGTTGCATGAGATGAGTTATTTTAGAACGGTTCCTAAAGACAACACCCACAGAAACCGTAGTTATGATAAGATGATGATGATGATGCGATGATCATGACGACACATGTCAACGTGAAAAAAGCATTTTTATGCCTGGTGACAAGCTGTTTTCTAGAGATAGACCAATATGTTTTGTTTTTTTTCCAGAGCTTATACCGATCATATAGTAGTCAATAGGGGTGTGAATTGCCTAGTACCTGACGATTCGATTCGTATCACGATTCACAGGTCACGATTCGATTCGATACCGATTAATCCCGATACGAATGGTCACGATTCGATACCGATTAATCCCGATACGAATTTATAAGTCGATTGTTGCGATTTTTTTCCATTAAAATTTAGAAAATACTATCAGTAAATTTGTACATGTACACTGTAAGATTTGTATGAATATATTTATCTAAAACTTGAGGCTTATAACCGTGAGCCACTGTACACAAACAGTTTGCAATCTGTTTCACATTTGAACAGCATTAAAATAAAAAATATTAAGGCTTAATGTGCCGTTCATATAACATTCTTCCATGCTCAAGGTGTGAATCCTAAAAAAAATAAAAAAATAAAAAAATAAACTAAAAAAAAAAATCGATTCTGCCGATTATTGAATCGATTCGAGAATCGCGCGATGTAGTATCGCGATATATCGCCGAATCGATTTTTTTTAACACCCCTAGTAGTCAATGAGGCCAATAGCCGATATTTGGACCCAATATTAATTTTTACTAAAAAGGGAGAATATTGGCATCTAAACTTAAAAAAATAACATAAAATAAAATAAAATAAAATTTAAAATGAAGCATAACCTTTTTTTTTTTTTTCCCAATTTTTAAGACTAAAATATTGGAGTTGTTTTGAAAATCCTGGACCAACTGATCTGCTCTTACCTTGTGCTCCAGCAGGACACAAGAGAGCACCTGCAGACAGGCATCCACACCCAGTAATTCCAAAGGTAAGTGCAACGGAAAATCAACCATGGAGAAGCGGGAGTTGTCAGGCAGCGCGAAGGTGAGGGGTAGTTTCATTTCATGAGGCAGTACTTCCACATCCACACGCCTCTGGTTTGCCACTGGAACAGGTGAACGTTGCAACCGGTATATCCAGGATTCAATGTCCCGAAGGTCAGCCAACAGCTGGCTTCCCTTCTCTTCCACTGAGAGTGCTCCAGTGAACACCCGCCACATGGTGTCTCTGTGGGGGGCATAATAGTATTTTTGAGAAATAAGAGTATGTCAACCAAGCAGATTGAAGCACATGGCCCAAGGAGATGATGCCGTTTTGATGCACAATTATGGCCACACGAACATCACCACACTCAAGAACCATATCTGTGTTTTAGTTACAGTCAGTAGAGTATTGCAACAGTGACAATTTCCTATCCTGTGCTTAGCTTTGTATGCTTTTACATGAGTATAACTGATAGAGAAGCTTCAACAAAAAGTAAAGATGATTTTACGGATACAATTTTGTCTCCATTCTCATGTGTGTGTGTGTGTGTGTGTGGGGGGGGGGGGGGGGGGGTGCGTGTGTGCATGCATGCATGCGTACAGCAGCTATTTAGCACTAAGCACGTCATTAAGCACATCCAGCATGTTATTGTGTCTGTGGCAGAGATAGAAAAATCCTTAGCGTCACCAAAGGCAACCAGAAACCCCAATCTATTAATGGCATCACTGCAAAAATGCTTGCAGCCACAATATGATGACTCTTCTCCTTCTCTGTCATTGCCTGACATTTCATCCAACCATCAGCTATCCTCGAGGTTGTGTTGCTTTCTGAGGCCGTCACACTAATGCATCAGTGTTAATACAGAACTGGCAAGTTGTGTTGCACAGTTACAGCACATTTGCAATCGGAAGATTTGGTGGTTTTACCACTAATGATGACTGTAGACTAGAGTAAAACATATTGGAAAGGAAACAGTCACACACGATAATAAATACTTTGTCACTCAAAAATTGCTATCACTTGTAAGCTAAATAAGAGTACCACAAATACAGTAGTGTTTTCTGCATGACAATTCCAGCAATAAAGTCATAGTCGTTTATGACATATTAAGTAAAAAACAGACAAAAATTAAACACATCATTAGATTTGCATACAAAGTCTGCCTTTCAAAAAACAATACTGAAAATCCAATTTTTAATACTACAGTTAGATAAACCTGTATGTCCTGATAAAACAGATTTCAAAAATTTCTTTCATTTGTATATTTAGGGTGTGGATGTTTGCACTTGCACTGAAATAATCACTAGCTAAAGTGATTGCAACACACTGTGTTGATGTTGAAGGAGCACAAAAGAAGATGACAACAAATTTGGTTCCGATATGGGCATGGAAGGCATTCTTCTAACAATGAATATATTTTCGCAAAACAAATTGAGAAACTTGAAATCCTCAAAGCTTAGAAATCGGGATGCCACAAATGATTATTTTGCTATTCAACTAGTCACCAATAGTAGTCACAATTAGTTAACTAATTGGTTCATATATAAATGGCAGCATGTCATCTTTGCAAGCAACTGCTCTTATACCACCATTATAGGCTTACAGCTTGAATTATTTAATGTATTAAATTTAAAAGTAAAGGCAAAATAGATTTTGTTAAACTTTGCAGTGTGTACCAACATTCCTGTATCCTGACATGTTTATAAATGAAAATGAAACTTAAACTGACGTCAAGACTGTGGTCTTAACATTTTTGGCTGTTAAGTGAATTTAAAATGGAGGCAAAAACAATACACTATTGCATACAGTAGTTGCAGTATGAATAATATGAAGCTATAAATACGAAAACTAAATACTTTTACACGTAATTTGGCTCTTCTCAGGCTTTGTGAAGCTCACGAAATTCCCGATAGCCCCTGGGCATCAGTCACAACGTGCTTCCTTTTAGATACTCGATATTCACTGCCACGCCGCCATGAAAGGTAGGTGTGTATCATGTGAAGTATTTTTAGTGAAATGTGCCCTAACCTATGATTCTGTTGCTAATACCAGTCAGCCATGACACTGCAGTACACTAGATGCCAGCTTCTGCAGGCATCATGGATGACCCGGATTACCACTACTGTGCATGTGCTTCACAGACACCCAGACGCCCAGCAGGAGCAGCGTGAAACAAAGCCGTTTAATAAACGAACACTGTTAAATTAATTGTGGGTGGTTTTGATTGTCAACGTAGTCGTCACTAGTCAACAGAGATGGGAAGTAACGAAGTACAAATACTTTACTTGAGTAGTTTTTTTAGACTACACTTTTTACTTGTATCCGTTACATTTTAACATGAGTATCTGTACTTTTTACTTGATACATTTTCAAGATAAGGTCGTTCCTTTTGTTTTTAAATGCATGAAAATGATTAAAATATTTGACCTGGAAGAAAAATCAACCGTCAATGTTTCCTGGCTCCGCCAATCATATGAAGTATTTCACATGGTCCCATACATACCAGCCTGTGATGACGTGCAAATGGCTAGATTAGAAAAACCCGTAAATATAAGGGCAATTTTTGCTCCATTTGCTAATAATATCTTTTAAATTGATGTAGGTGGAAACATCCAGTGAAAATACGTTTAAATTCGACTAGTGAAGTACATATCAGAGCCTGTACTTTATTTTACTTGAGTAATTATTTGAGTGAGTATTTACCAGATATTCTTTACACAAGTAACTGTACTTTTACTCAAGTAGAGAATTTCAGTCCTTTCTCCTTCTCTGCTAGTCAACTAATTTTGGTACCCCTATTTAGAATCCAGAATCACAGGAGGGAATCAAACATTTCTCACCTTTGAAAAGTATGGGGCATACCAGGACGCTGTGTTAGCCTTTGACTGCAGCAGTCTACCATCCTCTTAAGAATATATAAGCATTCCCTGAAGGTGGAGAAGAAAGGGTAGTGGCTGAGTATACACAACGAGGTCAGTGTACTGTTGCGATTCCTGGCAGCCATCTTTGCGGCATTTCGCTTGAGCTGCGCAGCCTTCCCAGCGTTTTGCTCAGTAGTTGGTGGTTCAATCCCCTCTGCAGTAGATTGAGGATCTGACTCAGCTTTGTGAGATGGTGATAACCCAGAAGACTGGCCTCCAGTGCTCCCGTCAGACCCCTCACTTGTGGTGTCCCCTCCTTGTGTTGCGGTTTCTGTGTGGCCACTTTTGTCCGTACGGGTACGGTGATGCCCGCGCTGAAAAGATCGGTAGAAGTTGACACAGATTCCGTAGCGGGTAATTCCTGAGTCCTTGTCAGTCAGTGTAAAGACAAACGAAGAGTCGTCACGAAGGCTAACCCTACGCTGACGTATGCTAAGGCAGCCTTCCGGTTGGCAAAAGAAGACCACGTCTGGTGGGAGTGGAAAGTCATGGTGGTCCTCCAGTGGATATCGGCGGAGAAGCTGAGGGGTCTGGGCCACGCTGTCGCTACTTGGTTGTCTAGAGGGGACATGGATAAAGAAAAGATTTGTATGGTATCATAATATTTGCGTAACATCAGGGTTTTTCCTGTGCACAAAATTCAGAGGCGGCCACTTCCACCTGGATGAAAGATTCTGGAAAAATTGAGCTTTTTATGTGGGGGTGAAAAAAAAAACATTTTTGGGGAACACATTTGTGTTATTCTGCCGAGTGAAAATCTGATCAGAAAAGCACATTCAAATAAAACAGTAATACTGCATTATTTCTCAACATATTTCTGAGAAAATGTATTCGCAATGCTGAATTTTATTTTGAACATATTTCTTATGAAGATGCTCATTGAAATATATCAAAATAGCATAAAAAGATATTTTTTTGTTAAGTTTTTTTTTTTAAGATAGACTCAATTTTTATTATTATTATTATTTTTTAAATTGTGCTAAGGTACTCAAATATTTGACAAATGAACACATAATGTAATTTGAAAAATATAGAAAATCTGAAAAAGTCAGCATTGTTTGCCATGGTAACAGGGAATTTGTAATAGAATTACAAGATTTTACTAGTAATGCAGTAACAGGAACAACTGGCTGGATTTGGCTGTAATCTGCAAATTGTGTGCAACTATTAAGTTTGGGGCTACACAGTTAATTCTACTTGATACTATATTTACTTTACTATAAAGCTGATCTTCCGTAGCCTTGACAAAAATATTCATTATAAACGGTAAAGAATTGTTATTTGCATTAAGGAAAGTATCGTGCAAAAGATTTGACTAGTAAGACTATTTTAGCTGTTATGGGGCATTAAAGAGGCGTTTGAAGTGCAGATAAGATTTTTTTTTTTTTTTTTTTAAAGTAAGATGGTGGCTCCTTGTCACATTGATAAATGCTAATCTAACTTATGTCAACTTTTCAATTACAGTTTTTTTTTCTGCAGTACTAACGCATCTAAATGGTGTGTAACAAAAAACTAATTTGAGCAATTTTATTTTATTCCAGGGCAAAATGCTATAGTATTTGAATTGCAGTCCATGTTTTCTTGAGACCAAGTTATCAACAACAGACAAACAAAATCCTCACCTTGCTCCAACGACCACCAAGTAGTCAAGGAGTCGCGGGCATGATTTCTTTTTCTCCATATTGGATCGACCACGTCTTTTATTTCACGTCATCCGTGATGAATGGTCACTTGTTCGTTAGTCGTGGATTTCAATCCAAGTTGGGAAATTTCATTATGAGACACAGTGTTGTTAGAATCATTTTGAAGGTTCTGGGACTCCTTAATCGGACCTGTAAAATAAAACGGGTAAAATTATAAGGGCTATTTTGGCTTTCTTTGGCCACAACACTATACAAAAAATACATATATGGTAAGAGTATTTACTAATTGTGAAATTAACAGATCACATCCTAAACCGAAAAAGAGAGCGAATTTGATACAGTAGATTAGAGGTTAGACATTTTCAGTGCGTATTTTAGTAAATATGCTCTGGATTTTGCTGCCAATCCGCACCACTAAAATATTGTAGCATCTGTCCTTCAGCCTACTGTTGTTGACATTTTGAATATGTTTTCAGTTTCAACCATATTAGCACGTGTTTTGCGGGATTTTCTGAGATTAAGTAATTATGTGAGCTACTGAGAGGCCTTTGTGGAGTTTGCACTCCTTTAAGTCTACACTACAAACGCTTACCTGACAATGCATTACCTAGACACAGCAGCAAGTAAATTGCAAAATTATTTTTAATTTTTCTATTGTGTTGTAATGGCCAACAAGTTTATCTTTGTTAACTTTCTTCTAGAACAGACATTATGGTTGTTAAACACTTACAATGAGGCAGCTGTACAAACAAAACTCGTCTCCATGGCTATCAGCAACCAATTACAGAACTCATTGCTAAACTACACACACAAAAAAGGACAACTGAGCTCACAAAGTAGGCCAATGTACAGTACTACAAATAGCACGCAGCAAAATCAACATTGATTTTCAAAAAGACGCCCAAGCTGTCCTAGATTTTGGAAAACTATGCCCATGAATAGTTGTTTTTAGCATGTACAGTAATGTACATACAGCAAAGCCAACCAGCTTCTCCCATTCACCAGATAAGTACCCAATTAAAACAAATACAGATTTTAAAAATAACACACTGTTTATTACTAGTAAGACCACATCAGGGAATACAAGGCACAGAAAACACAAGTGATAGGTGGGCATACAAAAATGGGCGCATACAGCTCGCTCACCCATTCCAATGAATTATGATATAAAGTGGGCATGTCAGTCTCTGATTTACGGGTGCTGGAGCTGATAAACAGGAGGATGTGTCAACCAATCTCAGGAATTTTGAAGTCCCACTGCCGGCAAATGTAAAAATAGATAATAGTTGTTGGAGATGGAGAGTCTGCTTGCTGGCTACTCTCAAGATACCCTTGAGTAAAGCATCGTCACACACCACCCCAACTGAAATGGTAAAACATTATTTGGCCTGATAATACTGTACGCAAAGCTATAGTTTCATAAATAGTCTTATTGGGTGTATTATACGTAGGAATGGCGGAGTAGTAGTACTCAGTGTGTTGCCAATCCCAGGCATTATTTCAAGGTATGATTGATATTCACGCCATCAGCCGCCCTTTTTTGGCCATTTTATAATCAGCAACTAGAAATTAGAATACAGAATGTTTCAAAAGCTATTGAGTAGGTCTTAATAAAGGTTTTATGAAGGTGACAGTTGGTGGTACCGAATAATTCTCTTATTTCCTCAGGGAAAAAAGTCCAGAATAATTATCCAGGCAAATCAAAGCTTTGTTTATTTCTCTTTATTAAAGTACAGTTATGTCACCCAATATGCACTTTATGAAAGACAAAAACTTCCAATAGCACTGAAGACAATTTGGTCTTGAAATTGATAATCTAAAAATAACCGGTCAGTCATGATGACATGCCTGAATCGCGTCTCTTAATGCTGAATATGGCACTTCACTTACAGTATTTGAACGCAAGACACAATACACGTATGTATTAGTATTATGTCGAATGAAATAAACTGAGACTGCGGTAAAAACACCTAGGGGGCAGTTGTGACATTCTAATAATATGCTAGTTGAAATAATGGATGCAGCTTTTACGGGTGTCCTCAATCATAATATTAAAAGAGCAATGACAACATATCTGACAGGTCACGACTTGTGTTCGCCTCTCTCACCCCCACTGCTAGCTTGGTGGTTTCCGACGTCGCCACTGGATTAGCTAGTTAGCTGCTACTAGTAGCCTTATAGTTGACTCTCTGCAATACTTGTGTAAAACGTACAACAAGGGCAATGTCGTGAAAACACTACAATAACGCAAACGTTGGCGACACGAAGCGCAGGAGTCCATCATTGACAAGTCACATCCTTACCTGCTTATATTAGCCGGCTAGCTGCTAACGGCGGTTGCGACGCCAACTGCTGGTGACAGACGGCCTGCGTAGTAGGTGCCCTCCTCCGGCAAGCAAATAGGAGCAGTGTCTCAATCGTCCTCTGCCTCTTTCAATGCATTTAAATACATAAGGAACAGACGTCGTTTGAAGCGCTCGGCTTCGTCGAGCGATACAGAGGCGGCATCGTTAAATGGATGCAAAGTGCGCGACTGCGCGTTCACACCCCCCTATTCACTGGTCAGCTTCAACCCGCCTTCACAACATCCTCCTCTTCATCCTCATCTGAGTCGCGAGTTCCGCAATCCGCATATTGCGAGGTTGAGTCCTTGAACGGAAGCTACAGCAAGCCTCAAGGAACCAGGAGCTCAGCCCCATTCAAGCGATATGATTTGAGATTCAATTTCGAAAAAAATATAAATACGCGTAATAAAATGTGTGCGTACATATGTATATTTAACTCATTCACTGCCTTTGACAAGTATACTTGTCAATTGTATTTTTTAGAGCGGTGTTAAATGGGGGCGAATCTGAGCATGCTCCACTGTAAATATCAAACTTGGAAACAACTTTACTGATGCCCAACCACCGGTAGATGACATCATTGCCCCATTTTATACGAAATAAACACAGTTTCAGAGTCCATGGGAGAAATGGCTGTATTTTGGCAAACCTACATTTTTCTACTGTCAATTATAAAAGAACGGGACGGGACAAAAAGTAGGGAGTCTATTCTGTTATTTGGTAGATTCGGTTTATATATAATTATTGAATGTAATATCACGTGAGTATTGGAAATGTAAAAATTTTCTATAATGACTGGCAGTGAATGAGTTTAATCTCGTTTTACAATTAATTTTTATACAGATTGTTATACATTATATATATATATATATATATATATATATATATATAATGGTTACCAGTAAAAAAAATAAATAGTCTTGATTAATTTTAGGGGGAAATGCTAAATTATTGCAGCTTGTTTAACTTTTTTTTTTTTTGCATTATTCCAATTTACGAATTATTTGTTGAGCTATATAATAATAAAACAATTTACAAGATATTACCAGTATTTCAGTTAGTTGTTTTTTTTTCTTACAATCGTTCAATTAACTAATATGAAATCAAGTTAAAAAAAATAATCTTGATTAATTTTAGGCGGAAATGCTAAATTATTGCAGCTTGGTTTTTTTGCATTATTCCAATTTACGAATTATTTGTTGAGCTAAGATATACACTTAATAGCCAATTTCAGGTGTGTATGTGTGGTGGGCAATAGTGTAGTGGTCCCTGGTGGGGTGGGTATATACTCTCAATTTTCACAAGTAAAATAAATAATGATGATGAAAATTAATAGTCCATAAAAACATCGTTTTTAAGAAACGGTGGCATGTAAGAATTCAAAATGATTCATTTGTACTTGCTCGCAATAATAAAATTATCATGACTAGTTATTAATATACAGCAAAATATTTTCCTACACCATAAAACTGTCTTTCATGCTCACTTGCATTGGGCCTACCATCGATCCTTCAACTGTCTCTTGTTAAAATTGGCAATAACCTCAGCATTTTCAAGTCTTTTTTATGGGGGTTTGGTCCACTTCAGTGTACGTAGTGGACACAATATGTATTTGTATGAGATAAAACAATTTAGAGGTGTACAGCACTTTGAAAGGTTTCATAATAATATAAGACAATACTGTACTTCATTCATTTGAAATGTATACTATACCAAAAAACAATGTGATTCCAGTTCCAGATTCTTACTACACATTTAATTTACTTTACATACAAAACAGACAATTCTCAGATTTTACATGTAATAAAATATAAATGTATATACGTAGGGTGTGCAAAAGTAGGTATAAAGTTGTACGTAATATACGACTGATGTATTTTTTTTCTGTTGATTTTTGCTTTACATATGCAAAATTAAGTATTGTTTTATTTTTTTATAGCTGCATTACCTACTTTTGCACCCCTCTGCATGTATATATGTATGTTTATTATATATATATATATATATATATACATATATATCTTTACAACCACATCTTTTGAAGACAGAAGAACCATTTCAAGATTAGAGATGACATTTTTAACAACACAATTTGCTACACAGTCAGTACTTTAGCCAAACAGACGTACATCAGGAATTTAGCTATTATCCACTGTCTTAAATCAAACATTTGCTTATTTAATACAAGAATTGGTTTTACATATCAATTAAATGTCAAATACATCCTAGGAGGTTAAATGAACAGTGAATACTTTTTCTTTCAAGTGTTGTGTTAAGAAGTACTGCTGTTTTCTTTTGATGTGTTCAGATTTATAGCACAAACATTTCCCCCCCTTCAGTAATGGACAGATTTAAGACTATCATAGCCAGCATGTTAAGTGTATTACTGTAAATGGTACATTTGACTAAGCCACCTAAATTAGCAGCTAATTACAATGCCCGTTTGCCTGTGAACCTGAATGAAACATAGCCATCAGTTTTGTTTTTTTAATTTATTATATTTGAAACATTATGCTTTTCCCACGTCTGCTAAGCACACGTCTGCTATGGGAAAAAAGCTATAAACACATTTTAACCATCTGGGAGATCATTAAAACACAAACAAAAAAAACAAAAAAAAAGTCATTCAAAAATAATGTTAATTGGCTTAATCACCAAGCCAAAGCAGGCCTGCCTGTTATAATTGAGAAATACAGTGCCTCATTTACTGCAAGTGTTGCAATACATTGTGTGCTTATGTGAAAAATTAACATCTTTCTTTTTTTTTTTTTCCTTCAACATTTCCATCTATACAGATGTTCTATCAATTAGAAATCACCAGGAATTGTAGGTGAGTATTGCTAACGTTGGGTCAAAACCTCATAGGTCACAATTTGGTAAATTGAACAGCAGTTACAGTAATGCAGAGATTAAGAAGACAGTTATGAGACTGTCACTTGTGAGATGATCTTTCGCTCAGTTTCCTGAAGCAAGTGAAACCCTTAGATAATATCAAAATGAACAAATGTTTAAATCTATATGCTGTTATTTATTTTAATTCCAATTATTTACAGTGCATAGGATTAACAAAATGCACGCAAGTCGGTATGTCTTCATTATTAACCATTCTAAACTAACTAAATTCCGGTTGTTGGCCTCTGCTATCATTTCACGCAGTTAATAAAGATCTTGGTGTTGACAATGTGTTAGTATCCACCTTATTCTCAAGTATGTGGAATAAATTTTCAAAACAAGCCAAACCATCCGCATATCTCATATTTGATGTGTGAAGTGATAATTTAACTTTATTTTACATATATATGCCTTATATTTTTACATTTATAAGCATGTTCACATAAAATTAATTTTAGGCAGTAGTACCACCCATCCAACATATGCGAGATATTTTTCCACACCCTTGTTCCCTTAGTCGACGCCTCCTACTGTATAGATTGCTATCATTAAGGGTTAGTATTTATTTGTACAATCTTGTGGATACTTGTGCACTCCACACATGTCTTATGAAAATAAATAATTTGTGTGCATCTGTCTTGATAAAAACGATCCCTTTGGGCACTCAAGTGATCTTTGAAAAAAAAAAAAAAAAAAAAAAAAAAAAAAAAAAAAAAAAGGATGCCTCTACTTCACATTAGTTTACCTGAGTAACTACACCAACTTTGTTCTCTGCAATGTACGTCCTCAAAAAATTTGTCATACCTGGATTCAAGAGTATGACCTAACAACGTTAACTGCAGCTGAAGGTCGCGCCTAACCAAGTTTCCAATTCACCTATGGCAAGACTACAGAATAAATTAATTGGAAAGCATAGCAAGAATCATGACATGAAGCAATAGCAGCTACACGCCAAGAGCATTCAGAATGGAAAAATAGAACTGCACTCAACTTTTAACACGTTGAATTGGAAAAATAATTCAAAACCATGAGCTAGCATTTCATCCACAAAAAGGAAGAACGGGTCTAAGTGGGGGGGAAAAAAAAAAAAAAAAAATCCTCCTGAACACAAACCATTTCAGAGTCTGACAGCAAAAAGGCATTGTGTCACTCCCACAAAAAGCCCAACAGCACAATGCTGGAAGTCGTCCATGAGCAGATGAGACAGGTTCAAGACCATGCCTGATGCCGTCCGTGTCTGTCTTAAGATTCAACATGCTAAGGAGTGTGATATTGAGACTGCAGTCATTCGGTGACATCCCATATTTCCGAGAGCAGCGGGGGGAGCTTCTTGTCCTGAAGACGAAGGGCAAAAACCTGTTCAGAGTGCACGCTGCTCAGTGTACGAAGGCTCACCAGCTTCATCAGCATGCGTGGAAACATCAAGTGATCCTGAGAAAACAAATCAAAAGAAAGAAGCAAAAGATCAAACAAAATCCTGACAACAAATGTTACAGTAAAACCAGGAACTCTATTATGTAACTCAGAAAAACGGTTACCTGTTGTTGTACACACTGTCATTAATAGCATATGTCACATTCTGAACATTTGTGGGTGTTGGTGTGTGATAGGCCAATTTGCAATTAAAAATTGACGAAGTTCCAGAGTTGAATTTTCAGATTTACGACTATATCATTCACCTGAGCCTTCAAACCTGTATCTCATTGAGCAGCGTGTACTTGTTCTGAGTATAGTAGCAAGTAGCGAGTATTGCTTTTTCGGCAGGCTTCCTTCAGTGTTGCAAAACATTGCAAAGCCACTTGCCACACGCTTTCAAACCTTTTCTCTTGTCGCAATCACATTTTGAAAAATTCTCTGCGAAATTTACTGTATTGCTTGGGTTTTGTTACAGTATGTTGCTGTCTAAGAGAAGATTTATTTTATTTATTTTTTTTATGGTTGAATTCAATGCATCCAAAAGTTACCCCGGTCATGACCCAGTGTGCTTGTGATGACAACAACAAGGTCATGTTGACACATTGTGGGTAACAAGAGAAGAGGTTACATAAACTGGTGGCCACTTACATTTGGTCTCTTTATCGTGATGTAAGAGCGCAAAGCGTCAACATAAGGTTGTTGCAGCCTCTCCACAAGATCATGATCTTGCACATTTGGACGATCTAAAAATTTGCAAAGCACAACAAACATGTCTTTAACAAAAGGAAAACAACATATCCAATATCTTTTTCTGTAACTTAAAGATTCACAATGTCTGCCAGATAGAAAACATCAACCATTAGCATAACTTTAAAAATACATTTTCCTTTGGCACATTTCAGGATGAAATCTAACCTGCAGAAAATATGTTGATGGCAATAAGCAGAGCGTATTCAGCCTCGTCCAGCTGCAGGTCATTCATTCCTTTAGAAAACTCAAAGATGGGATTAATGAACTCAAACTGAAGGCCTGTTGAGAACAGAGGGATATAAAAAAAAAAAAAAAAAAAGGACCGTTGCTTACAATTAAATATGCATGATCTTAACACATCTGTCTGAGCTAAGTGACATAACATTTGTATACTTTGCATTTAAAAGAGCAATAGCTAAATTTACACTAGAACCTATTGCTATTTGCACTCTTCTTACATTATGAACTGAACGAAATTGTGGACATAAAGGCAAGTAATCACACATTGTCCATAAAAACCCATTCAAAAAGTACCTGCTTTTGCGAAATCTTCCTTATTATAGCTAAAATCCTTCAGAAATGTAATGCTGTCAATGGCAGGGTTGTATCGACGAGACGTCTCCAGCAGCATAATCTGATGAAGACAAACATCAGTTAGGTTCCTATTGTAATGAAGACAAACACAAAGTTAATACAATGGGAATAACACAGATTTCATAAGATTACTGAGCTCAACAATTATCCTATAAAATCCTATGTATGTTGTGAATTGCAATGTGTTTTATTCATGTGTGTTTACAAAACCAGCAAATGATTAAAATTGTGCATGAGAAACAAAAAGATGATTTAAAATAATGTTTTGTAGACAGAACAAAAGAGACATTTCATAACTTGAGCCACAGCAACAAATCTAAAATAGAAACGTGACAAACTTCAATGGTTGAGGTCTTCAATAGAGCAATCTGGTCCTCTCTTGTCAGCTCTAAAAATCCAGGAAGCTGCTTGGCGAAATCCACGATCTCCTGGACCGACATGATGGCCAGCTCAGTGAAGTGGGCGAAACGCTGCTGACGCACTTCTCGATTCTGTAGATCCTGATTCTGTGGCCATGGCTGTGGTGGTGGGTTGTTTTGTTTGTTTTTTTAAAACACACAGTCACAAATGCTGAGTCATATGCACACCCACCAGGCTGATACAATGGACCTCACATATTTGGGGTATGGCAACCACGGATTCAGATATTTTCATTTCAAAACTTCTAAATATTTTTGAGGGTGCTTCCTTGGGTTTTGGGTTCTATGCCCACATTCTCCCCATTTTCTTGTGGGAAATGCATATAATATCGAATGCTTATGAACGTTCCCCCCCCCCCCCCCCAAGAATGTGAGGGATTTAAAAAATGATTATATTATTACTATTATTATTTACACCCTACTCCAATGCATGTCAACAATTAATCACATGCAGATTTTCGCTATTCCGGTCCCTATCCACCGCAAATAGTGGGGTCCACTGTACGTTTCTTCAGCATAAAATTTGTCACCCCATTATACAGTATTATACCTCAAATTTTGGTTGGATAGCAACAATGAGAAGCTCTGACATTTTAATGAACTGATTTCACTGTTACATAACACCAACTGTAGGTTACATCATAATGAGGAAATAGTACGACTCGTTCAGGATGGGGCGGATACTTTTTATTAGACTGGAGACATATATCACTTTAAGCCTCACTCACAATCTGCCAAACGTGTTTGGAAATAGCACGTGTCGCAACATTTGGTAGCCCACAGCCGCAATGCACGATTCATAGTAAAGCCAGAGGAATGCTGGGCTTAAGAGTACAGTCCTTGTCACATTCAGGTTGTACTAGTGATGCACATGACTGGCACATAATGATATATTACAAGCAAAGCCAATAACCCTATTCTTGTCTTCCAGCATCTGTCGGGAGAGGTCCAACTCCCTTAGTCGATGCATTGTTTTAATGACAGCCACTGTTTTCTCTTCTAAAATGCTACAAGGATGTTGTTCCCCAGAACACGCATGTCACATGATAGCGAGACATACATCTATCACGGAGTGACGGATGCAACATAAATAGTGCAAAATGTGAAGTACTTGAGTGACTCCTGATGCACACTGATCATACGACCATGTCACCCATTCACTTTACTGTCGGATGAAAGCTCCTGTTAACCGTGCTGCTGATTTTCTACGAGCAAAAAGGAGTATGGTCTCGGATGAACTTTTGATTTTATGAATTTGCCCAAGCTCAATCACTGTTCTTCCGAATTTTCCACAATTGGCTACCCGTAAAAACATGTATGGTAGGATGTGAGTGAAGCTTAAGGAAACGAAAACACTATTGCAATAAAATACAGAAATATCAACTTACTGTCACTCTCGGTCTATCAAGAAAGGATCTCTTATTGCATTGCTTCTGCATGGCCACCAGCTTCTCAATCATTTCCTGCTGCTGTGGATCCAGTGAAGAGACTTCCTGCGGAGGGGTGGGAGTGACCACTGTGGATGAGCGTGCCGTTTCCTCATCCTGCTGCTTTTTCATCCTCTTCAGACGGATTTGCTCTTCAGAAAGCACACCTGTGTGCCAAAGGGGACAGAGTTTGCAACTAATGCACACTCAAAAAGTGGATAGCTACTATACTACATTGCTAGTATACACAATTCAGATTGACTTGGCACACACTCACATTGCTCTAGCATGCCTGCCTCGCGACACTTGCGCAGGCGGCACTGCTGGCACTTGCGTCGCATGTACATGTCCATTTCACAACGTCCATTATTCTTGCAGGAGTACTGGGCGCTTTTAATGACACTACGTCGAAAGAAGCCCTTGCATCCCTCACAGCTTAGTACATTGTAGTGGAATCCTGAAGCCTTGTCACCACATACACTGCACACCTCATTTCCCAGCATCTTTGGGGCAGGACCCTTCTTTCTCTTCACTGGCTGACCATCTACACAACATGTATAAAAAAAAAAAAAAAAAAAAAAAAAAAAAAAAAAAGAGATTATAATTAGGGATGTCAAAATTAGTGTTAATTTTGATTTAATTTAAAGTTCCTTTTACGGCACTATTTTTTTTTAACGCGCAATTAATGAACGACTTGGAAAGCCTGTAGTGGGGAATTCCAGTCGCAATGCAGCAGACATGTCCACGTCAAAATTTAGCAGTAATAAATTTAATAATGCATTTGGAGAGACTGAGGTAAAGTGCCATTCCATAATTTTAAAAATATGCAGAATTTCACAAGTTACTTCATGTTAAAGATTAGAAAGCTCTTAATATGAAAAGAAAAATGCACTGAGCTGTTCCCGTCTTACAAAATACAATTATGCCATCTAGTGGCAGATGAATGACCTCAACAGAAATCAACATCACACTCAGTTTTTTAACAGTACATGTTTATTAATTTTAACTAAATTTTATTAATTATGATGAAATTACTATATCAATGACTAAAAGATGCAGCCACTCTAACCTTTTTTAAACTTTTATGTTAAGAATACGAAAACTTAGGGAAAAAATATTTTATTGTACATTTAGAATAGATATAAAATTTGTGATTAATCATGAGTTAACAACTATTGTAGTCATGCAATCAAAAGAATACAAGACTTGTGAAAAACTAACCAGCTACACTGTGAAATGATTAATTTCAACTCTTCCCTGAAAAATTTGTCAATTTATGTTGAGTGAATATGATTTTATATTACTTTTTATAAATAGTTTTGCATTAAGTACAGTATCGGCCATTTTTGGACAGTCACATGATTATCGTGACGTGTCGCGAGCATAAAATACTCAAAGGAATTATTGCATCCCACGGCGGACATCAAATTTGGAATTACGCCCTATAGCAAAGAACAACTTATTCAAAAGCAGTACAGCCATGGAGGACTCGCCGAACATTTGTTTCCAACCAAAAGCGGGGATGAAACTTGCCGATAAGGAACACTCATTCAGCTGCCCGGCTCATAGCGAGTAGAATTTGGGGAGTGTCTGCAAGTTGCAAGTTGCAATAATAATAGAGGCTCAAATTACCAGTCAAGTCAACATTGACAGTGTTCACTCTGGAAATGTAAGTTGTGGACGGTCCCTAACCTGGACGGTAAACATCTGAGTGACTTTTACTCTGCTAGGCCAGCTACAGGTCGTGTGTGACGTACGCTTTAGCCCACATTAGGAGAGGCCACCCCCCACATGGATTGACATGAAACCTGACATGCTGAGGATTTTACTCTAAACAGAATTGGTGCAGTAATCGGAATAAAAGATGGTCTTTTTCTTGCCCTTTACATCAGCAAACTCCCATTCAAATAAACGAAACTGGCTGTCATTTACGCGCAGGATATGTCATCACGATCACGTGACCAGGATAATGGCGTTCACCACGGTATGTTCTTATTTTGATACTTTCTCTGTTTAAAAGAAAATTCAGGGAATAAGATGCCGGAAATATTTGCATTTTTATTCTTTATACTAGGGCTGTCAAAGTTAAAGCGTTAATAGATTAATTAATCACAGAAAAATGTCGCATTAATCACGTTTTAACGCATATAAATCGCACTATTTTTTTTTACCGCATTTGAGCCTTCAACGTAACCGCGGATGGTTACATTGAAGGCTGCGCAGGTCAGTGATTAGGTCAATGCACGGCATTTCCTACGCCTGTTGTTCCAAAATAAGCGGGGTGACTCCAGTTGGTGTTATGGTAGCGATTCATTGTATGCGCTAACATTGAGCGCCCTCTTGTGACTTGGGGAAGCAACTGTGAAGAGTGAAAATAAATGGCCGCAAACACATTGCCACGGAGCCGTCTCAGTCGTGTGTATTAACATAGCCCGCACATACAGCTACCAACACAGTTGGTGTGCTCGGTGGTAAATTTCGCTTTAAAAAACACCCCGTCGGAACTTTAGATAAAACAAAAGTAATTTGCGTTTAATTAATTAATAATTGCTGAATTGCACCCAATTGATATGATGCTTTTACGTTTTGAGCAATACAAGCATGCATGCAATTGCTTACATGCATTTAATCAATGTTTGCAAATGACATTCAGATAATAAAAAGCATTAACGTCAAAATATTATGGTATTTTGGATTTATTTTATATTACGCGAATACGCAAGTAATTTAGCTGATTAATCGTGATTAATCAAAATTAAAACGTGTGATTAATCAGCTTAAAAATTGTAATCGTTTGAAAGCACTACTTTATACACAATGCCTAATCCAATACTGGAACATTAATTGAAAGTATTGTGTTGCATTAATGCCGATTAAAAATTTTAATCGCCCGACACCCCTGATCATAATGTAAGGGCACCTTTAAATAATCCCTATGAAAAGAAGGGAAGTTTTCTGTAAAGAACGTATTCCAAATTTCACACTCCAGTGACATGACATATTAGACACTACCATTTTACAGTACTAAAAATACAAGTTGGCTACTCAATAATAAAGATATAAGCTCTAAATTCAAATCAATAAACAAAACACCCAAACATTGACGACACAAGTAAAATCGGTATAGTGGAATTATTTTTCATAAATCATCTGTCACCTGTGCCATTGGATGTATCGCCTACATCGGGCTTGGTGTCACTCTGCTCAACTGGCAAAGGGCTGCTCATCCCAGTGGCAGCAGGGCCATTATGAGGGGTGGCGGGGAGGTCATCCGGTTGGGACAGGTCACCAAGGGATAGCAGAGTTTCGGGCTTCATTGTGGTGCTGCAGTTGCTCTCCTCCACCATGCAATTAAGTGGCACCTCCGCAGCCCCGTCAAAAACTTTACTCTCATCTGGCCAGTGGGACAAAACTGTCAATACTTTTCCACCCATCAAAGAACTAATTTTTAGATTTGAGCCTGTCAATTTGGAAATTTGGGAGACGGAACTGTCGTACTATATGTACAGTACAAAAGACCACGATGACTGTTTATCTTAGCCAAATAATTAAAGACAAACATCTTACCATGACCAACATCTGGGACATCAGTCACAGGCAGCACTGACATCTTCTGTACAGCTGGTTGTCATAACGAAATCTATGTACCTATGTCAAAAATAAATAAATTAATAAATAAAGAGGGGATGGGGTGGCAAGACTCAATAATGATGGTAGCACAATGTATTGTGATAGTTGCTCAATAGGTTAAGTAATTTTCATTCTCTTTATTATCAGAAGTAAAAAAAAAAAAAAAAAAAAAAAAAAAAAAAAAAAAAAAAAAGTTCCATCATGATTAACAACTTTGTCAATGATGTGAAATTTCTCCAGTCTTACAATTGTGACAGAAAGGTTATGTTGTCTTCACCATCGCCAAGAAATATGACTTATACGACTTACTTATACGACTTTAAAGCCCGTATCACACTAAGCGGTGCAGTCTTACGAGAGTATGTGCACGTAGCGAGTGTAAATTTTTTGGCGGGCTTCCTTCAGCGTTGCAAAGACACTTGCCAGACACTCTTAAACCTTCTCTATACGGTCAAACCGTTTTCTTGTCGCCATCAACTTTTGAACATGCTCATTTTTTTTTTGTGACAAGAAAACCGGTTTGAGAGTATAATGAGGGTTTTTGAAAGTAAGTGTCGACTGGTGAGTATCTTTGCAACGTTTTGCAACATTGAATGAAGCCTGCTAAAAAAAAGCAACACTTGCTATATGCACCGCTCAGTAAGATACAAGTTTAATACAATATGCTAATGCATCGGGGCTCCATATTGCCCATAAACAGTGTTATTTTGCCCCTAAATTTGAAACATTTGGGCATGTACAACAACGAAATTTGGTTTTTATTTTATTTATTTTTGTGTGTGTGTGTGTGTGTGTTATTCTTTAATATTTGTTTGCTGTTTTTTCTTTTTTTTTTCTTTTCTTTTTTTTTTGCTGACCAACCCAGCCCAGTTGTGGCCAATAACGCACAAATGAGCTAGTTTGACAAACGACATTGACTCCTACACAAGAAGAAAGGAAACGAACGACACATCACTGTGTTTGCCACAAGAGGCGGTGGAGGAGTGAATGATCACTGTGATTGTGTGAGAAGAGTTTGTGAGAAGAGTCTTCCGCCACTAAAAAAATAAAATAATATAAAATATCAATGATAATAATAACATATGGTAAATTGTTCTGGTGGTTGGGGACCACTACTCTAAACCACAATCAAAATACTCTAAACCTAAATGTAAATAATCTTTGACCACAATTATAAAAAGACATGTAGAAAAGCAGAAATGAAAGTTGGTCATGTGCCACTTATAGATGCATTCAGGAAACTTATCAGCAGACCCAGACATGATCTTTGCTTTGCTGAACCAAGCTTAAAAGAATATGGGTTTAAAGTATCTTAAATTGTAAACATGTTTAAATGTTACCATAAGAATTACAGTGTAAACTGAAGCTACGACATTTGTGTGATGGCATAACATGAAAGAAATTGGGTAGAAAGTCACCTGAAAAATCTCCTTTTAGAATTCAGTTCATCTTAATTTCTGTCACTTCCAAAAATTACACTAATAGGGCAGTTTTTAACATGCAAATTAATCTCGAAATAATATTACAATACTAATTAATAGCAACATTACAAAAAGAGCTTGTAGACAGTATTTGGAGGAATGAAAAAAAAAACTGCTGAATTAAAATCCATATGCAAGACTGCTATTTATTTTATTTTTTTCACCGCCTATGATGTCAAAGAAAATAATATGCAACAAACAATAACTGTTTATGTCAAATACTGCTCGAATTCACTTGAAGGCTTTGCAAAAGTCAATTCATAAGCAGCAATGGGTTATGGGTCAAGCCAGATGATTTTTTTTTTTTGGTCATTTCTATTCACAAAACTAAAATATTTAAAAGCAAAAAGTCACATTAGAATTGCCAGCAGTCAAAAAATTAATTGTTTGGATTAAAGCATGAATACCTGCTTTTATTTATTTTTCATTTTATGTCAACGTGTTTTACCAGTCACGCCAGCAATACGTTTTCTGCCATGATTAAAACCAAGCATGCAAACTGTGCTGTGAACCTCTTCATTCATAAAGTATTCAAGTCCACCATTTGGACAAAACAGCATCAACACTACCAAGTGTCTAGCAATGCATCAAACTGTGTTTGTGAAATATTAAAATTATAAAAAAGAATGCACATTCAAAATCATGACATTTTGACAGATGAGAAAACCTTTTGCTTAAATTAGCCTGCTAAAATGACACCAGACAGAGCTTACCTCTGATGCTGATATCTTATTTATCGCCTCATTCATGCTAGTCCATCACGGTCTCAGTCTGCCGATATCATTGTGCCAACGGAGGACCTGCTTGACTGATGAGGCTTGAGGGTGCCAATACTTTGTGACTTATTGGGTCCAAGTTTGCTGACTTGGTAAGAGAAGGGGAGAAGATGAGTTCCTTCCTCCAAAGCTCTGTGGGAGACAAGAGGGAAAACAGGGTAAAAGAAGGGGGAGGGAACACAAGAGGTCACTATTGGTCACTTGCACAGCTCTTCAATCCCCAGCAGTGCTCCAGTCCTTTCCTGTTCGAGCAGTTTATTTTACAAAGACACACAACATAGAAGACAACAAATGATGAGCACCACCGCAAACCCCCTCACTCCGAAATGTGTTCCACTGACACACGAAAACAAAGCTCACCTGCCTGAAACTTAGTTTCCTCATAAAATGTCTGACAGTGTTAACGCTCACAACTAACCTCAGTCGGATGTGATACATTTTAAAATGTTGTTAGATCACTCCCAATACTTATGTTAACCAATAACGTAAAATAATTTGGAAAAACTCTAATTTTTGATTATAAAACATTTCTACTGCCTGTGACCTCATGTCATCCCCACCCTGATTTTCTGTTCAAGTCCAATGTCCGCTACACCTTATCGGTCAGTCACCTTTTGTTTGTGCTGGGAATTAAGCATTTAAAAATGAAAGAATTAAACAAAAGACTGAATGTATTCAAATGTCAAACGTGACAATTGTACTTGCACTTGTATCAACTGCAAATATTTAAACCATGTGAAAATTTAATATCCTGTAGTTGGGCATGACAAAGTATTTTTTATCACAACTGTAATGAAATCAAAGACATTTCTGCATTTTCTTAGCAACACAATAAACTGTATTTTCTGTAGGTTGTCTAATCACTCAATAAATTGAGCTAAACAGAGGTAAAACAATCTGCTAATGTATACGAAAACATATCCTTTCACTTTAAACATAGCCAACTACTACAGCTTTTAAATTACACACTGTGGAACCTCAAAAGTGAAAACGGCTGTTTTAAATTAACTGCTCTAATAATTTTGCTTTGAAATTTGTGTATGGTCCATAACTATCAATGACTCTGTGAAAAAAAAAAAAAGTGTAATTGTGCAAAAGAAAATTACAGTATTGCTATTTTTTATGGTTTCGAAGGGCACACCCTTTGATGAAGCAAACGTGGGCAACCATACTCACTCAGCAACATCTTCATGCGAAAGTAAAGAATCAGGGCTTTTACAAGGAGTGGCTGTCAATAAAAATACTCAAAAGTTCCCACAAACATGCCTGGAAGAAGAAGTACATCAATTTTTAAACGCCGTTTCACACACTCCTAAATGTTTTCACTTCTCTGACCAGAAACAGGGGCTTGAGTAACAAATGAAATAATAACTTCAAATATTTCTGAATGATGACTCACTATCTAAAAGTCATAAATATAGCAGTTTTAGGGAATTGTGACATTATGCCTTGAGTGACAAACTAGTACACAAATAGGTACAAAATAAAAACGGCTGTGTAGTCAGTTCAGTTCAGAGGTGCAGTTACAAGGATTGCAACCTGGCCAACAAACAAACATTTTGTGAGGAAAATATTACTGATAATTTTGAGCCTTACAAAATACTCTAATACTCTGTATAAAATTTAGATATGTAACCATCCACTTTCTGAGCTATGTATATATATATATATATATATATATATATATATATATATATATATATATATATATATATATTTTATTTTTTTTTATTTTTTTTTTAATTAAAGCTCAAAGGTAACAGCTGAGATGTTTTTATTAAATCTACTGTGGTGGTATATAAAGTTAAATTCCTAATGCAGTACTTATAGACATAATTATACACAATTTACATAACAAATTACATAATTTTAAAACATTTATACACAAAAATGCACTGAATGGCAAGCCAAGTTGATTCATTTCTATTATTGTATAGCAACGTATCTGCCTTGAGACAAATTCTACAGAATGAGTCAAAAAGCAACATAATACTTGTCTTTGCGAGTAATTACAAGTTTTACAGAAAAAAAATAACATCGAAAATCTTTTCAAGATGGGAAGACGTATTGCTTGCATATCATTCAACTCAGCAGGTGCAAATTATTTTATGGACCAAACGGATTCAAACAAACCAAAGCATCGTGGTGGTTCCAATTTAAGACAAGACCGCCGCTCGATTATGCTGCAGTTATAAGAGTTGATTTAACATATAGCATGCAGCCTCTTAAATAATATATTGTTTGGAACATTAGCGCTATTTCGCAATTGCGCAGAGGTAACCGTGCAGAGTAAGCGTAGGCCTTGGTAAATACTGTAGTTACTGTACCTGACAAAACTCCGACTTAAGTTGTAAGTGTTTTGAGGAGCTAGACAGTCCTATAATATTCTTATAGAACGTATCGATCTTAGTATGACCACATGTTGACAACTCTAACAAAGTTAACAAGAAGTCATAACAGTAAACAAAACCACTGCTGGGGCGTTAGCTTTAAATGTAGCGCAACTAAATGCTGACAAATGCAACGGTCATAGGCGCTATAAGGAATTGTGACACTGGCCTTAAAACGCTAATCGATAATTTGTTTAAATTAGATACACAAGGCGAGCGAGTTTGGTTTAATAGATAATCTAACCAAAGTCAACATCTACGTTAGCGACCCGCATTGGAAATGAACTCTCTTGTAACACATTTAACTTGGCTAACTTCGTGCTCCTGATGCGACAAAGGGCAAACTCGATTAAAACGGAGATTTGTAAACTTGCCTGGTAGTTTGGGAATCTGTCGACTCTTTTACTGAGGTTGCACCGGGCGTTTATGTCTACTGACAACGGTTTTGACAAACGAAGCGCGTTAGTTAGCATGCTAGCTAAACATCGTAGTTGCATCATATGATACAGCAGAGGCCCAGCAAGCCCACACAGGAAGTGCAGAAACCTCATTCATATTCAATGGCTACAACAACAAAGAACACGTGGTTCGACACCTGTTCGTATGAAAACAACTAATCTGAAACTATTTGAATATCGTGGAAACCGTAATTAAGGAATTCTATTCAAAAATATAACATAAACAATCAAATGCATTTGCAATATGGACTTAAGGTAGGATTTGTACTTCTAAAATGTAGTTTTCTGTGTTTAATAAATGTGTAAACATGAGTCTTATTCTGTGAATTGA
This sequence comes from Festucalex cinctus, assembly GCF_051991245.1. Taxonomy (NCBI): domain Eukaryota; kingdom Metazoa; phylum Chordata; class Actinopteri; order Syngnathiformes; family Syngnathidae; genus Festucalex; species Festucalex cinctus. The sequence continues at coordinate 11,436,156 of NC_135414.1, forward strand.
ACTTTTGTAATAATAATAACTTGTTCTATATTCTGATTTGGTCAAATGTCATATCGGTTAAACTTTAACCGATATGACATGATATGACACCGTCCTCGAGGGCCGGTGTCCTGCAGGTTTTGCAGATTTCCCTACTCGAAGTGCAGCTGATTCCAATTAACAGGCTCGTTATCAGGTTTCTGCAGAGCTTGCTGATGAGCTGATCATGAATCAGCTGTGTTGAAGAAGGGAAATATCCAAAACCAGCAGGACTGCGGCCCTCGAGGACCGGATCTCGCCACCCCTGGGTTAAAGGATCCCGCTTAAAAATGAATAAACAATGCACCAGATGTTTCAAACCTGCTGTACATTATTTGATACAAATCTGTTGTTTCTTGAAACAATTTGCAATTTTCCATATACATATACACTTTTCAATCATGTGATCAGTATTTGTTTGTCTGCCATGTTGGAGGTTCAGATAAGGTTTTGCAAGCTTCAACATCTTCATCCAAATGATCCAGTTGAGAGGACACTGCCAACACCCAGGTACGCAGCTGGTGATCAACCAGGTTCACTAATGATTGTCTCAGCCCTCACGAAAAGGGAGAATGTATTATTTTATTTCGTTAAACATGCAATAAGTTGTGGACCCCACAATGTGTGTCCAGCATGGCAGCCACATCCAGGTGAGCAGTGAGTGAACACACAACGGCGGCACATGTGGGCAAGTAGTTCTGAGTTTTGGGAATCCAATCTGGGTTCCAGCCTTGCTCTGAAGAGTTTGCATCTTCTCCCACTGTGTGGATTCAATTGGGATATGGCTCCCTCCCACATAACAAAACATGCATTTTAGGTTCATTGAAAATTCTAAATTTTCCTATGTGTGACAGAAAGATAATTTGTCTACAATAACAAATGTCTATTAAGTGCACTGCGGCTGGCTGGTGTTCAGTTCAGGGTGAACCTTATTTTTTATCAACTGGGATTGGCTCCTGATCTCAACTCACCTCCTATCCAACATGGACAGACGGGAAGGAAAACGGACTGTGATTGTTGGGAGAATGAGCACAATGCAACTAATTCATATGTTGAACTGTCTGCAGTAAGTTAAGTTTAGGATCAATGACTACTTACCAGAAGCTATCAGTAAGAAATATTAAAATTTTCTGCAATGACCACTAATTGAAGTGAGCTAAGTAATAATGTTAATTATAGTACTTTGAGTTGGCATTAGAAATGAAAAGTACAGACAGATGAGCCACTGGTTAAGTTGACCCACCCCTTGTATCTAGGCAACCATGCTATGTGTGGTCACAAAGGCAAGAAGCCCACACCATTGCCATCTTGTTGTGGTGAAAGTGTTTTGACTGTCAAAGTAAATTTTCTGCATTTTAGGTAAAATGAGAGTTATGTCAAACAATATTATCTGAGACTAAAATTATATGTTACACATATTGGTGAATTTGTAACATGTAAAAACATGTGAATCACTTCCCCTGACCTGGGGCAAATAGAGACACAATACCATTTTTTTTATTTTTTTTTTTAAAGGTCATTATTTTGTGAAGCTTTGTCAGAGATGAATTCTGATCATTTCATTTTATAGAAGACATTCTGAAATAAAGGAATATGTTTTCATTTTGTCTGTAGTTTTTTCCTTGAATCCAGAACAAAATAAGTAAATAAATAAATAAATAAATAAAAAAAATAAACGGCTCATCTTACCCCACTCTCCTCTGCAAGACTACGAGTACAAAACACTAGTAGTACATTTCATACACAGGCCTGTATTTACCAATCTCACGGGTACAGATGGTAGACAAGTAAAAACGCCTCTAGTGGCCACTGTTGCATGGCTTAGACACCTTTTATTGTAGGCGAAAACCGGAAGAAAGCAACATTACTTACTTCTGTGTCATCCGGATATTTGAAAACACGAGTCTGTGCACAAACAAACCCGTTTGTTTTACATCGTTTTGGGTACAGCGACACCATGCCCGTCACTTGTGCATCATTGGGATGCAATAATAAGTTTGTGAAGGGATCGGACATACGATTTTATAGGTAAGTCCGCAGCTATGATATTAATGAAGTATTATTACAATAAATCGCACACCACAAGGCAGCGTCGCTACTTTATAAAGGGGAATATTGGTCCGTAATCTTCACGTAATCACTATGATCTTACCATTTCTATATGAAATGACACAACTACGTATTTATGTAAAGCTAACATCAGTACGTGTTATACTACGGAATCATACGTCACCTCTAGTCGTGTGTACTATCAGTTGCCTTCGGTGCCGGTTGGCGTGGGTTAGCTTCCCCGCCTGGTAGTGTTTGTGTGAGTGAGTGGAGAAAAAAAAAATAGTTACAACTAGAGGACTATTTACATACGTGCTTTATCCTATCTGTTTTGAATTGAGTAATCTATTTATATGAAACACATCAGTGATAGTATCAATTTCTGTTGTCAACAGACATTAAATGTCTTCCTCTGAAACAGGATCATAATGTATCTTAAATTCAAAATAATATATAACTGTCTACTGAAATAAACATGCTAGGTAACGGTTTCGTGTTGACACAAATCATTTTCTTTTTTGAAACAATTATCAAAAGTAAAGTTTTCATCATGTCGCTGACATGATGAATAGAAATTATAGAAATATTTTTACATCATGTTACATGTGTAGATTTGCTTCATTTCCCCATTTTAACAAAGGTAAATACAGTCTATTGAATCACAATCCCTAATGCAATGGTACAATATTCTTAAAACCACCTTTTCAATTTTCCTGTCAGGTTCCCATTGAGCAAACCTTCACTTTCTGCCAGATGGGTTCAAAGTCTGGGGCTGAGAAACTTCATCCCAACTGCCAACACTTGCCTGTGTTCAGAGCATTTTTCACCTGACTGCTTCAGGGACTACAATGGAAAACAGTTTCTGAGGGAGGATGCTGTGCCATCGTTATTCCCTCATGGGCAAGACTCTACAAAGGTCTGGGTCCAATATGTTGCTTCCTCACTCACAATGTTCAAATAAGTCATCCTCTCCATTTCGGCCAAATGAATGACCTCTTTTAAATGTTTACTAGATTGAACTACGAAAACGAGCATCAATGCCGCTACCTAAGGATACCAGCGTCACAACTAACATAGGAACACAGGCAGAGAGGGACAAAGCGAGAGAGATTGCCAGTCTACGCAGAGAAAAAAGAGGCGGCGGAAGAGTAAGTTTTCTATTTTGTTTACTCTTGCCATCTAGTTTTAGTTTTCACTATTGCTTGAGGTCACTAAGTTGCGGATTTTGGCCAGAGTCTGGACTAAGAATCTGTCCTGTATGGACCTAGACCAGGGGTGTCAAACTCATATTAGTTCAGGGGCCACAACAAGTTAAATATATTACCAAGGAGGCCGGATTGGTAAAATCACTATATATAATAATAATAATAATTAAAAAAATGCTGTCAATTATACGCAGATTTTCGGTATTTGTGGCCAGCCCTAAATTGTTGGACGCAACTGTAAATATATTGTCCCAAAAAAATAACACAAATGCAAAATGGAACGCAGCAACACTCTGCCTGTCTGAGTTCCGGGCGTGTTATATCTGCCTATTTTGCATATACCTGTATATTGTTCACAGAATGCATAAATGACGTTATATGGACGTTATTCCTTGTCATACGTGTAGTTGAATGTGTGTCTTATTCAGCATGTTTGTGTTTGATTTGTTTGTTTATATTTTTATTTTTATTTTTAAACAAACTTCCAGAGCAATTCTGTATACAAGTTGCTTTGCTCATATGAGGATTGCTTGTGAATTTAAGACTTTATATGCTTTGACTGTGACTGGCTGATTAATTGGTCCAACATTACTCCTTTTATTTATTTATTTATGTATTTATTTATTTATTTATTTTTAATCGTCTCGCGGGCCAGATTAAACCCCTTTGCGGGCCTTATCCGGCCCGCGGGCCGTATGTTTGACACCCCTGACCTAGACTTACAGGAGTTATTGTTCAAAACCATGTCAGTGTGATTTTATTTAAGTGGTGGAGATTTTTCATCTACTCATTCACTGCCTTTGACAAGTATACTTGTCAATTGTATTTTTTAGAGCGGTGCTAAATGGGGGCGAATCTGAGCATGCTCCACTGTAAATATCAAACTTGGAAACAACTTTACTGATGCCCAACCACCGGTAGATGACATCATTGCCCCATTTTATAGGAAATAAACACAGTTTCAGAGTCCATGGGAGAAATGGCTGTATTTTGGCAAACCTACATTTTTCTGCTGTCAATTATAAAAGAACGGGACGGGACAAAAAGTAGGGAGTCTATTCTGTTATTTGGTAGATTCGGTTTATATATAATTATTGAATGTAATATCACGTGAGTATTGGAAATGTAAAAATTTTCTATAATGACTGGCAGTGAATGAGTTAAGAGAGTGTGAGAGAAGCCTAATGTCGTCTAATGTCTGTAATACGGAGTACTGTGAAGATGTTCTAGTATATGCAACTCTACAGCAACACGTTTCTCCTCTGCTGGATTTTGTTTTATTTTATTTTTTTAATTTATCATCTTTTGTGCAGGACAATTTATTACAGTGCTCCCTGTAGTGCAGAAAGCAGCTTTGGAAGAGGTTGGCTCTTTTAAGCCTCCCCAGAACATAAAGGCGTGTTGTGCCTTGTTAACAGGAAGTGTGGGCTGTATCCGGCTTCATCTGTTTAGAGCCAAAAGACGGTCTTTTATTTCATGATTTCATGTTTAATGATTCTTTTTGTTCTAGGGTGGACGAGGTGGCCGCGGTGCAAAACATCTGTCTGAGAGGTGAGACCCCTTGGGTTTAGATAATGCAACTATTCCTAAAACATAGTTTTATTTTGTTTTCTTTAATGCACTACTACCCATCCAAGATTAATATAACTTTCTGAAATGTAAAAAAAATAAAAATAAAATAAAATAAAGCCTAATGTATGTTCTCCAATGACAATGTTTTCATTTCAATTCACTTTAAATGTTTCATTATTTTTTTTATGAAGATTTCCCCAGGGGTTAGCTAATTGTAACACTTGATCTAGCCACTGAACGTAGAACATGGGTGTTCAAGCTCGGTCCAGGAGGGCCTGTGTCCTGCAGGTTTTGGATGTTTCCCTGCTCCAACGCACCTGTTCCAGTCAATAGAATCATTTTATCAGGCTGCAGAGCTTGCTGATGAGCTTCAGCTGTGTTGGAGAAGAGAAACATCCAAAACCTGCAGGACTCTTGACACTCCAGGACCGAGTGTGGACACCGCTGATGTGGAATATTCAATTTTCAATCGCTACTGCCACCTGCTGATAAAAAATGAAAATGCACATACTCTTTTCTTTTTTTTTTTCTTTTTTTTTTCTTTTTTTTTTCCCCCTATTATTTTTATTATTTTAAATTTGACAGAATACACATTGACAACTCTGTAACAAATATTGTCAATGGAGCAACAAATTAAAGAAATACAACAAAATATATATACAAACACTCCGGCAATCCAGTTCAATGTCACATCATACCTGCAATTACAGATATATATAACCTTAAAAAAAGAAAAAAAAGAAAAGAAAATGACAGATTTCAACTAAACAAACTAGAAAATATTTTCAACCTGCACAAACCCTTCTTGACATACCACGTACATGATGTCACATCTAGAGGTGGGAATCTTGGGGCACCTCACGATTCGATTGTGATTACGATTCAGAGGCTACGATTCGATTATAAAACGATTATTGATTTCCCCCCAGGCAGCAGAAAAAAACCAATGTATTTTGGCGCTTTTAATGTTTCGTACATTAGTTACAAAAATAGTACAAAAGTCCTCTCAGGCCTAAATAAACTACTATTTCAGTATCAAGTTAACAGTTCAAAACAGTAAATAAAATACTCAAGTCCTCATTCTGTAACAACAGCTTTTAAGTATATTCAGTCTTCAACAGAATAAAACATAGCATTGAGCAAAAATATATTATTTTTATCCACTCAAAAGTGCACTGAGATATAAATGAAAGACAATGTGAACTACTACTTCAATACAAATGCCTAAAAAAAAAAAAAGTGCTTTCCTGCTTTTTAAATTGTGTAAAGATGAACATGTAAACATTAAAGTTTCTCAGAGGTACAAAAAAAAAAAACCCTCAAGTGCTTTTCTGCTTTTTAACTTGTGTAAACATGAACGTGTAAACATTAAAGGGATCGTTCGGCTTTTTTAACATGAATCTCAATTTGATCCTCACCTCCCGTGTGTGCGATCAGCACTGACTTCTTTCTGACAGCGTTCTGTGACACGCGTTCTGGTTCGACGTTGGACGAGAGGAAAATAGTCCAGCAAGCTGGCTGGGGTCTCGGAAATAAAGCCTTTTTCTTCTAAAAACTATTTGTTTTCAAAAGCGTGATACATTTCCACCACAATACTCTTTTCTGAATAAAGTCAGACGCCATTACCGCCAGCCACTACTTTTCTGTTCGTTCGTTCGTATCACTGCGCGGCGCCCTGTAGAACGCTAACCGACGCACTGCAGCCAGCTAGCTGATACTTCCGCCTGAAGTTGTTTGCCTTTTCGGAGCAGGTCTGATGTCACGAAGAGGTGGGTTGGTCAGCTCAGCCATGCTTGTTGTTGTTTTGAATGTCGAGGCGTGAGTTGTGGATGTGTACTCTCGGTCCGTCCCATTAAGCGTCCCGAAGACCGCGCGCGCTACTGCGTTTCAGTTCCGCGTACTTTTCGCTCCGGTCCACTTTTAGTTTCGGTTCCCTTGGCATATTTATATAATCGGAATTTGGACTTTTGTGAATCGTTCTCGATTGTTCCACGGCCGAATCGTGAATAATCTAAGAATCGGAAATTTTGCACACCTCTAGTCACATCCGCAGACAGGGCGTGGGAAATTCAAACCCGAATCCAGTCTGAAAACTATTGGCCTGAGGCTTGCGAAGGTACCCATTGTGAACAACTAAGGTGTTAATCTACCAATTAGAAGACATATCAGGCATAAATGGATAAATGAAAAGAGTACTGTAATAATATTTTTGGAGAAAAAAGTCCCATATTGCAACTTTAAATCATCTCTTCAAAATGTTTAAAAATGTCTCCAACAAATACGGTTGTCTGATCCATGGTCAAACAGTCATAAAACCAGCATTAACAACATCTAACATGTAAAATTCAATTTTGACGATTTCCCATAAGGATTCCCATTTTGTAATGCGCATACAAACAAAAACATAAGTTAACTAAATTTAAACAGTTTTGTTTGATAATAATGTTTACTAAACTGTTGCTTCACTGTCACTAAAGTATATATTTTCCAAGCCGAAATGAATATATGCTGTTGAGCAATTCCTGTGCTCAAAGGGATTTTTAAAACTCAAATTTTTGCTTCCGCTTTGTGCGGCTTCAGTCTGTTGTGTGGGGAACATTGACAGAAATCTGTGTAATTCTGTTTAGCATACCAAAGTGGAAACATTTTGAGTAATTTTCATTAATTAAACACCCTGAACATTGCCAGCCAATCACAGAGCATACACAGACAATCATGGTTTGTTTGTTTGTATTTCAATGTTTATTTCTCCTTGATACGTTATATAATTTATTTTGTATTGTAGAAAGAGTGGTTGTAACTCAATTAGTGGTATTTTACTTAAAAAGAGCAATCAAAGCAGCTAGATAACAGAGCCCAGTCCAGTTACGAATGTGTTTTCTATGTCTCATGCAGGCAGATCTTCGGAGGCAAGAACCGAGTTTACGATAGCAAAGGTCGACTGTTGTCCAACAGCAAGGACATGTGTGACTGTTTGGATGTGGACTGCATGGGTTGTTTCTATCCCTGCCCCGACTGCAGCTCACGCAAATGTGGATGTGAGTGCCGCTGTGACAGGAAGTGGCTTTATGAACAGATGGAGGTGGAGGGAGGAGAGATCATCCGCAACAAGTTTGCTTTTTGATAAAGCAAGGTGAACTGTATATACTGTATGCTAATTGGCCACAATCTGAGATCCAATGGAGCTTTATGAAGAATTCTACACGTACAAAACGTTACTATTTTCAAAGGCACCGAACGAAGTATTCACTGAATATGCTTAATGGTTGTGGCCTGCAGTGCTGTTGAACTTCATTACATCATACATAAGAGTTTTTTACATTGTTTGGCTATATTTTACAAATTCAGATTTACCCAAAGTGTTGGGGAGTATGAACAACTTTTTTTTCTTTTTTATTTCTTTTTTTTCTTCTTTTTTTTTTCTTTCTTTTTTTCTTTTTTTTTTTCTTTCTTTTTTTCTCCTTAATACGACATCACGTTACATTAGGCGCAAGACAGAAGAGTATCCATTATGTTGTGACGATTTTAATTCATTGGGGTTTGTTTTGTCTTACTTTTGAGCCTGTTTTGTTTACTCTCACAAACTCATCTATTGTGCCAATTCATGTCAATAAACTTTATCCCCACTTTTAAAATGGTGATGGCGGCACTGTCACTTCTCTTAAGACGACATGTTTTCTCAAACTTAAATGGATGAGACATCTCGTTTCCAAATCCAAACCACACCTGAGCTTCTCTGACTCCCTTGAAAGGTGCTACAGTACTGTAATCTAAGATAATATCAATAATATATTTTGTAATAAGACTTTGACACAGGACAGTCCTCGAGGTGGGACACACTGTACAATTCAGCAAAGAAGAGAGTTCAATCGCTGTCAATGGTCTGTAGTTCCCTATGCGTTCACAAGATTCCCCCTTTTTCCTCCAATCAAAATAATGCTCTTTATGGCCGAACAGTTTAATTTTAATTTTGTCAGACCATGGTACAGTATTAACGTCTTTGTCCCTGTGTGCTTTTGCATGCTAATCATGTGTTTGGAATCTATGGGACACAGAATTCCTCGCTTTCCTCATCCGTATGATGGCTTCGAGTCTAGCCGCTAGACAGTCCCAGTTCTCTTCCTGGTATCTTGGTTGATTTCATTTGTCTTTCCCATGGTGTTACACAAAGAAGCAGTGCGTTTCTAGGTGCTTTTAAATAGAACCACAGGCGTGTCTCTAACTCATGATGTTGCCAATAAACATGTCAGAAGCTTACAGAGACATGCTGTCATCATCTGGGTTTAGCATGATAATATTCCTGTAAACTCAAAACTGAACTAAGTAATGAAAAAAAATTCTAATCAAAATCTTTCTCACATTATTCTGGCATTCATGAGTCACAACTAGTTTTCAGACAGGTATCAAGTCTGGCATTGTATTTCTCTCTGACATGAATTAAACAATGTAAATGTTATAGATGATGATGATGATAATGCTGACACAAACACATTCAATATACAGTATATGTATGAACCTGACTATACACAGCCTTCTTGTACTATGACATTTGTAATGTTCTTATTGTACCTCCTGTTATAATGCTGTAGCAGACTTTCCTGAGTAAAAAAATGTCACACAATGCAATATTATGAGATTTACCCCACAGCTTCCCTTAAGTGACCAACACCAATTTCACGCTCCTGCAAAAAAAAAAAAAAGATTAACTCTCAATTGTGTAGCAGCTTTAGACTTATTCAATTGTTGAACATGGACTATATTGTTCTTTCCAAGGTCGAACTGGCCTGAGAAAGAGAATCATTCTATCAAAGAACAATCACAATGGTCATTCAGTTTCTGCATCTTCATCATTCTAAGGGTCAAGTGGAGGATAAACACATTCGTGTCTGTCTTCTACGAGGAAACAAATAAGCAGCATCAGAATTGGCTGCAACTAGATCAGCTTTGAAACTCTGAGACGAAATGGAACATGAAAATCAGGAACATGATATTCTTCAACCTGAGAACAAGAAAGGCTTGCACTACAAGAAGCAGAAAACACTGCAAAGAAGAACCTTCACTTGGGAAACACTCAGAGGCAGTTAAGAAGATGAATCGCTTTATCAAAAACAACTTTTACATGGATGACAATCTGGTAAGTGTGGCAACAGAAGAAGCAATGTAGCTAGTAGTCATTAGGCAAGGCAAGATCTGTAGCTCTGGCAGGCTACATCTACATAAATTTGTTTCTAACTGCCATGGACTGCTTGAAATGATTTGGGAGTGTAAGGTAAGACCATGCTGAAGTTGAGGAGAAAATGTAATTGAGCTGCTCTTCTGGTTGTTTTACTCTACTGGTCTAGAGTTAAATCTTCTCTATGGAGACAAAAAAGTGACACAGAAGTGACTTAAAACGTTTTTAGTAGTTCAAAGGCTTGACAACCAAGCACCGAGGGTGAAGTTACTATCATGAGCCTTGTTCAATGGGAAGCATGTCATTAAAATTAATTAATTATTCATTCATTCTAGGCAAAGAAGAAATTATGGCAAGAGTTAAGTCCAGCAAGTCGCACCAAACTAATTGAGTTGATTTTTGGATGATCAAGGCATATTCAGGGTAAAAAAAAAAAAAAAAATGCTGAATAATGCTGATTTGCACTCTGTGTGGCATTAAACAGCCAGTAATTTAAAAAAAAAAAAAAAATTTATCAAGGAGTCACACATCAATGTTGATGATTGATTATCATCACCAAGTGCATCACTCAGGGCGTGGCATTAACAAAAAACTGATTATGAGCTAATTGCTACTGGAAACTAATTGCCATTCAGTCTCCTCCCACTTTTAAACGTTTGAAGTGTTGAATGGCTTTGTAACTTTTGAGTTTGACACGCCAAAGAAAATCAGACTTTGCTGTGAATGTTTGTAGTCTGCGCCTCTTTTTTACATAGTTGTCTATATGATGCTATCAAAATAAAGGTCATGCTTCTTTCTCATGCTACGAAGAGGCTTTCAAATTCCCTGGAAACTCTTACTGCAATGGAAAGAATTTGCTAGAATTTAATTTATCAGTATCTTCTGCCTGACTACGATTCTTTCTCTTTAAACATCATGTCTTTATTTTGATTTTTTTAAGGTTGCAATTGAGATTGTTTTTTGTTTGTTTTTTCCCCCATCCTTTGGAGCCATACTTGGTTAAGTTAACCTACTCCAGCTTCCTGAGCCATGGCCGCCTCAAACTGTATTGAATACATTTATCAGTATTGTAATTGAACCAACACACCACCAGGTGGTGGTCACTTGACAACTTCGCCTTTCTCTTCACATGAGTGTCCAAGACATGCGACTCAGGCTCTTTCCCTGCCAGAGAAGTGGCGTTCACAACCTATAGAGCAAGCTGATCGCCTTCGACTGCCAGCTTGCTCACATTACACCTGATCCCCATGGCCTCTCCTCTCTCCCAGACTCGCACAGGTGGTCAGCTATGAAAAGGGAGCCTAATTTGTCTACCAGTCGGGTCCCATAAGTACAGACCAATCCAACAGGCACTTGCAATCAAGCCCCACCTCTCGTCTTGGCTGTTTTTCTTCATTGAGGGTTTTTGAGCTGAGCCTTGTCTGGTCCCTTTTCCTAGGACCTGTTTGCCCTGGGTGACCCTACCAGGGGCATACTGCCCCCAACAACTTATCTGCTACAATCACTGGAACACACAAACACCTGCACCATGGCTCAAGGAGGATGGATAAATTGGTTTGCTTACTTTCTATTCTTTTGCACTATATCTGTTAACCTGCCATATGCGAGATGGTGGGATGGGGGATGATTGGTCCACTAAACAAACTAAAAAATTGTTTTATGCAATCGCTATATTATTCTGCATTTTTGATGTTCAATAAAGTATGTTGAATTTGTTTTCCCTTTCCTCCCATTTCTATGATCTTTTACACAAAGCAACAATCAACAAGTTGTAGTTTGATTTATTTTTTCACATTTCACATACAGAAAGACACTTTTTTTTTCTTTTTTTTTTCCATTTTCAAGGTTCAAATTAAAAGAGCTTTTAAAAACAGCTGATCGAAGAAACACGTCCACAGTCTGTGTTGTCTTCATCACATGAAGTGCACTGGCAGTTTTTGGCCACCGGGTAGGTAACACCCTCTGAACAACCTCGGATGTATTTCACCTCGTAGGTGATCCAGTCCCCATTGCAGACGTACTGTTTGGCCCGTTTCACGGGGGACATGTAGACTGGATCCTGCGGACAGAACGGTAGCTAGTTGTTTGTGATGCTGTGACAATTCTCTAAATTAACTCATTAGCTCCCAAAAAACGTATAAATACGTCATATTTTAAATGTTTAAGTGTCCCAAAGACGTATTTATACGTTTTTTGTTGTTTTTTTTATGCCAGAGCATAGAGAAGGCTTTTATGCAGTCTCTCTACTGCAGAAAATGGTTGAGTGGCAGCAGAGTATAAGAGATCAACCAGGCCATGTTAAAACTCCCACAATTTTCCCACAGTTCTAAGCAGAATTGAGAAAAATGATGAAACTTAGCTATGTTCTATTACTAATTGCTGCACAGCGGAAATTGATAGGAATATACTATTTTTCCCTGATAAGAGAAGAGACTCTAATCTCTCTTTTGGTATGTTCCATATTTTTCTAGCAATAGAACATAATATTTCGCGGGCCTTGAAAAATCAGTCAAAATCCAGGAAAACACTTAAGTGAAAATGGTTGGGAGTGAATGAGTTAAGCAATCAAGCTCAGGCTTAGCTGTCATTAACATTTAGAATTTGCTATTACCTCATTGTAGCAATATCCTTCACATATGGTGGTGTAGACGTATTCAGTTTTGCCACAGCTCTCCACAGGGATGCTGACGTTTTGCAGGGAGCAGCCGAAACTGCAACGCTTACTGGCACCTGCCAGCGCCAGCACTGTTGCCATGACAACGAGCTGCATCCTTTGAGGAGTGCAGCACAGGCGTCTGCCATAAGAGCATATAACATTAAAAGAAGTCATGTAAGAAAATCTGAGTGATGGCAAACAATTTTTTGTAATTGGGGGGGAATCATTTAGAGCTGTTAATGTTTAGTCAGATAATGTTTTTTTTACCTCTAGAAATATCAAACCTCCAAAGTAATACACAGAACTGTTATTGTTTTGTTTGCTCTAAATCCAAGAACCCGTTTTTAATGGTTTCTTGGTTTGAGAGGGTTCAACCACAATTCCTGGCTCCTAATTGGCTCGACCAGCCCTTAGGTAATAATAGGGCTGTGTATCGATTCTAATTTCTTCAATCGATTCAATTTTGAGAGTTCAGTTCGATTCAATATTGATTTTTTCAGATTCGATTAAATAAATTTCTCTTCAATCCAATATCAATTAATTTATGGAGCATCAGTTCTTCTTAAATGTCAAGGACATGATAAAAACTTCACAAATGTTAAGTTCCAAAGTAAATTTTGTAACTGGTAAAATTAGATTTTGTTTATTAATGAAATTAACACGTGTTAAGTGTTTGTTACACAAACATTGACATCAGCAAGAATGAGATGAAATATTGTCATAATTCTAATTTAATAATTGTAAATATAAACTTAAAAGATTCTAAATTGTCTTAATGTGCAATAAGTCTGGTCTTTCATATATTTAAGAAACTACTTTTAAATTCATGTGAACAGTAAATTTCATGAAAAGTGTACAAAAAAAAAACATCTTTTAAAATTATATTCTCTTAAGAATTTATTGGGAAAAAATAATGAGATTTTTAAATAATCGATTCATGGGATTATGGATGAATATTGGACTTGAAAAGGAAAACGATATCGATTATTCGATTTCTTTAAACCCAACCCGAGTTCACAATGGACATACAATAGATCCGATCGGCTCTGAAAAAAAATCATATTGACTTTTCACACAGTCTCTTGAGTGTGTGATAACAAAAACATCCTTTGTTTGACAGTCAACATGACCCAATACCAACTCACTTAAATTTTAAATATCTGGATGCATAAAAGATTTAAAATTCATTAATATGCCCCAAAACATGCAAATTTTAAAACAGACACACTGAATCATCAGTTACAGACATGGCACACACATTTATCATTCATTTGCATGCATCAAAAAAAAGGGGAAAAAAAGTACATTCTCCATGCGCTATTGAGATACCTGTTATAGCTGTGATTAAAATAATGACGAGATAAAGATAAATTTCACCACGAAGTCTCACATTTCCCCAAAGTCATACCTTTTTGAAGTGGCTTTTATCGCTTACAACTTCCTCCTGATGTCTTAATGTCTAAAACATCGATGGCGCTTTGGCTCTCCCCACACTCTTAAATACGGTCGCCCTTACAGTAAATTCTCTTAATCTCGTCAGCTTTAGCTCTGTGTTGTTTTTCCACTTGTTTAGTCCAAGCATTGACATGGTCAATCCTCCTCTTTTTCCCTTACCAGATCAGGTAAGGCCTTTCCTCCTACGTGTATGTAGGAGGAGTGGATCGCATCTCTTGGAAGGTTTGGACCAACCACAAAAAAAATAAACTTGTCATCTGCTCCCACAGAAAATGGAAAATCCCAAGACATGCACCAGTAATCACTCAATGTTTTTCCATTGTTTTGGTAATTACGTTAGTAAGCTTGTTTTCCTTCTGTGGTTCTGGGTTTTCATGTTTATTTGCATGTACCCAAGCTCCAAATATTCGTGGGGATTAACCCCTCCTCTTTTCCAAAATATTGGTTTCAACTCACCTGCAAACCTCATGAGAATATGCGTTTAAGAAAATGGATGGATAGATGTGTTTGGGTGCTCTGTTTCATTTCATTTTAAACATACTTAGTTAGCTAGAGTTTAAGGTTAAGTGTGCAATTTCTCGAGTCAGTACAGTAAGTACAGTTTGGAGTTTTGGGCAAACTTTTGTCGTGAGTTAAGCTACGAGCTATTCTTCATTGAAGGTAGCTGAAGCGACTCACCAGGAACGAAGCAAGCTACAATAAAATGTCATAAGTAGCTAAATAAGTGACGATACTTTGATTTCCAAAAAAGAGGATATTCTGCCTGACCTCGAGATACTTAAATGATACGCAAAAGTTTGCTTAAAGATGCCACATATTATAACTATATATGCCTCCTCTGTATGGATAAAACAATGAAATAAAATTATAAGTTATTGAATAAATAATGACATAATGTAAATTGGACGTGTCTAAACTTTTTTTGCCCCAAGATCTACATTTCAAGATAATCCCGGCGACGTTGGAGACTGAACATGTGCTCCACTGTTTGGTAGCGCAGAGCCTTCCCAGTGGGCGAAACTTCTTGACTGCTGCCACAGCTCACCAGTTTAGTTGAAGACTCAGGGACAAAATGGTTGCAGTTCTATTTGTTTCGACGTAACATAACAACAGTCTGCTGACTTCAACAACAACGATGAAATACAGATAACTGAAGGGGATGTCATATTACTTACATTATTATTTTATTGCATTATATTATATTTATATTCCAATCCATTTCAGTAGCAATTGTTTTTTCTCTGCTACTCACGTATTATAAAACATTCTATGACTTGTAGCTGTCCTAACACCCACAACTTGTCTTCTTTTCCAGGTTCTCGACAAGCACACGTGTCCACGTGACACATGTTGTAGGCCACATACGCATATGGCACACCCCGACTCCAATTTGGTGCACAAAACATCAGTCAACATATAATTGGCCCCATGAAAAATGATGAAAAACAGATATTTTCATTAATTTATATAAAAACAACAACAAAAACAACAACAAAAACCCTGGAAATTTTCAAATCTGCATCACAAACTGGTCAAGCTTGCAGGCACAGTTAAACTGTACAGGGCTGCAGGCTTGGCATGGCTCTGTCTATGTTTGCAGCCTCCAGAGACTCAGTGCATTTTGCTGAAATACCACCGAAACGAAAAGGACCTTTATAAAGTGTCACCTATGTCCTCCTCGGAACTGCTACCTTTAAAGACTCAAACAGAAATCACCAGTGCATGAAATCACTGTTAATCATTTGTGAGTATCTTTTTAAGCAAGTGTTGGCACTTGTCCTTTAATTCACAGTATGCATTGTAAGGGTGTGATCATGAAAAATAATATTTTATTCATTCACGTTTTTTTTTTTTTTTAACTAATTGTGACGGGAATATTAACACTGTAGGAGATCGGGGCTAGTTGTATCGCGGGTAAGTTGTCACATTGCAATGTTCTTCTCTACCAGAGGGCGCAACAAAAAAGTGGAACACTAGTTTTCTTCGTATAAATGGTCAGGGGTTGTGGACTGTCTGAGAAGAGAATAGCACATTCTGAGCTGAGATGAGTGCCAGTTATCTGTTTTGCACAACCCATAGTACAAAAACTACTTCAATTTCATAAGCAGCCGTCGTACATAGATAAATTCTAGCAGTAAATCATATGGAATTGTTAGAGGAGAGATTCAGGCATCTTGTCATGCCTCAGTCTCTGCTCTATTTTAAGCTCACTTTAAACTAGAGCGAGTATTAGCCAATGTGGTAGTTTGGGGCAACTTGTCTCAGTCAATTTGGGTTTTGTTGTCACATATGCAAAGAATGGGCCAATGAAAATTGCACCTCTGTTTTCGTAAGACAGAATTGTTCTTCACATGAGTCTGAAGAGTGAGGAAATTAGTTTGCCAGACTTTGTTTCATTGTTTAAAAAGTTGTTGGAACTTCAGTATGCCCACATGTCAGGACTGGTTTAAGTTTCATGATGACCCATCGTTCCATTCGCCGAAATGCTTTATTTTTTAAAAGTCAATTTAATCTTAAATTTCCAGCATAAGGGAAGCAAAACTGGCATTTGAGGCTGAGAGTTTTGACCTACATTCCAGCAGTTATTCAGGACTTTAATCTATTTCATAATATTTTATGTTAAAGTTTACTCAGTGACTAGGGTAAATTTTTAAGATCGATGATAAACAATTCCTCTGGCTGTAAAAAACAAAATAAAAACAAAAAACAGGAAAAAAAAAAGGATAATTTTGTCCTTGTTTTATTAGTTGCGAAATCATCGAAGTCATCTTACCTCACATAGTGTGACAACTTACCCATTGATGGGGCAACATGTCACATATTCACACCCCCTATTTGATGGCTTGTAACTTTTCACTAACACAAAGTATGAAAATGACATGAATACAAAACATATACCTAAGACTTTTGTCTTCCATCTGGTATACATTTTGTTTATATATGATATATTGATTCCAAGATATATATATATATATATATATATATATATATATATATATATATATATATATATATATATATATATATATATATATATATATATCTTGGAAAACTATAAAAAGTGATACAACTAGCCCCGGTCTCACCTATCTGTTCCAGACATTATTGTCTGGAAATCGAAGTTGTATGACACAAAATGCACAATAGGTAAAACTGCTGGAGAAGTGAGCAGCTGTAGCCATGTTTACCACTTAAGTGTAAAAAAAAAAAAAAAAATAGACTGAAAACTTATTCAAATAACAGATTGCACAATGATAAAGAACTCAGAACACATTTACACCATATTTGTGAATGTAAATGTTATTAAACATCACCATATTTTACATTTAAACAAGAGCTGGAAATTGTTATGATGGCTTTAATATCTTTCTGACTGATACTTATTGTGGCAAATACATAAATTGCCAACTTGGCTGCACCTAAACTGTTAAACTGTAATTGTCATTGCATGCTGTTGTCAGTTGGCAGTAAGGAGTGCATCATATGCAACTGAAAAGCTTTTGACATTTTGTAGTTCAAGTAATGACGATGAAACAGTTTAACAGAAAAAAAAACCCACATAGGCCTACTAATAGGCCTACAACATTTGATCTTGATTTCGGGTCTGATATAAATTATAACCATTTGGCTAATCCTTTTGACCTTGAACTGTAAAGTAAGCATTACTACTTGCAAACGGTGAATGGTTCAGCAGGATTTCAAATGATGGAAGACTACAAAGAATCATTAATAGATGATGTAAAAAAAATAAAATAAAAAAGTCCAATCTTCCTAATAATTTAAGGGTTCGTTATTTGTAAGTATTAATGTCACACAAGCCTTTGGCTGCAGTATTGTTTACACTTTTAGGAAATTACAATTCCGAGGCAGAGGTCTCCCAATGCTAGGTTTCTCTGCTGATTAAACTTACCGGTAGCGGTAACTATATAATATGAGTTGTGTCATCCTCTATGCATCATGCAGACATACATTGTCAGCAACTTGCACCTGTTGTGCTTCTCCATTGCACTCAAACATACTTGGCACCTGTGCAGTTTCCACTCTGTCGTGTCAATGTCTATCACTAGCGGCGTGACATCCCCCCCTTGTGCTAAGATACAGTATTTGTTTTAATGCATTTCCATTGATATCATGAAGATGGTGCAATTTGAGAGTGCACTGGAAACCAAATGATCACTTTAGGATGTTTCCCTTGAGAATGGCTCCTTAGGGGAAATAGGGAAATTTTCTGGTGACTTTATAGTCAGCATTGACAAGCTGTTCTCATTCTAATTAGTGTTTCAGTCAGATTAATTGTACAATTCAGAGGGAATAGGCATCGTGGACAACATACTGATTAAGTACCACAGTGCTGAGCACGTATACCCACAGACTACCTGCACAACTGCATTAAACCTTAAAGTGCAATAAAACATAAGGAATTTACTGTCACAGTATGTCTGAGAAGACTTTTTGTGCCAGTGGTATGGATGAGATGCTTGTGCAAACTTCTGTTTATGTGTTGTTGATTATCGAGCAGCAGGCGTGGATTGGCCATTGGGAATTTTGGCAGTTTCCCAAACGACCGGCCAATTTTCGAATCATGACCGATATATAAATAACTAAATACATAAATAAATTAGTTCTATCAAAGCATTAACTCATTGATTAATCACAAAAAATAATCGTATTAATCATGAATTAACGCAGATTAATCACACTAATTTTGATCGCAGATGATCCTTTAGCTTGACAGCGGATGGTTATGTTAAAGGTAGCACAGGTTGTATTTGAGCAATAAATATAAACTGCATGCATTAAAGTAAAGCATTTAATAAATGTTTGCATATCCATCCATCCATCCATTTTCTTGACCGCTTATTCCTTACAAGGGTTGCAGGGGGTGCTGGCACCTATCTCAGCTGGCTCTGGGCAGTAGGCGGGGGACACCCTGGACTGGTCTCCAGCCAATCGCAGGGCACACAGAGACTAACAACCATCCACACTCACAAGCACACCGAGGGACAATTCGGAGCGCCCAATTAACTTGCCATGCATGTCTTTGGAATGTGGGAGGAGACCGGAGTACCCGGAGAAGACCCATGCGGGCTCGGGGAGAACATGCAAACTCCACCCAGGAAGGCCGGAGCCTAGACTTGAACCAGAGTCCTCAGAACTGGGACGTAGACGTGCTAACCAGTCAGCCACCGTGCCGCCCATGTTCGCATATGACATTCAGAATATTTGTACATGTCAAACTACTGGGGTCAATTTTTTATTTTTTTCCATTTTAAAAGATGCAATAATTAACTGATTAGAAAAAGAGGAAGATGAGAGGGTGCAGTGGATCAAAAAATGTTGAAGACATCCTCATAACATTAACTCATTTGCTCCCAAATATGTATAAATATGTTTTTTAAAAAATGTTTTAAGTATCCCAAAGACATATTTATACGTTTTTTTGTTTTGTTTTTGTATTTCTTTTAATGCTAGAGCAGGGGTGGCAAACTGCGGTCCTCGAGGGCCGGAGTCCTGCAGGTTTTATAGATTTCCCTACTCGAAGTGCAGCTGATTCCAATTAACAGGCTCGTTATCGGGATTCTGCAGAGCTTGCTGATGAGCTGATCATGAATCAGCTGTGTTGAAGAAGGGAAATATCCAAAACCAGCAGGAATGTGGCCCTCGAGGACCGGATCTCGCCACCCCTGCCTTAAGGTGCCACTTGTTGTAATATTATAGGTAAGAATAGATTAAATTATCAGTTAATAAAGAGTACTGTACTAAAATAATAGGATGGAGATGATGACAACAGTAATGGTATTAACAGAAATACTAATAGGCTATGATAAACAGAAATACTGCAAGTATATATTGTACTCCAGCATACAGAAGGCTTTGATGCAGCCTCTCAGCTGAAATTGTAGTTATTACACAAACGGCCAGCAGGTGGCAGCAGAGCAAAGGAAATCAACCAGGGCTGTGTTGAAAATAAAGCTCAATTGCTCACAATTCTAAATAGATTTGTGAAAATTGATGAAACTTAGATATATTCTAATCCTAATTGCTGCAAAACAGAAACAGAAATGTACTTTTTTTTCCTGATGAAAGAAGAGAACAAAATATTCTGTGGGCCTTGCAAAATCAGTCAAAATCCAGTAAAACAGCCGGGAGCGAACGGGATTGCTTCTTTGAAAATAGCTGGGCGCGAATGAGTTAAATGTAGAAAGAATTAACAAATAATTTTTAATTAAGTGATTAATTGTGATTAATCAAAATTCCAAGATGTGATTAATTTGATTAAAACATTTGTTTGACAGCTCTAAAAAAATGAAGATAAAACAGAAAAGAAAATAGATTGTTAACAAACAAACAACTATAAGCTGATGATGTCATTTTCCGTCAACAGCAAGTGGCAAAATGGTTGCACTCTAAGATAGGAAAAAAAGTGTGGATTTTGCTGCTTAATTCATATTCCAAAAAGTCAATCTTAATAAGAATGCTGTGTTTCGACTAGTGTGGCTGCATAGAAAATATTTTGTAAAGAAAGTGTGGGTGTTGACTTCCACTTTAAGAGGTCATTGGGTAAGTCCCACATACGAATATTCCTCAACTCACTTCTTTCTTTGACCATTGCAGTGACTGCATTTTTCAGCATCCACGCACAATCTCTGCGTTGTAATTTATTAACTTATTATTTGTTTGGAGTCTGACTTTTTCCAAACAGGTAACAGGAAAATTCACGTGTTGCTAAACAACATGGAACAACCTCATTACTATTAATAGATGGATATAGACGGATATACTGCAGATAGGCGGATATAGATCCCAGGGGAAATTGAGTGCTCAGTTGTTCAGCTGCTCCACATGCACACTAGGGATTAAACATCATAAAGTGACATATATGGCTGACCTCACATTCCTCCTCCCTGCCAATTTCCATCCTTAATGAAGTGTTGTACACGACTAATTGATGACTTTTGGGTATAGGAAGAACAGAGGGTGCAGAGGTGTGAGACTGCAGCACGGTGGCAGTGACCTAGTGCATCCACTGGGGGAGGACCGAGCACCGCCTGCACGCTCTGCAGTAAGAGCGCCCCTGTCTCGCACCGAGAGGCTCTCCGCCACACACGCGCACTCGCGTTCGCGCGCACACGGGAGGGGATACAGGAGGATAGGTAGGGATACAGATGCAGACAGACAGATGTGTGATACTCAAACTCCGCCATGCAAGGGGCCGTTTTCATACACCGGGGTGAAGGTAAACTTTTGCCCATCCTCGCATGCATTCGCCTGAGCCGCGCGCGGCTGTCATCGATGTCACATCGACGCTCGCACACCTTTTTAAACCTTTGCCAGCGCCTGCATTGAAGAGGGGCTGTGGCGATGGAGCCGATACAGTGGGCTGAAGTCGCAACAGATCCTGTTGAATTGAGACGTCGACACGCAGCCAAAAAGTGCCCTTCTCAGAGTGCGTCAGAGCTGCATGGATGTATAGTGGATGAGGGGGTCGCTGCTTGCATGGCTACGAAAAGGGATTAGTCAGATTATATCCAAAACAGACACGGAGATTTGGGAAGTGCATCCTCACCTATTGCGCACCCAATCGCCCGCCGGCTGATACGTCTGGGAGGCGTTTGCTTCATTTTAACATGTGAGTATAAATGTTCGGAGCTATAAATAAACAGCGAGGGGGAAAGGCGCGTAACATTGATTTATGAATACCCCAACCGCTAAAATAATACAATGAAGTTTCTCCACTGCATAATAATAATATCTGAACTGTACTAACTATTCGTTATTTTCTTGCAGTTCCAGACAGAGGATGTAGTCATCAGAGCCATAATATAACAGCAAGGATCCCTTTTTTTTTTTTTTTTTTTTTTTTTAAGTGTCTCTCATAAAATGGCAACCGGTAGTGACCAAGGCAAAGCGGATCAAAAGACGCATGTGGTGGAATTAACCACCTGATGGAGACCACCAAAGATACTGTGTGTGACTCACAATGCTGACCACATCAAGGCTGCTGCTTCAAGTGTGTGCGTAACAGGCCGGGCCCCCGCGGCCCTCACCTTTGCAGGGGAAATGATGTCATAAAATACTGGGGGCCTGTGTCTAAATATCATTAGTGAGCGCACACGCAGTATGGATCTGACTGTGTGGGCTCTTGTTTTGATCCACATCTGATTGGTTCAGCTTCAACTTATAACCACTGGGCTCCTTCCCAGCTTCGGACCTAACCTTCTGACTTAAAATGGAGTTTGCAATGGTGGGCGCGGACGGCGGGTGCAACAGCCACCTGCCGTACGGGTATGCCCAAGCCCGCGCCCGGGAGAGGGAGCGAGAGAGGGAGCGCCAGGCGGCCCAATCTAGAGCGGCGGCAGCGGCGGCGGCGGCGGCCGAGAGCGGATCCGGAGCGGACGGGGGTGGCGTCGGCTCTGTGGGGTCCACCTCTTCATCCACGACCACAACCACCTCCGCCTCATCGGGCGCGCATCTCCTTAACAACCGCCAGCATCCGTCTCGCGCCGCCTCCTCCAGCGCCAACATTAGCAGCGGCGGTACCGCCTCGCGCCCCTCCTCCTCCTCCTCCTCCACCTCCTCTCAGGATCCCGAGAAGCAGAGACTCCTCAGAGAGCGCAAAAAGCAACACGGCGTCGCACGGTGGAGACGCAGCCGGACTACTCTCGGCGGGGACCTGCGCCACTCCGAACTGGCGCTGCTCGGATCCGAGGAGGACATCATGATCGAAGAGGAAGAGGGCGCAGAGGAAGAGGAGGAGGACGAGGAGGAGGAGGAGCGGGGAACCAAGAGGTCCAGTTTTCTGTGCGACATGGATGATGATGATGATGATGCTGATGATGATGACGAAACTGTCTCGATTACTGACAGACGTCCTCAGTCCGGATATGCAAATGTTTACGGCGAGTTGGGCTGCTGCGAGAGAGTTGTCATCAACGTGTCGGGCCTCAAGTTTGAAACTCAGCTGAAGACTCTCACTCAGTTTCCGGACACTCTCCTGGGGGACCCCGACAAGCGCATCCGGTACTTTGACCCGCTGAGGAACGAGTACTTCTTCGATCGGAACCGACCGAGTTTTGACGCTATTCTGTACTATTACCAGTCCGGGGGGCGCTTGAAAAGACCCGCTAACGTCCCGTTTGACATCTTCTCAGAGGAGGTAAAGTTTTATGAACTTGGAGAGGAGGCGATACTGAAGTTTCGAGAGGATGAGGGTTTTGTCAAAGAGGAGGAGAAGCCTCTCCCGGAGGACGAGTTCAAGCGCCAAATTTGGTTGCTATTCGAATATCCGGAGAGCTCCAGTCCGGCCAGGGGCATCGCGGTGGTGTCCGTGCTGGTTATTGTCATCTCCATCGTCATTTTCTGCCTGGAGACGCTGCCCGAATTCAGGGATGACAAAGAGTACTTGCAGGCCAGACACAACTCCACGCAGCCGGATCACGGATTTACCCCCTTCAACGACCCCTTTTTCATCGTGGAGACAGTGTGCATTATTTGGTTCTCCTTTGAGATTATAGTCCGCTTCTTTGCGAGTCCCAGCAAAACGGCGTTCTTTAAAAACATCATGAACTCCATTGACATTGTTTCCATTTTGCCTTACTTCATAACCCTCGGCACGGATCTGGCGCAGCACCAAGGCAACGGGCAGCAGGCGATGAGCTTCGCCATCTTGAGAATAATCCGCCTGGTCAGGGTCTTCCGCATCTTCAAGCTGTCCAGACACTCCAAGGGCCTGCAGATCCTGGGCCACACTCTGCGCGCCAGCATGAGGGAGTTGGCCCTGCTCATCTTCTTCCTGGTCATCGGCGTCATCCTCTTCTCCAGCGCAGTTTACTTCGCCGAGGCGGACGAGCCCACCTCGCAGTTCACCAGCATTCCGGACGCCTTCTGGTGGGCCGTGGTGACTATGACCACGGTGGGCTACGGGGACATGAAGCCCATCACCGTGGGTGGCAAGATCGTGGGCTCCCTGTGCGCTATAGCGGGCGTGTTAACCATCGCGCTACCGGTGCCGGTCATAGTGTCCAACTTCAACTATTTTTACCACCGTGAGACCGACAACAACGAAGACCAGGCGCAACCGGTGGTTGAGAGCATGCCGCCGGGATGCCCATACTTCCCGGACTTTTTACGCAAATTTAAAGGCTCGCCATCCGGCTCCTCGCTGGGTGACAAAGCGGAGTACATGGAAATGGAAGAAGGGGTGACGGAGTCGCTGTGCGGACTGGACAAAAGTCCCAGTAAAGGCAACGGCACAGACATAAGCAGAAGGAACAGTACTAACTCTAAATCCATTCAGACTGACGTGTGATTACAAATATTTTTTGTTTTATTTTTATTTTCCCAAAGAAAATATATAAATATATATTGTTTAGTCACCCAAGCAAGTTTTACGCACGGGCCATGCACAGCTCCCCCTGCCCTCCCCTCAACAAGCTTAGAGGTCGCCATGGTTACCAGGTCACATGATAGTTCCTTGCACATATTTTACACAATTAGAACAAATTTATGCCAAATTAACTTATCTAACTTTTGCTGGCTTCCAAATTAAACATATAATGACATTATAGAAAAGATAGGCTCTGCACTCGCACTTTATAAGTTTCAGCAGGAAGAGTATTGATGGTCAATTTGCTGTAATGCAGTAAAGCCACCTTTTGTTTGCACTTGAGGAATTTGTGCTGGATTTACATATTCTTATGGACAAAACTTGTGCAGGCAGACATTATTTGATCATTCAAAAACATTAAAAAGAGTTAAAAGCATTCTTAACCCCTTCCTAGAAGAAAAAGATCCCCTTACCCCAATTGAAACGTCATAAAAGTTCAACATGAAAGTTGATTAACTCTCGTAGAGGTCCAGAACATAATATATGAAGTGAAGTGAAGCTGACTGAAAGGGCAGTGCATTTAGCAGTCATCGCATAAACCAGGGCTAGAAATAATCATGTTGTACTGTACATGTGCGCCAACTATGAGAGCTAAGTAAGCACAGGAATCACCGCATTTAAACACAGCTGGAGGAAGGACTTGTCCCTCCATGATTTTAATGAACACATGACGGCAGTGTCCCCAAATACATTTACTGTAAGTCACCTCCAAATGATAATATCCCTTTACACGGAAGCAAATGGAACACTGAAGCAAAAAAGACTCCATTGAGGAATCTCCTTGTGAGGAGGTTGTGAGCAACTTCCCCTTGTTAGCTGGACTCGGTGCACATTTTGATTTTATTTTTATTTTTTTAACTCAAGAGGACTATTGCTATCTCATCTGGATGTGGACGTCTTCCAAGGTATGTGGCGTTATCGTGTTTCTCCTGATCTCTAGATTAATGATGATGATGATGATGATGATGAACAGCTAAATATTGACTTTTGAGTTACAATAGGATCAGTTGCATTCTGCATCCATTTGAATGACACTTCTCCCATGAGTCAAGCACAATTATGAATTTGCTTAACATGTATGCATGATACAATGATACACATCCTCATTGTGCATGTCTTTTAGCACTATCAAATAATATTTAAAACAAGTTTTGGTCCTAAAAAATACTGGTTGTAAATGAACTGGTGTATCTCCTCGACTGTTGAATCAGGTGCTTTAAAAGTGAGTTGAAACAGCAAAATCTTCTTTCTGCTGTCTGACCTACATAAATATGTCGGACCAGTTGCTTATGTTTCATTTCATATGCAGTAGATGGTTGCTGCAACATATTTGTTCATGCTCACATTTTTCTCAAGTGAAGAAACATCTTCATAACCCATATATGGAGACTAAAAGCTTATGTTTCTCAAGATTGTTGACTAGCTGACTCACATCTATCCGATTGGCTGGTATTCACAATGGTAATGAAAAGCTTCGCAATTATGATTTGGATTGGTCACAATGCAAGATGACAGGGACATAAAACAAACATATTCCAAACCTAAATTGAATTTGAAATGGACACACGTCGTGATTTCTCCCAGCCAATAAAGGAAGAAAGATGATGATAATTGAGAAAAAAAAATAACATTGCAAGAAAAAATGAAAAGTTGACCATTAGAAATGAATGTAAAAGTTGTGTAACATTGTATACAATATAGTTAAATATTACCCTTGTGAGGAATAAGCGGTCAAGAAGATGGATGGATGGATTTCAATGTAGCCTTAAAAAATTGGATTGTAAAAAAAAAAAAAAAAAAAAAAGAGAGAGAGAGAGAGACCATGGCAAATGTGTCAGTGCAGTAACCTGACCAATTAAATGTGAACATGAGCACTGTGTAAAGTTATACCAGGCAAGGGTAGGCGCTTACTCCTCATTAAAAATGTGAGCTTTGGTTGACCGCCTTAAGGTGTTTCTTAAACTGCACGTTTGAGCAACCTTTCACTGTGGCCAACCCAAAGCACCACTGAGCAATAATGATAGTTAATATTCAATATTTGATGCCCCATCTACAATTTGGTTTGACTGTTATTGTATTACTACAACTGCCATTCCATCTTGAGCCTACTACAAATGACTGTGGGTGACAGACAAACTACACTAGGGGTGTCCAAACTACAGCCCGGGGGCCATTTGCGGCCCGCCGTCCATTTTTTAGTGGCCCGCGACGTATGCGAAAAATGGCATTTGACTCAGTTCAAATAAAATAAAAACAAAAATGTTTGGAGATGGTCAAAGTAAGAAGGGAAGGTGTCAAAAACACAGGAGCTATTAAAGGTTATTTTAGTTAACTAAAACTAAAATTCAAAAAACAATTTCGTTAACGAAATAAAACAAAAGCGAAGATGCTTTTTTTTTTTTAAAAACTAACTGTAACTACATTTTATGTTTACAAAACTAAAATAAAACTATAATAATAGTAAAAATATCCTTCGTTTTAGTCTTTGGTAATTAATTTATTGCATGAGCTTTTGGGGGTGATTTTAAACGTGACTTTTATTTTCATATAAACTAGAATAATGACGTTGCGTCCATGGCGTTTTTTTTTTTTTTTTTTTAAATGTTGCGCACGAGTAATGCACACTTAAAAAAAAATAAAATAAAAAATAAAAAACTAAAACTAATACTGAAACCAACTAAACTAAAACTAAGCATTTATTAAAGAACTAAAACTAATAAAAAAAACTAAAAAACCCTGAAAAAGAATTAAAACTAAATAAATAAAAAACTAAACTAAATATGTAACTAAAATATATATAACTAAATATGCAAAAGCACAAATAAATTATTTGTACAATTTTTAGGACTATACACAATTTCTCTTCATAAGATTATGTGGCCCTTGCGTCCTTCTGATTTTCTGTATGTGGCCCTCAAATGAAAACGTTTTGACACCCCTGAACTACACCCTTGAGCAGGGGTGTCCAAACGTTTTCCTCCGTGTGCCACATACAGAAAAATTTAAGCATGCAAGGGCCACGTTGAATTTATTTCAAATCAATTGCATGTTAGGATTGTTTTTTTTTTGTTTTTTTTTAAACTGTTGTGTGAGTATCTTTCTACATGTCAAATAGTTTAAGATTTTGCACGATTTTGGGGTGGTGGAGACCCTTTAACCCACCAGAAAATACCAGCCCCTGCATTGAACAACATCCGAATCTCATCTCTAGATTCAGAACCAAAACAGGACCAATCTCTTGTAAGATGTCCGTTTTTCAAGCAGTTATTTGGGAATTATTCATGTGAAAGCTTCAAAATTTGGACCTTGACACAGTCACACAGCGCAGATTTTTGCTTGTAAAATTAATTCTCTTTATTCACTGCAGTGTTATGAAGAGAAATGTTTTTACTTGTTTTACTAATTGTAAACAGTTTATTTAGAAAAGCTCTACAGTATATAAACAATTTCTTTTTGTAGCAGATGGCATTCTTAGTCTATGCTGCTTAAAAATGGATGGAGGTCCGCAAATGGCCCCCAGGCCATAGTTTGGATGCCACTGCCCTGAGTGACTAAATTTGACAGTAATAACAAAATTTTTGTATTTTGATTGAATGCATGGGACACGGAGGCATTGAGCTATTTTCAGCAGTAAAAAGTTACTATTTGGTAACTTCATTATTTTTCATATACAATTAATAGCTTTAAAAAGTAATTTGTGTACTTGCTGTCGACTGATGATGACATCACCTGTGTTGAGGAAGTAACGGCCAATCATGGCTCAGTTTGCTGACCAACCCCAGAAAACAGTTGAGCCATGATTGGTTGTTACCCACTTCCTCAGCACAGGTGATGTCATCATCAGTCGACAGCAAATACACAAATTACTTTTTAAAGGTATTAATTGTATATGAAAAATAATTAAGTTAGCAAATTAATTCTGGACAAAATATTAACTTTTCACTGCTGAAAATTGCATCTCTTTAAATTATTGATTAACATTTTGGTATTTATAACGAATCATTGGAAAAAATGTTGAATGTAGGTTTGCTGTTAAGTAGGAATGTTCAATACTACTTTTTCAGATCGATACCTGTACAGTACCAGTACAAGTACTCAACTCTTGAGTAGTCTCCGATATTGATACCAAGTACAAATACCACTAGACCAGACTAGACCACTATTTATCCCAGTATAGCATTTTCCTTTAAAATTGAATGAAATTAATGGCAATTTTCTATTCTCCTAATTTCAAATTTCTAGTTCTTGATCGTAAAATGGCCACAAGAGGGCCGTCACGAGTACTGATACACTGAAATAAGGTCGGGTATTGCCAGATAGAGACACGTGGTATGAGTATTTGTCCACTTTTAAACATTGTTGAATTTTTACAATTTTGTTTTTGTTTGTTTATATTATCTATTTCAGAAAAAAAAAAGTGCAACATGTAAGCCATTGTTCTTGTTTACACATTTGAAGTAAGGACACTTATAAATGAAGACATGAATCAATAATGTTTTTAATGTCAAAAAAACTAATGCAGTATAATTTCGAAAACTGAAATAAAACCTAATATGTACATTGACAGCAACTTGCAGCACACCAGCATTTATAGCCATAAAAGATTATAAGTGCAACACAAACACTGCACCTTGTCACTCACTCAGCCAGCTCTCATCAACACATAATCGCTGCGGCAGCACGTAATTACTTTTTGCACTGTGTGTTTATATTCTCACAGGAACTATTCATACACGATATTTTCTCTCAGAACCAAATGCAGGGACAGCCCCGGCCTGGCACGTGGCCATCTTCACTTGGTGCCTCACACTTTGTACTTACATAATGTGGCTTATGGCAAGATCGAGGCACAATCCAAAATATTTTTCAAGCAAAGTGTGTGGGTCAGGCATATTCTGAGTGCTGCGCTGCTGAGCCGAGTGTGAAAACAGCCTGTATCATCTCCAGCCACACAACAAAGCCGAACGGTTTTGATAGTGTCACATGCACGGACAGTGTTTGTAGTGCAGATTTAGACCATATGGTCCGGCCATGTGACATACGGAGTTATTTATGCTTATTTCTCAGAAGTTTTCCCATGCTTGTCAAAGGACATCCAAGGTGGCCAGCAAGTTTTTGTGTCACATTTATTGCCATACAAGGCAATGTTAAAAAATAAGTTGATCATCACTATTACTCAAGTTGGTAATTTTCCCAGTCAATATTATCTGCAGTGAATAAATGCTCTGCTAGTTGGTTAGACTACATTTGAAATGGTTAAGAGGCTTACAGGTTAATTATATTATGCAGAAATGCACTTTTACTTTGCAAGAAAATGTTAGATAATATTAACTGTGACCAATATAACAAATCTAACTTTGTCTCTTACCGACTACTAATGACTAAGACCAGTGCTCGGTCAATCACTGCAAATTGCTATAAAACAAATGATATAAAGTGATTGATGCTGTGGTATGATCGCATATCATTTGTATTGAATCAGCCATTTTGGGAGCCGATTTACTGTATTTCTAGGCTGTAGAAAGTGGCTCACTCATTCCCTTTAAATTCAGCATAGTAGACACGCACAGTCTTTGATATTGCGGAAGCAGAAATAGACTAGCTGGAAGTCCATGCAGAAGATTGAAGTGCGCAAAGTGTATTTTTTAGTAGCTGCAAGCAGAGCTCCACTTGCGGAGGAGTGAGCACTTATCCCAGATCGATCCCATTTTCTGGGTTTGGTCAGGTGACGTTCCAATTATTGGCTGGCGATCAGTCCAGGGTGTGAGCTAGTAAGTGCCCAAAGTCACTGCAATCACATAAATATTTCAAGCCTAAATTTAGATTTATGTAATTTTTTTTACATGACAAATTCCCGTTTACTTTTTTAAAGATAATTTTAACACAAACCTACCAAATAAACCTTATTTGATACATATTCATTAGTCTAATAAAGCCTAATTATTTGAAATTTAATCCTCAGGTTTATGTATTTAGAATTAATAAAATATACCGTATTTTCCGCACTATAAGGCACACCCCTTTATAAGGCGCACCTTCAATGATTGACATATTTTAAAGCTTTTTCCATATATAAGGCGCACCGCATTATAAGGCGCACCTTCAATAAATGATATATTTTAAAACTTTTTCCATATATAAGGCGCTACAGTAGAGGCTGGGGTTACGTTATGCATCCACTAGATGGTGCTGTGCTAAAGGGAATGTCAACAAAACAGTCAGATAGGTCAGTCAAACTTTATTAATAGATTACAAACCAGCTTTCTGACAACTCCATTCATTTCCAAAATGAATAAACAGTTGTTTTATTGTTTTATTATAAGATGGCGCGATCTTCTGCGCATGCACGTCACCGATCGTGCAGGGTCACCGATAGCGTCTTGACAGCGAGACCTGTTGCGGCTCAATATTAATCCATATAAAAGGCGCACTGGATTATAAGGCACATGGTCAGCTTTTGAAAAAATTGAAGGCTTTTAGGTACGCCTTATAGTGCGGAAAATACGGTAATTAACCTAAATTAATAATAATGACAGTATTTATTTAAAATACGTAAAGTATATTGTTTGAATGGGGTATATGCCACGGAAGAGGCGGGACTGTTTTTTGCACAACAGTTTGTTTCCGGTTCGGTTTGCGACGTGTGGGTTGCGTCAAAAATAGTTGTGCTTCCGACTTTGTGCCCCTGGGTTGAGCGTTCCCAACCCGACTGGAAATAAACTGATGTGCAAATTCACGTCCCGCCTCTTCCGTGGCATATGCCCCATTGCATAATAATCAGGTTAACTATACACGATAAA
Source organism: Festucalex cinctus (assembly GCF_051991245.1). NCBI lineage: Eukaryota > Metazoa > Chordata > Actinopteri > Syngnathiformes > Syngnathidae > Festucalex > Festucalex cinctus. The sequence goes on from NC_135414.1 coordinate 11,467,471, forward strand.
TACACTGCTATGAGAAAAACACTTACATTGTTACCCCCATTTTTAATTTTTTTAAATTTAAAAAAAATATTTTTATGTTTTTGGGATGAAACTGAATGCAGACATCTCAAAAACGTAAAAAAAAAAAAAAGTAATTATACTTTATTAATGCTAAATACATAAACATGAGGATTATGCATTTCAAATCTTTATTACACTAATGAATATGGATCATATAAGTTGTATTTGGTAGGTTTGTGTTAAAAATTATCTTAAAAAAAAAACAAGTAAGTGGGAATTTGTTTTGTACAAAAATTACAAAAAACAAAAAACAAAAACTTATGTTAGGCTTAAAATATTTCTGTGAGTGTGGGATAAAGGCTCCAGCTCACCAAGTGGTACAGAAAATGAATGGATGCCTTTTATGAGGCGTTTTTCCACCGCCGGAACTTTTGGAGAACTTTTCAGTTTACCTTGGTAAAATTCAGTTTGCGTGCTTTTCCACCAACAACAATTACCTGGGTAATTATATTCCCCAGGGGGCATCCAAGTACTATCTCAGCAGCAGGGTCTTGCTGAGCCAGGCAGGAACTTTGAGGGGGCGGGCTGCAATGAACACAAATTTGGGGGCGTTTTTTTTTTTTTTTTTTTTTTTACATCGGATGGACTCAATCAAACTCATTTGAATTAATTAACGAGAACTCGAAGATGCTGTGGAAACACCATTCTAAATTCCCTGCTGAACTTTTACAACCAAGAACTCCCTTTACCCAGAACTCAAAGTTCCTGGGCTTGTTGGTGCAAAAGCAGCTATGTGACTAATATCACAGTTTAGAAATGTATTTATTTATTAATATAAATTTCAGCTGTTGTGTGACTTTCTGAAACTGTAATGGCTTGTTCTGCAAAACAGATGCTAAACTGGGCTGACAACCATAGTGCGAAAAGTCCTCACTGACCCCGCTGACAAATGTCCCATTTAGCTGTTGAGGGAAAAAGTCGTACCTGCAGCCAACACATCTATCCAAATACCTGCTCAGGGACACTGGGGACTCGAGTCTGTCACCACAGCACATCCAAGCACATTAACACTTATGAGTCAATATCACCATAAGGTGCCTTTGAGACTTGCCCACTTCACCCCCTAAAAGTTGAGGTTTTCTATTAAACTCCTTCATTGAATTAAATAGAGATTATTCTGGAAGATAATGCTAACTGCAAGCAGTGAATGCCCACAGCAAAAAGTGAGCTTGCTGAAAGTGTGGACTTTTTTTGATTACTGTTGGCATTTAAATTTAAAAAGGACCTTAACTACACAATTCATTTAACAAGCTGACAGTGTACTATTAAAGAAATATTAACTGTATTTAGCATAATCAAATATTTGGAAGAAATAGATTTTTATTTTGTTAAGGGGCAATTGTGAATGCAAAAGAGAAAATAAAACATTTACTTGATTGGTTTCATTTTTTAAATGCAATCAACAGTTTCTGTTTCTAAAATTCACATTGTGGATAGCAGCCGAGGCTGGACTGGCACAAAAAAATCGGCCCTGACATTTTGACTTAGAGCGGCTGGATCGCCGCAGGCATCATGCACGCGTGCATGTCAAATAATATCTAAAACGTAGAAGAAAAATCTCTTAATTCTTCACAATTCTAAATGGTTTTGGTCTTAGGTTTGTTGAGCAATGTGTTGGGCAAAGTTCTGGATATGTGCGCGTTTTATTTGATGAAACCATGACTGTGGATATTGTCATAAACAATGACTTCTAAGCCATTTTGCTAGCTTAATATGGTGCAAAAGTAATTGTTATAAGTGACATTGATTGAAAACAAACAAGCAAGCAAACAAACAAACAAACAAACAAACAAACAAACAAACACTGTATTTTAAAGGAAGATTCTTATAAAAATTTGTATTCAGATCTGATTCCTGACCACCCTTGGCTATCATGTAGCTCTGCCACTGATGTTGATCAATTCAGTTTGTTGTCTATATTGGAAATGGATTAGGGGCTGCTCCCTGCCAATTGTAGGCCCATCTTTTGAAGTAAAATGGTAGAAAATATTATTAAATAGCACCACATCGGCCCCAAAAGACGCTGGCTCACCGGGCATATTCCCTGTATGCCAGATGGTCAGTCCAGCCTTGATAATACATTTCAATCTACTCTTATTTGTAACAAGCCATTTTAGAGGCACTGTACACAAAATTGTTGATGGCTGAAGGAGGGTGGCGCTGTGCTCAAAACTGGCAGCACGCAGCGCCTACGACATTAGCATGCAGGTGATAGTCGTGCCATCCTTCACCTGCACAAATGTGCTTTTTAATCAGATAACATGAGAGAAAGGCGAAGACGGTTGGCCATGCGGGGAGGGGGATGAAAATGAAGGTGGATGAAAATAAACCGTCCAAGACTTGTTTGGAGAGACAGTTGTCATTTTCTTCTGTTATCAGGGAAGTCCATTTTTGGAATCAAAAGGTCTTGGTTTTTTTTGTTGTTTTTTGTTTTGTTTTTTAAACTGGTGACGGTGTTCCTCAGGTATTAGTGTCATGGGTGAAGGTGTAGCTGTCATGTTTCAGTTTTGTTAGAGTTGGGTTGTGTTTTATTTTGGTGAGTGTTTGTGTCTGGTGTGCTTGTGTCTTTCCCCTGTCTTGTTTAGGTCTGAGTAGGTCCACCTGTGTGTGTTTCTAATTGGTTCCCCCTGCCTGCTGTGTTTCCCAGGTGTGTCTGGTTATTGTCTCATTAGTGTTGGTACAAGGTAGTGGTGTTTGTTTCACGCGAGGGTGGGAGCATTGTTGTGTAGTATATAGCTTGTCTGTTCTTGTGTGCTAAGCTTAAGTTGCTAGTTTATTCCACGTCTGGTCAAGTTACTCTACGTCTGGTCAAGTTACTCTACGTCTGGTCAAGTTACTCTACATCTGGTCAAGTTCACTGCGTCTGTCAAAGGCTTCACGCCACGCCAAGTCTTCACGCCACGCCAAGTCTGTCTACCTTCAGTCCAGTCATCATGCCAAGTCTTCTCACGTTTCGTCCAGTCCTTTATTCAGCAAATAAAGCTCCGTATATTTTCCTTCCTGTTTGTCTCCCTGCCGTCTTTCTCCGCCTTTGGGTCCCACCACATCCACATCGTAACAGTAGCGAGGATGTGGTGGATGGGCCCAATGGTGGAGAAACAAGGCAGGGAGACAGATAGGAAGGGAAACATGAGGAACTTTATTTACTACAAAGATGGTGATGGACATGACGGGAGCAGAATGGGCAAGACGTGGACAGACATGGCAGGACAGAGTTGGCAGAACGTGGACAGAATTGGCATGACATGGACAGACGTGGCAGGACAGAGTTGAGTTAGTGTGGCGAGACACTTGCCTTGGAGGTGAGTGTGACATTTGGCTTGGAGGTGGGTGAGACACTTGGCTTGGGGGTGATATACTTGGCTTGGGGGTGTGACACTTGGCTTGACGTAAAGAAACTTGACCAGACGTAGCAAAACTTGACCAGACGTAGCAAAAACTTGACCAGACGTAGAGAAACTGCTAAACACTGCTTAGCACCTTTAACTAGACAAGACAAGACAATGCTCCCACAACACGTGAACAAACACCACTCCCTAAATACAAGACACACCTGGAAAACACAGCAGGCAGAGGGCACTAATTAGCAACACAAATGGGGAGGAGCGACACACACACAGGTGGAAGAGGTTAACTATGACGAGACTAGGGGAGACAAAACCGGACAAAAGATAACATAAACACCCAAAACTAAACCAAAACCCAACCTCCAAAACCGAAACATGACAATTAGTGCTGTTGTTTAGTCATATGAAGACTGCAATTACACATTCACCCAAAGTGGAAGCACCATTAACGAGATATTGAATCCTCACTTGTTCCTGCGCGGGAATGAGATTGTGAATAAAGCAATTACCTATTCCTTAATCAATCAATTAATTAATCAGGAAATGGACCAAACGTTGTATTGCCCTTGAATCTCAATTCTTCAGCTTACCCACACTTTGTTGAAACAGTGTTGGGACAAACCTTTTCAGTCCCAACATGCCCCATGCAGTACAAACTTGACCTCTGCTCAAACAAACATTCCTCTGGGATGAACTTAAACTGTGCTGGTCAGCAGATCAATGGCGTATACACATGTCTACAAAAACAAAAAGAAGTGTAAGGTGGTCAGTGACATAATGTTGAGTTTCATGAACTCAAGCAGGGTCATCCCAATGGGGCTAAATGTCTTTCTTGCTGTGAATGTTTATGACTTGCTTTGTGTGGTGATACAAATGGCACATACCAATACCGTATGAACTGTATGCTTGTAATGAAAATGTAAAGTGCACAACTGGAGACAAGATCACGGTACAAAAATGTAAAAGGAGATTTGTCAATCGGACGATACACCCATAAACATAATGCGAAAATTAATCCTGAAATAGAAGATTTTAGGTTGAATATTTTTCTTTTTTTTTTCCCCCACAACATTGTCATTTGCTGAATGTGCCGGCACTGTCTCATTTGCCCTAAATAGCCACTGAGGCTGATGTAACACGACTACAAGAGCAAATAATAATCTCAGAAAATGATTGCTTTCGAGATGCATTTTGATTGCTTGTGATTGGGACCATGTGTGCATAAGTGAGCATATCTGTTGTGAAAAAGGCCCACTGACCCCAATAGTTTTAAACTTAGTTTTTATTTTCACTGCTGCAGAGCCATAAAAGAATAAATGATTGTGATTTTGTGGAAAAGTCTAATCAAATCATCAGGTATAGTCCTGAAAGCATCCCAATGTCTGAGAAGATTGTATAATATTTTTGCATAATTACTCATGGATGAGCTGTCATGGCTCACTGATCCAATCTTTTGCTTGGAGGTATCCAAAGCAACCCAAACAGAAAACAGCCAAAAACAGAACGAAATGTCACAAAGCTGAAAAGTCTCATTAAAGTGTCTTGCAAGTACATTAATCAGGCCTGATAAAGGTTTGCCAGTGGACATTTCCATCTGTGGAAGTATTTGCGATCAGTGTTGTTCAAAGCTTTCTCTTTTCACTGTGGGATTAACTCTGTTTAACCCCCATGTATCAGTAAAAAGCAAATTAGAAGAAAATCGAGATCAGTGGTTCTTAACCTGGGTTCGATCGACCCCCAGGGGTTCGGTGGAGGTCGAGACACACAACCGACTCAAATGCGATGATACGTTCGATATGTTGATATGTTCCATTGCTTGTCCTGTGCTTTAGGGAATTTGGTGCGCTCAGTCGACTTGTGGCTGCTGTGATGGTACGTCAATAGATTTCTTTATTATTGCAATCCCTTTTTTTCTAATTATGTTAAGCAAAAAAAAAAAAAGAAAAAAAAGAAAGTGGTTTGCGAATATGTGCATTATGAATTCAAATGTATAACAGAACATATGGTGTTCCACAGGGTTCAATTCTGGGGCCTCTGCTGTTTTCATTGTATCTATTGCCCCTGGGTTCCATCTTAGGAAAACAGCAGTGGTTGTTTTAAAGTGCTCTATAGAGTTGAGTTGAGTGATGGGAGTTTGCGTACTAACTGCTTGATTTGAAATGTCAAGTTGAGCAACTGTAGTCATAAATTTAAAAATATTGTATTTACATTTTTTTTTAAATAATGAAGGGTTCGATGAATGTGCGTAATAAACTGGTGGGGTACAGTATCTTCAACAGAGTTCAGAGCTACTGATCTAGAGAATAACAGATTTGCAATTGAAAAAAAAAAAGTTTGAAAATATAAATTTCATACAATTTGAAGGGGATTTTTTTTTTCTATTGTGTATATAGGTTTTTGTTTAAAATTATCCTCGTTTTTTGGGGAGGGGAATTTTGGTGTATCATAAGTACCAGTAGCATTTGTACTTGTTAGCTTGTTGCACTGGTATTAATCTGAGAAAAAAAAGTGGTATCTAATCAAACATCTCTACTTGTTATACATCCAATACAAAAGCTGCATCAAACATATTTTTACAAAATAATATTTCCCAAGTGTGAATGACCCTTTTCAGTATTAATTTAAACAATATTGTGCAGCATTATTGTTATGCGTGTAGCTTGTAGTGGTGCAGCATCATACTGAATGTCACTTTAATTAGAAACAGTTCTCAGTATGATGGATTGTAGTGTGTTTACATCTTAGTGGTAGTTGTTCTACATAGCAGTAAAATAACATATTAAATCATCCTAAAGTGAAACTAGACTTCAGCTTGTGCATTGATCATTTACAGCAAGACTGCGACCAATTGTCGCTCTCTATTTCGCACAGCGCATACTGTTTAAGGAGCATAATCCGCAGCAGACAACACAGCAGCTCACCAACACCTTTAATTAAAACCGAACATTACAATGACAATGAAGGGAACATTCAGTGCAGACAATTTCACACTATTTCGTTGCTATATGTGCCGATAATGAAGTGGTTAATAATGTGGTCATGAAGACTTATCACTGTCTCTGTAAACTGCTTTTATGTGATAAGGAATTCAAACGGACTCATATACAGGAGCAATAAATAAATAAAAGCAATAATATATCTTTGTTTTATTTGGTCTCTCAAAATCTATTACCATTGTAGCCTGCAAAAATACAATTAAACAGTCAGTGGGTGTTTGAAAATGCCCCTAATTGCTCCAGGGTAACTTTGGAATTGTCTCTGGCCACCGAGAACTTCATAAACATTATTTGTCACCAGCCATTACCAACGTTAACTCACTGCTCCAACGCTCATTGTGACAAGAGCAGTTATTAACGTACGCTTGGGATTACAAGCCCAGTGTAAATTTAAACCATCTTGCAGCTACTGGGTAGTGGTTACGCAATGTTACTCTATTGAAGGGGAGCAACCCGAGTCATTTCTCCTCTTCTATGTCCTCTCTTTCCAATTGGCTGCATTAATCTGACAATATCCTCGGCTTTATTATGTTACTTCATCCTAGACGTGTACGTTGCGCTGCTAATTAAACATCTGCCTGGGTGTCATGTTGCCCAATCCCCATCTGCTGAAATGATTCTATGATGTTATGATTTGGGCTCCAAAACCTGTAGTTTGAATTGATTTTTTTTTTTTTTTTGTATGTTTGTATTAGTGCTGTCAAAGTTAAAGTGTTAACTCATTGATTAATCACAAAAAAAAATATTGCATTAATCACATATTCATGCAGATTAATCACACCACACCATTAATTGTGACCGCAGATGATCATTTAGCTGGACAGCGGATGGATATGTTGAAGGCAGCACAGATTGTGTTTGAGCAATAAACATAAATACATGTTTTAAAGTAAAGCATTTAATAAATGCTTGCGTATGACATCCAAAATATTTGTTCATCTCAAACTGCTGTGGTCATTTCTTTTCATTTTAAATTATGCAAAAAAATAAATAAAAATAATAATAATAATAATAATAATAATAATAATAACGGATTAGAAAAAGAGGAGGATGAGAGTGTGCAGTGGATCAAAAAATGTTGAAGGTGTTCTCATAACATTAAATGTAGAAAGAATTAACACATAAAAGGTGCTCTTCAAATTTGGCGGGCAAAAAATGTTGACAAAAAGCATAGTGATTAATCATGATTAATCAAAATTCCAAGACATGATTAAGACGTGTTTGACAGCTCTAGCTTGTATGGAAATAAACAAAGACAAACACCAAAATTATCAGCATTACCTCCTCAATCAGTGACACAAAACAAACAAACAAGTATGGTGCTGAAGTTTTCTCATTACAAAGAAAACCTGAAAATTTTGGCTAAGTAAGGCAATTGCTTTACTAATCTCTGTCTTGCAAAGCCTTTTAACCCCTGATGGAGTCACCGTGTCCAAAATCTTAGCAGGACTTTCTAAAGTAAACTCTCATAAAACATCCATTCAAATCCAGTCATTTTCATTATCACTTATACTGGTCAGGGTCGCAGGGAGCTGGAGAATATCCCAGTTGATTTAAAAATATTATCTTCATAGAAATTAATATTTTCTATATTCATATTCAAAGAGGCCATTTTCCACCAATCGTACTCCTGTACCATAGCTTCCTTTCAGTTCATTTTGATTGCTTTCAGTTTCTGAGAATCCAGACAAAACTTTATTATTATGCTATTATGGGATGTTTATGTAGATTTAACAGATAAGAATAGATACATGAACATGGTTATGCAAATTAGCAGAATATTTTCATAATCTTTTTCTCTAACTTTTCCCGTAATATTACAGATGTTTTGTATTCGGAACAAATCAGGTACAGACAATCAATTCAGCACCGTGTGTGCTTACGTGTGTGCCAGTTGGAAAGTTGAGCAATGGTGTCATATCTTACAAGTGTCTATCCTGTTTGAGTTGATAAATGATAGACAATGCTATGCTCTGTGATGCTTGTGTATGGAATCTGTCCATATGTAGTACTTGTGCGTTTCTATGTGATGTTTGTGTCAAGTGCATGTACAGTACGAATCTGTGCGTGTACAGTGTTGTCAAAGAATAGCCGAAGACAATGTTTAATTTATGGTGAGGTCAACTGAACCTCTGTAAAGGGCCATTCAATGGTTTTCACAGGTCTTAATTTGGTCTGTTGAGATTAGTACCGCAATTCCTAATCAGAAATTCTCACTTTTCATACCACAAAAAAAGCTTCCAAAATGATGATGACAGATTTGGTAATGATATTGCTGTCATGCAGTAACTATTGCCTGTGATTTTGACTTTAAATGCATTAGGTGTGAAATTAACTTCATATGAAGCAGCTCTGTTTGAAATAGTATAATGAGATGCAAATGTATTTCTTTTCAGTTTGAAGGTGTGGACCACTTCAAAGTACAAATTTTCTATGTGCTTTTTTTCAGTTCATATTCATCTTAAGCTCTCAAAAAGAGTGTAAACCTTATATCGGTCAATCATTTTTCTCCTTAGTTCAATGGGTGCTCGGGTGCAACATAACCTGAATTTGCCAGAGGACATTATGCCGTAGTCCAGTGTTTCTCATCCCTGGTCCTCGGGCCACACTATCTAGCCTGTCTTCCTTGTCTCCCTATTCCAATGCAACTGATTCCAATGACAGCTCATCAGCAAGCTCTGGAGAAGCCTGATAACGATCCTCAGCTGCGTTGGAATGGAGAGACATGGAAAACGGGCTGGATAGTGTGCCCCGAGGACCAGGGTTGAAAAATACAATCCCGTAGTCTATCACTAACAGACCATGTGCTAAAGCAATAGTAAAGTCATAATTACAGTCAATATTTATATGAAAAACAGCTCTAGGTCATTAATAAATGAATGACATGACTAATTAAGGAAGTAATTGAGCCTGCCCTTTTGTGCCGCATGATAATGTATTATTACTGGTTCACTGTGAGCCTTTCATAACCTTGAAACATCATAAATTGGTACCAGCATAAATCAAGAATCCCTTTAATTCCAAATATATTATACTTCATATTCTTGGTAAGCTTTCTAGGCACCTTTACAATGACGTAAAACAGCATAGCTGGGACATTATTGTAATTTCCTGGGAATGTTGTAGATGGAATTATTTGAAAATTTAAACACTTGCATGTTTATAGAAATACTATCAGGTGTTATTGTTAGAAATCATTAACTTGATCAGTGTATTCATATACATTTTTAGTAATAACACAATTAAAAGTATTTCAGCAAATTTGTCAAACTGGTGGTAGCCCTTCACATTAATCAGTAAAAAGGATGTAGCTGTCAGTTTCCAAAAGATTAGGGAGCCCTGTGCTAGAGTAACAACCACAAATACCTTCACCAACCTTCATTCAATAACTGCTGCTGGAATGCCATTCAGCAGCAAAATATGACGAAGGGGTTTCAGGCTATTGTGGTTGCCACGTGCGAGCGAGGTCCCTGATTGTGTAAAATGATAGGTATCGTATTGTATTTGATTTTACGTGGGAGAAGGCAATCATCCAGTTGCATGGAAAATCTTGCAGGCAATTTGGTCCATTTTGCACCGCTACTCACACACTTAACTGTGTTTCGCATTGCACTGAATCATGGTCCTCACATGATGCTATGGTGACAAAAATATAACTCCAATTGGTGCTATTAAACGGGAGAAACAATTGACTGAAACAGTATTTCCAAAGTTTTCGTCTGAGTTTATATCTGACCAATTAGCCATGCTGCCTCACCGGATTTATCTAATGAATTGATCTGGATAACATCTCTGTTTTTGCTCTTATTTTGTTTTTTATTTAGGTCAGTGAGGGTTGAGAAGAGAATGATGAATATTAGTCCAAGAAAAACTGCCCGTCCCCCCCAAAACACTTGAAAAGGTCCAGGTTTGAAAAGAAATGGAAACTATTACGTGTTGTTGGAAAACTCTATCATGGGGTCATAATGTCACATTTGGCTATGACTAACTTGTATAACAGAAACACAGAATGACTATAGGACTACTGGCTTGAATTAATAACATTTTATCCACTATGATAGGTCCTCAATAGCTGCAATCTACAAAGTATTTGTGGCCAAACTGTTCCTTCACTTTCAGTTTTTGGTTGGGTCAGCATTTGTGTATGGGGCCTTGTCTCCATGCCAACAATACACAGACAGCCTGGAGAATCGTTATTTATTTTTAAAGTCAAGTCAAGCCATCTTTATTTATATAGCGCTTTCATCTCTATAATTTAGCTATGAGCATTTATGACTTTTTGACTGACTTCAACCTGACATCACGCAACAATAGAGACACAGACTGTGACTCGCAAAACATAATTTACACAATAAACACATTTATATCTTTATTATGTCATTAATTTAGTTATTCAAAGTTAGTAACTTCACGTAACACAACATGATTTTTTACTTACAATTGATTGTAACCAGCCATCTTTGTTGTTTACATTTGCCTCAAACACTTTGAGGTCGGAAGTGGGACAATCCGAGAGAGATCAAACAGACGTTCTATCTTCCTTGAATGCGGGATTAACTCTGTGAAAGAAAGCTCTCCGCTCATTGAAAAGCATTGGGCTTTGGATCGTTGTCATTTTATTTGTGAGGACTATTTTGATTTCAAAATATGATAAAATGCCGTTCTGCCTGGTTTGTATGATAGTCACAGGCAAAAGCAATAGTTTTCGCCATGTGAGGTGCGGAAATATCAAAAGATGTTCGGAAGTGCTCAAGTTTCACAGTCTGGTTGAAACTGCCCACGATGAAGCGGAAAACATCTAATTGGAGGCAAATTAAAAGGATTATATTCCGTTATTGTCGAAGTATATTCTTTGTTATAATAACAATATTAATTAATTAATTTATTTTACAATAGAGTCCTGAGTTTTAATTTTGACTTTTGAGGTCTGCACAATAAATGTTCTCAAAATACATTACAGAGCTCCCCCCCTCCCTCTTTTTTTTTTATTTTTATTTTTTATTTTTTAAAGTCAATTTAGATTGAGAAATACTGAGTTGAAACCAAGGTTATTTTAATTAACTAAAACTAACGAAAAACTAAAATTAAAAAAACTATTTCGTTAACAAAATAAAATAACGATGAAAATGCTTTTTAAAAACGAAAACTAACTGAAACTACATTGCAATTTTACAAAACTAACTAAAACTAACTCGACTTAATTATAACAAAAATGTCCTTCGTTTTAGTCTTTGGTAATTTATTTAATGCTTGAGCCTTTGGGGATGATTTTAAATGTGATTTTTAGTATATTTCTTTTTATATAAACCGGAATAATGACCTTTTGAAAGTGTGTCACACAGAAGTGACAGCACCTTCAGATGACGTCGCTCCCGTGGTATTTTCTTAAATATTGCGCACAAGTCATACACATATTTATTAAAAAACAAAAAAATACAAATAAAACTAAGCATTTATTAAAGAAATAAAACTAATAAAAACTAACATAACCACCCTGACAACTAATTAAAACTAGCTAAAATTCAAAATGAAATAAAAACGAACTATAATAAAAAAATTCCAAAACTATAAAAACCCTGGTTGAAACTGAAATTTGTATTTGTGTTTATAAAATCCCCCACTCAAAATTATTCTGGACAAGAAAATACAGTTAGCAACTTTGCATCATGTGAATTTAAGAAATAAAAACTGTTGATTACGTATATAAAATCAAAAAATAATTCCTTATATTTCTCCTAGGCAAGGGGATACTGTTCTTACCTAATTACTTTGTTGATTGATTGAAAATCACAAAATGTACTTGTTGTACATCATCATTCATAGTAGCTGATGAAGACTACTTGTTAGAAGTACTCTTTAGCCTCCAAACTTTTTTTTTCTTGATTGCAGATGTAATATGAAGACATGTCCATAATGTACATGGCAGTACACTGTCCACCAGCACTTTAATCACAATTTTATGATGTGTTAGTTTTGGAGAACTCACAAAAATTAAAATACACAGCAATTTTTTTCTGGACATCGTGACTATCATTCCTGTTAAATGCTGATAGGTAATATGTGGTTACGTAAGTGTCACGTGTGCAGTCAACATCTATTACAGTCATATGGCCTCAGGTTTCAGCCCATGTTGTAGACTAGGTCGGTGTAGACATGGGAGACACAAATCCAACATGAGCCCGGATCAGGGGAGTCTCTTCCAGTATCGATCACTGTTACGCAAACGTGACTCTCCAAACGTGAAGACTTCCTCGCTTTTCTGTTTGGAAAATGGCCGTCATGACCAGACCTCCACAGACCTTGTCTCCCACTTGTTCTCTGCTCCCCTGCTTTGGAGTGACTAGATGCTTTTATGTGGAGTGACTAATGCTTGCTCTAAAGGGCCTCGGGTGCATCTCGCTGTGTGTGCATGTGCGCGCATTTATTTGTGCACGAGCACGCTGTACTCGACCAATCGGCACGCCGAGGCTTGACGATCTTACATGGGGATGAGTCACATTCATGGTCGGCCAAGGCCGAGATCCCCCACACACACTTCATCCCGATCCATGCAAATGCTTTGATTTGTAATTGTGCACGGGAGTTGCTGTGAATCTTAACACTGTAGTGCCAATTCCTGTGCATGTGCAGACTGGACGCTGGATGAGCCTTGCAGCCAGAACAGGAGGTCAGAGGTCAGATTGATGCAGAAGCATTGCCATAAACAATAACATTTGCTGTGACTGGTTTACACTCGAACGGTCAAAAGCTATTACTGGGCCTTTGCCCACTTATGATGATGAGCAGAAGGAAGAAGAGTGGAAATGCTCGGAATTCTTAACTTTGTCTGTTGGGAAATGGATTGTTTGTGCATGTTTGCTCCACTTGTATCAGATTTATAGATATATTCCGATAGTTTGCTCAGCTGAACTATATTTCTCATCAACACTAGCCTCTTGTGCTGTACGTATAGAAGCATGAAACTGATTTATGTTTGCCATAAACAAATGGGCAAGTGAAATGTTGGTAGTAAAAGAGATTTCTCATGTGTTTCTTTGGATGCTTGCTTCTTTCTGTTATGTTTACGTTGTGAAGATGGATGCACTGCATAAAGTGTGCAAAGTGTCCCTTTGCTGTACTCTTTGGATCAAACACTCATCTCAACAGCAACAAAAATGCCACATGCAAGAAAGTTCATGCAAAATGCCAAGTCATGTTAAAATGCAATTTCATTAATATTATATATTTACAAATATGTAGCCTAGGATACATATCTGTACCCTTTATAGGTTCCTGTCTAGAACAGAGATAAACAACATGTCTAATTACCATAAAATCAAGTGAATAAGATACATTTATATTTTTATAAGATGATTCAAATCATCCCACCGTATTATATAAAGTGTTATATAAAATGCTTGCGCCGGTACCTAGATACTGTTAAAAAAAATAAAAATAAAATAAATAAAAAATGAAAAAGTAGATGCTAACGTTCATTCCAACATGATATTTAATGTCTGACGCTAAAAATGTGTGTAATTTAAAGTTCCAAAAATTGCTCACGTGTGCACCACGGGCAGGCAGCCAACATGATGAGGCCAACTTCAAAATCAAATATTTCCACATAGAGTAATAAACTGACATCAGTAACTTAGTATGCTTTTATTTAGAAGTTGCTTCTGGCGGAATGTTATGGTGTGACAGCTGACTTGACTTGAGTAACTGTAACTATTGTCATCGACCTCAACAACAAAATGTATTTTTGGAATCAAGTTCGAATTCATTTTAATTAACGATGCTAAAAGGCTACTTAATTATGCTAACTTTGCATTATATGTCGACTGTTGCCAGAATTTAGCGGCAATTCCAGCGTTAGCGGCTAGCTAAGCTAACACATACAGGCTGGCGAGAGCTGTCAGATTACTTTCCAATGGCACCCGCAGTTTAATAGATGGAAATAACTTGCGCACTTTGATGCTGACAGCCTGACACAGTTGCCATTCTTAATGATATCTTTTTAACAAACCAGACTTACTTTAATAGCTGTTTCAGCTGTTAAAGCGGATAAAATCGCTATTGTGGTTCTGACGTCACTTTTTCTCATAAAACCAAAATCTATGGGGAGAGATTTGTCTAAAATCTCTCTGACTAATGTTTCCCTGCTCAGAAGCTAAGCACAATTGAAATTAAGTAAAAAAAAAAAAAAAAAAAAAGTTTATTATCTAAAAATGAAAACAGTTGGTTATTCATTATTTTTGCAGAACATGATTTTTAAAATGCTTTAAAACTTAATTGTTGGTATGGGAAAATAGCATAGTTTTCAAAATCTTTATTCATTCACTGATCAACAAACATTTTGGTGCCTAGAAACATGTAACAGTTTTTGTGTATTTTGATGTTGCTGAATCTGAAAAAGACATATAGAGATATGAGCTATCCCATTTTTAATAAAAATGGTAAAAATATGAAAATTTTCACATGAGTATTCTCTTTATGCTACAACTTGAGTCGTTTTAAGCATTTCCAAACAGTATTCTTTCATTTGTATTTCTGTCGTGAAAGATGACAATCGCTATCACTTCTATTGGCAAATAAAAATAAATAAATAAATAAAAGCAAACATTCAGAATATTAGCTTTTAGCAGTAAACATCAATTTTGTTTCACTTTTATGAGAGAATACATGGCACACATTGTTTGTATCCCCGAATGAATATCAATCAATTAATTGTCAAAAATATCCATACCTCTAAAAGTAGAGCCAACTCGGACTCAGTATAGAATTACTCAGTCATTAAAATATCTTTGGCAAAAGAACACGTTGGCCAGTGTAATAAAGAACGCCAACTTTTATGTTCTGGGGTTGGATCCCACGAACGCAGACACAAATAAGATTTTAACGATTTATTCACATCGAGAGGCGTAGAAACTTGCCTTGACGAGAAACGAGAGGTGCACAGAGAAACCGAGATAATAATCCGACAAAAACACACACCTCAGACCGGCTTATATAGACAACGAATCGATCTGATTGGCTGTGGCTAGACATGTGGGTAACAGGACTGACATGGTATCATCTGACTGGCTGTTGGCTAGATAAAGAGATTAAAGATTCCTGACATCACATAGCTTCTGACATCACATAGAGCACCACCAGTTGAAACCAGATGCCGATTACATCAGCCCTAAACAGACACTTGTTCATGACCCAAATGTAACCCTTGCATGACAGTAAACATAACCCTTACATGACCCTAGTCACAGTAAGCATAACCCTTGCAAGACCCAAACATAACCCTGGCATGACCCAGTCATGACACCAACAAGTCAGGGGAACATATTATGCGCAAGTACAGAGGGGGGGGGGAAACTTTGCATGTTATACATGCATACATTTCTTTTTAAACTGTATTCCTTACAACAGTAATTTAATTTCTTTTGAAAGGCATTCAACATAGACTAGCACTTGTTTGTACCCTTACATGCAAACAATTTCTAAGCATAAAGAGTTACTTTTGGTACCTGATCTGATAACAGCTTCATTAAATCAGGTCGATGTATTCGTGGGTTATTCATCAAGTCAACTGGGATTGGCTCCAGGTTCTGTGACCCTGGACAGGCCAATAGGTATAGAAATTTTTTTTTTTTTTTTTTTTTTTTTTTTTTAATTAACACTGTTGTCTTTTGCCTCATAGGTAGTTCCATTATGAAAACTGTCTTAAGTTGCCAAATAGGGTTCTACAATCAAACATGAATTGTTGCTACTGGGAACAGCAGGAATATGCAATTCCAAGTTAAGTTTGACATTTTGCCAGCGACAACAATGTAGCACAAGATCAGGATGAAGAGTAGCATCAGTGGCCTTCAGTCGAAGCTCACTTCAGCTTGCCAACTTTGCTTGCACTTCCTCATATTCAGCAAATACACGGGATGAGCCAAAGCGCTTGACTGTGTCCCTCTGTGCCACTGCCTCGCTCCCCACTTGTACTCACATCCTCCCACTGGCTCCCACAATTTACTTTATTTCTTTGACTGCAGCGGGAAGCTTTTAATTATTCATGCTCCAATAGCTCTCATTCAGATCGTTTGTTATCTTGCCCTTCTGCCCCTTGTCTCTCTCTGCCAATTCTACAATTCCATCCTATTAACTTCTATAATTGTGCTCTTTATGTTATGTAAGTCAACACCTTCCTTGTTACTACATCAGCCATGTTTCATCACATGCGGGCCCAACATTTTACCTGTCAATTAAAGATGGCACGAGCATCTACTGAAACTCAAACAGAATTTGCCTCTCCCTCCCACAGCCCCTTGAATCAGTGGGTGCTGGTGTCTGTGGATCTCACTTTGCTTTATCGATCCTTCCCTCCTTCCTCTCTTTAGTTTTTCCTCTGGTCACTTGAGATCTCAATTTATTGGAAGTTTGAGGTTTCTGGGGTTGGCATAAGACTCTGGTTTTGTAACCACGCAGGAGGGGTTTGGTTGGTGCTGGATTTCACTTTGATGGATTGGATGTACTGGCTTCTATGGATCTCACTCTGCCTCATCGATCCTTCCCTCCTTCCTCTCTTTAGTTTTTCCTCTGGTCTCTTGAGATCTCGCTAATTTGTTGGAATTTAGAGGCTTCCGGGGTTGGCGTAAGACTTTGATTTTGTAACCATGGGGAAGGCAGGAAGTGTTTGGTCGGTGCTGGATTTCACTTTGACTTATCTTTCTTTTCTCTTTATTTTTTCTGACCTTTTCTCTGGTCTCCTGACCATTTGAACCTCACGACTCTGGCAAGATTCTGAAGTACCTGGTTAAGGCGAAGGGTAATGGGATATTTATAAGGTTTTAGGTGAATTCATGAGTATAAATTTATACGTATTTGCACGCACACGCACGCGCACGCGCACGCACGCAAACGCACACGCGCACGCACGCAAACGCACACACAAAAAAAAAAAAAAAAAAAAAAAATCAGAATCAGTAAGACTACCGAATGAACAATTCTGAGCTCTTTAAAAATACAATAAAATAAATAAATAAATGAATAAGCAGATGGAGAAATTACATTGTTTAGTTTGGTCATTAGCCCACATTACCAATAGAAAGTTGGCATGTCTGCTTGTCAAAAGACTCCGTTTTCATGTTTAGTGGTTGACTTGACAAATGCAATGACATCTTATTTAAAACAGCAAATGGAAATACATCTGGAAAACTGTAACCGGCTTTGGCTATTCTCTTACGGTATCTCTCGGGTGAAAATGTCTTTATGTCCAGGGATCTTTGTAGTTTCTTTTTCTTTGGTCCAGCCCATGCTGTTATTTTGGAAAACTTTCATTGACGTCTGTTGGATTATGGAAAGAAAAACCACACCATCCTCTTTTAGGATTTTTGTTTTACTTCTCAGGCCACTAACAGTAAATCCGTTCTCCATCCAGCCAACTCCTGGCTTTATGCAATCATGGGTTTTTTGCCTCTTCGTTAGACAGACTTGGCAGGTTGGAGTCGCTGCCTCAGCACTGATGGAAAGTTCCATATAATTTTACATGGCTAACAAATGGCTGATTTGTCAAGTTTTCCCTTGCCTCAGTATCTCTTTGTGTGAATCATAAATCTTCCACACTCTCAAAAATGACAGGAAACTGGACTGATAGAAAATAATTGGAAGACTGGAATACTAAAATGTTAATGATGCATAAAGCATGTCAACACTTCCTTCTGTTTCATCATTTTTAAATGGAACAAATCATCCTTTACATCTTTAAGTACACAAGTCTTCTGATTGGCTGGTGAGTCAGCTGGGATAAGCTCCACGCTTGCCTGTGACCTGAAGCGGTTCAGAAAAGAGATGGATGGAAATGCGCAAGTATGACTCGTCACTTCTGAATTTCCCACCAAAAATATCCTGATTAAATTTACACTGAGATAATGTAGGTAACGTCAAATCTTTTTTCTCGTTCTCATTCATTTACCCTTCCTGAAATCATATTGAAATAAAAGCATGACATCATTGTTTGAAAGGCCGTGAAGGACAAAGCAGATGAGCTGTCAGTCAAATTAAAACTCGGATCACTCACATTAGAAACTGACCTCAGTATGTGCAACCATCAAATCAAATGTCATTAGCAGATAGGAACATTTCTTGGTAGAAACGCCAGTCAATCACACGGTACGTACAATAGACCGCCAATCAAACACATTCACATTATCACTCCCTGTACAAAAATCAGGCCAGTGAACCACTACACCATCGATGTTTGTTGCAGGCATCAAAAGTGTCATTTTGGTTTCATTTGGCAGCATTTTGCATTCACACATCTGCGATTATATTATCCAAGAGTGAAGACAAACAGTTTTTGTTAAGTGGGGATGTTCCATACCACTTTTTTTCAGATGTAGGCCTTTACCAGTACGAGTACACAACTCACCGATACCAAGTATTGATATCACTAGTACTTTAAATACAAGCCCCCCCAAAAACAGATGATTTTAAAGAAAGACCTATATATTCCAATTTAGCATTTTCTGCAATTTCCTATTTTTCTAATTTCTAGTTCCTGATCGTAAAACGGCCACCAGAGGGCGGTTGATAAGGTATCAGCAGCTGTCACGGTTACTGATATATGTTATTGGTACTCGCCCATCCCTACGAGAAAGAGTGAAAAGACGATTTATTTATTTTTTTTAAACAAAAAGTAATAACTTGTGAAAATTGTTCATTTAAAAATGCATAAATGCAGAACCTAATCCAGTTAGTAATTGACAGTGTTTTGAAGATTGACCAAAAAGTACTCAACTTTACTATATTTGAATTTGATATGACAAAAAACCCATGTAATTTTATTCATGAATTACTGAGATTAATATTGCCCAACAAGCATAATTCTAGCAGTAAAATAGCCTTTGAAGTGCAAAAAAATATATATTTCTGTGTCCACCGGTACTCATCATTTTTGTGGATTGCCTTTCATCTTGCATTGCGTTCAGGCAGCTGGACAATCTCCAATTATGAAAAAGAATGTAATGCTTGAGTTCATCTGAGAATCTTTTATTAGTTTTATGAGAACTGTGTTGAGCTGGCCATGAATTTGTGAAATCGAATTGCAAAAAGTCTATTTGCAATGAGCCTGAAAAAAAAAAAGGTCAGAATGGAAAAAATGAATAGAGGAGTGTCCATGAATGAAATGTTGACATGAATGAAGGAACATGTTTAAGAACATATTGAACTGTCAAAAGCAAGACAAACATATAAAGATGAAAAATGAATTAAGAACGGTTTTGTTTGATTCTCAAACCTTTTATAAAATGGTGCATTCACAAAACTACTAACTGCAAGCAGTAATTTAGATAAATGAGCCAATTTTCATAATTGTGTTTCTTTAGACCTCCACAAGGGATTTGAGACATGAGCCTCAAATTGAGCTATGGAAAAACAGTAAAATTGCTTTTCAGACATTTGAAATCATTCCGTTGAATACAGTCGTAGAAATCTTGATTGAATACTTGATGAAATGCAGTTCAGTCAGTAACCTACATTATGAATATTTCCAGGGTTTGTACATATAACATTCAAAAGATGAAAAAAGAATGTTGCTATTTCGACTGATCTGATTAAAAATTTACAACAAAAGCCAAGATCTTTCGCGAGAATTTAACAATTTTCATCCCTCTTCTTCCTCCTGGTGCAGTGTGTCAGCATGTGAGGAAAGACTTACTATGAGCCATCTTTTTTTTTTTTTTTGTC
Organism: Festucalex cinctus; assembly: GCF_051991245.1. NCBI lineage: Eukaryota > Metazoa > Chordata > Actinopteri > Syngnathiformes > Syngnathidae > Festucalex > Festucalex cinctus. Next base: position 11,487,581 of record NC_135414.1, read on the forward strand.
TCTGTGGGTTTCCTGTGAGCTAATTGGAACCCTCCCATGTGTCCCTGCTGAAAAAAAGTGCATGTTTGTGGTTAAAAATAGGTACAGCATTTCCTGCACTGACTGGCTGGTTACTGCAGAGCCACATCATGAATGGAGCTGACATTTTGATCTAAACCATTTTGTATTTTGTATTTTGTAAAAAAAAAAAAATAAAAAAATAAAAAAAATGAAGAAGCAGCTCCCCGAAAACTACAGTATGTCAACATGTGTTTATAGCGGTTTTTTATAAAGTTTTCATTCTTTCACCTGTGAATCATTGCAATGTCAAATTACATAATGTGGTGACTAAGAACGCAATCAGCCAGTTTTGGAAGCTACATGTGAGATGAAATGAAAAAGTGAAGTTTGTGCTTTGTCTCTGTCCTTGAACAGACAAATGATGAATCAAAGGGAAGTCGTGAAGAAATGTGTGCAGTAACAATGAATTTAGATGCATTGCATGCATGGTAGAGTGGAGCAATTAACATCTAATCATGTTGTGCAAAGTAAAATCTATCAGGAATGCTGAATAGGCTGAGTTTATCTTGATTGTGTTTGAAGATGCCAGAAGAAAAGACTATTTGATTCATTGTATTTCAATATTCTGCAGGCTAACAGTTTAGATGTAAATGATGACATTATGACGATGGAAAAAAAAAAAGCAAGGTCATATGAGACACTAAATCATTGACAGCTATGGTGTGTCCAGATTGAATTTTGCTCACATTTATTTTTTAATTTATGTCTGTCAAACTGTGCTCCTTGTGCCCCCGCCCCCATCCTGCCTGTCACACTTGATCAATTGCTTCCATTTAATGTTGTTTGAGGGTTACGTTCCCATCTATTATGTTGAAAACTCTCCTCAAGCAAAGATGAATATTTCATTTCCTTTTATGGGGAAGACAATCTCAAATAGTACTTACTTATTGGCTGCATACTGAAATGTAATGCTTGAATAACATTGATATACTGTACATAACGTGCTGATATTTATTGATGGAAATTAAGTGCTTATTTCTTCAGCGGCAGCGTAGATGCTGATTTTTTACAATTTATAGAGACATGCCATCATAATGATTTTCAGTGTTATATTCCACAAAACACTTGCTTTATACATTGAAGTGAGATGAAGTCAAGCAGCTGCGCGCATATAAAATCTGATGTGTGGAGCAATGTCAGCGTGCACTGCTTGCAATGATTTACATTAAAATGAGAGAAGCTACTTTCAGTATTTACCTGTGGCATTAACAGCCCTGCAGCAGACATCAAGTATAGTACAGTGGTGCCTTGAGATACTTTTGGGTTGTTCCAAGTTTCGATTGGACGATTTATTTATTTTCTTTTTTTACTTCGACTTGCAAGGAAAAAATTGTGATTCGAGATCCATGGTGATAGTGAACGCAATTTAACTCACTCAGCAGCAAAATGTACGTAATTTGGCACATAGTGAATATTTCTTCCCAAAAGTGTCTTTCACCTTTTTTTGCCACTCCCAGTTGTCATTTACTGTCAAACTACACATAAAACAAAGATAATTTTCCGGTTCATGTTGTGTATTTACAACAACTAAATATCTTTGCATGTTATATATTATTTAAGTCAGTTTAGCTTCATGCTGATATGCAATAACAAATTCTATACATCCATCCATCCATTTTCTGAACCGCTTAGTCCTCACAAGGGTCGAGGTGGGTGCTGGAGCCTATCTCAGCTGGCTATGGGCAGTAGGCGGGGTACATCCTGAACTGGTTGTCAGCCAATCGCAGATTCTATACAAGCAATCTGTGTCATGGTGCTATAACCATTTAAGGGTATTTGAACACAAATGGTGGAGCAACATATGTAGACCGACTATAACTCACAGACATATATTCTTTATCCTTTGCCAAAAAAAGGGCTAATATTACTGCAGCTTACTGTTACTTTTAGTTTTTCTTCTTGCTGTGTTTCTCTATGTATGTTTTAGGGGTGTCCTGATCTGATATTGATATTGGGTGTCTGTCTGATATCAGCCCAAAAAAAAAAATCACCCCCCCCCCAAAAAAAGTTACGATTATATCAGTCTTCATCCCAAATCGCCAATACTAGCACTCATTTTCAAGCAGTTAATTCCAGACTCCGCTACAGCTCTTCTAGGTTCTCTTCTTGAGGTTAAATTTACATTATGTAACCCAAATGTTTTGAATAAATTGGTAATATTTTCATCATACCCAATGTTGCTGACTATTCTTTGTTTGAATAATATCAAGTCTTCATCAAGTCTCTTGTAAGATTTCATATTAAGAAATAAATAAAAGCATGTATTCCTGCTGATATGGTGTCGTTATTTAAATTAAAATTAATTTTAATTAAATTTAAAACAGGTCACAATATTGTACAATTTTTTTTATCTCATACTAAAAAAAACACTATATTTTGTAGGGGTGTTAAAAAAAATCGATTCGGCGATATATCGCGATACTACATCGCGCGATTCTCGAATCGATTCAATAATCGGCAGAATCGATTATTTTATTTTTTTTATTATTATTTTATTTTTTATTTTTTATTTTTATTTTTTTAGGATTCACACCTTGAGCATGGAAGAATGTTATATGAACGGAACATTAAGCCTTAATATTTTATTTTAATGCTGTTCAAACATGAAACAGATTACAACCTCTATAAGACTGAAATTTCAGATAAATAAATAATACATTTTCATATAAATCTTACACTACAAGCTTACTGATTAGTATTTTCTAAATTTGAATGAAAAAAATCGCAACAATCGACTTATAAATTCGTATCGGGATTAATCGGTATCGAATCGAATCGTGACCTGTGAATCGTGATACGAATCGAATCGTCAGGTACTAGGCAATTCACACCCCTAATATTTTGTACATAACAGAAAGGCATATAAACCACCTATTGAAGCTCTTACTTGTTAATGCACGCACACATTGATTTCCTCCACATATTGACTCAGTTCACAGGCATACATTCTCCTTAATCTGACAATTAATATAGATTTTAAACATAGAAGGGCCAAAACATCCCTCATGAAAATTAAATTGCACTAACAAACTAGCCACAAGAAGGTGCTAGAATGCACAAATGGAAATCAACTTGACTTTTTTAACAGATGTGTTCCTTTTAAATATTGTGAAAATGATGACAATGATATTGTGGCAGTTTTAATATCATGATATCACAATATAGCACTTATCGTTACATCCCTATTATTCGGACACCCCTATAGTCTGCATAACCCTGCCTCCATGTGGAGCAGCACAATGGCCATTGAATAAATTAGAATATTAATTTCTGTCTTTTCATAAAGTAGAATTTATTCTTCCTAAATGTAACAGGTGTTTTTTGTTTGTTTGTTTGTTTTTCTTTCAACAAAGCTGGAACAGATTAATGGGTACAGTATTTTCATCCATTCTCTCAGGGAAAGATAATGTGAGAAATGAGTGTTTTAAGTTATGAGCGTGGTCACAGAACTAATTCAACTCATATCTCAAGGCACCACTAAGTCCAAGGAAATATATATTTTCGCTGATGTTTTTTCGTGTAATATTGTTTTGAATTAAAACCATGTATACACATTACTTTAGATACATTTGAAATCACATACCGTCAAATTCTATCTTTACTATCAGGTGTGAGTGCAAATCTCTGAAGGCGACTTCATTACTGGCCTTTGCCATGTTCCCAAAGTAAGAGTGAAGAGGCGCCGTGTTGTTACAAATGTTTGAGGTAAACATAATCATCGTCATGGCAACAAAAACTGGAATCTATGATATGAGCTGTTTTCCAGTGGAAAACTCTACCATGAGTAGTGACCGACTGAGTAGATTCTTAAAAAAAAAAAAAAAAAAAAAGTCATCTTTTGTGACTTTCTAGCTGAGAAGGAACAGTTTCCCCCAATTTGGCAAACGGGGAGACAGAGATGATAAATAATAAGAGTGTTTCCCTCTGTGGCTAAGTCTGTTGAGCAATGCAGCACCATAACATTGTGCTTTGAGTAGCTGAGCAGGAGCTTGGCTGTCGTACTACACAGTGTGACTATGTAACAGCTGGGGAGTAGCGTTTAAGGCACAGTGGTGGTCTGAATTATGCATTATGCTGTGAATGTTACACCATGTCTGTTTCATTTAAATGCAGACCCTGTACAGCCACTCGGCTGTAGAACAGGAAGACGTAACATTGGAGGGAAGAAAATATGCTGAATCCTTCCAGGACCTGTCATCATTTCTTTAATGTGATTGTTATTAAACACAAAGTAGGCTCTATGTTGGTTGACTTTGTGTGTTGTAGGTTGGTGTAGTTTTGAGTATTTAAGAACCTTTGTTTTATCCAGATCCCATTTTTCACTCTTAATTCTGGCAGATTCTTGGTTCCGTTTTAAATGTGAACTTCCTATTAAATGAGGTAGACAGTCATAAGCAATGGCTCATGTCCCTTTATGAGGTCATCATTGAAATACTTGGAAGTGCAGCCATTCAGTCTATTTTTAGTGCCTTTTAGTGAAACATGTTTAACTTTTGTGGCTTTTCATCATTATATATATTTTAATAGTGTCATCATTATTGTTATGCGGATTGGTTGGGCGGGAGGGACCCATCTTCATAATGAGATGTGTCGGATTTCTTTTGGACCCTCACCAACATTACAAAATATGGTTCCCTAACAGAAAATGTTCAACTATTGTTCAGTATCATTTTAAATATGGACAATACCTGATCATGTTTTTGAGTTTGTTTTGTGCCAAAATTTTCTGATAGCTGTGCATGTATTGGGCCGCTTACCTCTGTCCTGAACCCGTCCTGAACTCAACTCTTGTGCTTTGAGTCATGCATATGAGTCCGTACTTTGCTTTGTGATAATACTGTAGCCCTGAGCGGCTTATACACTGTCAGTTATTATTAGCCAGTAAAGTTTATTTCGAACTGAGTGCTTCACAGCAAAAGTCAAACATGATCTGAAAGTTTGCAACACGTGCAAGCACTTGAGTGTGATACCACAACTTGACACAGAAAGTCCTAATGTTTTGTTTTAGTAGCAATGACCCAATTCACTTTGCTTATATTTACTGAACACCTGGAACAAAACTGTACATATGCAAAACTTTGCTTTTCATTTACATTTGCTGTAGTTCAGATTTACAGATGGTGGTGATATCCAAAGTGGCTGGTCACTTTGCCCTCACATGTAAGATTTCAGATTCATATTTGATTTTTTTGTCCACATATCACTGAGGCCTGATTCAGATCTCTGGATATCAGATTCCAGGTGTTAACTGACTGTCATCCGCATAGCAGTAAAATGAAATGCCACATTTTCTTAAGATGAAAACAGCAGGGACCCCAAAATACAGCCCTAAACCACTCCAGAGCACTCCCACTAATACCCACCTGGTGCTGTCAGTTAAGAGGCCAAAATTCAACATTTGTCAAACCATTCCTCAATATCTTTCTGAAATGATTTTAAAAATGTTTCAATGTAAAACTTTAATTTAGCTTAATGTTTGACTGTGTTTTTAGACTGAAGAATGACATTCGTTAACAATGAAAAGCAATTTTGCGTTTAGAATATGCTCAAACAGAAACATGCAGTGTGCATTTTCGAGGATATTCAGTACAATTAAATCAAACTCAAATAGGAAGGTGAAAAAGAAAACGGGTTGTGGCACAGGCTGTGTACATATTGAACATTTTTGAAGCTGTGAGGAATTGTAATAAAATCTATATCCATGGTAGAAGTATAAATTATTTTGTTTTGTATACATCATTACCCGAGCTTACTTGAATGCACTTGAATACATCATTGTGTTCCTAGTGTTTTTCCCATTGCGTATCCTGTACTTTTTTTTATGCTCTGGAGTTGGATCCCAAAAGCGCAGACACAAATAAGAGTTTAACACTTTATTCGCATAACATCAAGAGGAGTGGAACTAACTTGACTTGACCAGAAACAACGAGAATGTATCGAGAATCACGAGACGCTAAACTAACTTGGGCCGTGGAGGTGCACAGAGGAACAGAGGTAATAATCCGACAAAAGCACACACATCTCAGACAGGCTTATATACACAGCAAATCGATCTGATTGGTTGTGGCTAGAGATGTGGGTAACAGGACTGACATGGAATTATCTGATTGGCTGTTGACCAGATAAAGAGATTAAGATTCTTGACATCACATAGCTTCTGACATCACATAGCATCTTACCAGTTGAAACTAGATGCTGGTTACATCAGTTCAAACAGACACTTGGCCTCACGGTCATGACCCAAACATAACCCTTGCATGGCCAAAGCATAACCCTTGCATGACCCTAGTCTTGACACTTTTATTTTATATTTTTAGATTTATTTACAATATTTAAATATTAGTGATAGACCGATATGGTTTTTTTCAAGGCCGATACTGATTCAGATTATTAGTAGTCAAGGAGGCCGATAACCGATATTTCCAGCCGATATTTTCTTCGTCACAGCTGGAATAACTGAGGAAGCAAATTGGTTGCTACAAGGTGCGTTCAAAATATTAATTTACGGTAAAATATGAAAAATAAAACTCTTTCTTTTAAACCCTGTTGACAGATTTGTTTAACAAATTATAACAGAAATTGCAGGGTGCTTCCAGGGTCATTAGCATGTGTTAGGCAGCTAGGCTAAATAAAACAATAAGTAAATAAAAATGAAAAACCAAGTAAATAGATCCCTAAAGATTTCTACTGTAAATAAAGCTTTCTAAAATTTCAACATAATTTCTTGATTTATTTATTCATTTGTTTTTATTTATTAAAAAGTGTAGTAGGAGTACCTTTTTTTATAAAGTGGAAATTTAAATAGACCCATAAATGAAAAGTTCCCTACATCTCATCACTGAGTGACAAAATGTAGCTAATTTGTTTTTTTTTGTTTTTGTTTTTGCTTTTTTTTGGTTAGGGTTCATAAAACGTTTCAAAAGAATTTCGCAGTGAAAAATTGTCTGAATATGTTCCAAATGTGTTTACGACAAGTAAAAACTGCCTGTGAACATCTTCAAATTCCTGATGAAAACCCCAAATTCGCTATGTTAGCAAGTATTCACTGCTCAGTGCGATACCAGCTTTATCGGCCTTCAGATTAAAAATAAATAAAAAAAAATGGTTGATGCCGATATTTGTCATCAACCATTTTTTCTGGCACCGATAATAGGCCCGGCCGATAATCGGTCTATCCCTATTAAATGTATAATTTATAAATGCTAATAAATTATAGCAGGTATCAAGGAATAAAAGGCAGTGGCACAGTGACACATTGTTTCGTATTTATCTTGGCCCTTGTTAGTCTTTCTTGTCCTTTCAACTTTGTAAAACATTTATGGAGAACAATAAATCTTATCTCAGTTGAAAGAATCACTTTTGAGCCTACAATGAGGTTAAATGACAATCTGGAAAGCTGGCCCATAATCAGCACTCCTGCTTACATTGTGATTAACCTCAGCTGTCTAATCAAGCAGCATCCAAGGACAAAGAAAAAGACCTTTTCACTCGCCCTTTTCCTTTTCTCTTTGAAAAGCCTTTTGCTTCACCTGCCTTCTTCACGCTTATCTTATGTTAATGAAGACCAAATTTGTGGGAGCATGTATATTTTGCAGTTTTGTCACGTTCTGCAGGGTTTGATGTCCGTTTCTGCCACATTTTGTCACGGTGCTCACGGAAAGCTGGGCTGTATGGGAGTCGTTTCGTCACGTTTAATCACGGTGCAGCACGGTGCGATACAGCTTGTTGCATTCTACTGCTGTCTGACACGACATGGTCAGGGAGGGGGTGTAAACTCTAAAGCAAGGCCCGGCAGCAGAGCTACAATCAGGTCCACAAATGTGCCCAATGATTCATCTGCAGATAGCCTTGACAGAATGTGAAAAATATGTCAGACCTCGAGCAGAATGTGAGAAACATGAAAGACCCGTCGGAAGGTGAAGGCCCAAGAGGGAACGCCCTGGCATCCATGGTAGATCATGGGTTGAGCATTTTATGCTTCTACTCCGCAGACCTTTAGCACCACAGCATGTCATGTATACTGTGATAAACCGCAAAAAAAAAAAACTCGCAAGACTTGAATATGACGAAAACAAACAAACAAAAAAGCTCAAAATATTGTAAATGGAGCAGTAGTCCACCATGCAAATTTCTCACGTTCATGCAGACACAACAGAGCTTTGGAGTTTTGAAAGCAAAGCAATAAAATCTGTAACTAACTTGTTTCCTGGCACTGGCATGTCGAACAGTGGCGGCTTGTCAACCGCCTGCCAGCTTAGTCACTTTGAAAAGAACAAAAATTAAAGAGGAAGTCAAGTCCAAAACTTTCTTTACAATGTTGTATGTATTTCTTACTAGATTAAGTGCAATTTCTGGAGAAATTGTGCGGGAATTCTGAAAGCTGAATGCTAAGATTTTGAATGCATGTGGAATACTTATGAAGTAAATTGAGATAAAATATGAAATTATGAACTCCTAGTTACTGGGCAACGGACTTTACCAACTGTGCCACCGAGCAGTGTCAAACACCTGGTAATGATGATAAGTTATATGTATGGAAGTGGGCGTGGAAAGTGATACTTAGAAAAAGTTCAATGTCTGTCCCATTGAAAATGAATGGGGAAAAGTTTATATTAAATGTTAAATTGTGCAAATACTGTAAGTAATGTGGAATCAGATGCAATATACCCCAGGAGGCGTGAATTTTTTAAGCTAGATGAAATTTCAACAGTGTAAATTGGAAGTATTATGTAGGTGTTGTTATGTGGCAAAAAAGTGTGGAGAATAAAAATCACAATAACATATGTGGGAATGCTTCAGCAATTAATATTCATTTTGTGGAATATGAGCAGCAAAATCCCTTTTTGCCAAATTCTTCCACGTGCTGTCAATACAAAACGACATCACAGTTGCTTAGGTAACGACTAATCACAGCCCAGCTTGCAAATATCACATGACTAAACTCAGAAAACGGGTGAGGCATGATTGGTCATTTGCAGTCAACAGCAAGTGGAAAAATGGCTGCCCCAAACATTAGATATTCATGTCAAATAGGGGGCCGCAAAATATCATCCTTTGGGCCACAAATAGTCCCCAGTCTGCATGTTTGAGACCCCTGGTATATACTGTATTTGGTTTGAGTATTTGACCAGTGGTAGTAATAAGTAAAAGTACATCTTATTAGAGAAGTGTTATCAAGCTCATTATCTTGAGCCTTTTACAAACATTTTTTTGTAAGCCCCACTAATGAATGACATACTTCTGCATGTGTACACGCTCTCGTCTTTTAGATAGGGAAAATAAGTCAATCTACTCCCTGCATTAGAGTATGCATTTTTGTTCCCCAAAATGTTGTTGGGATATATATAATTTTTCTCTGACAAAATTACCGCTTGTAATTTGTAGCTCATTTTATTACCAGTAGATTGCACCATCAATAAGACATTAGGAAAGTGAACTGCTAACTTCCTGTTGCTATTTTGTCAATTAGCTGAAGCACCTTTAAAGCATGCAAATATGCCTGGCAGAGCTTCTTTGGTCCTGTTCGATGGGGTGGCCCTTCCCAACGCCTTCTGGTGACACACTGTCACCTCACGTTTCGCCTGGGCTCTGTTCAGTGCTGTGCAACAATCTGGCCGCCTGCCAGCTCCTGTCAATCAAACCAGACACCGACACGCCAGCTGCTCAGACAAAGAGAAGAATTTGGGGATATTTGTCTCAAGATACAAACCTTTTTCCGGGACAAATTTCAATCATTTCTATTCAGAGTTACATGACTAATTAATTTCAGCAAGGCCCTGGAAACCTCATTGTTTATTCTGAATGGATCCGTGCGGTTAAATTATTGTCAGACTAAAAATTGTTTGGGTGATTTCAGAGAGAATCCCTTCCTGCAGGGAGAAAATAGAAGTGGTTGTAGAAAATCAACTACAGTATGTTTTGTTTGCAGCAAAAATAAAAACAATATGGCTATAGAGAGGAAAATCTCCTAAGAAATGTTTCATGAATTCAAATGAAATAGAGAAACAGCTCTTGAGAAGCAACACCCATCCATTCCAGTCCTTCTGTCCACCACTTACCATATTGACGGTCACATGAAAGCTGGAGACTATCCCGGCTAACCTAAGGTTAGAGGGCTGGACTGCTCAGTGCTCACTATTCCATCAAAGGATTTATAATACCCTTGACATCCACCTTAAGCTCCATGTACTTGTATAGTCTTTGTCATCACTTCTAGTCTTCTGCGGGGGGTGGGGTGCGGTGGGGGCGGTGTCATTCTATTAGTGCGCCCAAGTCATTACACTAGTTAGGGGTCAGCAACCTTTTGGCCAAATACATATCAAAAAGAATGTGCCTGGAATTGCGAAACATTTGAACATTGTGATGAACTGAACGGTGTGTTATTGTTAGTGTAATTTACTTAGGGGCCAATAGTTAAGTAGAGCTGCACCAGAACACAAAACTATGTTTTTGTACATTTTTTTTTTGTTGTACTTTTCAATTTACATTTTTAGACTTTTCTGCCTTTCTGTTTCTGACATTTTGGGCAATTTTATGGATATATGGTAATTTTCTGCCTCTCCTTCCTTTTTGGACATTTTATGGCCATTTTTGACATTTTTTTCTGCCTTCTTTGCTGTCAATTTTCTGACATTTTGTCAACATTTTATGGTCATTTTTGGCATTTCTACTTTTGCTTTTGGACATTTTATAGTTACTTTTTGAACATTTTCTTTTCTGCCTTTTCCAAATAAAAAAAAATCCAACATTTTTGTCAATTTCATGCATGTTTTATGGTAATTTCTGCTTTTCCTCTTCCTTTTTTGGACATTTTCTGGTCACATTTGGACATTTTTAGGCAATTTTAAAAACGTTTTCATCTATCTTCCATCTGTTTTCTTCTGTCAACTTAATGTGGACTCTGGTATTTTTTGAATATTTAATTATTCATGTTTTAGTTACTGTGATTTACTGGCAACCAGTTCAGGGTGTACCCCGCCGACTGCGCAAAGCCAGCTGAGATAGGCTCCAGCACCCCCCGCGACCCTTGTGAGGAATGAGTGGTCAAGTAAAAAACTGTATTTTACCTAAAATATAAAAATAAATATGTAAAAAATATATATTAATAATTTCTACTATTTTTTTTATTTTTATATATATATATTTTTTTGAGCGATCCACAGGGAGGCACTGGAGAGGAACTAAAGAGACACGTGGCTTCAGAGCCGCAGGTTGCAGACCCCTGCACAAGTGTGTTAAATTATCTTCGCAGTGAGAACAAAGATCATACCAGTATGGACCTGCAGCTGGATAGTAATGATACTGAATAAATGCTCACCAGCTTTCCATTGCTCCCACATTTTTCAGTCTTCACTGAACCTCGCATGTTTTCAGGGTGTGGGAGGATGCTGGAGAGCTCACACAAGCAAATGTAGAACATGCAAAACGCCAATACAGAAAAACCTGAGCCCAGATTCCAACCTACTCTTGCTTTGAAGTGGCAGCACTAACCAATGTGCAACTGTGCTGCCTGAGGACGAACAGTAAAATGAAAATATTTTTACACTGTAAAAGCTCTGCTTCATGGCTGTGTGGTGTGATCATCTAGATTCATTGTAATGCCACGAGGCTTCTCTGTGCTCACTGACACTGCAAAATTGGCTCCACTTAAAAAACACTCACTCTCATTATGATGGATAAATGACGGTGATCTGTCAAGGTAAAATTTGTGTATTTTTAGCCCATTCTCATTAATGTCGCGTGTGTGCTGAAGCCTATCTGGAGCCATCTGACTTACACCCTGGACTGGTCGCTGACCAGTCACAGTGAATATATTAGACACAATTTACATGTACTACTTCCATGATAAATTATATGACTGACTGGAAATGAGTTTTACTGTCAAGTAAGATTTTCCATATCTTTGTAATGTTAAATGGAATGTCACTAAAGTATGTTTGCTGTGGATTTATTTTCTTTTGTGACAGCTGATAAAGGCTTTTGTGTGTTGACCATATTTTGTGTTTTTGACTTCTTAATTGTGGGAATGCTGAAGCATTCCCACATATGTTATTGTGGTTTTTATTTTCCACATTTTTTTGCCATGTAACAACTCCCATATAATACTTCCGATTTACGCTGTTCAAATTTCAACTTGCTTCAAAAATTCAAGCCTCCCGGGGTATATATCATCTGATTCCACATTACTTACCATATCCGCACAATTTAATGTTAAATATTAACTTTTCCCCATTTATTTTCAATGGGATAGATGTTGAACTATTTCTGTCACTTTCGACACCCACTTCCATATATATAACTTATCATCATTACCAGGTGTTTGATACTGCTTGTTGGCAAAGTTGGTAAAGTGCATTGTCCAGTAACCGGGAGGTCATCATTTCATAACTTATCTCTCAATTTATTTCATAAGCATTCCACATACATTCAAATCTTAGAATTCAGCTTTCGGCATTCCCACACAATTTCTCCAGAAATTGCACTTAGTCTAGTTCTAACTGTGAATGTGTTATGTTCTGCAACAAAACTGGTGAAAGTTGTTATTAGAAACAGGCCACCCAGCTTAAGATCTGGAGTTGCTACTTCTAAAAAGCCTTAAAAAAACCAAAACAAAACAAAAAAAACCCTCTGATTGCTTTTGAGAATTGGATTTGTGGTTTGTCTCCACTTACATTTTCCATTAGCAGCAAATGAATAGAGAAACTTTGTTACTCACCGCCTTAAGTGTTTTTACTCATGATTTCTTCCTTTCCTGTTAAGTGGATGTAAATAAAGGTGTGATTGAACACACAGGAGATGCTGCTGGGATTTTTGAGGACAAATTAATTCTGCTGTTTAATATGTGTCAGCATAGTCCAATGGGAAGACGCCAAAGTGTGCAATAGAATAGCAAAACTAATTCAGGGCATTTCCATCACTTGCCCATGTTACAATGACACACTGATGTGATTGACAAATCAATTATTCTTAAAACACAGAATTATACTGTTGCTCGGTGTCACAGTTACAATAATGAGTTTTTTTGTCCGGTGTGAAATGTTCACAGTTATAATAAAAATTAGGGATGGGCGAGTACCGATGCCAGGTATTGGGCAGATACCAGACTTAACTTAAGTCAAAGTATCGGTACATGTGTCGGTGGCCGTTTTACAATCAGGAGCTACTAATTAGAAATGAGAACAAAAATGGCATGCAATTTTAAGGAACATTTCTATCTTGTGTTAAATGTGTCTTTTTTTTTAAATTAATCTGTCTTTTTTTTTTTTTTCAATTGTATTTCAAAAGTACATGGGTATCTGTACTTGGTATTGGTGACTACACTGACACCATCTTTCGAGGCTTTATTCAGTGGGGGACGAGCTGTTGTTGACCAATAAGAGAGAATTGTAACTTCAGTGTTAAAATGATGATTTTGCCCTTTAGCTGTGGGTTGTGAGTGTGGGTAATATCGCTGAAATGAGATGTGTGTGATGATCATTTTAGTGTCCTCGGTCATATGCATATAAGGGAGCCCTTTCCATGATTGTATTTTTTGTTGTTGGGTGGAAAAAAATGTCTGTGCATGACTGAAAAAAATAGAGGTTGAGTGGGCAATAACCGTATGTCCTGTCTCATAAAGTCACATCCCTGACACATGCCAAAACACATTGCTGAAAAGGGAAGAGTGCAGTCGGATATGGCCTCGGTAACAAATGAAATCATGTTTTGGCAAAGTCAAGGAGTGCTCACCGTAAAAGTGAGCATTGTGAATGCACGTTTGTACAAATGTCAGATGTTTTAGGGGCAAAATATGCTTTTTTGGTGTAGCTAAGAATGACATTTACAAAAAAATTGGACCAGTGCATGAATTTTGCTATTATAATTACACTGTTTTTTGTTGTTGTTGTTGTTTTTTGTCCCATTGTTTTGTTAGTTGCTAGTATGTAACCTGGAGGTTGTTTACTTACAAAAACACCACTGCTTTGATGTAATCTCCCGAACCCAATTCCAACTCTTTCTGACACGACGTGGAGAGGTAGGACTCAGACGCAGGATAAAGGTAGGCCACCCAGGCAGCAGGTTTATTCCCGGCCAACAGGGGTCTCCTCTCAAACTGAGAGGAGAACAGGGAGGGAAAAAAGTGGAGAACAAAAAACGCTCCACTAGGGAGGAAAAAACAGGCAAAGGGTACTGGGGACAACGAAAAGCGCTCCGCTAGGGAGGAAAAAGGGCACAAGGCAAAAGGGGTAACTAAAGGCGCTCCAAAAGGGAGGAAAAGGCACAAAAACAAGGCAAAAACGCTAGGCAACATGAACAAGGACATAAGGACTGTGGGACGCTTCCATGCACTGACGGTGACACTTCGGCACTGAGGGGAGAATGCAGCTGGCTTTTATTGTGTGGGTTGATTGGTGGCAGGTGGAGATGATCATGGGCGGGGACCGGTAATTAGTGAACTGCAGGAAGGGCAAGTGACCTGGGGTGAGAAGGGAATCAGAACTTCAAAATAAAACAGGAAACATGACTATGAAAATAAAAGCATGGCCTGTCACGCAGGTGGCGGCGTGACAGTACCCCCCCCTCAATGGCCGGCTCCTGACGGCCATCCGACCCAAAGAGTCCAAAAACAAGGGCGGGCGGAAGGGGGCACGGAGGTGGGAACACGGCCCACCCCTCCGTCCCAGACAAAAGGGCAGTCCAGGAGGGCGACCATGAAGCCAGACAAGGGGCCGTTCAGGATGTTCCCGATAGAAGAGTCCGCGGGCGGACTTGACGTGACTTGGCGAGGCGTAGCAGACGTGGCGTGGCAAGCTTGGCAGACTTGACGAGGCGTGGCAGGCTTGGCAAACGTGGCAGAATTGGCGTGACAGGCTTGGCAGACTTGGCGAAACGTGGCAGAATTGGCGTGACAGGCTTGGCAGACTTGGCGAAACGTGGCAGAATTGGCGTGACAGGCTTGGCAGACTTGGCGAAACGTGGCAGAATTGGCGTGACAGGCTTGGCAGACTTGGCGAAACGTGGCAGAATTGGCGTGACAGGCTTGGAAGACTTGGCGAAACGTGGCAGAATTGGCGTGACAGGCTTGGCAGACTTGGCGAAACGTGGCAGAATTGGCGTGACAGGCTTGGCAGACTTGGCGAAACGTGGCAGAATTGGCGTGACAGGCTTTGGCGTGGACGGCTTTGGCGTGGACGGCTTTGGCGTGGACGGCTTTGGCGTGGACGGCTTTGGCGTGGACGGCTTCGGCGTGGACGGCTTCGGCGTGGACGGCTTCGGCGTGGACGGCTTCGGCGTGGACGGCTTCGGCGTGGACGGCTTCGGCGTGGACGGCTTCGGCTTGGTCGGCGTGATGCAGAGACTTGGCGTGACCTGATGCAGAGACTTGGCGTGACATGATGCAGAGACTTGGTGTGGCTCAGGGTCTTGGAGATGCGCCCGGCGAGACTCGGGGGCTTGAGGCGGTGACTGGCGAGGTTCAGGAGCGAGAGACTCAAAGGTGACCAGGTTGACTGCGGCTGAGGATGCACTGGTCGCTGATTGGTCCAAAACGTGATCCCTACAATCTTTTCCCCAATCCAGTATATTCCCGGAGTTCCAGTCAATTCGGGGGTTGTGTTGACGTAGCCAAGGGTGTCCCAGAACCAAAGTGGGTGACGAAGCTTGGATTACATGGAAACGGAGACTTTCGATGTGTTGTCCAATTCGTACTTCCAGGGGTTCGGTGATGTGGGTGATGCTGAAGAGTTCCTTGCCATTCAGGGCTCTGGCCTGGATGGTCCGGGGAAGGGGTTCGGTGGTGGCTCGTACTTGCTTAACGAGGCCCCAGTCCATGAGGCTCTCGTCGGAACCGGAGTCGATGAGTGCTGGCATGTCAATGGTCATAGCATGGTGGCGTATCTGGGCTTGCGTGATTCTTTGTGTCTTAGCAGGTCGGGGTGACGAGAAACTCACCGGTGAACCTCTTTTCACGGTGCAAGTTCCTACCAGATGACCAAGTTCACCACAGTAGAAGCAGCGGCCTTCTTGGCGGCGACGCTGTCGCTCCTCGGTGGTTAACTGGGCCCGACCAAGCTGCATGGGTTCCTCCTCGACGTTAGGCACTTCCCTTGGCCCTGGTCGGGGAGGCATGATGAGCTGTGGCATTTCTGTTTCCATTGGCGGTGAAAAGGGGGTTGGTTCCACCCTTCTATGGTGCCCGCTGGACTTGGTCAACTCTCGTCGGCGATGATCAGCACGAATCGCTAGGGAGATCAGAGCATCCAAGTTGGTTGGAAGGTCCACGGGAATCAGGAGTTCTTGTATGGCGGGTGAGAGTCCTTTCAGAAAGTGGTCCTGTAATGCTGTGGAATTCCAGCCACTGTTTGTGGCCAAGGTACGAAAGCGGATTGCGTAATCGCTGACGGGTTCTTTGCCTTGTTGGAGCCGGCTCAATGCTCGTGCCTTCTCTCGGTCATTGTTGTCGGGATCAAAGACCTGGCGCAAGGCGGCTTGAAAATCCTGTACATTTTGGCAGACCGGGGAGCCCCTGGCCCATTCCGCGGTTGCCCAGGTCTTGGCTCATCCAGTCAGGTGGGACACCATGAAGGCTACCCGGGACCGAGCTGTGGAAAATGCCTGTGGTGAGTGTTCAAAATGGATGTCACACTCCGTGAGAAAGGTCTGGCATTGTCCAGGTTCACCGGAGTATCGTTCTGGGGAGGCCAGTCTCAATCCTACCCCGGTGAATGACGTGGTCGGGACAGAGAGTTCGGGGAGGGGTAGCTGTCCGGTGGAGGCTGGAGCTCGACGCCGCGATTGGCTCACCAGTCCTTGGACCTGGCTCGACAGCTCCTTCAGCTCCGAAACCACGGCTTGCTGAACCTTTTCCTGGTTGGCAAGCCGGAGCTCAAGGCTCTGCAGCGCAGCCTCGACCTTTCCTGCTGGGTCCATGCTGGCCGAAGTGTACTGACACGACGTGGAGAGGTAGGACTCAGACGCAGGATAAAGGTAGGCCACCCAGGCAGCAGGTTTATTCCCGGCCAACAGGGGTCTCCTCTCAAACTGAGAGGAGAACAGGGAGGGAAAAAAGTGGAGAACAAAAAACGCTCCACTAGGGAGGAAAAAACAGGCAAAGGGTACTGGGGACAACGAAAAGCGCTCCGCTAGGGAGGAAAAAGGGCACAAGGCAAAAGGGGTAACTAAAGGCGCTCCAAAAGGGAGGAAAAGGCACAAAAACAAGGCAAAAACGCTAGGCAACATGAACAAGGACATAAGGACTGTGGGACGCTTCCATGCACTGACGGTGACACTTCGGCACTGAGGGGAAAGTGCAGGTGGCTTTTATTGTCTTGGTTGATTGGTGGCAGGTGGAGATGATCATGGGCGGGGACCGGTAATTAGTGAACTGCAGGAAGGGCAAGTGACCTGGGGTGAGAAGGGAATCAGAACTTCAAAATAAAACAGGAAACATGACTATGAAAATAAAAGCATGGCCTGTCACGCAGGTGGCGGCGTGACACTTTCCCGACAATAACATGCATATATGATGGTATAAGCACGGACACTAGACATAATGTTTGGGTATCCAGGTGGTGTGCTTGCTGCATAGCCACATGGCATCCGCCCAACAGAAGGTCTGGCAGTGTTAAAAAAAAAAAAGTGGGCATTGGTCTACAGCTAAAGGGTGGACAGTTTTATTCAGGGAGCAGTGATAGATGTGTAATTGTGCAATGAATGGTTTGAACTGCTTGGGTGCGTTTTATGACCATCTTCGCGACCTTTGTATTGAACTTTGCTGCTTTAATATTAATAAGAACACGACTTTGATTGACCTTTTTTATTTTTATTTTATTTTATTTTATTTTATTTATTATTATTTTTATTTTTTTATCCCCTTTTATTTATTTAACTTTTAATCTATATTGTCTTGTAGCTTTGTTTTTATTTATTTACTTTTTCTATCGTGTTTAACCGTTTTCTTTTAGTGTTTAAATGTTTTTATTTGGTAGTTATAAAATTTTTAGCTCCAGTGTTTTCTCATGGGGGAGCCTCCACAGTGAGAGGGATGCTTGGTCTTCATCCATCTCACTGTGGATGAACTCCTCCTGGGTGCCTTTCCTTACAGGGTACATCTGTGCCCCGCCATGTTGTGGTTTTCATGTGTTTGTTGGGTTTTGGGTGTGTCTGTGGGTACGATCATGGGGATGCGGGGGCTTTTTCTTTCTTTTATTTTATTGCATTATGGATGTCCATCACTTTGAGTTGCATTTTAAATGTATGAAAGGTGCTATATAAATAAAGTTGATTGATTGATTGATTGACTCTCTCTGTCCTTGACACAATTGGACTGTTTGATGAAGTTCATCTTGTTTAAAAAGGACACAGGGAGCCTCACAGCATTAAAAAATAATAAATAAACAGAACTCTTGTGCATTGTGTGTGAATTACACCTTGAAATATGGAGTAGTAATCAGCAATAGCTTGCTATTACAGTCGTAGTCTGTTTTTCAACTCATGTTTCCTCTCTGCTCCCCAGAACTACCTATTGTCATCAACAGGCAGGTGTGCGCAAATGACATTTTCATGAAAGGACTCAGAATAAGTGTTCCGGAAAAGTGCAACGTACTGTATGCATATTTCGAGTCTTGAAACTAATAAATTAATTGTAACATAACACATTTAACGTAACAGTATTTTAAATATGAAGAACATAGTTAGTTAGACTGCGATTGTCTGGCAACCAGTTCAGGGTGTACCCCACCTACTGCCCAAATCCGGCTGAGATAGGCTCCAGCACCCCCGCGACCCTTGTGAGGAATAAGCGGTCAAGAAAATGGATGGATGGATGGATGGATGGATAGATAGTTAGATTACTCGTGTTTATGACAAAAGAATGGCATTAGTAGGCTATTCCCAAACACTGATAGTGACCAACAGGATTGCGTAGGTGGTTTTAATTTTTCTTTTTTTTGTTTCTTTCATTTTCAGAAAGATGTGATGAATGTGCCATCAATGCAAGTCAAATTAAACAAAAGCAACAATCTGCATCCACTCAGGTGCTTAACAGAATGGAAATATAGACGAGATGAGAACGCATACCAAAGAGACACGTCACTAGTGAGCTCGTCACCTGGCACCTTCTCGAGGTTTTACAGTTTGGATGTCACCACTCCCCATCCTCTGGGACTCCTTCTTGGCCATTCGGAGGCCTCTCTGTGAGGATTGCATCCGGGGTCCTCGTGATTTTGCTGGTACCGTGCTGTTAAGCTCCGCCTCTGACAGTCGGTGAGGGACGAAATAGAACGACAGTTACGTATGTAACTAGGTAAATAGCGAAAAAATAATAGCGTAGTTACTGGGACTTGAGCCTGGGTGGTTGGAAGACGAGTGCCTATCCAACTGAGCTAACAGTCCAGTAATTATTTATGTGTTAACGATGTGTTTTGTAATGTCATCCATACCTGAGATTCAAATCCATTCAGTGACGACAAATTGACATCAATGTCAACACTAAAAACCACAAAAATAGTTATAGGTCTGTTAGCTCAGTAAGTTAGACGTTTGTTTTCTGACCAGATGACCTGGGTTTGAGTCCTATTAACTACACTTATGGTTCACTTCACTATTCTTTCGCTGTATGGCCGATAGAGGTCGCTAAACAACAATGCGTAACAATGGTCATATTTTGGTGCTTACGACCAATATGGTCGTATTGTGTTGGAGGACTTGTCG
Organism: Festucalex cinctus; assembly: GCF_051991245.1. Lineage (NCBI taxonomy): Eukaryota > Metazoa > Chordata > Actinopteri > Syngnathiformes > Syngnathidae > Festucalex > Festucalex cinctus. The sequence goes on from NC_135414.1 coordinate 11,507,330, forward strand.
GATGATATTTCCGCTAAGCAAAATAATATAGGCCTACCTTACTTCTGTTTCTCAGTCCACTATCATGCATTATTTTATGTTATATTCTTGTTTGTCCTTGCAGACAAAATGTTTCTCCAAGAGAGCAGTCTTTGACATTTTACTCTCGAAATGCTTTGCTCTGTCAGAAAGTGATGATCCTGAAAGATTAGATAAGAACTGCTGTCTGATTTGATCAATGTCATAGTAAAGAAAAAAAAACTTAGCCTATAGATTATTTGGCTGATGGCATGGAAGTAATTGGTACTAACCTACTTTTCAGCTGCTTCTGCTGTCTGGATTCATGCAACATGCAATGTACACTGCTTACGTAAGGCCCAGCAGTACCTTTAGAGAAGCGCTCCATCAATGACAACAATTGAGTGGATGGGAGCATTTAGTTTTGTTCTATTCCAGGTACGTTGCTTATAATCTACCATTTCTTGGTTTTAGTCACATCCAAGCCACATTCCCTCCTTTAGACACAGCCACTCATGCACACATGCAATACTTAACGAGGACAGCATACATGGACGCCGCAACAGGACTAATTTGAGTATGGTGCGCAGTCATGCACCATTCTGCCTAAATCAACAGTAACGGTACAGCAGATGTGCAAGTTTTCCCGCTAAAAGTGCTGACACCGAGCTTGGTGGCACATTTTGTGTGTCGCTGCATCCACGCCGATGCGGGTCAGAGTATTTATAGTCTGAATCGTGCGTTCATCTAATTTGGCGTATGTGCGAGTGACTGAGAAACACACTGTGGATCTGAGAGCCCTGCAGGAGTGTGAGGCAAGAAGCAGCAAGAGGCAGAAAATCCCCACCGCCTTTGGATTAGTGTCAGCAAGCGGGAAGCCAGGCGCCGTGTGCATGTGCACTCTCGAGTCGGTCCCTGCTGTAATATTTGATTTATGTGGTGTGCTTTTCTGTCTTGGAAAGCCTTCATTTGTGGGGAAATTTTGTAGAAAAATTCACTTTAATCTCTGGTGATTACCCAGAAATGTACAAGTTTTTTTTCCTGATGAGTCCATCTGTTGATGTTAGTCATTTGATCAGATTAAAACCTGCTGTAGATTAAATTGAAGTGCGGTTATTTGCTTCCTGCGGAAGATTTATGACAGGCCGGTTCAAGGTTAGAATGTTATGATGATGAGCGCATGCGGTAAAAATGGGTTGACAGGATTATTGAACTTCCTGAAACACTTTGAAACGGCAACGTTTGCTTCCCACACTTGACCGGCAACAGTCAGCTAAGTCGTCAGACACCGTTTCAGCACGGGACAACCGCAGTCCTATAATACACGGTCCTAATACCATCTAAGACTGGCACTAAGGCTTTCCGACAGGTGACCTGCCTGTGAAGCTCTTCGCCAAGCTTTGATGGAGGTTGTTTCAGCTGCTCCTGGCACCCAGATCACATGATTGTTGATGAGAGTATTAACACGAGCGCTTGCGTCTCAAAGGAGATTCTCCAGGGAAGGTGAGCTCAAGTGCAATCTGTCATAATCACGCCGTTCGAAGAAAATATATTCAAAGAATAACATGACAGTTATCTACCTGTAGCAGATAGGACCCAGTCCAACACAAAACAACCATTTATTTCGCACCATTTACAGGTGCTTAATAATTTCTACATGGTAGTTTATAAGGAGGAAAATAGCATTTTGTATTTAAAAAAGGATATGTGTGCATTTGGGTGCAGGCATTTTGTGAATACATTTTAAAAATCAGATGCTTTAGATAACTTATTTGACAGTTCTTCACTATTTGGGAAGACCGGGGCTTGATGTCACACTTTTTACAATCATATATATCTTGGAATTAATACATCATAAAATGTGTAGCAGATAATAGACCAAAGTCTCAAGTATACAGTATATTTTGCATTCATGTCATTTTCAGATTTTGAGTCAACAGAGCGTTATAAGCAATCGAATAGAGAATGTGAACATGTTACCACACTATTGCGTAAGTTGTCTCACTATATATAACAGGGTAAAATGTCACACTGGATTTTGAACCTAATAAAACAAGTAAAAAATTATTCCTATTCTTTTCTTTTTTTTTTTTTTTTTTTTTTTACTTGAAGGTAAAATTTTAATTTTTTGTTGAACATAGAGCCAATGAACAAACTTCAACATAAAATATTATGAAACATGCACTGGATTCAAGTCATTCGGAATTGCTTTCAGCCTCAAATGCCTCTTTTACCTTAGTTGAACTCAACATTTTAAAGATTGAATACAATTACAAATAAGAAATCATTGGTTCATCATGAAACTTAACTGAAATGTGGATATTGTTCCAACAACTCGAGGATCTTTGTAAACTTTGTAAACACTCAAACAAAACCTAACAAATGAATTTTCTCACTCGTCAGACTCAATTGGCAATTCCTGCATACATAAACCGATTTTCTGGAAGATGCTTGCTTTAAAATATATAAAGGTAGCATTTCTTACTTTGTGTTATTCAAAATGGTTCATTGACACACATCTCGGCTCACAATTGGCTTCTTTTCTCAGATAGGACCTAAAGGAATAAAACTAGGAATCCACTTTTTAGTTGCACTCTCTGTTGGAGAAGAGAATTGAAATGTGACAACTTACCCATGTGACAACAAGCTCCAGTCGCCCTACATGTAAGAAAAATACCAAAAATACATATTTGGGAAACCTTTTCATTTCATTACGTAAAAACAAACAAATTGGCTTTGTACATAGTGCTATGATTAATGAGCACATTTTCAGGTTCCGTATAATTCCAAACGAAGAACAAAAACATATAGTAGTAGTTGGGGTCCTAATAAGAAAGGATTGTTTCAGAGCTGATGGTCATCAGTTATCACCCCAACACCTAATCTTATAACAATGAATTTCTTGTTTACTCTCAGCCCTCCTCATCCGTCTGTTGCTGCGTCCTGACATACTGTATTAGAAAAAACACACAGAGTCAAACACCGAGCAATGAAAACCGAGGTCAATGTTGTGCAATATCCCGCAATAACAATGACGTGCTGCACTGATTCATGACTGCATTGCTACACCACGGCAGTCAGTTGCCCACGGAGATGTGCGCGGAGGAGGGAAGATGTCCTTCATTTAGTGGGTGCAGTGTTGAGAAAATTCAACATATTGAATGCATATTGAAAGGGGAAACTACTGCTGTATTTATTTCAACATCCGATTTTAAAGGGAATCCTCATTACAGTTGCAATTATCCATCACTGGTACTTTATTGTCCCGAAAGTCTAATGAGTGTCAGCTGTCTGATAGATTGGGCCGGACTGTCGCGTGTACACGATTACCGAGTCTTTGGGGAGAAACCTCACATAGCGCACACATTCAAATTGGTGATAATCCAAAATTAACCTTCCCAGACGGGCGGCTACAACTCTGCGGGCTGCCCCTAATCTTGTTCAACTTCCTGCTGAATGGCAAGAAGTTGAAGTGTAGCGAAACGTGGCAACCTGACAGCCTCCAGGAGGGAGCCAGAATTCAACAGCAAAGAATACTAATGAGACAAACCTCACTGCTGCAATCAGAACTGTGTGTGTGCTAATTGGCGGTTACACAAACACGTTTTATCGGTATGAAGGCAATTATATGTGTAGTCTACATGCAAACGCATGAACTGCAGCCAATCCCAGCTGACTTGGACTAAAAAGATGGGGAAACCATGGATGGTTTACCAGCCAATCGTAGGTCAAATGTAAACAAACTTTTCACGCTTACAGTACATTCACATATGCCCAAATTGCAGGTGTAGAACGCTACAAAAATCAGCAAGTGATGACATGAATATATGTTTAATACGAATCTTCCCCCATTGTTTTAAATGTGGCTAACCTTGGCATTATTCCTCTGGTCACTGTTGTTGTTGTTGTGTTTTTTTGTTTTTGTTTTTGTTTTTTTGTTTTTTAAATGATCCACATTTACATTATATTTAACGGTCTGCTTTCAGTTACTTTTTACAATGAGTCAGTAGTATTCAGTGTTGACACTGTTGTTGTTATTTGCATTGGTTGGGCGGACTTGGTTTGATTAGTCATATAGGCTGCACTTAATTTACCAATTGAAACAATGGACTCTCTCCTTTCACCAAGAAAAATATATTTTGATTCTGTCTTTTTCCATTTTTCTTTTTGAGCCTGATATTGAGGAATCAATTATTTTAGTATCTCTTTTTCCCATAAATTCACAAGAAAATATAATCTTAAGGCCATTTTTTTGTGTGTTTCACTGTTTTCTTGAAATTTACTGTTCATGTGAATTTAAAACTATTTTATTACATTTATGAAAACCGTGACTTTTTGCATTTTGAGACAATTCAGAATCTTTTTAATTTATATTTACAATTATTGAATAGAATTACAAAACTGTTTTCATCTGTAACACTTAAGTGATTATAACATGTGTTAGTTAAATCATTTAACCAGTTACTGCCTCTGCAAAATGTAATTTGGAATTTAATCTTGTAGAGCTTTTATTATGGCCTTGAAATATGAAGAACAATTGATGTTCCATAATTAATCAATATCGGATGGAATTGAATTTAATTGAAAAAAAAAATCTAAATCAACTTGAAGTGAACTCTTGGGAATCAAAATTGGTTACTGAATAACACACAACCATGCCCCCCACCCCCAACCCATCGCCCTCCGCCACGAAAATCACTCTTTTCCCCTCTGTACATTAATTTTATTTTTTTAGTATTATTATTATTACTGGGTTTTTTTGACAACCCCCTAGGTAATTTTTTACTTACGAAGCCCTACTAAAACCTACTCTATTTTGGACAAAAAAAATAGTATTATTGACAGGATTTTACAGTAATTAAGAAGCATAATTGGCAATGGCAGAAAGGAGTTAAATATGGTCAAAATCGCATTGACAATCTGCCTGCACGCTGCACTCACATTGGCAGTTGTGCAATCCATATCAGATTTGTTTCATCATTACCTGCATTTTTTTTTTTTAATTGGGCCACTTGAGAGCAAAACATCTGGAATTGTGTCAGGTGATCCTTGTAGCGTAAATCTTATATTTCATGAATGATGATGTCTACACCCCATCAATGAAAGCAATCGCAGACAAAATTCACACTCCACATTGAAATCATTGAAATGAAGCTTCTGAAGAGCTGATGTTTTACTCCAAAGAAATTTATACAAGATTGTGAACACAATACTAAAATAAGCTACAAAATCTTCAATGAGAACATTTTGGCGAGCAATCTGCCACATTTGGTAAACATTTGAAATCCGCCAGATGCTGGCCCTTGTCCATAAACTGTCTTCATATCATTTCCTTGCGCCAAAGTGAACAACAAATGGCTCATTTTCATTTTAAAGGGCACTCATTAGAAAAACAAATGCACACAATATGTTGCCATGAGATCAGACTGTAAACTCACATCTGTGGAGCTTTTGCTATCAGAATAATAAAATTGTTCTTGAACAATCTGACGAATGTTGGTTACAATAGTTGTGTGATGTACATTTGAAAATAAAAATAGCTCAATTAGTACTTGTAATGTGAAAAATATTTGCTGAAAGAGAGCAATTAAATCTTCCAAGTGGCAGGGAATCAATCCTATGTGGACAGAAAGCACAACAAACACTGGTTCTGCACTCAAATCCTAAAAGGGGAATTAGGCAAAAGGCTCAGTATGTAGTGCTAATTGTCTTGTTGCTACTGCAGCTATGATTGCATGCAAAATGTTTCCTGCTCCTCTGAGACTATGTGGAAATCCTCAAATTACTGAGGTGGAGAATTGTACAGCTGCTCTGTTTGGAGGCCGCGGAAGCCTCTTTATAGTCTGTATTTTAATAGGCACACACCTCTTTAATGGAGCAATTCTTCTGCGCTATGGTCAAGACCAAGAAACACAAACTCTTGATAAGGAAATAACTGGAACAAAATCAATTTGATAAACAACACAGCTACAGAGAGGCAAGTCTCTGTTGGTTACTTTTGTTTTTGTTTTTTTAAAGGGACGTTTCTTTTTTTGGAGCAGACATTTTGTGCTTTTTAAAGCTTTGTCCGGTCTATTATGTTGCTTTTAAAACTCGAGAGCACAAAACCTTTATTTATAGCTATGATTGTGATTGTTGCTTAAGTACTTATTCATTTAGAATGAAATGTTATATCAGGACTACACTTTTCTGTACAGTGTGAGGGTACCGTGGCACAGGGTACCGTGCTAGGGGGGTGGCATGGCTCAGTGGTAGAGTGGTAGTCTCTCAACCCAGAGGTATTATAACTTTCTCATTCTACACTGGAGCACAATGTCATTAAGTTCATAAAGCTTCTACACAAACAAAATTGAGATGTCACTCAATCATTTATAAGAAAAAACAGAACCATGATGAGTGTTTAATTTAGTGCAGCTGTGCGCTGGAATGGTAACATGGTGGTCCTTTAATGCACAGGTGTGAAACTCAAGGCCTGCAAAAGCAAATTATGCATGTTAACTTACATGATCCTCCTTGGTAAAACCTGTACCAACATTTAAAAATGTCATGTGTAATGAGTATAATGTTGAGATTTTTTAAGATTTTTTTTTACAGACATAATTAAACAAACTATAACTACTACAAAGTGACAAAAATTCGTTTGACACACTTGCTTTAAAAAGGAACTAAACTTTTTTTTTTTTTTTTTTTAAATATGTTCTATGAAGTCCCTGTAGTTTAAACACTGTATTCTGATTAATATGCGTTTGTTGCATATGAGTTAAGCAGCAAAATCCACCCATTGTTGTCCATGTCAGGGGGGCGGGCATTTTGCTACTTGCTGTCAACTGAGAATGACATCACAGTTGCTAAGGGCTCAGGTAACAACCAATCACAAGTCAGCTTTAGAAAACAGATTAGCCCTGATTGGTCGTTAGCTGAGGCATGAACACATGTGATGTCATTTTCAAGTGGCAAAATGGCCGCCCCCTGAAATGGTTGAAAAAAATTAGTGTTGTTCCGATACCGTTTTTTGGCTCTCGATGCCGATACCGATACCCAGCTTTGCAGTATCGGCCGATACCATACCGATACTTAAGGTTTTTTTTCCTCAACATGAAAAAGCTGTCCTGCCATTGGTTTAGAGCATTCAATGGCCAATAGGATATCTTAGATCAGCATGCAGTGAACATGTCACATATCAGTAAATGTCGTGCACGAGCAAGACACAAGATGCTTCATCCAAAATCCTATATTAGCGTTGGAATTAATGGTATCGGCATGTTACTTGTGAGTAGTCACCGATACCGATACCACTGTTTTAATGCAGTATCGGCACCTCTGCCGATACCAGTATCGGTATCGGAACAACACTAAAAAAAAATGGCTGGATTTTGCTTCATAACTCATATTCCACTATTACCGTTAAGACTTCTGGGGCTGCATAGAACATATTGTAAAGATTTTTTTGGTGGGTTGAGTTTCCCCATAAGTCCTCCACAATTTTAGATTTGATATTGTTGTCACATATATTATAGCAACGTATTCGTAATCCATGTGCTACAGTATTTCTGCAATTCCTTGATATTTTATTCAAACGTATTTCAAAACACTACCTCCCCCGAATCGAAAGAGCCCTCCACTCATTCTGTGGTTGTTTTCAAAGCTGCGGATTCTCAGCATTCAAGCAATGATTTCAAGCTTACTTTGCTCACGTGTGAGCTGGCAGCTAACGAGCGTGGCGGCGACGTGAAGCTGAAAGCTGAAGCATAACCCGCAGCATAATTGTCACAAGAATGCTGTTGGAATATCTTTCAAAACCTTTTTCCTTCTGTTTTTGTGTGTTGCAGCTCTGCCAGTGACAGGGCGTAAACTCAGCATCTCTGGAAGTGGCAGAGAACCAACACAACGTTGCGACCGCGATGGTGGCTTTGAGTGGACCGTGAAGAAGGACAACAGCTGGAGGGGACTCAACAACAAGGGGTGGCATGTGGGGGTGGAACTACTACTTTCTGAAATAGGTAAACAAACCCTGCGGGGTTGAATAAATGAATAAACCGTGGCCCAGAATGATTGCCTTAATTACCACACATATGAAGCGATGCTATGACGAGACTTACGACCATGTTTCCGTTACACGTGGAAAAAAATGTCTTGTAAGAAAAGAGGTGTGAACGGTTTAATATGCTAGAGAATAACAGTTGTGTTCAGGAGGTTTTAGGTCGGCATTATGAACCGGTACGTTGTCGCTCTGCCTATGTGCAGTCAGCTGTATGACTTTCTTTCATATTGTCATCCAAACATGGCTGACCCGTGTTGCTCAAAAGCTGGCAACAACGTTTTTCCTCGTCGTGTGCTAACATTCAAATTCTCATTGATCAATTGTTTTTAGGGCTGGAAGATAAATTGCTATCACTTTGTTGAGCGCATTAACATCCACTCTCACTAAAACAAAGATGTCAGGCACATAAACCCAAGCATAAATATCTGCCACACACCTTCTATCCCCAATGATGGATGGAAGCCGACAGTACTATAGCCAAGATTCGCTCTCTTAAAGACAATAATACACCTTAGGTTGTTCTCAGATGCAAACAACAAATGGACCAGCTGCTTTGTTGACTTGTTTCCACTTTTAAGTGTATGCAAAGTAACATGAACGTGTGTTCTCTATTTTTTTAAACCTAGCCTTGATAAATACATAACCAAAGGTGAAACCCTGAATTTATTGTATGTTGTGCTGCTCAGATGTTGTGTTATAGACGCACACCGAATAGGAGACAATGTAAATAGCAGACGTTTCTACTTGTGTGTCCTGAGATGTGTTGCAGAGTCATTTGAGACTTTCAAACTTGATTTGACTGTTATACGAGCATCCATCATAATAATCGTCATCGGTGTTTGTTTTGCCCTCACTGATGCGATCATGTTGCTCATATTGTTGTAAACGCTGCTCTCACGCGCCTAATTTCTGTTTGTATTTTATTTATTTATTTCCGCCCATCAAAGCGTCGTTATTTGAAAACACAAGATTACTAATGTTGTTTGGGCACTGACGAGTTGAATTGCCTCTTACCTCTCTGATGTTGTTTTGCATTATTAACTGTCTGTATCTTCAGTTGTATTTGGCTTTATTTTACATACCGTTAATTATACTGGCACTTAAGAAGCCGAGATTGAGAGCCCAATATCTTTTTATAAGTATTTTCCCTCTTTTACAGAAAATCCAAAGTACACACTACTGCTCTTTATTTGAACAATTTATATCTGTAATTACCTCACCGCTTGTATCTGTGGGAGGGAAAAGTTCTTCACTGAATGTTCCTGGGGTTTCCAGAGTGTCATAAAATCTTGTAACCATACACGATAGCCACAGTAGTTTTACAATTGATGTCAGTGGTTGTTGTTGTAAATTACCCTACAAGGAGGATGTTTTTATTGGGAAATAGATTTACCATTTATGCTGTCACTGCAGTTGGTTTAACAGCAGAATTACTGGATTCAAATTGACAGAGTTGTTTCTTGTCTGAAATCATAGCATAGGAAACGTGTTTAGGGGGTCATGTGAACAAATTGTGTCATGCTACAAGTTAGGATAACTTAAATCTTGTTGATCAAGCTTCTAAGCGTCTGCAATGACTATGTTTACATGCAATTAAAATAAAAACCCTTTCAAAACCCGAATATTGACAATATTTGGGTTTTGAAAGGCCATGTAAAAACGCACAATAACCCGACTAAGATCCCTGGGGTACCCCTTCTTAAATCCGAATGTGTGGTCATATAAATATGATCAGGGTACCTCCATTGAACTCAACCTTGGATTTGTGTTCTGCACATGCTCTGGTCGCAAGGAATCTTGGTCTTTAGTGAGTTAGAGTACAGGAACTACACGTATCCGTGGCGGCCATCTTACGTTGCCACTCACTAAGCAAGCCTAACTAAGTTAAATATATTGTTTTCTCTGTGGCGTTTTGACATTTTCTGTCTCTTTGGTGAAAATGCCACAGTGTGCATATGTCGGAAATGTCTGTTTAGACATATTCATATTTGTGTTAATCTCATATTTATATGGGAACAACACTGTCTGCTAATGCATATAAACAGACTATCCCGCTTGTTTCAGAAACCAGAATTTCAACCTTAAAGGGATACTTGAGCCATTTTCAACAGTAAAAGATAATATTTTGTCTAGAATTATTCATTATTTTTCATGAACAATTAATACCTTTAGCACCAATATTGCCACTGAGGATGACCTCACCTGTGCTGAGGAAACTGTTAACGACCAATCGTTAACCAAAAATATGTTTTAAAGCTATTAATTGTACATGAAAATTAATGAAGTTATCAAATTCATTCTGGAAAACATATTAACTTTTTACTGCTGAAAATGGCTCAATGTGTCAAGTATCCCTTTAACCCGAATATGAACTGCATGTAAACATAGTCAATGAGATTAGATTCAGTCACATCTTTGTCAACTCTTGAATAATGTGCCCTGTACGGCCTATATTATATGACAATATCAATCAACTAAGCGGACATGAATTTGATAATATTGTAACGTGAGAAAGTGTTAGAGGCCTATTTGTATGGAAATGTATTATTATAGTATTTACTCTCAAAATACTAACTGATAAATAACACACATGATGTACTGTACATTATTAGGACACGTATGCATATGCTGCATTCCCAAGAACTCAGAAGTTGGAAATTTCTGATCTCTGACGATGCAAAGTGAATTACTTGTAGAACACCACTTCGAATAGGAAGAGGTGCAGTATTGCGCACAGACAATAATTCACAATGATATGTTAGCATTGTTTTTTTTTTTTTTTTTTTTTTTTTTTTTTTTTTAAATCTGTACTTCTTAACTGAAAATGAGCTTTTCATTTCTAAGAGGGAACTTTCCAACATCATGAATGCAGCATTTGCACAGACATATTGTTGTCTTTCCAAGCAAGCATTTTAGCATAAGGTAAATGTTTGCACCACATAGTGAAGTCTTCCTGGCTGGATTTAAAAAAATGCTTGTATCTAACAAACTTTACACACTGGATTGTGTATTCCTGGCAAATGAGAGGAAGCCTTGATAGTGTTGAAGTCAACACCTCCAGTCACCTCGCATCAAACAGCACCAGAGGAGAAGGAAAGGAATCCGTTTAACTGGACCGTCTCTGACCCACTTCCTCAAGCAGGCTATTAATTAAAATAATGAACGTGGTTCGGGGCTGCAGTTATGTCAACTAGCCGTGACACGGTCCCTTAAATCTGCTTTTGTCGGCACACCAGACAACTACGACATTAATCAACATTTTACAGCCGATTGAAAGACTTGCGTAACTAATTAGAAAAGGTCCTAACCCGCAGTAACAGCACATTATGCATGTGGCCATGTCATCCAGATAAAAAAAAAGAATAGTGATGACAGAAAAAGTCTTCGTTTGTAACTAACCGTGGATGTTTCAAAGCTTATTTATGGAATTGGGTTGTGTTACCCGCACACTAAATTACATTACAGGAATAATGTTGCAGTCATACTCCGTCTTTGTCAAAAATCACTACAAATAGTTCTCTTGAGCAGCAGAATATTCTACCAAATATTCAAAGTCATATTTTTCAGGGATAGTATTGTAGAGTATATAACATATCTAAAATAGTATTTGTGGCATGTGTTGTGGTTGTCTGTAAGGGTTTGAACACATGTACAAAGGTTTCTGGGAAAAAAAAATAAAAAGTGACAAGGCCTGGTCCTTAAATTCAAACGCTCCACAAATTCTTCTTAGCAACAATTGACTGTACTTTATATATATAAAATCAAAAAGGCAGCGGTATGGTGGGCAGTGTTTACTACATCTGACTCACAGTTCTCAGGTTGGGGGTTTGAATCCAGTGGTTGCATGGATTTTCTCAACATTCCAAAAACATGCATGGTAGGTTCAGTGAAGACGCAAAATCAGACTTTTTGGTTTGAGGTTCGCAAACAGAAAAATGGAATGACGTAAACCACTTTAAAATTCTTCCACTTGAATTTCTTAAACACGGTAAAATCAATCAAATAAGCTATTATACATTGTTTGTAATTCTTGGTTAATTTGATCAAATGCTATAATAACAGCTTTCTGTTAATGGCAATAAGGCAAATAGTCAATTTTTTCAAGTTTATGGGGTGCCCCTTGGCCTTGTATCATAGACTAGCTCCACCCCTGCACTTAACAGCACCTGAATCACATCTCAACATTCAAAATTCAAACAAGAGGAAACTTTAGTAAACTGTGACAAAAAGTAAAGTGTGGACAAAAATTATTCTTGCTTCTAATATTGAATTATATTTACTCATATTTACTTTCAAGAGTAATTTTATTATTTTAGTCGTGAAATTGACGCAACATGAAAACAAAACGACCATTCACCTCTGTGGATGACTACACAATAAATTCTGACTAAATTTTACCCTAAACTGAGTCAATTTGGTCCCACTCTTAACTCATTTGCTCCTAATAACTAAAATACAGGTGTTTTTTTTATTTTTTGTTTTTTTATGTTTTAAGTGTCCCAAAGACGTATTTGTACGTTTGTTTGTTTGTTTGTTTTTTTCTTTTTTATGCTAGAGCATACAGAAGGCTTTGGCGCAGCCTCTCAACTGCAAAGAACGGTTGCAGAAATGGTAGTTATTACACAAACGGCCAGCAGGTTGCAGCAGAGCAAAGGAGATCAACCAGGGTCATGTTGAAAAAAACTCAATTACTCACAAATTTAAATAAATTTGTGAAAACTGATGAAACTTAGCTCTCTTCTAATGCTAATTACTGCAAAACAGAAACAGATAGAAATATGGGTTTTTTTCCCTGATGAAAGAAGAGATTTTAATCCTTCTTTTGATCGGTTCCATATTTTTATGGCAATAGAACACAATATTCTGTGGACCTTGCAAAATCAGTCAAAATCCAGTAAAACAGCCGGGAGCGAACGGGATTGCATCTGCGAAAATGGCTGGGAGTGAATGAGTTAATGGAGTAAAATTTACACTTGGAAGAAAGTTAAACTAAATAAAAAAAATAAAAATTAAAAGTTTTATACAAGGGTTGAGGAACAAAATCATGACCTTCAGCTTGGAAGACTGCCACTCTACCACGTGAGCTATGCCACTCCTACTGCTTGCTTATATCCAAGAGAAGAACGAAAACATTTTCGCTCTTGGATTACGAATATTCCATCTGACACAAGCGATATACTAACAGTGTGTTGTTTACTCTCCAGAATTTACTGTGCAATCAGTGCATGTCGCCAGGCGCCTTCTCCCATCGATGAATCGTAATCGCTGGATGTCGGCGTTTTTTTATTTTTCCATTGACGAACATGAATGATTTGCCGTCTGTCGTCCATCGGCTGAAAATTCGCTGGCCCCGTGGCTGTAGTTTGGGCACCCCTGCTCTAATAAGCAGTACAGAAATTGAATCAAAGATAAACTATTGGTAGTTTGTAGTGATGAATACTGTAGTTTTACAGGTATGTGGCCAACACAGTGGTAAATGGGATGTTGTTTTCAGAGGCTTGTCCTCTAATTTTACATTCATAGCATCTCACGAATGCAAATTCCTCAATTTGTAATTGAAATCATGGAGAATATTTAGCGACCCCTACAGATGCATGACTACCTCACATGGGATCACGGTAGCCGCCGGCGCCCACATTCACACTATAACGCTGGTGGGGCCCATCAGACAACACTCGCAACAAGGTGAGAGGAGTAAAGTGAATTTCTAATGAGGGCGGCCGCCAGCAAGAAAACACACGGAGGCTATGTTCACATATAACAGAGGTGTCATGGCCACTGGCCACAGGAGGACATTGAGGCTATGCTCATCACAAACAGTTTACGGTTATTCTGAGACATGACTTCTACAATTACTGTACGGTGGTCGGACCCGGCGGCAAGACCCGCAAAGTGCAATCATACGCTGCTGCTGGTATGTGGCTGCTGTGTATGAATCCATCTGACTTGAAAGATTCATGAGTGCATCACTTCACTCGCATACCTCTCTGGCTGCAGAATAGTTCGTGAGATATCACATATCAAGTGAGTGCTACAGTTATTGTTTTGGTGCTTTACAGGTGTCAAACTTAAGGCCCTGGGGCCAGATCTGGACCACCAAAAATCATTTTATGTAGCCAGTGAAAGCAAACCATGTGCACCAACTTCCTTGATCCTTGCTAAAATCTGTATCAAAATTTCAAAATCTTATGTGTAATTAATAATAATAATAATAATAATAATAATAATAATAATAATAATAATAATAATAACGGTGGTCAGATGGAAGCCGTAACAAAGTGACCTGTGACAAAATTCAGTTTGACATATGTTTTAGACTAGAGGATGCAAAAAAAAAATAAAAAATTACACATGATTTATTATATTTATTTTTTTATTCTATGATCTGTGTGTTGTGTATTTCCCAGTCAAGTTCAAAACTATTATGCATATATACAGGGCATCTCACTAAATTTGAACATCTTTTCAGCAGTTGATTTCAAAAGGTCAAACTCATATATTAGCAGGACTGGACTGGAAAAAATTGTTATGTGCTGAAGGTTGGATCCCAAAGCGCAGACACAAATAAGATTCTAACTATTTATTCACATCGAGAGGCATAGAACACACTTGACTAGATGAGAAACGAAGACACTCTCAGACTGCACCAACACACAGTGAATCGATCTGATTGGTTGTAGCAAGTAAAGGACTACAGGACGACATCACATAGGTCCAGACATCACCTAAAGGATTAAAGATTGACATCACAGAGCCTAAAACTGGTTGAAACTAGATGATGGTTATATGATGGTTACATCAGTTCAAAACAGACACTTGTTATATCAGTACAAAACAGACACTTGACCTCACACTTGTGAACCCAACTTAACAGGTCATGAAAACAAACTTAACCCTGGCGTGACCCCAGACATATCAAAAATAATCGGCCCTGATATTTTGATTTATGCCCGCCAGCCCAGCCCAATTCCTGACTACCCTTGGCTACGACATAGTTCTACCACTGATGTTTATTGGTTCAATTTGCACTCCATATTGTAAATTGATGAATGCGCTGCTCCTTCTTAATTGCGGGCCGGTCTTTTGGGGTAAAATGGAGGAAAATAATAATTGAATAGCACCATATGGACCCCAAAGGACACGGGCCCATCGGGCATCTGCCCTGTATGTCAGATGTCCAGTCCAGCCCTGTATATTAGGTACCAAGCACAACTCCAAATTCACTGTCCTAAGTAATAATTAACTGAAAAATATTATTCTATTTTTAAAGCAGAAATTAGGTTGTAATTGGCCTTCTGAAATGCATTGTTTAATGGATATGTATAATATATGATTTTCAGAGTGAAATAAGTGAACTTTTGCTCAATATTCAAATGTATTGAGATGCACTTGTGTATACAGAGCAGTGCAAAAGTCTTGGTCTTCCACTACTAGCGTTGCTTTTATGATGGCATTTTTCACATGAGTTATGTTGACTTAACATTGAATATTAGGGCTTATACGGCTATATCATAAGGATTAAAAAAATATATATATATCACAAATTTCGGTTGATGTCACATGAGATAAGCAAAAACCAATTACATTTTGTACATCTAATGGTGGCTTAAGACTTGAGAAATCATCACTTTGTCATTCTTACATTGTTGAGCACTCTTACTTCACTAATATGCCCAAATGCCAACAGACAGGCAATAAAATAAAATGATGTAAAATCTATTTGTATTGGTTGCACCAAAAATACAACGTCCAATCCTCCAGCAGCCTCGAACGCAGCATTGCCAAAATGTATTTTCGCATAATCAATCAACAAAGAAAGGTGAGACGGTTTATTTATTTGTAAGTGAATAAACATGGGATAAAATCCTTATTTCCAACAAAATACATCCATACATAGCATACACTGGGCAACAAATTAAATATAAAGTGTAAGAAATCAGAGTACAACCATTGCCATAAAAAAAATAAAATATTGTTGCTATACTGAAAGACTGAATGCAAAATATTGTTTGGAAATTGTTGACGGCAAAACACGTGTTATAAATTGTCAGCATATCAAATTATAAGTTCCCACATTGGCCTTTTTGTTTCAGGACATTGTTATGGTAATCAAAAAGGTGAAGGGTATGTTAAAAACATAACTCAGCATTAATATGGGGTGGCGGTTGGAAAAAAAAAAAAAAACACGCAGTCGCACGGCAGCTTGTCAGAGTGATTATGTTCATTCATGCAGCACGGTGTGTTAGATGAGAGTGAGGAGCAAATGAATGCGTGGCTGTCAGAGTGCCCCTGAGCAAAGCAACGCAGGCGTCGCTCGCTGCTGCTCGCTGTGCGCGAGCACGCTTGGCACCAGCCATCACTCATCCGACACTGACACATTCGAGTCGAAGCTTAAGGTGAAATTAAAGACACAGGACGGGAATAGAATTTCCATGTCAACGCCATTTTGACCACGTGAGAATTGTTTTTGTTAGCCAAGTCGTATTTTGGCATCAAATAAAGGACGGCCATCACGTTCAAAAAAGAATGAAGATTTAAGTTTGCTCATATATAAACAGTTTGGACATCCAAGACTTGGTTTTATTGCCATCGGTCATCGTCAAATCATCTGCAGACGCAGTCGGCAAAGATGCTGTTTGCATGCATGCTGCAAAGCTTCCGTACTTTGCAGTCGCCGTGTGAAAAGTTGTCCAGTTTTGGTGACAATGTCAGTCAGTGTTTTGTTGAGGTTCAAGGTTGTGTTTGGAGCTGGAGCTGCTATAATGTAACCGCTTCACATACGCCAACGTCCATTCCATTGTCTCGTCACTCTCCATGAAGGAACGACTGACTATTAATGAACATGTAAAATATTTCTACAGATGAGGTGTAAGAAATATCCATGTGAGTTTTGGCCAGCCTTGCTTTTAATCTGCATGACGCTTTGTTTTAAGAATAATGCATCCTTAAACGAAGTATGTTTGAGTTACTCTTCTTCTCTATCACACTCTCTCTCTTTCTGTATCTTTGGAGTTTGTGTCTTTATCCTATTTTTTGTTAAGACCGCTGACTTCTGGATTTTATACATTGACATTTTATAGGCAGCAATATGAGATGTGATTGAAAATGGACTATGTGCAATGTTGAATAAAGAAAAATATAATATATTCAATAAAAATTCTTAAAACAATTTTATGGTGTACATTTTTTTTGCACGTTTGACTGGTAACTTTGACATATACAAAAAAAAAACAACAACAAAAAAAACAGAAAAAAATTCTAATTACAGCTTTCATTTTTTTAAGGATCTGTCACAAACCTCTTTTGGGACTGTTTTGGTCATATACGCTACTATTAGTTACTTTAATGGGTCGTAACAAACAAATTGATAACCCAATGTTACTTCCAGCAAGCTCAAGAGTGATGAATTCAGGTTTGGGTATCACAGCACAGATGATCACATCATCAAATGGGGGTTTCCTGTGCGGTTTCAGCTCAAGACATTTAACCTATGGCTGCTCTTGAAACGTAGAAAATAAACAGTATCAGGAATTTATAAAATAAAAGGAATGCAAAAGAAAACTCACTAATTTTTTAAAACAGAAAATGTGTGCCTGCTTATTGGTCATATAACAATTTACATTCGTTATCTGATGATCTCAGAACAATGCAGCAATGTGTACGTTTTCAAATAATTGAATGATGAGCTGTGTAAAATGCTTCGTATGGTGTAGATAATAGTCTTCTCCAGACAAAATTTGAGTTATTTTCCGGGAAAAAGTTTTTCCTCTGAAATACGTCATATTAAGTTACGAACCCAACTGGAATGTGTTTGTTGTTGGGACGATTAGTGAATTGGCATTTGGCAAGACCAAGTCCAGGCCCTTGTTGAAAGTATTTTTACAACCCTATTCAAATGTTTTGCTACAGACTTAAAGGTGGATTCAATGATGTTTTTGAAAAGTGGAAGCCAAACATCTGTTTGTCACGTTTAAAAAAAAATGCGTATGCGGAAGACCATCCTACCAGCTCTCCTGCTCATCCGGAGGAGACGCCTCTCAAATGTCGCTAACGTCCGAGCTCATCTATGGAGGACCAAAACTGCCAAAATTCGAAATAAATAAATGACTAAAAAAAATAAATAAATGTCTAAAAGTGAAAATAAAAATGAATAGAAAAAAATATATTTCCAAAATTATATCTAAAAAAAATAGATATAAATTGAAATAAATCCGTTTTTATTTTCACTTTTCGTCATTTATTTATTTAGACATTTATTTATTTATTTAGTCATTTATTTATTTAGTCATTTATGTATCTATTTATTTAGTCACTATTTATCTATTTATTTAGTAATTTATTTATTTATTTCGTCACTTATTTATTTAGTCATTTATTTTGTCATTTATTTATTTAGTCATTTATTTCGTCATTTATTTATTTTTAATTTTGGCAGTTTTAGGCCGTACAGCCAAGTGGAAATGTTATTCAAATGAGGGGTTGTCACCTCAACTTGCGACTTGAGTTGTTAGACAACAAGTGAGACCAGGCAGTGGACAAGATCGTCGTCCATTGCTGGAGCGCTCCATTGCAAGCCGGCGAGACTTCCTTGTTCGCCGAGCTGCTCACTCGGCCAATGACAGGCAGTTTGCAACGGTGAAGTGAAAGTGAAAAGTGAAAATAAAAACGGATTTATTTCCATTTATATTTATTTTTTTAGATATAATTTTGTAATTATATTTTTTTATATTCATTTTTAGACATGTATTTATTTAGTCATTTATTTATTTCGAACTTTGGCAGTTTTGGTCCTCCATACTCATCTTCATCATCATCTTCATCAGTCTCTGCAGCCAGCCTCGCTTCACAGGATATCCTCTTGTGGCTCGCAGCTATTTTCAGAGTACGCTACAACGATGAATGGCCGAATTCGAAGCTCACGACACGAAGATGCTACAAACACTCGAAGTGCGCATGCGCGGCTCGGAACGAGCACACATGACGTCGTTACGCATATTGATTGACAGGATCGACAAACAATCGTTAAGATGATCCACCCGGAAGACGCAGCCACAAAAATATCCTTGAACCCACCTTTAACATTAGAATAGAAGTTGAAGGTGATAATCGGTGCAACTGCTGACATTCCTGGACTCCACTTGATGATCCAGCCTCGTTCCTTGGCACCAATTGGTGGGTCGAGTCAGTGAAGAGTGCCATCAACCAGCGAGGGAGCACTTGGGCATTCTCAGGCAAGCACCATCACACACAGGTTAAGCACACACAAAATAGAATACAGTTTGATGACAAAATAATACAGAAAGCCCTAATAAGTAGGCTAAACTCCTCATTTCTAGCACGAGTCAGTATTGTCCTCAGTGGGTGAAATTCCGAGTCATGTTTATGAACGTCTGTCTCAGCGACCAAGCGGTACGGTGACCGCGCTTGTTTTTGAAACCCGAGGCCTCAGTGTACATGTTGAACACCATTTAAATATTTTAAATGGGTCTTCCAGGGTGCAATTACTTGACTCTTGGACAAACACAAGTTCATCCATCAAGCCAGATGACAGACATCGTGAAGCTGTGCAACCGTCTTACCTTCACCCAAAGGCCATGGGAAAAACATATTCGCATATGTAGCACATAATAATCATCACTCATGTTTGACATGGGAATAATAACAGTAACTACCAGCAACTGTTTGTCTTGCTGTAGAAAAATGTTTGTTCTAAAATCATTCATTCTTAGTTGAATATAACAAATAAAGTGCTTGTGGTGGTATATTTATGATATAAATTATGTTGTATTAGAGAGTCAAACCTCCCATCATGCACCACTGTGACAGACTGATGAGAATTTATTGTTCCCACATTGTTAATTTTATTTTGCTTGTTGACCATTCAGTTTCCTTTTGCAATTGTCCAACAGTGTCCTTTAGATCATTTGATATGTATTAGTATCAAGAGTGAACCCCTTCACCTAAATACTACAATAATTCAAATTGTGATAAACTGTTATCAGTCGTAGTTTAAAGGTAAATATTAAAATGGCGTTTTTCCACCTTACAAGGCCCTCAAAGCACTTCACATTTTTGACTACCCATTCACCTACTGATGACACAGCATCAGGAGCAATTGGGGGTTCAGTATCTTGCTCAAGGACATTTCCAAGTGGTCACAATGGCATGGGATCGAACCCACAACCTCTAGGTTGGGAGACGACCACCATAACACTGAGCCACGGCGCCCCAAAAGTGGTGGATAAAACACAGTGGTGTGCTGTCATCTCCAGTTACTCCAGTCAGCAGCGTCTGCTTCGGCCTTTTAGAACAGCAGTGCATCACTCACAAGTGTAAAATGACACCTGACATGGAACAATATCTCGTCACATGGATGGAGCCATGCCAGTGAACTAACTTGCTGTCCACCATTTTCCTTCATGGAAACCCAATGCTTCAGTACAGAACAATGCCAGGCTCTGAAACCCAATCATCCAAATCCCAAAAGGTAAAACCTGTTCAACTCCTCATCATGCTCCCGAGATGCCTGCAGCCGAATAGCAGCGTTGTTAGACAACAATTGTGTTTGGGGCTCCACACATGCAGTAAAGTCTTCTTTTACATCCAGACAAATGTCAGTGGGCTTTCTGTCATATGAATGGAGCCCATGACCTCCCCTGGGGAAACATTTACCAGCTTGGATGGCCTTGGATTGGCCGACTCTGTTCACACTCAATTAACTGACAATCAATGGATCGATGACTTCGCAGGTTTATACTGAATAAAGCTGGTAGCTCATAGATGCATTTTGTATCTAGCTCGTCATATCTGTTGTAATGATGCAATGAGTAATAATGATGTTAGGAGTAGTCTAGCGGAGTGGCTGATATATCATTTGTAAAGCTGAGATCATTCTCTTTTTTAGTATACCAAAATTTCATTTGTGAAATACGAGTCACTCTGACTTATTTGCAATGCCAAATATAAAATGATAACACTCTGTAAGAGCTACATTTGACCAACACTCACTCCCCTCCCATGTTTCGCAGGGTAATTAGCCATGTTTGTGATGTCATTCACTAAGCACTCCCTTTTAAAAGCACACATACAACTGTGTAGTTATCATGACATCGGGATTGTCTCATTGTAATTACCGGTAGTATTACACTTAATGAAACTAGTTTATTTCTTGACATTGCATTTTAGAATGTTTTATGAATGTTTTTTTTTTTTTTTTATACAACAGTTCTATTTTCATTCATTAAAACACAACAAATTCGGTTGTTTTTTAAACAAATGTCAATTCATTTCAAAGAGGAATATTGATTCTGTAATTTCCAGACTAAAAGCTGCGACTTGTCACATGCTTTCAACCGCGCGGCTTATACAATGATGTGGCTAATGTATGCATTTTTTTGGAGGGGGTGGGGGAGGGCACCAGGGGCGCTGGAGCAGAAAAGGTTAGAATATGTGTCGAGGAAGACGCAAGTGTAATGTAACTTGGCGCTTTGTGCGTGAATAAAAGGAGCATGAACAGACCCTCATCATGGAAAATACAAGAAGTCTCAGTGACTTTTACCAGTATGTTATTTGTAACCATGAGCCCTGTTAGTTACTGCCGTATTGCTGCTGTGTTACTGCCGTGTCACAGGCACTGTTTGGAAAGAAAAGCTAAGATATATTATTAAACCTTTGAAATCGCTTTCTGTGTACCATCTTTCTTTGTAAATATCTCATGTTTCAATGTGGGCATGTGGCTTATAGTCAGGTGCGGCTTATGTATGTACAAAATGCTTTTTCCTTTAGAAATGTACTGGGTGCGGCTTATAATCAGGTGCGCTCTATAGTCCGGAAATTATGGTAATATAATCAGAAATTGAGTTCAGAGCTTGGTCATGGAATGAAATAAACTCATAAAACAAGGTACCACTGGCTACTTATATTTAACACAGGAGTGATTTCATTGTGCATTCCATGTGTATAAATAAACATGTCAACCATAATTACAGCGCTTGTTTCTCAACTGTGTCAGACTTGTTGTTCCTGTAGGCCTGCTGCCCAGGGGCACAGGCCCTTCCACCACTTGTTTGTCATTTAAATAGCATAGTGTGCCTTCAAGGAATATTCCAATGTTTGTGCTGATGCACTAAAAAGCAGAAAAAAAGAACACAAGCAATCATGTCCATCTAAATTTGTGTACCAGCAAGATTGAAGAGGACCCATGAAACTGTGTGTGTAAAAATAATAACCCCTGACAACCGTCATCCAGTGACTCCCCAATGGTTGAGAATCAATTAACAACTTGTCATCACTTTATTCTCTCCAACACTTGTAGAAGTACAGATAATTCAAAAAAATAAAGAAATAGGTTTGGTGGCAATGACCAGAAGACAGAGACAGAACGAGACGAGTGATGCAGAGGAGGATGCTGAGATTCTCTTGGAATTGACAAAGATGGACGGGATCCGGAATGAGCTCATCAGAGGAACACCACTGGAAGGTTTGGAGACAAAGCTAGAAAGGCCAGATTGAGATGGTTTGGACGTGCAGCGGAGGGCCACTCACTGGATATATCTGTAGAAGGATGATTGAAATGGAGCTGCCAGGTAGAAGGCAAAGAGGCAGATCAAAAAACAGATTTATGGATGCGGTGAGGAAAGACTTGCTAATAGTTGGAGATGGAGAAGATGTCGAGGACAGAGGAGATGTTTCCCTGTCGGGGCTCTGAATAGGGTTGAGCTTAAAGAAAAGAAGAAATTTTTTAAGTAAAATAAATGGAATTTAAATTTAATATATGTAGTAGTGGCTATGAAATGATTGCCTAAGAGTGAAGTTTGTAAGTTTGATATGGATTCAAAACTTGGCTTGATGTTCAACATGCATTTCAGCTTAATTGAAGACCTTAAATTGTCCATATATACTGTATACAATGTGCCAAATATAACCCATGTGAGTGACTTGCTCGGGCAGCTTTGATTTGCTGCCCGAGCAAGTCATGATTTGATTTGAAATTTGCTAAAAATTTGCTAACACTAAACGTATATGGATCCATATAAATATCATTTCACATTTTGCACCAACACATTTCCACCAGTATTATTCCACATCATGCGATGGCATTTCACAATACTATACCATTTCATATTCCATAACAAACTCCATTTATCATCAATATCATTCCACATCATTCCATATCTCCCAAATCATTCAGTATCATTCCTTATCTCTGTGTCATTCCATATCATTCCACATTTTGCACGTTTTTAACCAAAACCGAAAACCCAAAATACAACAATACATATTATTTAATATCATTCACTGTCATTCTACATCATTCCATATTTTTCAATATTATTCCGTATCCTTCAATATCACTACTCACTTTTAATCAACATATTGCACTTTTTTCAACCCTATCATTCATTATCATTCCACATCACTCAATAACATTCAAATTACATTTAATTCAATATAATTACATATTTTTTCATTCAGCATTCCAGAATTTACAACTTCTCCAGAATGACATTTTCTGGTTTTAATCAATTATATGTTTAGGAAATTGTAATAACTCTTGTGTATTCACATCTGATTAAATAAAGTTTGACTCAACAGATAACCTACTGTAATTATTGTGGTTATTATTCACAATCAAAAGCTTTTACAGTATATTGAAGTTACATCAGGCACAATTGAATACTACATGTTTCACACTTTTTAACTGTAGTACTTTAAAAAAAAATTATATTCAGATGTGATGAGAAAATTGCAGATTTGGGGATTTATTTTCGTAGACTGGCGCACGTGTGCGTGGCGTAAAAATGACCTCATCTCAATTTTCATGGAAGCGCAATCCTCACTAGGGGCCATTTTGCGACTTTCTGGGCATTCCGGCAGACATAACTGTCACGCAATCTACCAATACTGGCGCTCGGTTGCAGTTCTAGAGACACAAATTCTACAAAAACTACCAAAAGAAAGAAAACACCACACTTGCGGATAGTTCGACCGCGCTTTTCGCTCCACTTGGCCTGGGAATGAAAATAAGAGCCCTTGGAGTTAAAATTCCTGTACTGTATTACAAATATGCAGGTTAGCTCAGTCATTGCGTCAATTATAAAAACATTACTGATGTGCTGTCGCTTTTTAAACAGATATTTTTCCTTCCATTCCATCAAAATCCTGTACTTGAAAAATTGACTTGATTGAGATGATTTAGCATGAACTGTCTGTCCAAACGTGCCATCCACCTGGCTCATACAAATCAACTGTTGTTACAGTCTGCCACAGAGGATGGAGCATGCACATACATTGATTTTCGAGCAATGTATTTATATATGTGCCAGATAAATTTGTTTTCCAATAAAATAATGTAGTCTGGGTGTGATTATCCAGCTTTTAAAGGCAGTACACCACGGTATTTTAAGCTCTTCCAACAGTTAACTGTAGGCATATAATGATTATATCTTACCTTTGACATCATGATGGTGTCATTTTTTATGAAATATTAGGTGTTTTCCTGGTTATTTTTCTAACGCGGAAATAAAACGCCCGGTTCAGTAAAACCCCACCTCTCCCCGTGTGATTGCCGCACCCCCGGCGAGCCGACTGCAGTCTGCTGTTGGAGATTTGCATTTGAGCACTCCTCTGAATGCAAGCCACCAATTCTTTCATAAATATATGAAAAAAAAACGGCCGCAAGTAATCGTGGAGGAGAGGAAAAAAGGAGGGGAAAAAAAACCCTGAGCTGGTCTCAGACCAGGGACTTGCTGCTTACAGAGCGAGCACACTAACCACTATAGAATTCATTCAGTTAGGTTCTACAGTGCAAAAGTTTTACTTGTAGTTTATACAAGTTTCAGCCGGACTGATTTTAAGACAAATGTAAATGCAAATGTGAAGGTTAATTGATTGCTTTGAATTCATTTGGACAGAATGTTTACTGAAAAAGGCTACTTTTGTCACTATCCCATGGTGGTCTCACAGAAAGTGGACGTACGTTTAGACCGCAGAGGCGGTGCGGGGCTGGGTCCACACCTTATGACGTCAAAGAGTGCTAATTGCTCGTTTTCTCAGGTTGTGAGGGGCTGCTGGTTGGAGAGCAGAATGACATAGAATTTCTCATAGAGTGGCGAATGGAGGAAAACACCACTTCCGTCATGTGTTTGGTGAGGAATTAGTTCCAAAAAGTTGATTTTTCATGTTGCTGTCCCTTTAAATAGTCAAACAAATTCAAATTGTGTCAATATGCATTTTAGTCTGGCTTCAACTGATTGAATTCAATATGCCTTTTTGGAGCTCATAAATGTACTGAATGTTTCAGCAACAGGCAATCAATAAAACATATTGACACATGACAGTGTTCAATCCATTTTGAGCTGCAGGGAGGCACAAGGAAGAGTAGAGGAATCACCAATCAAAGTAACATTACATCAAACAACCAGCGATTTCCAGCGGATTTATCTCAAAGCCCAACAGCAGCTCGGGACAAGTTTTGAGGCTTAAGCGTCTTGTTATCTTGCAAATCTTCCTGCACACAAAGCAAGAAGAAATCACAGTAGCTGACGTTCTTGTTGTTGTTGTGATCTGATTCTGTACTAAAAATGAGCGGAAACAAACAGGTGAATGTGTCCTTTCCACCTCACTCTTCCTCCCCTGTGGGCCAGACTGTGTGTTGGAACCCCAGACGGCGATGCATGCCATCCAGCGGAATGAGTACCTTGGTGGCGACACGTGTATGAAAAGCACCCCGGATCATTCTTCAGATCCTTCACAAATGAAAAGCACTTGAAGGCGAGTCGAAAGCAGGCAGTGATCGGAGTGACATCTAAATTAGTCATGTGATTCATCTCGCTCGACTTGTCAGCAGTGGATCAATTGGAGCGTATTCCCCCGACTCTCGAGGATGCTGCGAACACAGACGTGTCGTTTCTTGACACAGTGAGGAGGGAAGAGAATGGATTCAGTGCTGAACAGCACGTGGGTAAATCGTATAGAAGGGCAATTTCTGTTTGTTGTCATGGTAACAGGCAGTGTGGGCCGTGGCAAAAACACATCCCTTGCAAAAGGGCTTGATCGGGATCCAGAAGCTCCCCTCCTCCATTTTGGACGTGGGAATACTGGTTGTGGTGCAAATGTGTAATGATGCGTTACGATCACAACATAAAACACACACAGATCTGCCGAGGGAGCTGAAGAGAGACGCCGAGTGCGTGAAGCACGGCTGAATTGTGGTGATTGCGTGGAAGATGATTTTGTTTGGTCTTGTGGGATTCCAGGGTAAAGCTCAGAGAGGAAAAAATGTCAACGGCATCAAGATTTGCTTAGAAAATAGCACTCTGCAATACTCCATGTACATTGAAAAAAAAGGTACTCGAGTGAATTTCGTATAGTGGTTGCACACAATAAAATTATCTGGCTACACATTTTACATAAAGTAAACTATAGATCGACTTAAAATGTTTCTCAGATGATTTTATTATGTGCAACCATGAAATGAAATTCCCCTCCGTGAGCCGGCACCTTACCATGGTGGAGGGGTTTGCGTGTCCCAATGATCCTAGGAGCTGTGTTGTCTGGGGCTTTATGCCCCTGGCAGGGTCACCCATGGCAAACAGGTCTTTGGTGAGTGACCAGACTAAGCACGAAGAGAGGGGCGGAGCTGTCAACTGATCACCACCTGGTGGTGTGTTGGCTCTGATGGTGGGGGAAGATGCCGGTCCGACCTGGCAGACCCAAATGTATTGTGAGGTTTTGCTGGGAGCGTCCGGCAGAATCCCCTGTCAGAAAGTTTCAATGCCCACCTGGCGGAATCCCCTGTCAGAAAGTTTCAATGTCCACCTCCGGCAGAACTTCTCCCTTGTCCCGGGGTAACGTTGAGTCCGAGTGGGCCATGTTCCGCCCCTCCATTGTTGAGGCGGCCCATCGGAGCTGTGGCCGTAAGGTGGTCGGTGTCTGTCGCGGCGGCAATCCTCGAACCCACTGGTGGACATAGCGGTAAGGGATGCCGTCAAGCTGAAGAAGGAGTCCTATTGGGTCTTTTTGGCCTGTGGGACTCCGGAGGCAGGGAAGTCAAATCTCGGATTCAGGAGGAGCAGTGTGGTTTTCGCCCAGCCGTGGAACAGTGGACCAGCTCTACACCCTCAGCAGGATCCTCGAGGGTGCGTGGAAGTTCGCTCAACCAGTCCCCATGTGTTTTGTGAATTTGGAGAAGGAGTTCGACCATGTCCCTCGGGGAGTCCTGTGGAGGGTGCTTCGGGAGTACGGGGTACCAAGCCCCCTGATACAGGCTGTTCTTTCCCTGTACGACCGTTTTCAGAGTTTGGTCCGCATTGACGGCAGTAAGTCGGAGTTGTTACCACTGAGGGTTGGACTCCGCCAAGGCTGCCCTTTGTCACCGATTCTGTTCATAACCTTTATGGACAGAGTTTCTAGGCGCAGCCGAGACGTTGAGGGGGTCCGGTTTGGTGGCCTCAACATTGCATCTCTGCTTTTTGTAGATGATGTGTTGCTGTTGGCTTCATCAACTCCAACTCTCACTGGAGCGGTTCACAGCCGAGTGTGAAGCGGTTGGGATGAAGATCAGCACCTCCAAATCCGAAACCATGGTCCTCAGTCGGAAAGGGGTGGCATGTCCTCTCCGGGTCGGGGATGAGATCCTGCCCCAAGTGGAGGAGTTCAAGTATCTTGGGGTCTTGTTCATGAGTGAGGACAGGATGGAGCGGGAGATCGACAGGTGGATCGGTGCAGCGTCTGCAGTGACTCTGTATCGGTCCGTTGTGGTGAAGAAAAGAGCTGAGCCAAAAGGCAAAGCTCTCGATTTACCGGTCGATCTACATTCCAACCCTCACCTATGGTCATGAGCTGTGGGTGGCGACCGAAAGAACAAGATCCCGGATACAAGCGGCCGAAATGAGTTTCCTCCACAGGATGACCGGGTTCTCCCTTATAGGGTGAGAAGCGTGGTCATCCGGGAGGGACTCAGAGTCGAGCCGCTGCTCCTCCACGTTGAGAGGAGCCAGCTGAAGTGGCTCGGGCATCTGGTTCGGATGCCACCTGGACGCCTCTCTGGAGAGGTGTTCCGGGCATGTCCCACCGGCGGGAGGCCCTGGGGACGACCTAGGACACGCCGGAGAGACTATGTCTCTCAGCTGGCCTGGGAACGCTTTGGCATACCACCGGTGGAGCTGGTTGAAGTGACTGGGGAGAGGGAAGTCTGGGTTTCCCTCCTAAAGCTGCTGCCCCCGTGACTCGACCTTGGATAAGCGGTAGAAGATGGATGGATGGATGGATGGATGGATGGATGGATGGATGGATGGATGGATGGATGGATGGATGGATGGATGGATGAAATAAAATTGAATAGAAACACACCACCATTTTTTTCAGTGTAGAATGTGTGAATGACATTTCTTAGTGCAAAAGTAAGGTTTGCAACAGTTAGTTGGTATATGAAGTTCACTTTATATCACATTAAAAAAACAGAACCAAATAACTACTGGGTATTTGTAAAAGAAATGTCTGCTTATAGAAATTATTTTTGGCAAGTAAAATGTTAGAAACAGCTTCTCAGCGCACGGCACAGTTGTCCACTTCAAACTATAACCACAATGGTCGATGTGACTTAAATTTCAGATCACAGTGTAAATTTGATCTCTTCTCAGTACAATTTACAAACTTCAATTCCAATAAGTGTGTGTAAGTGCTGTGTAAGACATAAAAGACAAAGGAATACTATTATTTACAAATCCTTACCAACCTATAATCAATTGAACACACGACAAAGACAAGATATATAATCTTCAAATTGATCAACTTTTTTTTCCTATTTAAATATTCCCTCATTTTGAAATTGATGCCTACAACACATTCCAAACAAGATGTTACAGGGAAATTGTTACCACTGTGTTACATCACTTTTTCCTTCTAACAACACTTCAATTACCACTTGGGAACTGACTAATCAATTGCTATTTGTGGAAGCTTTGTAAGTGGAAATTTTTTCTTACCCTTGCTTGATGTACAACTTCATCTGCTCAGCAGTTCAGGGTCTCCGTTAACGTATTTTGTACTTTATAATGCATCACATATTTCCAATGGAAGACAGGTCTGGACTGCTGGCAGGCCAGTTGAGTTGTCACACTGTCTTTTGAACTCTGAATGGTCCGGAGGGCACGAGGTCCATGATTTTGGAAAAACAAATTGAAATGTGGACTCGTCAGACCACGGACACTTTTCCACTTTGCGTCAGTCCATCTCAGATGACAAGGAGACAAGAGAAGCCGTTTCCATTTATGCGTGATGGTGATATGACCTTTAACTTTTCATGATGGAGTAGCATGGTGGTAGAGTTTGAAGTTGAATTGCATTGAACATGTTGCGACGAACTGCGTTAAATGATTTCTGAAGTGTTCCTGAGCCCACTTGGCAGTTCTATCCTACATAACACGATGGTCATTTTTAATGCAGTGCTACCTAAGGGATTGAAAGTCAATGTTAGTTTTGGCCTTACCCCTTACATGCAGAGATTTGTCCATAGTCTTTGAATCATTTGATGATCTTATAAACGGTAGGTGATGAAATCCCTAACTTCCTTGCAAATATTTAGTGATGAAATAAGGGAATATTTAAAATAATAACATTGAGTTTATCAATCTCTGAATATTAAAATATTGTTTTTGTTGTGTATTCAATTGTTTGAAAATGATTTGCATTGGAATCTGTTTTTATTTACGTTTTAGAAAGTCAGATAGTCAGATAGGGAGCACATAACTCCAATTCTGGCCTCTCTTCACTGTCTGCCTGTGTACACTTTCGAGTTCATTTTAAGATGACTTTTTTTTGTTTTTAAATGTTCAAATGGTGTTGCCTCACGTTTACCTGTCTGATCTCCACCTCTACGCACCTTTTTACTCCATGTTACACTTTTAATGCAGCAATAGTTGTTTCAAATAATTTTATAACTAAAGATGAGTTGAGTGTAATTTGTTCCAAAATGTTAAATTACCTCTAAGTACGAAACGTTTGTCAAGTAGATTGAATACTAAATGTTTCCATATGCCCAATAAAAGTCGTTTGAACATTACTTTTGATGCAGGATAGAATGATGACCCTGAAAAGGTTTAAAAAAAAACCCCAGCAGGTTAAAAAAATGTAACTGTTCACAAGTGATAAAAATTAAGTCTAGAGGTTTAGAGCCAATGGAAAAACAACCTGCCAACTGACAGAATTAGGATTAAGTTTTGTGTGAGGATTAAAGTGGGGAATTAGGAATAGACAGGAGCAGTAGGTGATGTGTTCCGGGATGGATTTGGTTGGTGGAGGTAGTCCGAAGTACACAGACTGCAATTTCCCTTGTCTTATTTCTCTCACTAGATCCCTCTTGGAGTCTACTGGGCTTCATTCACAAGAAAAGTACTGTAGTGACTGAAGAAATGCACCATATTGCTGATGTAGCAAATGCCTGCCAGTCCCACTTGACTCTAATCCCCCGTGTAAGTGCAGCTGTAAACTGACTGATGTTCACTTTGATTGTCTCTGCAAGCTTGAGCGTAAACATGCATCTGCTTTTTCTTCAGGAAAATGTTGCTAAAAAAATTTGTCTCACCTTTTGTATTTAATATTAAGTTAGAAAAGGCTGGTAAGGAAACAACAGCCTTGCTCTTGCTCACACAACATTACACAGTCTGCGCCCAGGAGCTCCGGCTTTGCATAAAATGAGCATTGATAAATTTAGCAGCGCTTACATAACTCACGCTCAGTTTGAATCTTACTGATGAGGCAGAAAAAGACATTTATTTCCCTTCAGCCTCCCTCCTCTAATGATTTTTTATTTTTTTTGCAGTAAAGCGGCAAACATGAACAGCGGGGGCCGCAGCCTTTGACAAGGCTGGTGGGCGGGCACTGGGAGGCTTACAAATGTATAGTATGTATAAGCAAAAGCACATGCGCCGCCAACCTTCAAACATTGTTTTCTTTAAACCCCGAATAGAGAAGAGATGATGAATTTAATGTAGGTGTACTTGCGTTCATTTTTTTCCCAATCCTTTAGGCTTATGTATGGGTATGTTTTAAACATTATTTAATGACAAGAATGATTTGTTCAATTAATTGATTTCTACAATGATTCAGAGGGTTCGATGCACGTACGCTGTTGTCAAATTTATGAATGAAATATGATGACATCTACCAAACATAAGCAATGTTCAGAATCTATCTGCCTGTGCCTGGCTCTAATCCACCAACAACCCTTACCTGCACCTCAACTTAGACCTTGTTTCAGTTGGTCTAAAGTATAGTCTACTTACTGTCATCAAAATGTCAGGTGCACTGGGGCCTGTAATAGAAAACGCCCTCAGTCCGTCGGAGTGCATTGTGAGGCATACCACGGGCTGCCATCCATCCATCCATCCATTTTCTTGACCGCTTATTCCTCACAAGGGTCGCGGGGGCTGCTGGCGCCTATCTCAGCTGGCTCTGGGCAGTAGGCGGAGGACACCCTGGACTGGTTGCCAACCAATCGCAGACCACGGGCTGCCAAATTCCCAAATATGGTAAACTAACTAACTAATTGGCTCAGTTCAATCAATCAAACTTTATTTATATAGTAGCTCTCATACATTCAAAATGCAACTCAAAGTGCTGAACATCCATAATACAATATTCACATGGGGAAAGGTTCACCACCTTGTGAACAACTGCGTGAGCAAATAGTCTGTCTAAGAACGACATTTAGGGACTTCATAATATACAGTCCATAATATCATGGAAAGAGTCAAAGAATCAGGAGAAATCTGTACATAAACAGCAAGGCCTAAAACCATCATTAAGTGTCTGAGACCTTCAAAATGCTGCTTGCTTCTCTGGGCCCAAGCTCATCTAAAATGGACTGCAGGTTTTGGAGCATATTTCACATTCTGCACATGCTACAAAATTGCGGTTACTTGTCTGCCAGCAGTCCAGACCTGTCTCCGTAAAAATGTGTAGCTCATTATAGGCACAAAACACAACAGAGTGTTGAGCAACTTACAAATGGGAAAGGACTGCATCCTCACTTCCTAAATGCATAATAAGTATTCTTGAAAGGTGATTTAACACAAATATGACTCTGTCCAAGCTTTTTTGAGAAAGTGCTGAAGGCTTCAAAATGAGTCAATATTTGCAAATAATAATAATAAAGTTAATCAGTTTGAATAGTTAATGTCATGTCATTGTAGTTCATTCATTTCACTGTAGACTGAAAAAGACTTCCAAATTGTGTGTTTTTATTTAGTTACGTTGTACACAGCATCCTAACCTCTATGGAATTGGGGTTTGTACAAAATGGAAAGAAATACAGATGTATCACCACAGAGTATGAACGGAAGACATCAACGTGTATCCAGCATCAAGCATAAATGAGCCGTTAGTCACCAGTTGGAAACTAAATGAGGAAACAAATGTAATGAAAATGAAAAGTTTTCACAAAATGTATCATCATGTCACTCGAATGCATTTATTTTTAAAATAGCTGGTTCATTTAAGAATGGCAATGTTTTATTTTTGCAGGATATTCAATCATTTTGTCCCATGCTACATCTGGAGGCAAGACATGCTCACTGAAGCATAATGTTTGAAATCCCTGTCAAAATGTGTGTTTGCAAGACAAAAAAAAACAAAAAACGTCTTATACACTGCAGACATTTCACAGCCACAATTTACTTTGCTGAGTTATCACAAGCCAGAGGTGATGCATTCGAAGCACTCTTGATGGGCACCTACAGTGAGTGTCTATTCATCTTATGAACAGGAAGCAATGACCTCTGCGAAATGTCGTTTAGCTTCTTCTGTGCTCAACACAAACATCCAGAGACGTGCGGATAAGGTGGAGTGTTGACTGAGGGGCTGCACACAATCACATCGCTTTCTCCCCGAGCAAAATGACCATCAAGGCGTGCCAAGATGGGATGAAGGGTGAGCACAGGTTAAAGGAATTCTGGGTATTGTGACGCTAATGATGAGCTTGCTTCTGATTGGCTTAATTACAGTTAAGACAGCAAATGTATTTTACATGTGGACATTGATTTTTTTCTAAACATTGATTGTATGAGATTCATTGGGAGAGTGCAAACAAAAATGATTCCGTTTTGAATAACACTGCTAGAGCCACATTCAATGTAGGAGAGTTTGATAACTCGAGCAATGATTAAGTTCATAAAAGAGGTGATCTTTAAAAAAGAATAATAAGAAGAGATGCAGGCAGGCAGGTGAGCGGTAACCCTGAAGCGCAAGTTAAAAACAAGATAAACTTTATATAAACATGGAACTGAATCCTCGAGATTTAGTGTAGCAAAGGCACGAGACAACAATCAGTTGATGCGATCTTCACTGGATACGCTGAAGGCGCAAGCCTTGATGGAAGGCAGGTGTTAATCTGGGATTAGTGATGACTTGATATCAGATGCAGGTGCATCCGCAGGTCAGAAGAAGCCACATCGGTCAACAACACACGCTTGTGTACACAGTGGAGGAGCAAACCAGGACAAGAAGAAATAGCCAAGTTGTTGATACTACCCGTACTATAGCGTTGCATTTATGACGCCATCACACATTCCCACTGCAGTTTGTCAAAGTCACTGTAGCTTTGTATGAACAATTGAAAGTGGACTTCACTTTGGGTGTGATAGAAATTGAGATCCTGGATTTTTTTATTTGATTTTTTTGCTTCACTTTTTAAAAATATTCTAGATTCTTTTTCAACATCTTTAATTTCTCAGTGGCTCTTGCATTTGCCAGAAATGAATATGAAGGTGTACATATGATCATGTTTGAGCTTTTTCTTATCTCATCATAACATCAAACAAATGATGGTTCTTTGCTTGTCTTTTTTTTTTTTTTTTTTTTTTTGAAAGACCTGTATGCACATCCTCGTTCCATAACGTTATCTTCAGGTGATGTTGCAACGCAGGCTGCAACCCGATCTTCCTTCTGGATGAAATGTGAAGGACGAGGTATGTCAAACTAAGGCAGATGGAAAGCGCTAGCTGTCCCTGAAGCCCACTTTACTAATTAAGCTCTAATGATATGTGATGTTAGAAACTCAGCCCATGGCTGTTTTTCACCACATTTGGCTACATAAGACTCGTGACCTCTGGCTTCCACAGATGCTGTTTCCAAACAAAAAAAGGGACCTTCTGCTTTTTTTCTTTTTTTTTTACACTCTCTGTATGATAGTGGACTGATTAAAAAGGACATTTGCTATGTTGCACACTCGTTTTGCGGGGTGAATGCTTACAATAAGAGAGAGTCTGTGGTGACTTTGAGAGTACAAATGACAAAATTGGCTTTGCTTGCTGCAGTGAAGCACCGCTTCTAGCTCCCCCCCCTCAGATACCGTCTAGTTTAACTGTGGTGACATTCAAAGTTAATAGTCAGTTAAGAGTACGTACCAGACATTACCATGAAGTAAGTTGACTCACATTGAAAGCAGAAAAGAAAAAAAGGCTATAGTAATGCTAATATTAGCATTAATGTATACCGTGAAATGCTCGGTAAGACTGGATAAAAGTTCTTGTGGATGCCTGAGCAGATGTGTTTATGTTTAATGCTATTGGTGGTTTTGCTTGGGTAAGTCACATCTTCCTGTTCTGTCACCATTTCCGAGACTCTCATGGGCCTATTCACTAAAGTTTTGCGTCGCATTTGCACCGTGCTAACTGGCAAAAATTGAGCAATCTGGGAGCGCCTAATTCACTAAACGCGCAGATGGGGAAGTCCGTCACTAAGTGCTCTGCCAAATGGATTGCGTCACGGTGCGCCAGTGTTATTTGCGCATATGTAAATGAGGTAATTTGCATACATTTGACGCAAAACATGCCCACCCCAATGCAAATTAGACTCATTGATATACAGCATCTAATCCACTAACGCCAGCGCAAATAGCCACACCGCGTTTGCGTGACGCAAATAACGTTTTTGGAAAGTATGTATTAACCTGACGCAACGGGATCATGACAGCAGTGCATGCCATTTGCGGCACAACATGCTCGACAGATCACGCAGAGAGGGAGAGAGAGAGGGGGGAATTTTCCCGTGTTGGTTTAGGACACATGACGTAACCTGGGCTGATCGGCAATGGCGGGGAGGCATTTTACGATCATTTTTCCGTGCCAGATGCATACTGTACGCCCACGCCAACCTCTGAAAATATATTTTTTTTAAATGATCGCACCAATAATTTGTACTTTATGAATGAATGACGTTGTTGTCGTCCTCACTGCTCTCTACAGCTTAATGACGCTCTAAACGCTTACTCTCGGTCCAACCTCGCTTTCTGATAATATCATCTTTCTCGCAACTGTTACTATAACAACCATGTTCTTGGCGCAAATCCATTGCCATGTGTGGTAAATCAGGTGCAAATTTGCGGGCAGTTTTGTGGCCGTGTTTGCGCCGGTATATGATTAGAGCAATATCCTTAGTGAAGAGGTGGGTAACTGGGTGCAGACTGCGGGTGCAGTTTTGGTGCAATATTTCGCGCTATTACTGGAGGCAGCGCATTCTTAGTGAATATGCCCCTCAGAGTTTTAGAACTACAGAGACTATTGAATTGATAAAAACATGTTCAGTTTGTGGTTTGATGAGTGTTAATGAAGTAAACTATAGGCAGCAGCTCTATCAGTTCACAGACTCACAATCTCAGATAGTATTCATCTGCATGAGAGGATCTGAAACATGATTCATCTTGACAAAACTATTAGATGAGTTCTGCACTGTCAAACATATATGGTATTATTTTAATATCCAACTTCATTGAGACTTACAAGCTGTAAATGTAATTAAAAGGTTTAATGTTGCTCCATTTTTATCAGGTGTGATGCATCCCACATTATGTTTGGCCTACTATTTTTTACTATATTTGCACTCTTGGTATTCTGTTTTTGTTTGTCGTTTTCATTTTTTTTTTTTCACTGAAACCAATCTCTTTGCCACTGCTGTGAGAAAACTTCCCCACAGGGATCAATAAAATTTCATATTATCTTTTATGAATCTGTGCACAAGGGCAAAACAATGAGTAACTTAAAGGGCACTTACTGTGCAGTGTGGAACAAAGAAACGGTGACAACAACCACTGCAAAGTCATCTCCTGAGCTCTGTGTTGATACTCTAATGAGATACCTTTTGCGCTTGACTTCCACTATTATCGCATCAGTAGCAATGTGCAAGGCTGAACTGATAACACGTAGAGTTCCCCAATGACACAATCATGGAGCAGGTTGAAGCTGTATGTTACTCGCAAAACATGAACCAGCACTAACATCTATGCATCCATTTTGTACAGTATTTGTCTGCAGATATGAGTCAATTTAGTGGAGCCAAAATTCAAAGCACACATGATGAAGCAGCATTTAGTTGTTATGCTGCATGCAAACAGAATAAGATGCCAACACAACTAAAGTCGGCCACAAGCCTCATCATCACAATTTTCTGTGATTTCTGTGAATATTGCTATATATATGGGTACAAACATACCAACAATGTTTGACAACTGTTGCACAGTTACATATGGAAATGCTAGATTTGTGCCAAGAAAACCATGGCAGACCCTAATAGCAGCTGAGAGAAAGATGAAATTAGCAGAACGTGAGCTTGGACGGAGGAGGTGCGACTGTTAGGAAACCGTTTATGGACTTAAGTGTTTTCCTCATTGAGCACTGTTGCGAGCGTAGAGGAATATGATGTCAATTCATTCATTTAATATAAAATACAAAACATTGGTGCAATCATTTTTGATATTTTCAGAGAATGGTGTAGGCGTACGTAGAGATTAGTGGAGTGCAGATGCATCACGTGCAAATGATGATGGCAATCGCGAGGGAGTTTAACGTCATGCCTTGTATTTTTATTTTCATGATTTTAAAAGGCAATGGGATTCTTACTCTGACTGCGTTGTGAATAAAAGGCAAATGAAGGAGCACACCATTTAGTCTCTCCAATCGAAGTCTGCGGAGACTAAACATGGGTTAAATGACACATAAAGCAGGTGTAGACATGATTAATGAAATGTACTAAAGTGTAAATCAATACTAAATTTAACAGTAAAGATTCAGACACATTCCATTGTTCATTCCTTATTAATATGCAAGACACATGTAAACTGAATTGATTTTGTTGGAGTGTACAACACAACACAACATGCATATATTGTTCCAGTTTTCTCAATATGGAGTGTGTGCATCCAAAAATGGCTTCAATTTTGTGCTTGCTGGCCCAGGATTGTTATCTGACAGTTTATTTGAGTAATGATGAATTGGTTTTAGCAAAGGCCAGAAGCACAAACCAAAACGAGCTGGCACACTGTAATAGTCTGAAGACGACAGATTCCAGCTGTCTTCTGTTTACGCCTATTGATTAATAGAAGGGACAGATTGGTGGCGGGATGCTTCCTTGTGTGTACTGACGTGTCTCTGGACGGGAACGTCAGGCATTTAATGACTTCTGGAGTTAGTCTAGTTGAATTTAATGCATGTTTTTAAAGATTATGATTATTACTACCCCTAGAAAAAAGTATGGAATCACCAGTCTTGGATGAGCACTCACTCAGACATTTTATTCTGTAGATCAAACTCAGATAAAAAGCATGAAAGAGTCGAAAGGTCATTCCAAAGTGCAACATCTTGGCTTCCAGAAACACTAAAAGAAATTAAGAAAAAACATTGTGCTGGTCAGTAAATGTTACTTTTATAGAGCAAGTGCAGGGAAATAATTAAAGAATCACTCCATTCAGAGGAAAACAATATGGAATCACTCCATTTTGAGCAGAAAATAAGGACACACCCAGTCAAGTTCCTTACCTTAATTGGGCACCTGCCTCAAATTACATCTGCTCGTTAGTCAGCAGTTCAAAAAGAGTGCAGTTATCACACCTTGGAGGGCTGCTGGACCAAGTGGATTGGAAAGAATCATGGCTCCAACAAGGGAGACCAAAGACAGGATTATCAAACTTCTTGAAGAAGGTAACTCTACACGTATGGTTGCCAAAGATGTGGGCTGTTCACAGTCAGCTGTAGCGAAGATCTGGACCAAGTACAAACAGCATTGGAAGGTTGATAAAGTCAAGCGTACTGGTAGACCAAGAAACACATCTAAGCGTCAAGACAAACAACTAAAGGCCATATGTCTTGAAAACAGAAAATGCACAACAAGACAAATGGAGCAGAAATGGGAGGAAGCTGGAGTCAATGTATGTGACAGAACATGTGCAAAATTGCTTCAAGGAAATGGGATTTACATACAGGAAAGCTAAAAGGAAACCATCATTGACGCTTAAACAAAAAAGAACAAGACTGCAATGGGCTAAGGAAGGCAATCATGGACTGTGGGTGACTGGATGAAGGTTATCTTCAGTGATGAGTCACAAATCTGCATTGGACGCTGGAACTTTTGTTCCAGTGAGATTTACAAAGAGGACTGCTTAAAGAAAACATCCACATTCCCACAGTCCTTGATGATATGGGGCTGCATGTCAGGCATGTGGTTAAATCTTCAATAAATGCACAATTTTGCATTGACATTTTGGACAGCTTTCTTATCCCTTCAATTGAAAAAAATGTTTGGGGATGATGAAATCATTTCCCAAGATGACAATGCATCATGCCACAGAGCAAAAAGTGTGAAAGCATTCCTTAGAGAAAGACGCATCCAGTCGATGTCATGGCCTGCAAATAGCCCAGATCTCAAACCAATTGAACACCTATGGTGGAAATCGAAAACAAAAATGGTCCACAGCAAGGCTCCGACCTGCAAAGATGATCTGGCAACTGCAATCAAAGAGAGTTGGCACCAGATTGATGAAGAAATCTGTTTGTCACTCATCAAGTCCATGCCTCAGAGACTGCAAGCTGTCATAAAAGCCAGACGTGGTGCAACTAAATACTAGTAATGTGTTTTGATTGTTTTTTTCTTTGTCTGTTTTTCATGATTCCATATTTTATCCTCAGAATGGAGTGATTCCATATTTATTTCCCTGAACTTGCTCTATAAAAGTAACATTTACTGACCAGCACAATGTTTTTCTTCATTTCTTTTAGTGTTTCTGAAAGCCAAGACGTTGCACTTTGGAATGACCTTACGACTGTTTCATGCTTTTTATCTGAATTTGATCTACAGAATAAAACGTCTGCATGAGTGCTCCTCCAAGACTGGTGATTCCATACTTTTTGCTAGGGGTTGTAGTCCGTGACTGCTGTCATGGAATTCTTAAAACTATAGCATGCCATGCAGTTAGGTTCATGATTGGTGAGGCACTAATCCTGTGGTGTTTGATATAGAAATATGAACCTAAACTAGAAGATTAGTCTCTATCTAAATTTTGACCTTCAACTTATATTTCAAGTAAGTTCAAAACAGAATTTTAGAATATATAGTTTTGAATCTTTTAATTATGTTTCAATCAATTCCACACTGTTGAACAATGTGATAGTCAGAAAAAAAATAAATAAGTGTGACGTAGTATGTTCCTGCAGATAGAACTACATATGTACTGTACAATAGATGTACAGTATGTGCAGATTTTTCCGTCCCACCACTCCAAACACATCATCCGCACAAACCGAATTGACTATATTTAGAATCACACCACCAGAAACGCTCACCTCGTGTTTGGTTTGAGCGTAGCATTAGTTGGCAAGTAATGTGTACATAGCCAATTGAGGCTATGCACTCAATGCCTCCCTTTATTTCTTGCCTGCACATTTGAACAGATAATACAAATTCAACTCAAATGAAACATAATTTTATGTAATTGTTGTGTTTTTGTTCTCTCGCTCTGTCTTCACATTAGGGCTGGGTATTGCCGCCAACCTCACGATACGATATGTATCACGATACAGGGGTCACGATACGATACGTATCGCGATACAAATGTATCCCAATACATGCGCTACGTATCCCGATATTTTACATGAATTTACTTGCATTTTATAATAAACGTCATATGTATACCTAAAGGATATGTTTATTATGCTGGATGACAAAAATCTTTTTGTTAGTAGCTCTTCTGGTTTACCACCAAGCAGCAGGCCTCATCTAAATGTGCACGCACTGCAGAGCAAGGAGCAGACACACCGGGGAAATTTACTAATAGGCATGAGCCGATATGAGCAAAAATATCAAAATATTAAAATTACAGCTCTAAAATGTGCTTATTTTAAATATTTGGGGAAATAAAAACAAAAAAAAATTCATGTAACACATTCTATTTCGTTTTTTAAACAGAATATATGAAAATTGGTACATTAAGACAAGTGCCATGTTAAGTTTATAAGTAAATAAATGTTGATATTCTTCCTCTGCTTTAATTTATCTTAGCAAGACAAGTGTCCAATCACTGGTGAGCTATTTTTGCATTAATTGAAGGCAATTAACTTCAAAGACGCTGCTGTTTTTTATTTTTTAGGTACAATGCAAGCTGCAAAGGCAAACGTTAAGCCTATTTAAAGTTAACGAGCAATATTCTTCTGACGCCTGCGTATCGATACGTGTATTGTAATGAGGCCCGCAACGATATATTGCCGTATCGATTTTTTGAGCACACCCCTACTTCACATGCAGAGAATGACCAGCACTGCCTCACTTGCCTGCCCTGACTCACATCCTTGGACATTGTAGGCTTGTATTGGCATACTTCATGACTGCAAAACATTTCCAAATTGTAGGAATAAAAAGTTCTTTCAAAACTACTATTAATAATAATTATGCTTTTGGCTCTAGCTATATATACCCCACCACCAAAAACAACTCTATATGTTCACTATCTAAATATAATACAAACACATCTTCCTGTCTAAGAGGAATGGAAATATTGCTGATTTTTTAGCATCACATCATTCAACAAGATCCCATTTGTTGGCATTTATGGTATTGTTTATCATCGGTGTGCTGTATGAATTTCATGCGCTTTGCGTACTTTGACAGCTCGTAAAACACACATTATCAACACTTAACAGTGACAAAACTTGATGATGAGGAAAAGCCAAGATCACTAATAGGCTTTGGGTTTGTGTTGGAAGTAAAGAATATTTTCTCAACGCTGGCTGGCTTTCCTTCCACTGACATAATTTCATCCATTAGAGCATGAAGAGTAATTCAATAGATGCATTCGCCCCTGATGGCTTGGAACCAACCTCACTGAGGGGATGTTAGGAAGATTTGAAGCATCATCGTTATAAGATCTTAAGCATGATTGGCAGTTTTTCCTTTGGCCAGGGACTGTATTTTAAGATAAAAACATCACACACAGATACACTCAAAAAAACAAAAAAACAAAAAAACCTTGGGCTTCCCCTGACAAGAACACTTGTGACGGTTTTAAACTGTTGCGCTAGCCTTGTTCAATCCAACAACACAGACTGATTCAAATGTTGCATTTGGTGACCTAAAAACATTTGCAAGTGCACTTACTGGTTTGCGCCAAAGAGAATACAGCCTGAAGATAGAGTCATCACAAATCTCAAGTCCAATCAGCTTGATTCACTCATACATTCACATTTTGTCCTCTGCTTTCATTCTTGCTCTCTGTTTTTTTCCTCTAGAGAGAAGCATGCATCTTGAAAGGAAAACAAAGATCAGTTCTACCATGTGCACTAACCACTTCCACATGAGAACATATTCTTGTAACTATTAGATGTCAATATTGTACTCACATACACTCTTTATGGCAAAATAGAGAAAACCACACAAGAGCTAAATAAGCCCCAATAGAGAATTGCCACACACAAAAAACAAAACACCTTCCTGCGATATTGTACTCAGCGATTATCATTGTGGCCCATTAAAGTGACTAACACGTGTCAGCTGCCAATGTATCATCTGCTGTGAATAGTCGCTGATGAATGGAGCAGCCCTTTTCGCTCAGTAGGATGTTGGCTGGTCTCCTTTCACGAATACAATCAACACGGACCAGGCACGCATACTCACTATACAAATGAGGAAGTTGCCATACAGATTAACAAAGAATAAAAAACTAGCTCAGGGTTGCTTAAATAAATAAATAAATAAATAAATAAACGACTATGATAACATGTTGCAAATAATGAAAGAGAGTGTGCACTATATTTGAAGCGACACTGTGGAATCACCTTTGGGTGGGTGTCCTTATGTATAATGTTTGTTTTTGTTTTTTTGGCTCGAGGACACTGTGTGTGACACAGCGAGCTGATGTGCTTAAAATAACAATTGCCACAGACCTTGCTCGTAAACATCTCAAAGATGTGTGTTGACACAATCTCTGTCACATGAGGATTTGCCTACAAAAGGAAACATTGCCTTTTATTTAGTCTCTTCGTATGTTGTATGGCTAATTTATTCACAAACTAGACTAAGTGCAATTTCTGGAGAAATTGCGAGGGAATGCTGAAAGCTGAATGCTAAGATTTGAATGCATGTGGAATGCTTATAAAGTAAATTGAGAGATAAATTATGAAATTATGACCTCTTTGTTACTGGACAATGCATTTTACCAACTGTGCCACCAAGCAGTGTAAGATGTGATACAGTACTTAGAAAAAGTTCAATGTCTGTTCCATTGAAAATGAATGGGGAAAAGTTGATATTACAAGTTAAATTGTGCAAATACTGTAAGTAATGTGGAATCAGACTATATATACCCCGGGAGGCGTGATTTTTTTAAGCTAGTTGAAATTTGAACAGTGTAAATTGGTAGTATTGTGTGGGAGTTGTTACATGGCAAAAAAGTGTGGAGAATAATTCAGCATTCCCACAATGACTCAATTGTAATTTGGAGTTTTCAACTCATAATTCAATGTGTTTATTAAATTATGACTATGATGATGATTAACTGTTTTGGCAAGTAAGGAATGAGACAAAAGTTAAATTCAAGTTAAATCAATTGCTGATCAATAAGTGGCTTCCATCATTTGACAAAGTTCTGAGGTTTCCTCCATTTCGTACTCGAGTACGGTCTCACATTTTCAAAAGCAACCCTTTCATTTAAACATTTAAAATGAGTGGTGAAAAATGAAATAACCATCAGGGAGCTGACAGCTA
This sequence comes from Festucalex cinctus, assembly GCF_051991245.1. Taxonomy (NCBI): domain Eukaryota; kingdom Metazoa; phylum Chordata; class Actinopteri; order Syngnathiformes; family Syngnathidae; genus Festucalex; species Festucalex cinctus. The sequence continues at coordinate 11,550,390 of NC_135414.1, forward strand.
ATCTCCACACGGTCCATTAACTGCAATGAATGAGGAAAAAACTTATGTGAGAGCCCAAAGTGCAGCTCAATGTTTAATGACATCTAGATTAGCATAGTTCATTCGGAAGCCCTGATAAATACATGCAAGTGTAAATTTTGAAGAAAAAAAAATGTAATACTATATGAACTTGGAAAAAAAATTGTCACATCTAATAGTTGATTGATGTAAATAATAAATTTAATGCAACATAAAGAATATCAACTTCATGTAAATAATATCTTAAAGGTATTAGAGAGGATTTTACTACAAATAAAGTTGTCTGATTCACTTAAAAATCGCCTTTTCAATTTGTAACAGACTTGTACTTATGATTAACAAATTATATATATATATATATATATATATATATATATATATATATTTATTATTATTATTATTATTATTATTATTATTATTCATAAACTGTCAACGTGGCGGGAAATTCTCGATTCTAGCCAATAAATGATGAAGGTGCTTCGTTATTGATTTTGGAAATGTTGTTTTACATTCCAACTTAAGTATATCACCAATGACAGAAGTCAGTGCTCATGATTTCAGTGCCCAAACTGTCGGGATAGACTGCAACTGTTGGCTAACTGTTCATTCCTAACGTTTGTATAATCATGAATCATCGTTGAAATAACCCTGTCAGCAGTCTGTGGACTCCAAAGGCTACATGCAATGTTAAAATCAAAGAATGTGATAATATTCCTTAATATGGACCAAACAAACCTATATTTTTCATCCTTTTGATGTATTATTCCAAGAGTGCTATATAAGGTATAAGTGATACCCTGAAAGCAATTGAATGATGTGCATGCGAAAAAGTAGAACAGGCTAAGGATTTATTAAAAATAAATAAATTACACGTGAGGATCACTGCAGTAGTATTCATGTTGGCTCTGTGTTGGCCTCTGTCATGTTGTTCACCAATATGCTATCGATCTCATTCTTTTCTGCTGATGAAAAAAAGGAAAATAAGGCAGAAGTAATGTAAATATAGCCTATCACTTACTCTGGACCCCTAGCAGTTTGCCTAGAGGGCAAACTGACCAACAGAGGACGTTATTAGCATAATGCTACATTGAGTCACTACGTGAGGCTTCGGCTCTTGGAGTTCAGCTCGACTTTCAACCACATCATCCCCAAGATCCTGGTGCAAAGAAGTTCTGCACGTGGACCCTCAATCTGTCAAACTAGGCCCCTACCTCTCCGCCACCCTCACAACCAATACCGCCTTTCCACAAGGTTGTGTTTTGAGCCCCCTCCTCTTCTCGCTATACACAAATAACTGCAATCTGACTCCATTATTAAGTTTATGGACACAGTGGGTTGGCCTCATCTCTAAAGCTGGCCTGTTTGACTCCAGAGATGAAATCAGCAGACTGACATAACAGAGGACTGTGGAAAACATCATTCAAGAGTGCTGGGGACATTCTAGACTGAGGCCTCGCTTCCTTCCCACAGCTATCAGTACAATAAAAAACTCAAAATCAAAACCATAAGAACTGTTCTGAGAACCGTGTTAATCATCAACCAGATGTGAAATAATCACTGGTCTTCTGTGCAATAATGCTGAGATACGTACAATAATGAAGAGAAATTGCTTGGAGAAACTCCCGTGTGAAGCTGCTTCATTAATCTGTTTATCTGTTGTTAGATCCTGTTGGGTTCTCTGTGCAGCTATTAAGCCAAATATCAATTGATATTTGGAACGTCAAATGGCCTGCACCAATGTTGTTATGTCATCGGCCATTGCTTCAGAGCGGCAAATATTAATTTGATCACTGTAGGGGAGAACGGTCAACCAGGATGTAATATAGCTGTGGACGGGAATGACATAATGATCTACAAAAATAGACGGAGAGGTAGGACAGGAAGCAGGCAATCGTCATCATCACCCAGCTTCTCAAATACTTGCAAATGTTGTCATTTCCTCCTGCATGTTAAAAACGTTCTTCTTGAGAAGATTCAATCTCACTTCATGTCTTAAAGTTTTGAAAAGCCTATTGCACAATGCTCACAGGAATGTATTTAAAAAATGTACTCCTTTAAAATGTTCTTGGAGGATGTTCCTAAACCTCCATGGATTATAAACGGAGGGCTTTCTCAAGATAGGAGTGCACACTATAGGCCACAGGAAGTAGAACATTCCATTCTGTCATCAACTTTTAAAGATTATTGCTTTGAAACAGAATTTGAGGGATGTGAGAGTCAATGGGTACTTTTTTTCTATACAGTACTGCATTGTATAGGCAGTAAAAATGTCCATCTGCTATGTAATACAAGATCAACATGCGTTACTTTAATAATCAATACTCAATTGTGAAAACTTTGTCCTGATTTCACACACTACTGACAACATTAGCTTCATTTCACAACCAAGTCTACAGTCAGGGTCAGCACACCAGTTCTACTTGTAAGTTGAAAGAGTCGATGATGACATTTACTTTTTACATTCTGTTCTGATGAAAGGTAAGATAATCTGCTTTCATGCGGGACCATTTTCCTTCAGGCTGATGTTCATTATTTGTGTCTCGTTTATGATATTGGTCGGCATTATAAAAGTTATATCCGCCTGGGCAGCAGATGTTCTCACATGCCAACTCAGCTTTGTTGAGCATGAAGGAGAAGCGTAATGACACATTTAATGGCCAAAAATGCATCTGTACTATCACCGCTGTAATCGTTTTCCCGACAAAAACAATTATTAATCTTTATTGCAACAATATGTTGAGAAAATTGTGGGTCACTTTCATCCAGTCGATGTACTATGTTATGAACCTGTTTCCTTTTATTTTTTGCAGTCTTTTGCCCTGTAGCTACTGTTTGGCAGTTCACTTCAGGCACAGCGTCAACCAGTCCCCCAACCAGTCCAGGCAGATGGCTGGCCCACAATGAGTCGCAGTTAAAGGGTTCATCCTAAAATGTATGAGGAACGTGATTCTAAGCATGCGCATTATGTAAAGTGCCTTGAGATATTTGTGAATTAATGCTATAGGCCTATGAATAAAATTGACCTGATTACACTGTGTTTAATATAAAATACAAAGAGGAAGCATAAAATCGTGTTTCCTTATAATCCCAATTGCTGGCTCAGGTGGGGCCTTGCCCCAAAGGAAAAAAAAAAGAAGCCAGCGGCCAGAACTTCAAATCACACGTGACATGCAAAGTATTGGTCTGCGTAACCTCCGTATCAAGATGCCAAAAACTGGTCTGTTCTAACTCCAATTTTGGTACAATAGACCACATTGAACCAATTTGGAAGAATGGACACTCCACTGTGACAATATTGTTGAATTTCCAGGGAAACTTCAGGTTTTCAGGGGTGATTCTAAAGTCACCCATAGGTTTTAGATGCATGTTTTGGCAGGTGCTTTAGGCCTTAATGGGTTAAAAGGGGGGTACAGTATGAACCTGGAAAAAAACACAAAAACAATTTTTCACACACTATTACATGGGTACCGGTAATTGTCAAGTTGGTGATGTCTCAGGATTTATCTCATGTCATACTGATTCTTAATTATTTTCATGACTGGGTCACGCCAGGGTTATGTTTGGGTCAGGCAAAGGCATGACAGGGTAATGTCTGGGTCATGCCAGGGTTATGTTTGGGTCATGCAAGGCCATGACAGGGTTATGTTTGGGTCATGCAAGGGTTATGTTTGGGTCATGACCAGAGGTGGGTAATCCAGGTCCAGAAAGTAAAAAAACCCTGCCACAGTTTGGCTTTAGCCACAGGTGCATCTAATCAACCAGCAGGTAAACAAGTTACTTACCAATTGGTCAAGTAGAACCTCCTGTGACTAAAGCCTGGATTACCCACCTCTGGTCATGACCGTGTGGTAAAGTGTCTGTTTTGAACTGATGTAACCAGCATCTAGTTTCAACTGGTAAGACGCTATGTGATTTCAGGAGCTATGTGATGTCAATAATCTTTAATCTCTTTATCTGGTCAACAGCCAATCAGATCATTCTATGTCAGTCCTGTTTCCCACATGTCTAGCCACAGCCAATCAGATCGATTTGCTGTCTATATAAGCCTGACTGAGAAGTGTGTGTTTTTTGTCGGATTATTACCTCTGTTACTCCGTGCACCTCCACAGCCCAAGTTAGCTGAGCGTCTCGTGATTCTCAATACATTCTTGTTGTTTCTCGTCTAGTCAAGTTTGTTCTACGCCTCTTGATGTTCTGCGAATAAAGAGTTAAAATCTTATTTGTGTCTGCGTTTTTGGGAATCCAACTCCAGAGTATAACAATTATATCAACCTGGACTGCATGTTGTAAATGATTTTGGTGTGATAACAGTCACCATAAATATGGTATCATTTTGGGGATAAGCAATGTCAATTTAGGAATTAAATAGCAATTCTGGTATCAAGGAGATGAAGGAGAGAGAGATTCCCACACAATGTGATCTCTATTGGTGGGACAGATGAAAGAAAAGATCGAAAAAATTTGATGGACCCTGACTCTCCTCACCCTCTTCCACCCCGTACTCAGCGCACATGCTGCAACTCAACTGGCGAGTCATCATATTCTTACTGCCTTTTGTTCCCTGATGACAATAAAAACACTTGCTGCGCCTCAGAGTGGCCCATTAGGAGAAGCCACTTTCACCAAGCCAACCTATGCCTTCATCACTGAAAGAGAAACGTTGCGGGTGCTTGAAACAGACAAGTCACCTCTCGCATCTCCAAACAGCATTTTCTCCCAATCTCAACCTCCTCTTCATTCCCTACAGATGGAATTTTCTTCTTGTCTCCGAATAGGTTTGATTCTGTTTTGCCAGAATAACAGATTGATGCATTCAGGTGGGAGAAACTTGCTCGATTCCAACAGCTATATCCTTTTTCCTTACGCTCAATATGTGTTCATTATCAATATTGTCACTTTGTCATAATCCCTCAGTTATCCTTTATGTTATCCATGGTTTATTTATTAAATCCTGCTTATAACAACTTAATTATGTTGAAATATTGCGGCATCAAGCTAAATTTAAATTAACATATCAAATTTAATTGGTTTCAATGGAAGTTGCTGTTAGATTACGAGTTCACTTGTAGCCTATACATGGCTTTGAGGTGTATAATATAAGATCCACCCCACACTTGAACATAGTTCACTGGCATCAAGATGGTGCCAAAACACTAATTTTATGTTAGACATGGCATTGGTTACTCTCTTTTTCATAGAGTGTCATGTTTTGGTTTTGTGGGGGGTGGGATTTTGTTTTCTTTTGGTGTTTTTGGTTGTTTGTCGTGTGTTCCTTGTCTCTTCCCTTGTCCCGTTATGTCAAACCACGTCCACCTGAGTGTGTCTTCCCTTCCCAGTGTATCCACCAATCAGCTTCCCTTGCCACTTGTGTCTTGCCCAGCTGTGTCTAGTCATTGTCAATTAGCCTGTGTGTATTTAGTCACCTGTTTTCCGTTCGGTTCTTGTGGAGTCATTGTGCCTGTTCATGTTCCTGTCCCTGTTATCCATGCCATGCCTTGTGTTTGTTTTCGACCTTGTTATTTTAGTCACAGAGTACCTCGTTTGCCTTTTTGTTAATTAAACCCCTTTTTTTTTACTTGCATCCCTGCCTTGACCTGTTTTTGTTGCCCCCTGCATTTGGGTCCTCCCTCCAACACCCCCACATCGTGACAGAATGACTCCACCAGAACTGGACCCAGCGGGGGCAATGTCCGAATGGGAGCCCTGGGAGAAGGAGGGGCTTGAAGCCTGTGACCGAGCCATTGCCGGGCTAAAAGAAGCACTGGCTTTGGTCCGTGGCGTCTGGAGTGACTGGTCAGACAGGCCTCAAGGCCCTGAACCTCGTCTGCTGCGGCCTCTCGCCCCCGAGCCTCGCCTGCTGCAGCCTCTCGCCCCTGAACCTCGCCTGCTGCAGCCTCTCGCCCCTGAACCTCGCCTGCTGCAGCCTCTCGCCCCTGAACCTCGCCTGCTGCAGCCCAAAGACCCTGAGCCTCGCCAGGCGCCGCCCAAAGTCCGGGAGCCTCGCCAGGCGCCGCCCAAAGTCCGGGAGCCTCGCCAGGCGCCGCCCAAAGTCCCGGAACCTCGCCAGGCGCCGCCCAAAGTCCCGGAACCTCGCCAGGCGCCGCCAAAAGACCCGGAGCCTCGCCAGGCGCCGCCCAAAGACCCGGAGCCTCGCCAGGCGCCGCCCAAAGACCCGCAGCCTCGCCAGGCGCCGCCCAAAGTCCGGGAGCCTCGCCAGGCGCCGCCCAAAGTCCCGGAACCTCGCCAGGCGCCGCCCAAAGTCCCGGAACCTCGCCAGGCGCCGCCCAAAGTCCCGGAACCTCGCCAGGCGCCGCCCAAAGTCCCGGAACCTCGCCAGGCGCCGCCCAAAGTCCCGGAATCTCGCCAGGCGCCGCAAGCCCTGCGGCTGCCTTCACCTCTCGTCGGGCGTCGAGGACGCCCTCCTGACTGGCCCCGCTGGGACTCTCTCGTCGGGCTTCGCGGACGCCCTCCTGAACGGGACTCTCGTCTGGCGTCATGGACGCCCTCCTGAACTGCCTTTTGTCTGGGACGGATGGGTGGGCCGTGTTCCCACCTCCGTGCCCCCTTCCGCCCGCCCTTGTTTTTGGACTTTTTATGTTGGTGGGACGTCTGGAAGCCGTCCCTTGAGGGGGGGGTTCTGTCATGTTTTGGTTTTGTGGGGGGTGGGATTTTGTTTTCTTTTGGTGTTTTTGGTTGTTTGTCATGTGTTCCTTGTCTCTTCCCTTGTCCCGTTATGTCAAACCACGTCCACCTGAGTGTGTCTTCCCTTCCCAGTGTATCCACCAATCAGCTTCCCTTGCCAATTGTGTCTTGCCCAGCTGTGTCTAGTCATTGTCAATTAGCCTGTATGTATTTAGTCACCTGTTTTCCGTTCGGTTCTTGTGGAGTCATTGTGCCTGTTCATGTTCCTGTCCCTGTTATCCATGCCATGCCTTGTGTTTGTTTTCGACCTTGTTGTTGTTTAGTCACAGAGTACCTCGTTTGCCTTTTTGTTAATTAAACCCCTTTTTTTTACTTGCATCCCTGCCTTGACCTGTTTTTGTTGCCCCCTGCATTTGGGTCCTCCCTCCAACACCCCCACATCGTGACATAGAGTAAGAGAAGATATGTTAAAACTAGGGATAGACCGATTTGTCAAAATGCCAAATATTGGCATCGGCCATTTTTTTTAATCGGAAGTCTGATAAAGCTGGTATCTCACTAAGCGGTGAATATTTACGTACGTAGCGAATTTGGGGTTTTCATCAGGAATTGTAAGACGTTCACGGACAGTTTTCAGTTTGGAACATATTCAGACAATTTTTCACTGCAAAGATCTTTTGAAACGTTTCACAAACCCTAACAAAAACCCCAAATGAGCTACATTCGCATGTATTTGTCAATCAGTGAGATGCAGGGAACTTTTCATTTATGGATTGATTTCAATTTCCGCTTTATATAAAAATAGGAACTCCCTACACTTTTTATTTAGAAAAAAATTAAATCATTTAGAAAACTTTTACAGTAGAAATCTTTAGGGATCTATTTACTAGCTTTTTTATGTTATTTATTTATTTTTATTTAGCTTAACACATGCTAATGACCCTGGAAGCTGCAATTGTTATAATTTTTAAACAAATCTGTCAATATAGTATAAAAGAAATTTATTTTTTATTTTTTTTCCTATTTTACTGCAAATGAATATCGGCTTGAAATATCGGTTATCGGCCTCCTTGACCACTAATAATCTCTATCGTATCGGCCTTGAAAAAAAACAAAACAAAACATCGGTCTATCACTAGTTAAAACAAAAAATCAGAAAATGTATTGTTCATTTAATTGATATTGCAAGTTTTTGGGGCGTTGTGACTGGTTGTTTCAAAAAAAAGTGGAGGCTCATGCCGCATTGTGTCTGTGTGTGGAGGCTGGGGGCACTGCCACTAGGAGTTAATGAGGTCAGCACCCAGTTACATCACTGCATGGCACTCAACCTGATAAATCTGCCCCGGGAGGAAATTGGTCCAGTTGACTGCGAATGTGCGCATATTCGGATCATGTGATGACACACAAAGAGAGGTTTTACACGTCACAGCAAGATCGGCCATATTTCGGGACATCCATGTGAATAGTTGCGCTCGATACCACCGTTCACTGCTCACATCACTCATACTGTTTGGCAAAAGTTTGGCTGCCACATCTACTTTTGATGCCAACAGAACTCTGTCAGCGCAGCACAACGGAGACCAAAGTGTATAAAAAAAAAAATAGCACCGCAAATGGTCCTCACTGTCACGTTGGGTTGACATTAATGAGGCCGCCCGGGCAAACAGACAAGCATCTCCAGTCTGATCGAAGCTATATCCACATCAGCAATGAGTGCAGCAGCCAGACGATACTAACATCCTCAGATGCATCTCAATTGATGCATCTCCCTGATGCGGCCCTAACCCATTTCCAAATGAGCGTCTGGCAAGACCCTCCTTGTCAAGGCAGATAGGATGGCTGCACAGTGGAAGGGGACAAAATAGTGAGGGTGTTGAGTCGCAAACAGAATGAAAATGACCCAGAGAGACAGAAGGAGACGTACAAAGAGAGACGGAGATAGATGGAAGCATCGCATGGTTTTACTCTATGTTGTCATTTGTTTTTTTTGTTTTTTTTTTAAATAAAGATGATGGTGCGATGAATCACCCAGTGGCCTACATCTAAGTGACCTGGCATTGCGAAATCAGATGGATGTCTTTTGATACTATGTCATCTCCTATAATTTATTGCTTGGTGCATAACCGGAACCCCTGAGTTTGATCTATCTGTCCGTCCATCCATCCGTAAGTCCATCCTTCTATTCCTGTGAAAAACAATACTTCTACACAGAGGAAAGTAAAGCTCTCAAGACAAATTACCTTGTGCACTTTATTTTTGCTTGGAGGTCAGACAGTCAACACTTACAGAGCCCATATATGAAATATATCAAATGTTCCATGACACTAACATTTGAAAACATATTTCAGTTTATTTTGATATACACTGTCAGAAAAAAACTGTAATGTAACAACATTTATACTTTTTTATTTTAGTTATTTTCTGTATTTTATATAATTTCTATCATTTAATTTAAAAAAAATATATTGTAAAATAATATGAAATCACTAACTGTAAAAACACAATTTCTGTTCTTTTACAAAAACAAAAAAAAATATTATAGAAATACATATATTTGTCTGTTATTTAATAGAATAAAATGTACAAATTAACATTAAAACCCAAATATATATATATATATATATATATATATATATATATATATATATATATATATATATATATGTGTATATATATATATATATATATATATATATATATATATATATATATATATATATATATATATATATATATATATGTGTATATATATATATATATATATATATATATATATATATATATATATATATATGTATATGTATATATATCCATCCATCCATCCATTTTCACCTGCTATGCATGTCTTTGGAATGTGGGAGGAGACCGGAGTACCCGGAGAAGACCCACGCAGGCACGGGGAGAACATGCAAACTCCACCCAGGAAGGCCGGAGCCTGGACTCGAACCGGAGTCCTCAGAACTGGGAGGCAGACGTGCTAACCACTCGCTCACCGTGCCTGAGAAATTAACAGTAAAAAAAATGCATAATTTTACCATAATTTCTTCGTGAATCTTTTTTTTTTTTAAGTGAAAATAACTACAATATCTGCAATGCCCTAGATTAGGGGTGGGCAAAAGATTTCCCTCTTCCAACACAACCTGATTCCAATCAACAGGATCGTTATCAGGCTTATGCAGAGCTTGCTGATGAGCTGACCAGCTGTGTTGGAGAAGGGAAACATCCAAAACCTGCAGGACTCTGACCCTCGAGGACTGAGTTTGCCCACCACTGTCCTAGATGGTAGCGTTCATGCATTAACATTTATTTTGAAAGAACATCTCATCTAATATATATATATATATATTTTTTTTTTTTTTTAAACAGTCTATGACGCTAAGTAGAACCCATCCATCTATTTTCTCTGGAGCTTATCCTCACTTGAGCTGGAACCTATTCCAGCTGATTTTGCATGGACAGGTTGCCAGCAAATTGCAGGCTACGTAGGATATTGTGTGAATTCATTGTTCATCATATTGGCCTGCAAACAGCAGTTTCAACCCAAATATCAAATAAACCAAATGCAACATTATACAAGATTTAATCACTCTTCCGGAGATTTGAAAGCATCCCAAGAACTAGTTGGCTAGCAAAAAAAAAAAAAAAGTATCACTTGACTTGTTGGTTGTCAGTTCATATTGTTTTCCAGCTTAGACCACTGAGAAATGCACGCTAAGCTTCACCCGCAGGATCTGAGCAGCACGTTCCCATTTCAGGACCAATGAATTATCATAATGAGCCGACCGTGGTTGTTGATGTGTATGTATGTCAAACATGCTCGAGCAAACTACCCTCAGGCGCCGTGTGCACACAGTGCACGTCTTCGTGTGAGTCCAAGTTACCGTTGACTGAATGATCCTCCATAATGTGGGCTCCTAGAAAGTCATTTTCTGGCTCAACGTTGGGGAGGAGGCTGCACTCAGCAATATTATGCTGCATAATGTACAAACCCCAATTCCAGAAGTTATGCAAAATGTAGATAAAACCACTACAGAATAGAATTACATTTATTTGCACATCATTTTCAACATATATTCACTCATTTTGATTCCAACACCGCCAAATGTGGTGCATGTTGTGAGGACACCCACTGCTGATTTTTTGTTGGTGGTTGCATTTCATATTTTGGCAGACATTTTCAATGACAGACAGATCTGGACTGCTGGCATTCAGTTTAGTACTCTTATTATGAAGCCTTGCTGTTGCAACGCATGCAGAATATGGCTTGGCATTATCTTGCTAAAATAAGCAGAAACCTCACTGAAAATAGACGTTTCTTGGATGAAAGCATATGTTGCTGTAACACCAGTATGTACCTTTCAGAATTAATGGTGCCTTCACAGATCTGCAAGCAACACATCCTCATACCATCACATATGCTGGCTTTTGAACTTTGGACTGATGACGGTCCAGATGGCTCTTTTCCTCTTTAGCCCAGAGGACATGATGCCCGTGATTTCCAAAAACAATTTGAAATGTGGACTCGTCAGACCACAGCACTCTCTTCCACTTTTGCGTCACTCCATTTCAGATGAGCTTGAGCACAGAGAACCCGGCGGATTTTTTCGGTGTTGTTGATATTCCGGCTTTCAATTTGCATGGTGACGTTTTAGTTTGTAAATGTAACGACGAACTGTGTTAACTGACAATGTTTTTTCTGAAGTGTTCTTGAGCCCATGAGGCAATTAAAAAAATATCAATGCAAATTATTACCAGAAATGTACCAATTATAAAACTGAAATTCAAACAGAATGTGCTTCTCCCTACCACTGGTGGCTGAATCAGTGGAGGCTGGTGTCTGTGGACCTCACTCTGCTTCATCTAGCTCTCCTTCCTTTCTTTAGTTTTTTCTCTGGTCTCGTGAGATCTCCCTAAAATGTTGGAATTTAGAGGTTTCTGGGGCTGGTGAAAGATTCTGGTTTTGTAACCCTGTGGGTAGCAGGTGGTGTCTGGTTGGTTCTGGATTTAACTTCATCTTTCATCTTTCTTTCCTTTGATCCCTCCTCTGGTCTCCTGACCTTCTAAACTTCACAACTCTGGCGAGACTTTGAAGTATCCGGTTAATGGGATTTTTATTAGGTTTCAGGTGAATTAATTAGCACAAACTCACACGCACGCACGTACACATGCGCACACACGCACGCGCGCACACACAAAATAAAGAGCAATGATGATGACATGTTGAATCGGTAAGACTGCCGAATGAACAATACTGAGCTCTCAACAAAAAAATAAATAAATAAATAAAAAATACATGGTTTTTGGGCTCTTCCACCATCACCATGTGTACAGTCAAAAAATTATTTTATTTATTTTCACTGATTTTTTTTTTTTTTTTTTCCATTTTATAACTTTACAAAAACAAAATTTCCAATGATGGGACATTGTAATGTAATGTTAATGTTCAAACTGAGAAATGATAGTTAGTGTGTGTTTGATGCTTACATGTTTAAAAAAAGATGGGACTGATGAGAATTATGGCCCACTATTCATGAGTAAAGGAATAAAGTGTTCCTACCTTGTTAGGTCTGAAGGGTGTCTCCCAAGATTTTATGTTTCAGCTTATTCACAATTGTCAGAATAGTCTTAGCGACACTTGCTTTTTTTATTTTTTTAAATGTGTGTTTGGGTCATCATTGTGATGCAAGACCCTGCATGACTCAGCCAAAATGGCAGATTTTGCTCCAGAACACGTTGATAGTCGTAAGATTTCTTTGCACCCAACACAGGTTCAAGACACCCTATGCCAGATTTAGCAAAGCAGCCCCAAAACACAACCAAGCCATGTCTAACAATAGGTGAAGTATTCTTGTCGTTGCACAGACAGCACAGGCCAAACTGTTTTGCTAAATAAAAAACACACAGTCATCACATGATTGTCCCAGAAGGATTGTGGCTTGTCAATATGTTTGTACTTCAGCAAAATTAGTTTTATGAGCTTCAGCTCATAAAACAATTTTGTCCACGTGTATAGTTCAGCAGGGTGTGGGAAAGGTTTATTTTCTCCCAAAGGACAAGCAATTCAAACTCATATTGACCTTTGAAAACGATACGCTTAAAGCTATGTGTCACCTTCAGCTCCACTGTTGTCAAAAGAGCCAAGTCAGAATGCGATTGTGAATGAAATGAATGCTGTACACTCACTGTCAGTTGTACAAAGTAAATGCAAGAGACAGCTTGACTAAGGTATCTTTGGCACATCTTGTGATCCTAGTTTCAGTGGGTTGATGATTTCATTCATTCATTAGCATGTTGAGCTGACGAATTATGTGCCAAGAGCAATGAATCATGCCGGAACGAAGCACTAGTAGAGGAAAGGACCTAGTTTGCATGTGTGATAGAGGTGGGAATAAGAACTTGTGATACAAATATTTATTTCGATATTTTGCCACCAAACATTAACGTCATCATTACAATTGGTGTTAATATTTTTAATACTTGACCAGATTTTCAAAAAAAAAAAAAAAACAAGACATTACAATTCACTGAAAATCAAATACAATAAGGTATCTCCAGGAACTACTGTAGGCTATTTATAAAATATAATCACGAGTCAATTTTAGCAAATGCTAAATGCTATCTCGATTCAACAGCTGTAAATACGCCAAAGCACTTACCATTACCCAACCTATTTTGCTCAGTGCTGGCAGCTATTGGAAGCTGTCTGTGCCGTTTACCTCGTGCTGGTTTCACATTGTAACAATGGAAATATGCCATCAGAAAGCACAACTCTGCTCAGCTGGCGTTGGGTCTGACCAGCAACCGTAATAGTAGGACTACAGATCCCATGATTCTTAGACATGGAGGCAGAAAGTAGGTCTCGTTCAGGTATGACGAAAACACAACAGCTGGCGATTCGACAGTTAATTTCCGTTTTAATCATATGAATAGCTGGACTGGACAAATAAATAAATTAAATTAATTAAATAAATAAATAACATGTGGCTCTGAGACTCGGGACACGAGGCTCAAAACTGTCTCTGCTTAAACGGGACGTCTGGTCACCGCAGTAATACAGTTTACAGTAACTGTGATTTTTCCGAGAGTTTCTCCTTCCATGATTGTGAAACTAGGCTGATGTCTGCCATTGTCAAGCAATTTTGACCGGAGTTTAGAGCCATGCTACATGGAAGCACCTGTAGTCATGTACAAGATAGTGTTGTGAATGGTTTCATCATCCAGTGGTGGCTTTGGCCTCAAGTCTTTCATTTGCTCAGTTTTTAAAGGGGAAGTCAACCCCAAACACCCCCCCACCCCCACCCCCACCCCCTCCCTGACAATTCCTGACAATAATATGTTCTATGTAGCCCCACTAGTCTAAATATGGTATTTTGGTTAATATTGTGTTAGTGGAATATGGGTTAAGCAGCAAAATTGAGCCGTTTTTATCAATATCGGAAGGTGGCTATTTTGCCACTTGCTGTCGAGTGAAAATGACATCACAGTTGCTCAGGTCTCAGGGAACAACCAATCATAGTTCAGCTTCAGAAAACAAGTGAGCTGTGATTGGCCTGAGCAACTGTGATGTCATCTTCACTCGACAGCAAGTGGCAAAATGGCCGCCCCCTAAGATGGACAAAAACGGCTGATTTTTCTGCATAACTTATATTCCACAAATGTAATATTACCGGGTAATCAGAATGTTATGTTTAGACTAGTAAGGTCACATAATAAATTATTGTCAAGAAATGTTTCAGGTTGACTTCCACTTTAATAAAAATCAGGAACTAGAAATAAATATGGGACAGCAAGCAGCGGAAAAGTCAATTATTAAAAAAAAACATGACATGGGAAAACAATTTTAATTGGTCGTTTATATGCACTGTAACTACATGGAGGAGAACAGGAAGAATTGCATGGTGTTGAGAAGTCATCTTGAAAGTAGATGTGGCTACATTGTTCAAATCTGTTCATCCAAATAGAAGACCCCCTCATCTAATTACATCATCCCTTCTTATGTGAAGGCGTGCATGCACATGCTATAGTGCGTTTGGGTGCATTTCGCTGACCAAAGTGGATGACTACATGTACGAAGCTTGTTGACCCTCCGGGTGTCAAATGCATGAGAAAACAGGCTCACAAGATGCACGCCATAGGACAGTAAGACTTCCAGAGGTCATTGCTTCAACATGCGATTGTGGGTACCATTGACAGCAACTTGAAGCACACATGATAAACGGTAGTTGGCTTGCAGGCTACTAACTAACTTATACCAACCATGTCTCTGATGCGCACATCCAAATATTGTATTTTACAATTCCCACCCTCACACATACACAGACACACCCTTTAACAGCTCATTTGCAGATTTGAATGACTGGCAATTAGTGCAATTGAATCAGACAGTGTGAATGAGTGGGAATTAGACATACTTATGCCTTTGGGTCTCGCCCAGTATAAAACAGATAAATGTCATAATCCCAATGCAATTATATGCTTAAAAATAGAAAACAGACAATATTATTACGGTGTCAATATTGTGGTACGTTCACACACCCTGAGGGGGTTCTTCTGTGTGGTATTGCTACTCACTTTGAAAAGTCATTTAGGAAAAGTAAACATCTGCGCTCTATCTGTATGCGAACAGTACATACACAAAGCAGCAGGCTGTCACCGGATCGCTATATTAAACATAAATACTGGCAGTGCTTTTTGCTGGTGATAAATGCACACTACATCATAAATCGGTTTCCGGCAGTGTTGATGTAAAAATGCAACTGCTGCTCAACTTTTCAATAATAATACATTAAGTAAATGCAGCTGACTGTCAGGCGTGTGATACTTCACTCTGTAAAAAAAAAAAAATCAAAAAAAAAAAAAAATCAAAAAAAAAAAAAAATCACACCATCGCTGAATCAAAGACCGGCCAAAAACTTCTAATTGTTGGCATTATATAATCTTTAAATACAGAATTAATGACTATCGGGAGCACTGATCAAATGTTTCGGAAATATTGACCTTCGCAGTTTTTTCCCCATCAGCTAAATCACGTGCACTTGCAGTAATTAAGGCTTTAAAGCTATCGAGTAGGCACAAAGAAACTAACTAACTTCAACTAAAGCCCTGCCTCTCTCATTATATATGATGTAAACAACCCACAGGTGTAATTAGACCGGCTGATGAAGCATACAAATTTGCTGCTGCTTTCTGCAAAGAAACATTTGGTAGAACAGTCACTGGATGTTGATTATATTACTTTGTTGTTGTTTGTACACTACAGTTTGGCAGGAAAGTATCTAAATTGCTATTTTGTTCACTTTTTATTTATTTATTTATTTATTTAACAGATATCACATTAAGAACACAAAAACATTTCATCACTCTTACATTTCAAATTCCATAATATACACACATATAAAATGAAAATAAAATGCTATAAATGATGTGCAACATGATGAGCTGATGAAACAATGGTCATAACTGCCTTTGGAGGGAAACAATAACGATGGTGAGACCCGAAATAAAGATACGTTTGACACACCCGTGCTCGAATATGAAGAAATGAAGACCTGTAAAAATAACCTATGGCTTGTCAAGTACCTAAGGAGACTTTGGTATCGTAAACTCTATAATAAGGCCCTATTTTAGTGAGTTATGGTGACTGAGGAAGAAGAGACATTCAACAGAATAAATAACTATTTTACAGGTGTATAGATGTCCCTCAGTTCAATCAACAGACAAGACGCTTCCAGAACGGTGCTGCACTTTATCAGATTGACTGCTATCATCAGACACCATGTGCAGTCATTCAAGACCACCAAGTACAAATGAACACATCAGTTCCAAGATAAAGACAAAAGATGATTCCGTCTTCCAGAACATGCAGGACCCTTGAGGACCGCAGTTTGAGACATATGATTCTTCCAAGATCTTTAGCATTGATTAATTGATTGAGATAATAAGTTTGCCACTACAGCTTTGTCACGTTAGAGAGTGACTTCGCCTTGAAAGCTGAACTGGCTTACAGTACACAGGAGATGGTTTAAAAAGTAAGAAGCTGTCTCTTACTGCAGATTAAGTAGATCAAAGTGACATCAGGCTTGAAAAAAATAAATCCTCATTTTCTCAGGCTTGATCCATTCCTTTCTTTGTGTGTTAACTACTCAACTTATGACTGTTGACTTTGGTGACGGCATCACTTCAACACTTAATTTAGCACGACTATTATTCATCTATCCATTTTCTAAACTGCTTATTCTCATTAGGCTCATAGGTGATATGGAACCAATATCAGCTGACTGTGGGCACGCCGGCAAGGTACAACCTGGACTGGGTCAGGGCATGTACACATACACAAACAACAAGGGGTGTTCACAGAGTTCACGCGATAACAGTGTCTTAGAGTCCTATTTTGTAAACAATAGCCACACTTGCCTATTGTCACATCGATATGCTTTTTGGACCTTATTTATTCTACCATGGCTAAGTACGTTTTGTGTCTAAATAGCGTTATTTTGTCATGTTTAATTTATTCTGAGCTGATTTTTTTTGTCTTAAATGTTCGACTCATGTCATGCTATGTAGTAAGCTAGCTTCTCTCCAAACAAAACAGTTCGCAAACGGTTTTATTTTGAAATATACCAGATATACCTTGATGCGAAATGCCCGACTTCCTGTCCGGCTCGTGTAATTTCTTCAGATTCATGAAAATCCGCATGCGGCGTCCCGTGTCGGTGTAAGATGTGATCGGGCTGCCAGATCGTATCGTGGTCGCCTAATAACATGTCCCGCTACAGGATTGGCTGGAAATGATCCAGTTGACGTCAAACATGGGAAAGAAAATATTAATGATGTAATTTAAATAACAAAATGTACGGACTGAAATTGTAAAAACATATTGTGATATTTGTGAACAGCTAAAAAAAAGAAACCAAACCGAAGCTAACTTCGTTCGTGCTGCTGTACTGACGTCACTGGCAAGCGCGAAGGCGGTTCAATCTATTTTTTTTATTTTTTATTTTCCACTCTTAAAGTATCATGCTTTTATATTTTTTAGGTTTATTTACGTTTTTAAAATTTTAGTCCATAAATGTTATTTTGAACAATTGTAAACGGACAATTTCCGAACAATCCTGCAGTGTGACGTCAACCCTGATACAATCTGGCAGCCCGATCACATCGTACACCGACATTGGAAAATAGAAAGGCTTGCGGAAACCTTCCGCATCGCCGCATCCGTTCCGCACCGCACCGCAGCTGGTGTGAATTGACACATGGACTTGAATACGGCATCCGTACAGCCGCCGTACAGAAAACGCACCATGTCCGTTTCGCAGCTAGTGTGAAATGGGCGTAAGCGATATCACTCCACTAAAAGAGGATTCGATACGTATCTTGAAGTATTTCAAGGTGGAATGATTCATTTAGGTTCGATTTGATTCACTCGCATCTTTTAAATCCAAAAATGATTTTCCGGTTCAAACCGGTTTTTGTTACACAGCTACAAACAACCATTGACAGTCACACCTGTCAGTTACCGTGCTCCTGCTCCACTATTATCCTACTTTTAAATTTGTCATTGCTTATTGCAAAACTAAGTTAACCATACATGATATACACCTCCACCCTGAAGAAGGACCATCTGGCTCAGGCCATCGTTAGAAAGTCCGAGACACCTCTGCACCCAGAATCCCGTGCATCCTCCTGAATTGGATATGACCCGAAAGGCGACGGAGGGCCAGATGTTGGGCGCTACGCTTCAGGGAGCTGGCGAGTGCTGAAGTGAGTCTGACTGAACAAGTGAGTGACAAACTGAGCGATGTGGTGTGGATTTGCATGCAGAAGGATAACAGCCTCCTGTCAACACACTGGAGCTGTATACAGCAATAAAGTTGCTCCTCCTCAGCGCAAGCATATCCACTGACGCGCAAGGCTTAAAGCCAAGAGGCAGCTCAGAGACAGGTTTTAATACACAGCTTGAACGTTTTCTTATTTCCCTCAGCAAGTGGCTCACACAGTGGAGAAATGCACATTCAAATATTAAGTCACTAGTCAAAAAGTGAAATTTACTTCTCGGATTAAGCAAGAGAACAGAATTATTTTATTTATTTTTTGGGGGAGCTTGTGTTGCTAAATTAGTCATGGAAACCGTGATTGAGGCTGCGTTAATCATGCTCTCTTAATTCAAATCTGCATATCAAACCATTCCAACATTTACAGGAGAAAATGTGCATTTAGACACCAATTATGACTTAATACATGCACAGGTGTGCAGCCATGTTTCGCAGATGGTGAGAAGCTCGTTGATAGCGAAGGATTTTTTTTTCTTCATGCAGGATTATCATATTAATTTCAATTTTATCGGTGGCCCTTGACAGCCGAGACAGAAGAGCCATTTTCCCCATGTTATTGAGACAGATAGACCAAGACACTTGCTGCCATCTACACACACGATTACATTTGTTGGTCCTCTGCTCAGCTTATACATGCGGTCACACACAGCAAAGGCGGTGGATCAAAATGAGACGATAGAGGGAATAAAGCTGAGCATGCACAAGATTAGTTGTCATCATCTTGCTTTTCAACTGTCATATCGCCACTGGGTTGATGGAATGAAAATCACAGCAACCGCAGACCATCAAATATTCTACACAAATACAATTATGAGTCTCCTCCTCCAAGCCAGAAGTCTGCCATAGTAACAAGGCAAGGTTGTGCCCGGAATCAGTCACTCTTTCTTTCCTGACTCCATAATCACTACCTGACTATCTTCAATCATCAGCCAATTGAGAAATGGTTTCTAAACATCAGCTGGTGGATGTTCGCCAATATCCATCCATCGTCTTCCGCTTATCCAGCGACAGATCACGGGAGTAGCAGCTTTAGCAGGGAAGCCCAGACGTCTCTCTCTTCCAGCCACTTCATCCGAGCCGACGGAATTCCGAGGTGTTCCCACTTCCCAGGCCGACTCGGAAGTCCTCCATTGCACCCATAACAACACAACGTTCCACAAAATGTTGGCCTCTTCCCATGCGACGTCACGTTTGTACGCCCTGTGCTAAGGCATCCATGTTGGAGGACACATGGTCGAGTGAGTTAGATTAGTTGCCAAGTCTGTTTTGCGTTTTGTGTTTGTGTTTCGAATTGCCCTACTCGCTAAACTCAAGATAAGAAATCATTCTTTCGGATACCGGCACCGGCAGTAATTCTAAACAATGGAGGGAAATAAAACGAAGCACTTGCGTGAAAGAAGATGAGCACAATGGCTACTTCACACCATCAAATCAGAAAATAATATGCTCTGATCACTTATCAGGTAGTCTTTTCCTTTTCATGTACAGTGGGTCATGAGATTAACCTTTGTAAACTTGATGCAAACGTCTTGCTTAGCATACTCCTGCAAATTTTAGTTTGCATTGCCATTCATCATTAATCTGTTAATTATGTAGGATTAGATCCTTCCCGCTAGTTATTATCACACGATAATTACAATTTATACTCAGACTTGATGTCTTCTGAGCTATGTGTTGCAAACAAGTGTGTTTGTTAGCAGCTAGCAATTTAAGCTAGCTCAATAGGGTTCGATGTACAGCAAGATGAGTTTATCCGGAACACAAACAATTTAACGAATGGTGTTTTACACCATTAAAGTACACACCCAACACGGGTGTGTCTCATATAACTTTGCTGTCACGAGACAAGGATTGTTGTGTTGAATGCAGCCAACATCCTTCACCCATCCAGACACAAAGTAGTTATAAGATTCCAGGCTCTTCACAGCATCAAAGTATTCCAATTTCAGTTTTTATACATTTGAATGACTGGTTCCAATGTGCCGATATAATCAACAGGTGTCCTAATAACTACCTTTTCACACTAGACATAAGTTGACCAGTGACCGATAATGCTAAGTCCTGAATTTCTATATCCAAGGCACTGCCAGCCATTTTAGAAAATTTCAAAATTATCAATACCCACGCGATATTACGTTTAAAAATTATATATAAACCGGATCTACCAAGTGACAGCATAGACTCCCTACTTTTTACCTCATCTCGTTCTTTTATAATTGACAGTAAAAAAAAAAAAAAAAAAGTAGGTTGCACAAAATACAGCCATTACTCCCATGGACTCTGAAACTGTGTTTATTTCCTATAAAATGGGGCAATGATGTCATCTACCGGTGGTTGGGCATCAGTAAAGTTGTTTCCAAGTTTGACATTTACAGTGGAGCATAATCAGATTCTCCCCCTGCTCTAAAAAATACAATTGACAAGTATACGGTACTTGTCAAAGGCAATAAATTAGCTAAGATTAAAAATTGAATTGAGCAATTTAAAAAATAAAATGCTTTAATTGGTAACACACAATTGAATTAAATGAATACAAAGTGAATATATTAAGTTTAATTGTGAGTTCATTAAACTTAATATATTCACTTTGGATTAACTTAACTCATCAACTTAATTAAGCTAATCAAAAGTGAATATATTATGTTTAATTTTTATTCATTATGAGTTTAAACTTTATATGCATTTTGGATTCTTGATTCAAGTGAACATACTAAACATTAAACTTAATATATTCACTTTGAATTAACTTATTTCAAGTGAATATATTAACTTTAATGAATATATTAACTTCAATGAACTAATAATAAACAATATATTCACTTTGGATTTAACTTAATTCAAGTGAATATGTTAACTTTAATGAAAATATTAACTTCAATGAACTAATAATAAATTAAACTTAATATATTCACTATGTATTAACTTAATTCAATCATGTAATTGAAGCATTTTTTAAAATTGGTCAACAATTCAATTTGTAATCTTAAATTGGTTCAACAATTCTGTTTTTAGAGTGTAATCGCGCGAAGGCTCACACATTTGGACTTTTCCTTCACCGTAGGTCAGATGAGGAACACCTACACTTTGTGTACCCTGTCAGCAGTTATACACAAACAAACACACACACACACACACACACACACACACACACACACACACACACACACACACACACACACACACACACACACACAAAGATTCCTGCTGCCCATTTGTCATACAGGCATGCAGAAATCCAATCAGCTTCCAGGAAAATAAAGTGCGCAGGGGAGGTGAGGGGTGTAAAAGGGTCCCCAATCTGAAAATAGCATACCTCTTATACAGTAGATGGCGCGCAGCGAACAGACAACTGCATAGGCAGTACTGGAAAGATACTTTAGAAATGTCATAGGCCAGCATTATTAACATAGCAGTTGCGTTAGCTCGTGTGTTAGCTGTCACAGCAAACAGGCAGCGTCCTACACACCTGCCAGTGAGAAAGACGCGGGAGAGTTATGGCTTCCATCAGCACGGAACATTACTTGGGGAACACTTGTTGTTCAAAGGCTTCCGACATGTATTTGAAGTCAGAATTAGACAACAAGTGAAGTCAAAGGGAGGGCAGACAACCTGTGTTCCACAGATGTCTTCTTGTTGGAAGCGCTCTGATGAAATTACCATGTGTTGAAGTACTTCCACTGCGATGAGCACATTAACTGCTACCTCCCGCCATGAATAGAAAAACACCTGCTCATTTTGTGGAAGAGAACGCCGGTTTCACGGGGTGTGCTCAGTGTAACCTGCAAGGAGAATTGAGATTCGTGTGTGCGTGCGCGTATTTTAATTCCCCCAAGTTTCTAGGGAGAAATCTTTTCAGGAACTGTGATTTGACTTAATTTTCATTTTTTTATTTTCCAAACATCACAGCAGAAACCAATTATTCCACTGTATGCACAGGGGTGTAATTTGATTTCCGACAGGGTAGCAATAAAGCTCACACAAGCTCAATTTGAGACACACCAACACTACACAAATATTCAAATCAATAAGGATCAATTTGGCATTACGCTTTAAACATTTTAAATGTTTAAGGGCCAATTTCTTTCCTGCTTCTATTAGGAAACGGGAGCTAATCCTGAATAGCCGCTGGGTGTTTTTGCACACACTCACCAGCTGTTGAGTGAATGGAAGTGTGGAGGGTGCCGCCTCCCTGCGTTTGCTCTCAAGCACTGCTGCAGCCCCAGTAACATTGCTGACACGCATTACAGGAGGTCACAACAATAGAATGTGTGAACATCAAGCCATAGTAGCCGCCATGGTATATAGCTAATACAACAGAACAGTAGGCCTCGGAAAACATATCCAGACTGAAGGACTGCATTCTTCTAGCAGACCAAGAGAAGCTTATCCATGCCATTTATCCCCACCCGACTCGATTACTGTAACGGTCTTCTGACTGGACTCCCTCAAAAGAACATGAGACAATTGCAGCTCATTCAGAACGCTGCAGCTCGAGTTCTGACCAAAACAAAGAGATCAGAACATATTACTCCAGTACTTAAGGATTTACACTGGCTCCCAGTCAGCTGTAGAATCGATTTTAAAGTTCTGCTACTCGTCTATAAATCACTAAATGGTTTGGGTCTTGAATATATCCAAGAAATGCTGATTGAGTACAAACCCAGCAGGGCTCTGAGATCTACAGACTTGGGCCAACTAGTGGAACCCAGAGTTCGAAGCAAACATGGTGAAGCTGCATTTAGCTATTATGCTGCACACAGATGGAATAGGCTACCAACAGAAGTGAAGTCAGCCCAGAGTGTAAATGATTTAAAATCCAGGTTAAAAATTTTGCTTTTTTTTCTCATACCTTTGATTAGGGACTTTTAAACAGCTTTAATTATTTTTTTTATTTTATTTTTTTTATTTATTTATTATTATTTGTATTATTATTTAATTTCCTTACGCTAAATGTTTTAAAGTTTGCTGAATGTTTTAATATTGTCATTGTATGTTTTTTCTAGTAAATTTTGTAACCTATTTTATTTACTCTTCTTCCTCTGAATGTTAACTACTGTTTGTTGATGCTTATGTGTTGCCTTTCCTTGTGTAAAGCACATTGAGTTGCCTTGTGTATGAAATGTGCTATACAAATAAACTTGCCTTGCCTTGGGGAAATGACTCGCGATACGAACCGACAGCCCTGCAGCACAGTGACATTAGGGAATTGATTAATACACTAATGTACCTGTAAGCCTCTGCCAATCATGTAGAGGGGGCACTGCTTACAGGCAAACGGACCTAAAGACATTTAGGAGTGTTTTTTTTTTTTTTTTAACAGGGGCTGTTTGACCTGGTGACTTACAAGTGAAGGACACTAAGTCATTGTTTTTTGATGGATGATATTATTGATCCTTCCCTCCAATAAACTGTTGCTAAAAAAAAAAAAAAAAAAAAAGCAGAACCAGTTTGTGATTTTAATGGGTATTTATTAAATGAATATGTATTCTTGCCTAAGAAAGACATTCTTTAATTGTTTTTGAGGAACAAACTTATTGATGCAAAAGAATGTCAATACTTGGTTCTGAATGCTGTAAAACTATAATATTGATCATACGAAAATAAAACAAATCTATAATCATCATTGATTTGTCAGGGTGACAGTAGACGTGCACAGAGGTCAGTCAGTG
Organism: Festucalex cinctus; assembly: GCF_051991245.1. NCBI lineage: Eukaryota > Metazoa > Chordata > Actinopteri > Syngnathiformes > Syngnathidae > Festucalex > Festucalex cinctus. The sequence continues at coordinate 11,574,550 of NC_135414.1, forward strand.
TCTATTTTTGGCACCAGTGGTAGAAAAAAAAATACAGTAAAATATAAAATCGGCACTTTGCCTTCAGCAATGCTGGCAGGGAATGCACATTATTATATCACATTAGCCTTGCACATTAGACTAGATATAAATGCTGGCACTATTGTATTATTACAGTGAAGGTGCAGTTATGCTGGTGAGGAAGGTGCAGTCATTGTACCGTCAGTCTGGCAGATAAAGTGTCCTTGCCAACACACTGGGGATAAGAGCCCGATCTAACAGTGGCACGTTGCTATGTGAAGACACATTTGGCAATAAAGGCTCAACTACAGTAATAGCTCACAGGTAACAACTTCAAGCGTTACAGAAAACAGACATGTACAAAGTATAACAAAAAAAAAAAAAGTGGTACAAATTGGAGTTGAAAATTTAAAAGTCACCATGGAATACACGTTTCAAATGCATGAGTGGTCCGTTAACATGGAAACGGGGATGCTAGAGCAAGTGAAGTGGGCTTGTTAACACGTGTAGCTGGTGCTGCTGGGAAAAAGTAATTCGCTCACCAGGTTTTAGTCCGCAAATTGGGCCACCACACTAACATTACAAAACATTCTCATCACTGCATTGTCCCTTGAATTTCCACAGAGGGGATCCCTCATTAAATTAAATATGCAGAGGCAGTAATCCCCACAGTTTTATCTCATAACTTTTTTTTTTTCCCACAGTGCTGTAATTGAGAGACTCTAATGTGAATTTTTAATTACTTATTACAACCTTAATTGTTTTTCCAACCAACCATTTTAAGAAACTCAGATGTATGATTTCATCCCTCACCTCCCTCCACAAGAAAAGAAGCGATGAGATATTTTGAGTATTTCAGACGAGGTGACTTCCTCCGTCTCCTTTTCTTCTTTAGTATGGCTCCGATTTGAGACGGTGGTATAGGCAGCATGTTAACACCATCCCTATTATCTGCATGTAGCACAGAGACGGATAGTAAACATACATGTGCTCATTTGTCAGTTTCCAAAAGTGAAGATTTGCTTACCTGTACACAGGCAATCCCAACACCCACCGCTCCGATGATCTTGAGGTGGTCCTGGATAAATTTCTCCAGTTTTGAGATACAGCCACCCTAAATGAAAAATTAAAGTCCATGTGTGCGTGAAACACATACTATGTTTATAATGTGGGTTATTAATGGCAGCGGGACCGCTAGCACCTGGCACATACTCACCTCAACCTTGTAGATGTTGGAGGGGTGCCCCCCACGTCCACACAGTTCGGATGGAGTCTTACAGCAGCTGTCAGGCACCACCCTGCCGTCTCCATCGTTGGAGCGGATCCAGACACTCTTCTCCCAGTCGGATGAATTGTTGCTCCCACAGCACTTGAACTGATGGGGGAGAGAGACACCGAATACATAATCGTATATTAGGAGAGAAAATGGGAAGCAGAAAATGTTTGACTTCTGACAGCCGTAGATCAGAAATAATGCTCCATAAACTCCATAAAAGAGTGAACTACTATGATAAAAACCTTCAAATAATGTGTGACTCGTTTGCCTCAAAACATGTATTAAATTCCATGACCAATGATACATTAACCGCCAAAAACATTTAACGATCGGTAAAATCACAACGTATGCCGCCATAAACGTTAAATGACGTCAACTAAGTTTTTCATTTTATTTTTTTTATCTTAGTGCAACGTCTAAGTGCAGAGTTGCCTGGTCAATGGGTTGTGGAATCAAAAACACTCTATGGCCAGCAGATAGAAGTATTGTAGCTCTTTTCGTGAATGATCAAAGCCTTTGTCATATCAAAGTTTTTTTGATAACGTGTGGGAGTAAAAGAGTTAAACACAGCCACATCCAATTTTTCGTGAGCAAGACTCAAAGATCTAAACACTTTCGACATTCACAAAAGGCCATTTCCTTCAAATATTGCTCACATATCTGTCTAAATCTGTGGTGTTGAGCATCTCTCCTTTGTCAAGACAATCCATCCCACCTCATGTATATTAATTTCGTTCAATGAAAACTAAACAAAAATAATTTCATCAATGCACATTTTTAACCGGACTAAAACTAGACTAGACTAAAACCCTCATTAATAAACAAACACGGGCTAAAGCAGCATGCATTTTCGTCAACTAATGAAGATAAGACAATAATGTACTTCACTTAATAAAACTGGACTAAAATCTATGGACATTTTAGTTCATGAACAAAAATGAGATGAAAATTACTGTATAATATGATTTTGTAAAATCTTGCTCTGCTAATCTTTCATGCGACACAGTGACACACCCCCTTTCAAATCTACAATTAGCGAGTGCACAAACACATGGGACAGACAGGAGGTGGATACACGGTGAAAGGTTAAAAATAATAATACTAATAAAATAGTTAACATAACAATCCTACGGCTATATTGTTCCAACAATAATGTTAATCCGACCGCTAACTAATGCTGGCTATACTTACTAGCTCATATCATGGAGTCATAGTAGCCACTTGTTGATATAATGTAATTGTATGTGAAGTCGTTTTTCATCAAAACGATGATAGAAAATTTTATGTGAAATAGTTTTAGATTCAAAATATTCAATATAATCTGCTGACAAAAAAAATATAGATATACATTTGCAAGGGTAAACAGATTGTCCTGACATAAACGTTGACAGTTTTTGTTAACTAAAACAAGACGAATAAAATTATGTTTTCTTGGACTAAAATGAAGACTAAAATGCTATAGTGGACTAAAAATGAACAAAATAAAAATGGGAATTTACTAACCGTGATAAAAACTAACAACGTCATTGAAACTGGACTAAAGCTGTGACTAAATTTCAAAATGGCAGATAAAATTAACACTACACCTCACAGGTGTGGCGTATCAAGATGCTGGTTAGACAGCATGATTATTGCACAGGTGTTCTTTAGGCTGGCCACAATAAAAGGCCACTCTAAAATGTGCAATTTTGCTTTCTTCTGTTCTTCTTTGTTTTGTTATTAAAAAATCAATACATTTTACTGATGAGTATTTGAATTACTGGAAGTTGTCATCAGATGGAACTATTTTTTTTTTCCCAAGAAAAAAAAGTGATCACATTATACGACCAATTTAAGCAGAAATCTACAGTATGTAGGTACAGTACCGGCAATTCCAAAGGGTCAAATTTTTTTTTCTTGCAACCAAAATTAGCCTAAAGTTTGTGCTAGCACTTGGGTGACGTATGCAAATACTTACCTCCTGTTGCAGTTTATCAACAGCACTGGTAACATGCTCATGAGTCTTCTGTTCATACTTCTGGATCATGGTCTCCCTTAGGTTCTGCTTCAGCTCCTCATTTAACTAGCCACAGACACAGATAAATGCACACACAACTCACAATGTAGCCACGCAATTCATCACAGTCCGGCACACACCACGGCTGGTAATAAATGAGTTGCATCTTTTAATTCTGCCGCAGATGAGATTAATATGCTGTCTTCATGATACACGTTGTGGACAAAGGTTCTAATACATGGAGAGGAAGTAAGTGTGAGTGTGTAGGGGGTGGCGGGATATGTATGTTTTGTTCTCAAGAATGCTCAGTGGCGGAGCAGGGAGGTCTGGAGGGGCTCAGTTTCTATGGCAACAAGCCAGTGGGGAAACCACTGTAAATCAAAGCATGACAGAAAGATCAAGGGAATGAATGATGGGAGGAAATATAGAGGACAGCGTGAGATTAGAGGGGGAGGGGAGAGAGAAGAGGAAAAGTAAGCTGCCGAAGGTTCAGCACCTGTTCGCACTTGAGGAAGTCAAGTGAAAACAGAAATTAAAGAATCAACACACCTTATTTGGCCTGCCGTGATTGTTAATCTCTGTCGTGTTGGCATTTTAGCAGGATGCAATTCAAGTTTATTTGAATTGTAGAATAAATAACCCAAGTGAAACAAGAAGTCGATTTTATTTGAGATATTTCCCCAAAGCACGAGCAAGCAAGTCATTGATACATTATTGCAGCTAGCCACAATACAATTACTTTATATCGTTCTTATTCAAAATGGACAAAATACAGGAACTGTGTTCTGTGAAAAATCCAACTTTCTCTGTCTCTCTCTTTACAGAGCAACTGACCAGACAGTGATTACCTTTGTAATAATGTGTCTACATGTGAGAATGTGAGATGAGCGCTGAATTTAACTTTGCCTCTCCTAACACCTGCGGCCCACCATTCAATCCAAATGTAAGACGAGAATGTGCACTTCAAGCTGTTACCAAAGGTTTTACATGTGTCCCCTGTAGAAATCAACTTTGTCCTTGCTAGATTGCAATGCCTGAAGATTCCCAAATAACTTTCTCTCCAGCGCATGCCAGGTGCCATCATTCTCAAATTGCTTTTACTAATAGTATGTGCTGACCTCTGGTGTTGAATACTGTGCACTGCAACGCAGAGTAACAAATAGCTTCTGTGAAAAAGCATTGTGCAGAGATGTACGTCTTTGTGAACATAATAGAAAATGTATTTATCTTTAATAAGGTCTCATGAAATCTGCATTCATTGCATAAATTGTGATTGTTTTACAGGCTTTGTTCTAAGTGAAAAGCAAATGTAACGCACCAGTATATGATCAAGTGCTGAGTAAAGCTATCAGGTGCAAAAGAGAAGAAAAATAAATCTCGAAACATCACCCACATCCACCCACATTGTTTCATGCTTCTGTATAGGAGCATGATAGCTACGGTGTTACCTATGACAATGATGGATGGTGGTGAGTACAACAACGCCTGTGTGCAGGCATGTGTGGTTTATGCAAAGTGGCAACATTTCCAATATGATGAAGCGCTAGAAGATATGTGTCTGTAGACAGCACAATGACGAATGTCAAGCAGCATCAAAGAGAAGGTCTTATTTGAAATTAGATTTAAAAACGATGAATAATAATTTTCACTGAAAGCAAAGCAGAGTTTTTGGAACATAAAACTGTGAGTTTACTTGTGGGAATGCTGAGAGCATTTCCACATGTTATTAGGATTTTTATTCTTCACACTTTTTATGCTGTCTTAGATGGTGGTATTGAGTGTTTTGTTTTTGTTTTTTGTTTAGTTTTTTCATTTTTCTGTTTGATATAATTAATTCCACTTTCCCATCTAAATGAATGGAGGGTTTTTTCAGATAACACTTTTCCATATAAATAGGTCACAACTACCACTGCTACTACTACTATTATTAGTAATTAATAGTTCATTACTTTGTAATTTTCATATAATTTATCCTTCAATTTCCTAAGCATTCATCTTAGCATTCGGCTATTAGCATTCATGTTTCAGCATTCCCACGCAATTTCTGCAGAAATTGCACTTGGTCTAGTTTATACTATAATTTTGTTGTTGTTTTAGGACATCACAATATCTTAACTATTTTTGCTCAGTAAAATCCTCATTTTCTAAAAATAATCATAACAATAAAAAGTGGAGAAAAGAGCGAGGCAAAATGACTTAAATGCTCTGTATAGCTTGCCAAATGAGCCTTTCTGACTTATTTAGAAAACCAGGAGATGTTTTTTCCTCACGTTTTCATAGTTGAGGACTGACTTCGCTCATGTAAGAGTCTTACAAAGTGAAAGACAGTGATCAGTGACTGTGTGCAGACAACTTGTGTATCATAAACAAGGAATTTATAATGAGCAGTACACTTTTAGACGGACAAAAAGAATAACTCGCCAGGCTGGGAAACTGGTGGAAAATAATATTGTGCAACTTAATGCAACATGAATGCAATGGGGGGCAGCGAGCGTAATGTTAAACTGTGCTGAAGAAGGCTGTCAGATCCAGTTATGTTTCACATTTAATACAGCAAATAAGCACAGCGGTTTGTTCAAAACCCAGTGAGAGCAGTTCTTCAGTTTTTTGTATGGTTGGTTTATTTGTTTTGTTTAGTGAATACTGTAAATACCTGATTTTAACACGTTGCTTTTTAAAAGTCTTTTATAAGGCTGGCCTTTCCTTCTTGCAATGGGCTCATTTTCAAATAATGCAGTGGCTGCTCCAATTACAGCACCACATATCAAGCGTCTGTCAAGATTAGCAAGGGAAATTATATCGCTCAAGGTGAGCCGATTTTAATCAAATCTGAGAAATTACTGCAAACCCCCAAGGATGCAAAACAAAACACCTGTAATGAGGTGACATCGTGGGGTTCTTACTTTACCCCCCAATGTGAATTAGAAAATAATAAAACAAGATTTTTGATAATTTTCCAGTTTTCAATTACCTGACGATAGTAGATATAAGCCAGGACACCAGCGAGGACCTCCAACAGGAAAATAAACAGCAGCAGGACAAAATACTGGAGAGAGACAACAAAAATAAAAAATAAATAAATTATAGAAATGGATATTCAGGAAAATGCTACTAATGAAAAAAGTACTTTAACTCAGTTTAGCACATAATGAATATACAGTACAGTATGGTTCAAAGACAAAAAATGTGTGTTTGTCTATGTTTAAAAACATATATTCAATTATGCGTTTAACATTCAATACATCGCTCACTGTGGGTTAGGAACAGAAGTGAAAAGATGTCCAACTTGTGGATTAGTCATTAAAGCCCACAACCCACTGAGCGACGAAAGCTTGTGAGGGTGTGCGCACGTAGCGAGTTAAATTTTCATCAGGGTTCGTTCAAGATTGAAAAAAGGTTACAAAGACGCTCGGCAGACGTTCACAGTTTTTCTGATCAAACATGTTCAAAATTTCTTTGTGACAACAAAAACTTTGTGAACTTCTTTGCAAACTTGAACGAACCCTGACGAAAAAAAACCAACACTCGCTTCACAAGCCTTCGCCACTCAGTGAGATACGAGCTTAAAGGAAATGAGTGACATGAATAAAGAAGTGACTGTTGCTTGGTTGGTCCAAGAATTGTCTTATGGAATTAAAATAGAATCCAGCAACAGTAAAAAAACAAACAAAAAAAACAAAAAAAACTAAGAAATAGCATTAGTAACGGTAGGATACAAAGGAAAAGAAGTTAAAAGTCTCACAAAAAAGATCTTCATCTTGCAGTATTAAAATATTTTAACAAGTATTTTCCACTTTTCCATTTCAGGCTCCAGAACGGCCTGGCCCCACTATGACCCGGTCTCGCTTCGCCTGGCTTCCACTGCTTCATCGCAACAGGCAGCAATCAACTGGGATGAGGTCAACTGAACTCTACAAAGCCTCCACTTGCGCACTCACAAATTGTGTCACAAGTTCCACTGCTTTTTGCCTTGATACAAAATATGAAGTAAATTGCAGCCCATCAAATGCAAAGAAGCTTTCACAAAGATGAAAAATCAATTTCCGGGTTTAAGCCATAGAAACATAGCCACTCGCCGCAGGACAAAAATACAGTATAGTATACAGTAGAAATATACTGTCTTACAACAATAATTAACCATAATTCAATTTCATATGTAACTGTGGATAAAATGAGTAAAGCTTGAAAGCTTTAAGCCATTCATGGTGGCAGACACTGTCTCACTCACTGACCTGCAAATGAGCATGTGCAGACTCATTGGTGCGGACACAAACACTTTTCTAGTGTTAGATTTAACACGCTCAGTGTTAATCTAACTGTCGATTTTGCTGTGCAGGGTTGATCAGAACTACAAGGCAAGAAAAGACAGTATCACATACTAAAACCTTGACCAAGTGAGACATATAAATTGTAGTTGGCTGCAGAGGTGCCTACAGCAGAGGACTCATGATCATCTAGAAGGCATCTTAAGGTTACAGTGTAATTACTGCCAACATGACTCAGCAGGCTGATTCACAGGGCTGCATTTCAACTTCCTTACCATCTGTGTCTGACTTTGCCTCCTCGTCTTGAAGCAGATACAGCTAGATGTTTTGTTGTTGTTTTGTCTGCTTTTTTTTTTAGCATTGACTATTGATTCTTCGCCTAACTACAAGCACATTTGTAACATGATGGAGGGAAATATGCAACAATTATGTGGCACCGACAGATTAAAAACAAGGCCCTACACAGCACCTGAACGTCTACAATGTTTTGCCTTCCATTTAAATATGAATAATTGTCATAATGCTAAAATTACTCTTCTGAGAAAAGAAAAAATCATATCTAATAAGACAACATGTTGCAGTTACATAGGGTCCAAAATCTCTGACAGAAACTATGGCCCCAAGTCATCCATAAGACAAATTAAGGCAAGGAGAATAGAAAATGGATGGATGTTTTCACCCTTTTGAGCCTGACCTGGAGATGCTGGATGCTCACAATGCTTCCACTCAGAGGCACTATGTGATGCATTCACCTGCATTATGCTCATGACACAACTCTCTGAGAGAAATGTCATCAGTATTAAATATGTCTTCAGTGCCGTCTCTTCAAAAACATGTTATGAGTCTGCAGTGCAATTAGCCTGTAAAGGGAGCAACTTGACATACACGAACTGCAAACTATGAAGCTGAGCTCTCGCTCAGCTTTTCTTCAGCTTGCAGTTCTGTCAAACTGAGGCCTCACTTAAAAAAAAACAAAAAAACATTATACTGATTATAATCACTCAAGAGGAAATTCAATTTATACTCTGCCATATGACAAAAATGTTGTACGCTGCACACAGAGAAGAATAACACACACAGACCCATCATGATCAGGATGCAGAGCAGTCTAGCATCTCTCCCAACAACAAGTTGAATTGTTTTGCCTGATCAGTTTCCAAAAGCCTCCAAATCCTTACACATGCAGTCTTGCCACCTCCACAAGAGCTGGAGCAAAACAGCTACAACAAGACAACTAAATTATTTGGATATGGTGGTGCCTATTGATCAACCTGAAATAAATGAAGGTGTTCTAACAAGAGTTCGTAGTCTCTAATGGGAACAGACACACCATAGTTCCTCCTCTCCCATAATCATTAGTGAATTTGCTGACACACACCATACCCTTCTTCCTGTGAGTCAGACACATTACTATTTGTTCATTTTCTTTAAATAAAAAAAGAAACCATCTTTTCAAAGCTTTACTGTTGTGCACATGAGTGACAAAGAGTCAGCTGGTTACGATTCACACCTGTGACATTTAGATCGCATATCAACAATCACTGCTGCTCATGTACTTGCAGGTAAGGCAGCTCAGACTCCAAGCAAACACAGGAGCCCCATGAATCAGCCTCTCCCGTCCCTTATGTTTGCCCTCTTAAACAATTTCGATAGAATCTCTCCTTGTCGACAAGTTCATTCCATCACTGTGATTCATCGGCCTAATCTAAGTCTTCAGGAAGCGTGGGGCATTTTAAAATACACAACACACACAAAACATAACAGTTGTTTTGAATCACATAATCAGAACAGCTTACTGTATAAATTTATTTTACTGTTTACACAACGTCAGTGATGTTTTCCCCTAACTCAAATTCCATTTTAGCGAACCGGGATCCCTTGTTTGTTTTGGCTGGTTAAAAAAAAAAAAAAAAAAAAAAAAAAAAAAGGATAAACCCATAAAAAATTTTGGAATTTGAACACATTTTACAGCTAACACATCCTTTAAATTATGTATTTTGGTGTGCTGGGTTTAAAAAAAATGAAAGAAAGAAAGAAAGAAAGAAAGAAAGAAAGAAAGAAAGAAAGAAAGAGGAAAAAAATCACTACATCAGACATATATTAGCTCCTTTGCAAAGGCATCATGCAAAAAGTATGGTGTTCAAAGTCAAATATGAGCAAAAGAAATTCTGTAATGAATAACATCATGGTCTGCACAGCAAATTTGATGATGCAGACTTTTTAAAGTTTCTGAAATGCACTTATCACTAATATCAAGTTCACTTGGCATGAAAACAATATTTTGTAAATCCTTTCCACCTGTATTCATGAACAAAGACAAGATATTTCATGTTCAAACTGATGAGCGTTAGTTTTTTTAAATAAATATTCTCTCAGTTTAAATTTGATACCACACATTCCAAAAAAAAGCTAGTACATGGGCAAAAAAAAACTCGGGGAAAGTTGAGGAATGCTGAAAAAGGAAAAAAATAAATAAATAGAAACAGGTGAGTGTTGACTGGGTATACTGGGTATAAAAGAAGCATCTGCCGAAAGGATCAGTTGTTCACAAGCAAGGGTGATGTGAGGTTCACCATGTTGTCAACAAGATTATGAGCAAATCCAAGTCCAAATGTTTCTCAGCGTTCTATTTCAAGGAATTTAGGGATTATCATATAGAGTTCATAATATCAAAATATTCAGAGAATCTGGAGAAATATTTGCAAGACTGAAAATCAACAATGTATGCCTGCGACTTTTCATCCATCAGGCAGCACAGATGACATCACATTTTCTCAAGTCTCAAGCAATGACCAATCACAGCTCACTTGTTTTCTGAAGCTGAGCTGTGATTGGTTGTTACCAGAGACCTGCGCAAAGCAAGTAGCAAAACGGCCGATTTCTGATGTTGATTAAAACTGTTGGATTTGGCTACTTAACTCATATTCCACTAATGCAATATTAACCAGAATACCATATTTAGACGAGGGCTGCATATAACATATTATTGTCAAGAAATTTTTTGTGGATGCTCAACACAAGTGCAGTGTGCAGCTTCTGACACAATCTCTTACCACTTGCAGTAGCCTCCTCTTCTCCTTGAAGGTGGCACAGCATCCCAGAATGCCTGTTACCATGACGATGGCTCCAGCAAGGACCAGTATGTAGGTAGAGGCAGCATATGTCATTGAGGGGAGGAGGCTGATGTAGTCACTCTTTTCAAACAAAGTCCAAACACCCACAGCCATCACAACGCCCCCAGCAAGCTGCGAGAAGAACGCAACATGAGTCAGATCTCGAAAGGAGGAGGAGTCTGACACTCCTGACAGTCAACAAATGAATGAGTGTGGACTGAGATACTCGGGATTCATGTCAACACTCATTCTGTGGAATTATAGTTATTGACGTGATAGACAGTCACTGCGATTGTGAGACCGTTTATGATAGTTTTCACCTGCATCTATTATTTTCACCATAAACAATTACTTTAATAAAATGGCTTACGATATCATTACAGTATATGGTTCCAAAAACAAGGAAAGCACAACAAACATCTTTTCCAGCTAAAAACGGCACGAAACGCCTCTCGCTGTTCAACATTCAACAAGGAAACGATGAGTAATTCTGCAAGAACAGAGTTAATTGCAGCATCCATATGTCCATGTTAAGGTTTTTTGGTTTGCCCCGGCGTCTGCGCTGGCTTCCTGGTTTCGTCACAGTTGCATATCACGCCCCCAAACACAATGTCGCTCTGTGATTGGTCCGAACCGATCGGTGGAAATCAACGGGCTTGGTACAAGATGTATTCTCGGGAGTTTGTGAACTCATAAATACCGTAAGAATTTATTTTGCAGAACAAGGTTATCTCTGTGGAGCCCGGGACCAAGTAGCCTGTGGCCCGGCAGTATTCCCTTGCCCTCATGGGGGATTTAGATCGGAGAATAATTAATATTTGTCAACTGTGGGCCTGTGAATCCCTTTGAGACTCTTTTGTGATTAAGGGCTATGTAAATAAATCTTTGCGGCAATCAAAGGCGATCACTTGCCTATCCCTAATCAATTATGTTTAGGTAAACACATGGAAAATGTGCTACAAAGTTAATCAGTGAGCAAATTAAAATGATTTAACTATCAAACGTGACGTTTAACTTGTATAGACATGTACAATCCTTAATACACAGACTTACCCAAAAGAGGACGTTGAATGTGATCAGTAGGTATTTCAAGCAGACGGTTCCACATGTTTCTTTCTTCTCTTCACGTGCGCCCATTCTGAGCAATGAACCAAACAGACAATAAATTCAATCTTATGCATTTGAGGTTTGTTTTGTGAATACGTAAAGACATTTCGAGGGCTACCTGAGGAAAAGAACGGCGAACAACTCTACCGGAATGTAATTGCCATTTATATGTATTGTATTACATCGGGCTTAGTGTCTTTTATGCAGTGTAACCTTTTGAATTTTACATTTACAATAGTGTTTTAAAAAAGGAATGAGACAGAAAGCAAGACTGGAATTCAAGATGAAGTTGCATGTATTGATACATTTAGCATAACTTATGTCTTGATCATGTTATTATTGCACGACATTGCCAAAACCTTTAAAACAGGAGGCTCGAATGGCAAGATCTGAATTATTAAGCCCTTCATGGAAGAACTCTCACCATTTACTAGCATCCTTTTTCCTTTTTTTACTCCACCTTGTATTTGCCAATTTGCGAGTCAAGCTCAGACTTGCCCTGCTCCAACTGCCTCTTCTGACTCTCTTCCCCTCACCCTCCCTACAAATGGTGCAATCAATTCAGAGAGAGCACATGAGTGAATCTGTCGACCATCTGCTGGTGGATGCTCGACACTCTTAGCATGCGCCTGGAAATTAAATGCAAACAAGAGAGCTAATGTTTTCTTGTTGTTTTATTTGCAGTTATTTAGTGCCAAAGACGATACAGTTATGTAAAGCAGCAATGTGACAGCAATGTGATTTCTTTTCTTCAGACTGGTCTTAATAAAAGATCCCTCTAGTATAGTGATGTGCTTTTGAAAAACACAAAATTTAAAATATTATTTGTACTGCTAATTTTTAAATCTAATACTGTTGACTAACTTTGCTTGAACAAACATTCAAGTTGAACTAATGGCAAGAGACCAAATTTAATATAATAAGACCGATCCTCGGCTCGGCTGATCATCGGTGCCAATATTTGGCATCGGCCTTTACTAAAAATAAAACAAAACAAAACAAAACAAAACAAAACAAAACAAAACAAAACAAAACAAAACAAAACAAAATAAATGTAATTTTCAAAATCTTTAAAAAACAAAAACCTTTAACAGGCTGCAATTCTGAAAAATTCTTTAATAAGTAAATAAACTTCCATGTTTTAGCTAGCTACCGGTAATCTCACATGACAACATACAATTAAAGTCATTGCTTCTGCATCAATTTTATGTTTCTGAGTATAAATTCAGCATACAACATGAGGTGTACCTGAACAATAAAACCCGGGAAGTACATCAAACTGAGCAAAGACCCATGCATCCATACATTAATAATGCTCAATTTTGTTAGAATACTGTCAAATACTGTAATCTAAAATGTGTGGTTTTAATTTGCAGTGGTGCAGAATTGCACTGCCTGCTACTGAGCATCCACATCATAATCTTTTGATGCAGTTCTTGTATCCACGTTGACATGAGATTGTGATGATTGTGTGTATCTTTTAGAAATTGTTTAAGTCTATCCTATGTGAGGAGCATCAGGGTCGTTTCCTTTGATGAGGATTTGTAACTAGGTTGTTAGATTTATATCAAATCACATGGGTTGAGCCTTACCTGAACACAACCTTCCTCCCCACAACGTTGCTCACGTGTTCACGTCACTTCACTAGTTTTCGCCTCATCTAGTCTTAAAATCGTTTGAAACTGCAATAAACCTATTTTGTCTTGAAGACTGAATATTGACTACTTGGGTTTTAAATTATAAGCGATAAGGAATCTGAGCTAAAAATGCTAACAGGGGTACATCACTAAGCTAACGCTAGTGGTGTTACGATACTTAGGGTTAAACAGCATATTTTTATGTTTGAAATATACTTTACCTGGGTAGCACATGTGCTTGTTTAAAAAGGTTTACAGACATTAAATGTGTCATTTTGAGGGCGAAACGATTCCATCATTGCAAAGGTTGGGAATGGAAGTGGCCCGTGTATGGTAACGATAAATTCACTTACCTGTTATTTATGATTAAAGTCTTGACAAAAATGTACACACGAATTCTAAATGTTGTTTGTTTGGTTTTTCCCCCTCCGAGCTTTTTGGTTCACAATACTGTCGATCGAACGAAAACTATCCCACGGTTGCGAACCACACAAGCTCCACCCCAGGACACCTTCCGGGACAGTGTGCGTCTTTTTCCTGTCCCGAGGCCACATTTTGAGTTATTCAAACACTACTAGACCAGTGGTATAAAACGCAACTACATTTAATAAAAACGTAACAGAAGTATAAATGAACTAGCCGGAACAATCAGTAAGACACCAGATTCAGGAAGACCCTTACTCCCAAAACGCACGAAAGCAGCAGCAGTTTATTAATACACATTAACATTCATAAACGACAACTACACTTTTAATTGTGCTTTGCTGGAGCCCAGGTGATGTTTGGAAGAATCCTTGTAAGGATATGTCGATACTGTACATCATCAAATCTGTTTGATCACTGACATTTCTTGTTTTGCTATATTTAATTTTCTGGTGTAGAATTGAACCGCATTATGATTGTGTACTAATTGTGACACAAAAATATTATAATAATAAAAGGAGCATCTTGGCAAACGTAACCGGCCCATGCAGAATTGTGTGTAATCACCCTTTTTCACCACTGGATGGCCCCATACACTCCCAGGTGCATTTTGAATTTGGGCAACCTGGACCAATGTTACTAGCAGCATAAGAAAGAAAGAAAGAAAGAAAGAAAGAAAGAAAGAAAGAAAGAAAGAAAGAAAGAAAGAAAGAAAGAAAGAAAGAAAGAAAGAAAGAAAGAAAGAAAGAAAGAAAGCAGGTAGGCAGCATTGTGATTTCCTAAATTATAAAATAGAAGTGATCATTTGAAAATGTAAACAATTTTGTAGAGATTTATAGAAACAAAGTACAACTATCAGTTTCCCCACCTTGTTAAATCATTGACAATTTGTAATTAAACATAATTAAACACATCTTCACATATAGACATAGATGCTTCATATCATCAAATTGGTAGTAGCCCTTCACATTATCAGTACCGGTATCCACAAAATAGCTCTACAATTCCCCCCCCCCCAAAAAAAGGTGGTTATCTCATTAAATAGTATCCAGCATTATTTGTGAGCGGTCATGAATCTGCCCTTTGTTATGCACTTTGAATATAATACTGTACTTAAAAAAGTACATTGAAACTAAAAAAAAATCCCAATAATGTAAACACATTTAAAAATAATTTCTAATATGAATTAATAATGAGTAATTACTGAGGTGTGTCAGTACCTACAAAATCATGTGCATGTTAACCAAGTCCAAGAGGGGGAAAAGACAAAACATCATGCAGACAATAAAAGATGTCCATCTGTTGTTGTTTTTTTTATCTACTAATGAATGCATGCTGTTTCACAGGTAAATATACACATTTGTGTTCATGTTGCTGCTTGAATTTAGAGGATATGCCTAAACATAGAGAAGGATGACACTCTGAATGATGACAAGATGTTTAGGAGTTTTCAAATTAACTGGGAAAGTCTTAAATTGTTAGCTCAACCCCAACTACGTATTCCATCACAGAAACCACAGATCTTTTAATGGTAATGACAAGAATATATACACGTATACATATTTCTAAATGTTAATAACATCTATAGATTCCATCAAAGAGAAAAGCCATCTTTTAATAGCAATCAAAAGTATACTGTACATACCCCCATTTCTAAATTGATAATACTTGACATTATGAATCTGAGTCTTGTCACATTTCAAACTGAGTATTTCTAACACTCTCACCCGAGACATTCCTCTCTTCCTGTAGTCACACTTTACACTATTGTTTACGGACAAGAGCAGTGCCACCCTCTGCTAATCACCATGTATTAGTCACTATTTGGTCTCTAGGTTGTTGGTCTCTGCTGAAGAGGAGCCCTAATCTCCTGCACACCTGTCATGGCTGTGCAGAGCTATTAATACATCTCCTGGATGGACCTTATGTGTGGAAAAGAGGTGTCACTTGGGAGACTGACATACATTCATCCCGGCTCGTAGGATGCAGGTGTAGGATGTAGGATCGGGGGAAAAAACATTTACAAAACCTCAATTAATGGTCCCAGAGGCAGCAGCAATGAAAAGTGGACCTGCTTTTCCAGATGGCAGCTAGAGATAAATTGGACTTTGTTGTTCTTCTAATGGATGTAAGTAACTTGAAATGATATTCAGCTTTATTTTTTTTTCTTTATGGAATATTTCAAATCATCACTCAATGCATGCAGGTGCACATGTAATTGAGTTGTTTTTGTTGTTGTTGTTGTTGTTGTTGTTTTGTTGTTGTTTTTTAAAGCACTTTGTACCATTTAAGCATGAGCATAGTTTGAGATGTTAAAGCAATTATAGAATCAGTTTCAAGCAAAAGGGCTCTCCAAAGCAGGTCTTTTGAAACATCTTCCTAATTTTAACCCACTTTTCTTTGACCCCCTATGCACATTTGTGTGATGTTTTGGTTTATTTAAACAATTTAACATTATTTTTATTTAAACTGCTGTGTGTTATGCTCAAGATTAGGTCAAGGTGTAAAGTTATGCAAGATAATGCTACTTACGTTGCAAAGTATTCAATAGAACATAGATCAGCAGAAAAAATATTGGATCTTCTCACGACTGAATAATAATGTCCTTTAATTTAAGCCTCTAGTTTATAGCTATCAAGCAACCGCATCTGATTTAGCAGTTAATGTATTCGGATTGTATGGACAGCTGACATGAAATGTCATCAGACAGATTTTTCACCCAGTAATGGGTGCTTTATTGCAGCCCAGACTATATAGCCTGATGTAAATTGAAACATTCACCTCACCTTCTTTTCTGTGTGATAGTTTGTAAGGACATAAACCCAATCTGTGCGTGTGCGCACGTGTGAATTTTCCAATCAAATTCAGAATACTGCATGAATACATGCAAATCTGTGAAAGGATGACATTTGCACGATGCAATAAATATGATTTGCAGCTAAACTAGAATACAAATGTGTCTCCCCTCTGTTATTTTCTAGAGTCGCTGGATTTGGATGCAGATGTCTCTCCAGTTCCAAAATGAAGAATCAATAAAATAAATTTAAAAACAAAACAAAAAAGAAGGAGGAGTTTTCCATTACTGGAGGTTTCACCAGTACACTGCCTGACCTGATGCAATACTTCCTATGTCAGGCTTGACATGTTGACAGCTGTCTATTCCAGAAAGTTCATCCAACAAAGTGACCATTACCACTCAATCAATGAGCCTCTCAAAGCAGCAGGAGTTCCGATTGTAGGCTGAAGTTTGTATGTAGAGATCAGTGCAGCCTTGGATCCACTGCGGAACCAGAATCCGCCGGGGCTACCAGCCTACGGGACGGAGAAACTTCAACCCAACAACTACTCACTGGTGTTGCTTATTCAGCTCAGTCTGCTCTCTTTCGACCTGTTCGTCAACTCATTCGGCGAGCTGCTTAGAGATGAACAAGCAGTCCAACTAGTACTTTTCGTGTAAGTCCAACAATGCAGTGAAACACTTAAGGTGACGATGAATCAAGATGGCAAATTGTTTTATCCTCTGATAATGACTTCCGTGTTTAAAATATCCATTGCGTTTTTTCCCCTTTTTCTTTCCTTATAGCATTCAAGACATTGCCATTTTGTTCAATCTCATCATCATTCTCTTGATGCTGTTTAACACCTACGTGTTCCAGGTCGGTCTGGTAGCCATATTGCTGGAGAGATTTAGAGCTTTGCTAATGCTCTCTGCACTCTATTTGACCTTCAGTGTAATACTCCATTCCTGGCTCATGGTGAGTGGGACCAGATATTTTGCACAAAAAAAAAAAAAGATAGCTACATGTGCTTTCATGCGGAAGCATATTGCATTCACTTGGAAAAAAAAAATAATCTGATTTTCTGACAATTTTTTTTTGGGAGCTTTGTTTTTTTGAGTATTTTTTTTTATTCTGTTTTTCTGAATATTTTTTTCTGTTTTACTGAATATTTTTTTTTGTCATAAAAAAATATAAATTATTCCGGAAAAAAAAAAAAAAAAGACTCAGAAAAACGGGGAAAAAAATTACTCCGAAAACAGTGGGAAAAACATTATTAAAATAAATAAATAAATAAATAAAAATAAAAAAAAACAGGAAAAAAAACAGGAAAAAAAAATATTCCAAAAAACAGAAAAAAAAAAACTATTCCGAAAAACAGAGCACCGACTTTTGTTTTTCGGAGTAATTTCTTTTTTTTTTGGACCTCTGAACTCCAAGTGACATGTTTCAGTATACCTGTATATATGACTATACGTACAGATGAGACATATGCAGCTCGTAGGCATTTAGTATAAGGTATAATAAGGTATAGTATAAGGCCGGAGGCGGGGTGGGTGTTTTTTTCCGTTTTTTTTTGTTTTTTTTCTCTCTCTCGTTGTTTTCCTTGTTAAAAAAAAATAGTGACCACCCCGGCACACCCACCTCCGGCCTTATACTAACTGCCTACAAGCTGCATATGTCTCATCTGTACGTATACCGTATAGTCTATACAGTAGTCTGCTCGTGACTTGGGAGTAACAAGATGGCCGCCCTGTGACTTCAATGGCTTGCAATGGCGTGTATGGGCTATTGGCTATCCATTCATACACACAGGTCAGTGGTTTGCAACAAGTCATTTGGAGTTCAGAGGCCCCAAAAAATTACTCTTAAAAACAGAAGTTGGTGCTCTGTTTTTTGGAATGTTTTTTTTTTCTTTTCTGTCTTTTGGAATTATTTATTTCCCTCTGTTTTTTGGAGTAATTTTTTTTTCTGTTTTTCGTTTTTTTATGAGAGAAAAAAATGTTCAGTACAACAGAAAAAAAAATAATAATAAGAAAAAACGAAAAAAAAAAATACTCAAAGAAACAAAGCTCCCCCCCAAAAATAGTCAGAAAAACATTTTTTATTTTTATTTTCTCAAGTGAATGCAATACGCTTCAGTACTTTCAAACCAGTAAGTCTAACAATTAAAAATGAATTCATGCGCTATGGTCAAAGTGCACTGAAAACATTGTACCTAATTATTGGATTTTTGTGACACAAATTTTTGGTTCAAATGAGTTCACCACTTTGTTATGAGTTGTCATTGGAGACCAAACAAAGTTCAAACATCTTGAGATTTAGTCACACTAATGGTTTGTTGTGTGTAAACCTAAAAACTAAAATATTTGAAGTAGTTTGACCTCAACAGCACTCACCTATATGTAACAAGCTCCAAACCTTGCATAGTCATTCGATTGGATTGGCATCTGACGAGCTAAATGTTGTTTTCTACCTCACTGTTATATTCATCAAGCCTTTCAGTCTTGTTTTGGAATGCAAAACATTAGCATTCAGTATGTTTCACTGACTCAGAATATCTTTTCATTGCACATCTGTTCTTTGTATTGTGTGATTAAAAGCAAAGTCAAGAGTGATGCTTTCTCTGTATTTGCAGAATCTGCGATGGCTAAATACCAAACGATTTATTTGGACAGATGGCCTTCAGGTGTTGTTTGTGTTCCAAAGAACTGGTAAGAAAGCCAGTGTCCCTTATATTTCAAGTAAGACACCGAATCACAAAAAAAACAAAACGAAACCTTTCATCACTGTTTGTTCACTACGTATAGCGATTTTAAACATTAAAGTAAATTGAGTACAGCTGTTCTTTCAAGATTACAGAAGAAATTTTATTTCCATTTTTCTGCATTATTTGTTTTCATTTTCAGTGAAGGCCAGGGATTGAAAACATGAACCTCGCCAATGTTTTGTACAACAAGGTTTTCTTTTTATGAACAGGATGCAGAGACCCCAATTGTCATACAGCTTGGGTTTACATGCACATAATCTATTAAGGGGATCATCAAATGAACTAATATCCAGTCATTGTTCTCTTCAGTTAATCCTAGCCAAAACCGATTGTGCCCTGGTATGCTGTGCTCTTCTATGGGCTGAGAGCAAGTTAAAGTACTGTATGTAGTGACAGAATATTACCAGCCAAAAACTATTTCAGAATCAAAACTGTCCTGAAAAATGTTATGTGGGCCATTGATTACAAATGATATTTGTCAAAATAAAAACACAACTTTTTCCCCCCTAAAAAAAGTAATTGGATGTTGCAAGACTCATAATTTTGCATTGCTGTTTTGTCAAACAATCATGGAAAAAGAAGGAACAATATTGCAGAATATTTAAGTACCTCTAGTACTCATGGAAAAAAAAATAATAATAAAAAAAATTGAAAACAACTTCGGCAAAAGCTATTATAAGAACACGACAACTATGAGCATTTAAAACAAAATGAAATTCTACATGTTGTGTTTCATTTTTGTGTTGAAGAAGTTCATGTTCCCTATTTTATGTTTTTAAATGTGTTACCAGTGTCTGTGTTGTACTACTACTACTACAAGAGGACCTCAGAGTATTTGGGTGACCCTCGCCTTTATGAGGATTCACCGTGGCTGCGTGAGCTCTTTGCACATGTCAGACAGTGACACCCCCTCCCCCATAAGACCACAGATGCTGTTAAATCCATACGACCAGGAGGATATTTCCCATATTTCTGTGCATAATGTACTTGCATACATTTTGAAAAGCTGCTGCCATCCATCACATACGAATTATGATAGTGAAAAAAAGTTATTTTAACGTGCCAAAATTTGTATATTTATATTACGTCTTAAATTGTTTTAAAGTTTGAATGGCATGTTGGAACTTCTTAATAGAAATGTATTTTCAGGTTTAGTCACCATATCATTTTTTATGCTGCATATTTTCAAAGACTACATGTATTTTCATTGTTTTATATACAAACCTGACTATGAATGTTGCTGTGAGTTTATAAATAAACAGTTTTTTTTTATGGTGGCCACTTATTTAACACTCATCTGAGTTTCAACTGTTTCATCACAACGTGGATTTTTTATTTTTTCCAGTAGCATGTGTTTCCACAGCACCAGTCCAATAAAATTTTAATCTGCTATATTTTGCCAGTTTTGATAGCACAACTTGTAAACGTTAGGTAAGCCATGATTGGTTGTTACCTGAGCCATCAACATGTGATGTTATTTTCAGTCGACAGCAAGTGGCAAAATGCGTTTTTAAAGGTGTTTATTGCACATGAAAAATGACATTACATTCATGATAGACAAAATATTAACTTTTTTACTGCTGAAAATGGCAAAATTAGTAAAGCACTGGGCTTGTTTTGTGTTTGCTCCCAAGAATAAAGCACTGTGTTAAGAGTGTGGTTCAAAGCATGATGCCAGAGGACGGATTCGGGCCTGATCTTGCAGCTCTTTCACCTCCATGTGAAGTGATGTGTTCTCCAGGTTGAACTGTAAAGCGAGAAAATATAAAGCACACCAAAAATATTGTGAGATTTTTCTGTATGAAATAAATGCACATACACATCCTTCAAGAAGAGAAACAGACAAGTCGAACTCACCCTGTTAGCATATTTGTAAAACAATTTTGCTTCCTCTTGCCTTTCAAACTGAAATTACAAGAGTATTGTGGTTGTGAGAAAGGAATTTCCCCAGTTCAGGGGATTAATTGAAGTACAAGAGTTCTCTCTGATCTGAGGGTAAACCTGAGGGCTTTAAACTTGAACAAATCAGATCTCACAGGAAAACAACAGAAGTCATGGCATAATTTTCACTCACCCTGAGGCAAATCAGCGCCAAGTAGGCCCACACCTCGGCGTTCTGGTTGTTCAGATGGTTGGCCTCCGTCAAAGCTTCTTCAGCTATCCAAAGTTCCTCCAGCTATATACTCAAACATATGGAGACACATTTAAAGGGGAAGTCAAGTCAATATTTGTCTTTACAAAATCTTCTATGCAGGCCCACTAGTCTAAACACGGCATTTTGATTAATATTGCCTTTGTGGAATATGAATTAAGCAGAAAAATCCACCAGTTATTATCATCTCTGGGGGCCATTTTGCCACTTGCTGTCGGATGAAAATGATAGTTGCTCAGGGCTCAGGTGACAACCAATCATGGCTGTCACTAATCATTTTCAGGTGACAGCAGGTTACAAAATGGCTGCCCCTGAGATGGATAGTGGGGGGCACTAAAAACACTGCAAAGGAAATTTTTGTGTGTATTCATTAGCGGTGGGATGATACGGGCAAACCACGATTCAATACTGTGACGATATTTGACTCACGATATCGATAATATCACGATACACGATAGCTACGATTTTTGATATTTTGTCAAAATCATTTTTAGCAATATATCACGATATGTGACTGAAAAAGCCAAACAAATGCCCATAAAAAGGAAAATGTCTAATTATGCATTTATTTAATGCCAAAGCATGTACAATGTACAAAGTTCTGCATTGTGCCTCACTGTCTCTTAGCCTTTTAATTATAAACATTGTAAAGTGAGACAAATTAAAGTGCATAAACATTTATAACATAACACTGCACAACTGGACACATGACATCGATGTCTACTGTCAGTGTATCGATAATTTATTGCAACAGAGAGCGCAACAATATATTGCGATATCGATTTTTTTCCCCACCCCTTGTATTCATATTAAGTATTAAGTTGTTTTGACTTCCCCTTTTAAATTAGTCTCCCGTTTTCCTCATAAATGTCAAAATAAAAAACAATAAATTCAATACAGCGCCACTATAACAATTTGGACTCATCAATTAATTCTTTTTTTTTTTTAAATCAAAGTTTAAAAAATAGACTGTAACTGTATACCAAAGAAATACATCTGAAATCATTACTTTTCCACATTTGTCAGGCAAGACTATTTCACAAGAAAGCAGAAGATTTTACAGCAGGTTTTCCAGTATGTTATGATACTTAATTTGTAGACATACATCCGTATCTGTATCTGTATTTATCCTCTCAGGTTACAAATAGGCTACTTAATGTTTAGTTATTTTAATCACTAGCTCTTAAGAAACCAATTCAGCTTACTCGTAACCCATACCCAAAGTACTTTGAAATTATATGTACAGTATACAGTATGTAACAATACATTTTTGTAAACATTTGTACAGAAATAGTATACAGTTAAACCTGTATGTTAATAATAGAGAGTATATTTTGTAATACATAGTTTTCAGCATCTCCACATATTAGTAATACTGTAGACGGCTTTTTACCCGGTAACAGGCAATACCCAGGCCCAACCAAGTGAGGCAGGAGGGAGATTGTTCACAAGCTTGCAGGTACGTTGTTTTGGCTTGCTCAAACTAAAGAAAACAGCAGAAATGGGCAATCTTTGACATCAAACCAGCTGTCATCATTATGTACAGTCAGCAATGACTCATGTAATGGAACAGCGTGTATTATGCCTAACCTTCTCCTCTTGAAGATAAATGGATCCCAGTCGGAGCAGCACAAGGTGAGTGTCTGATGGCTGCTCTGGGAAGTCGAGGCTCCGTTCATAACTCCCCTGGGCCTCGGCAAATGAGCCACACAAGAAGTGACAGTGACCATCCAGAGCCCACATATCTGCAACCTGCTCACAGTGAGAAAAATGCTTCAGTCAACACAGTGGGAAAATGTGATACAGTCTGATAGAACCAAAGCTGATTATAATTCGCTTGAATGTATTTTCTGCCACCAGCAGAAAGTCCCTACCGGCTCTACCCGAAGTAGCGCATCCCTGAGGGTGACAATTGCACTGCAATACTCCGCTCTGAGCAACTGCACTAAAGCCAGATGAAAGCTGTGATTGCCCTTTGAAGTCAGTTCCTTGGAAAGAGCGCGCTCTGCCATCTGACAATAGAAAGAAGATGTCAGACTAACTGTAAATATGACTAATGGATCTGTGGCTTTTCTCTTGTTTTTATATGATTGTATAATGTTTGAGAAAGATTACTTAACACTTTGCCCACAGGGTTACAACATTAGAACGGAAGTGGATTTTCTATTTGTTTTCATCTATATTTGATCAGTGTGAGTCTTGACAAACAAGCTGCTATGTGCTTCTTTACCTCCAGGGCATGGTTGTGCAACAGAAACTCAAGGGTCTCGGTGAAAATGGATTTGGAAATGACTTTTTCTTTAGGCTCACTATGCACGGTCTCACCATTCTCAGCGTCTGGGAGAAAAAGACCGAAACAGTTATAATTGCGGCTCACAACCACACTCAAATCCTTTCAAGTGAACAGGAAGCAGGAAAAGGCAGCTGATTATTTAGCAGCCCTATATTAGTGACTTTCACAAGTTTCACTTTCACACCTAGTCACAAAGGTTGTCTTAAAACTTATAGTCAATTAAGTTTTTGTTTTTTGTTTTGTTTTAAAAAAAAAATGAGCATCTGCTCAGGGTGCGTGTTTATTTTTAAGCAACACATTGCTTTCCTATTTTGGACATTTCTTTCTTTTTTTTTAATTATTTTATTAACAACAAAAACATTTGCAAACTAAAGAAACCGCCTTGTGCAGTTCTGTGCAAACAGCAATTTGTGAAAGTTTCTAACTCATAACAAGCACACATATACCCATGCAGACATACACACATACAATATTAATAATAGTAACAAACCAAATATAATTCAAAACCTGACAATGACAAAATAATGTAGTATATCAAATAAGGAGAGGGGAAAAAATTGACCAATGTGTTAATGATGATCATAACAATATGTTGATATATATATAAAGACAAAGAAAAAAATATATAAAAAATGTTAATAAGATAATATGATGATGAGACTAATAATACTTTAATGATAATACTAATACCAAGTCATGCATTATCTCAGCATTATTATTTATGGCGTCATTGGCGTGACAATTTGAAAATTTGGTATAGATTTTCACAAGCTTTTTGGAAGTTGACATGCTTGATTTGCTTTCACAGGTCACAAAAAACAATGTGGCGGCCCCGGGCCTCGAGTTTGACATCTATAATCTCGCTCATTACCTTTTGCCATGAGATTAAAATTAAAAGGGAGGATTCCTACCACTAGGCTTCATAATAGGAGAGTGGCTTGCAGGTGGATTAGTCTTGTCTTCTTCCTGGCCCTTCTGCTTGTCGCTTTCCTCATCCCCATCTGACTCTTCTGCCTTGTGTGTCTGATTGCTTGCTTCTCTTGCTTTCAAGAGACTTTTGGCCTCCAGGAAAGCCATTTCACCTAGGATGGCTTTGTTCTGACTGTCCTGGACCAAACCTTGCAAATGCAGAAACAGAATGAGGCTTCTTTCTGCATGCATCTCCCCAGTTTCAGGGCTTACCCAGCAAAGTCCAGGCCACCAAACTCGGAGGCTCTATGCTAGTTGCTCGTTCCAAGAAAGTCTCAGCCTGCTCAAAATCATTAAACTTGGCTGCCAGCACGCCACACATCATCAGACTAAAACGATGGTATAAAACAGAAAGGTTTTGAGTCAGCATTCTTTTCTTTAGAATGTCATTTTGAATAACAGTATTTTACGTAATTCTGTAGAGTAAATTTTGCTCTAAACAGAGTCTATTTGGTCCCGCTCTAAATAGTTTACTATTTAGAGCTCTTGGACTGAAGTACAATAGAGTAAATTTTACTCAAAGTATTTTTACTGTGTATGAGAGAATTTTCCTATCCCATGAAAAACATATTAAATATTTTTCATTCATAAATTCAAAGTACATTTTACAAGGAGATATTTTGACTAAATTTTGCTAGTTTAAAAAAAAAAAAAAAAGTTACACAAGGGTTGAGGAATGAACTCACGACCTTTATCTTGGGAGATTACCACTCTACCACCTGAGCTATGCCACAAGGGTTTGTTCCTCAAATCTTAAGTGACTTTTTTTTTTTTTTTACTCTCTTCCAAGTGTAAATTTGAATCTGTTTAGAGTGGGACAAATAGACTTTGTTGAGAGTAGAATTCACTGCATGGAACTACATTGACAGCCTCGCTCTGACCTGGGCTGGTGAGACTGCTGGACAGCAACAGCATCATGGAAACACATTTTAGCCTTCATATAATCCCCAGTCTGCATGTAGAGGTTTCCCCACTCAAACTTGTAAGAGGGCTCGCGGGGATGCCTGACAACCAGCTGCAGGAAATCAACCACAAGACTGATAGGCTTTGATTTTAGTCATCAACACTTGTTCATGCAGAAGGCCAAAATAGTTTGGATTATGGAGTGGCTATCTGAGTGAGTGCGATTTGAATTGAGTTTCGTTTTATTTGAAGTGCAGTTGTACCTCTTGGTAATAGCGAACAGCCAGTTGATAATCCCCAATGAGCTGAGCCTCTCGTGCAAAATGTCGAAGGTGGGAGGTACTCAAATGGATCTCATCAGGAGAGTCATCCTCAATTCCATTTGAATAAATCTAGTGGGGTTTGGAACAAAATGCTTACACGATAATGTGTGTGTGCATGGGAGGGTGTGTGTGCATTTACTTTGTTGAGCGCAGCATGCATCTCATCCACCAGGTCCACATAGAGCTTGCTGACGAATTCATGCAGATCCTGTTGCTCAGTAAATGTGTCAGTCTGTTGCATCTTGTCACGCACAAACTTCACCACAGAGGGCTACACACAACAAGCACACACGGGTAATTACTGCATAAAACATGCAAACTTCAGCACACCTGGCCGACACATCTATGTTTTGAAAGTAAAACGGTGACACATGCAGTTATCCGGACCTTTATTTGCTCTTTGAAGGAAAAATATCTCCCAGACACATTGAGAGCTCCCATGAGCTGAGCCATCATTTGCTCCCGATTGCAGTCATTGGGCAGTTTGAGTCTTGCTCCAAACAATTCCTCATATTGGTCCAAAACATGCCTTACCACATTTCCCACCTGCCTGTGAAAGTTCTGTACTGCCTGTATGAAAGAAAAGTGTAAAAAAAACTTTATTTAGTTCAGGGTTGAGGCAAAGTATTGTACGAATCCAATGAATGAAAGATCATGACTACATTCATATTTGGGGCTGAACTGAATGTAGTGTTTTTCTTTGTTAAACTGTTAGTGCAGTGATCAATTGGGGAAACACTGGCAAACACAATTATGGTTTAGTTTAGAGTAGCTCTGACAACTGTCTTAAACTAGTTTTTGGGTGCGGAATCCAAAGCTGATCTCAGTTTTTCTTGATCACGTCTATCAAGTTTTCTAGCTATTACAGGATTCCTGTTTTCTAAAAGAAATAAATGTGTTTGTAAATAAAAAAATAAGATGGAATAGTTACAAGCTTTGAAAACTAAAATAAATAAATAAATAAACAGCATCCATCCATCCATCCATCCATCCATTTTCTGAACCGCTTATTCCTCACAAGGGTCGTGGGGGTGCTGTGGCCTATCCCACCCGGTTTCGGGCAGTAGGCAGGCTACACCCTGAACTGGTTGCCAACCAATCGCAGAAAAAAAAAGACAGCATAAAACAAAATAGAACTTACAAAAGTATGCCCATGATTACAAGGTGTAGCGAAAAGCCAGCACTAATTTCTACAAATCCAATTCCAATGCATTTGGGACATTCTTAAAAGTAAATAAAAACAGACTGAAATTATTTGCAAATCAAGGTCAACCTATATTAACTCATTAGCTCCCAAAGACGTATTTATACGTTTGTTTTTTTTGTTTTTTTGAAATGCTAGAGCATACAGAAGGCTTTGATGCAGCCGCTGAACTGAAGAGAATGCTTGAATCAAAGGTAGTTATTGCAAAAACGGCCAGTAGGTGGCAGCAGAGTATAAGAGATCAACTGGTGCCATGTTGCAAAAAACTCTTTTCCCCAGTTTTAAACAGATTTGTGAAAAACTATATTACGATGCTAATTGCTGCAAAACGGAAACATAAAAATATACTTGCTAAACATTCTTTTGTTAGGTTCCATGTTTTTATAAAATATAGAACACAATATTCTGTGGGCCTTTCAAAATCAATCAAAATCCAGTAAAACAGCTGGGAGTGAATGAGTTAATTGAATACGCTACAAAGACAAGATTAATGATCAAACTGATAAGCTTTATTATTTTTAGCAAATAATCATTAAGTTAAAATTTTATGGCTGCTACACATTACAAAAAAGCTGGGACAAGAGGCAAAAAGACTGATGAGGAACGCTCATCAAATATCTGTTTGGAACATCCTTTAGGTGAAAAACATAATTGTGAACAGGTGGGTGCCATGACTGGGTATCAAAGGAGTTTTTTTTTCTGAATTGCTCAGTCATTCATAAGCAAAGACGGGGCAAGGTTCACCTCTTTGTGAACGAGTGTGGGAGAAAATAGTCAATTAGTTTAAGGACAACAATGTTGCTTAATGTACAATTGCAAGGAATTTATAGATTTCATCATCTATGGTC
Source organism: Festucalex cinctus (assembly GCF_051991245.1). NCBI lineage: Eukaryota > Metazoa > Chordata > Actinopteri > Syngnathiformes > Syngnathidae > Festucalex > Festucalex cinctus. Next base: position 11,602,606 of record NC_135414.1, read on the forward strand.
CATAACGTTATCAAAAGGTTCAGAGAATCTGGAGAAAATCATTGCATGTAAACTGTAAGATGACTCCAATCGTAATCAGCTCTTCTTACTCCAGTCTTACTACAGCTAATAGTGGAATTTTGGAGAAAAAACTGACTGCAATTTTGGAATGACCATGTAAATTTTAGTTTTAATCGGCATACAAATCTACTCATCATAATTTATCTTTTTCTAAATTGTTTCCCCAGTGTTATATATGTATGTACAGCTCAACAACACATCTGTTGGAACACTAGACATACTACATGTGTCAGTTCAATCTCATGTCCAGTATCCATTGTTGTTTACTTCCCAGCTGTTGCTCTTATGTTCTCACTTCAGTTTCTCTATTAGCATAAACAGCTGGATGTTTACTGTACCTGTGATTTAAGCTTGTGTTCTGTATGTGGGTTTAGTAAAGAAGGAAGTCATATCAGAAATGGGTCACTTGAAAGTAGAGCAGACCATTACAAATAATAATAATACTCAGATATGTTCTAAGACATTAGCAAATTCTGTGAAAATTTAATTTTAAGGTTGTTCCCCAATATTTTTTATCAATAAGATAAACTGTATGTTAGTATATACATATAGGGTATAAGGGTCAATGGCTTACCCTTTCAGCTTTGTTAGGTCCTACAGAACATGGTGGTTTCGGAGGGATCAGTGCTTTCACTCTACAGGAGATAAAATATGCATACAATATAGGTCAATATGAATTTAGAGCTCATATTTAGCGCAAAATTTGGGCCAGAAAGTCACATGGTTGAGGTAATCTGGAGTATATTACAGTACCTTCTTGCCAACTCTTCTGAAGATGTTTTGTGTATTAGTGAATTCGTCAGCGTAATTTCAATTATAATGTATGACCTTGAGTCCATATATGCCTGTAATCAATGAATAAGAGATTGTATCATGGTAAGGGTGCATTTCAAGAGTCATATTTAGGAAAAGATGTGTAAGCTTACTTTCCTGTCTGGAGGGATGTGATCAGATCCGTTCGCATCAGTCCCGCTTGTTCCACTCTGATTACCAGTCCCCTGACACAAATATCAACCAAACAGACAAGTTAAAAATATGTTGGTGGTAAACGACACAAAATGTACCTGTTGCTTCTAAGATTAATAGACGTCATACAAAGATAATTAAGAGACATGGCCAGCTTCTTGTGAATCTGAAGAGCTAATCAAAGCTTTCAAAAATTCCAAGGCATTCTGCTTTCACAACATTATAGTATATTTTGCACCTATTACTATGAAGAAAGAAACGCAGTATTGTATTCCTACCTTCACATGCCCCTTGGCATCCTTTGCCTTTCCCGTATTTGTCTTTACAGAGCTTGTAGTTGTAGTAGTAGCAGTAGCGCTAGCTGTAGTCGTCGTTGTTGTTGTCACTGTAGCTGTCGCTGTAGTGGTAGCTGCACCTGTACCAGAACGGTCTTTGCTGCTTCCAGGCTTTAACTGCTCTTTCAACAAACTGACATTTCGCCTGGTCTGCGGAACACACAGAAGATATTTTTCATACACCAGAAAAGTGTGAGGCTTATTTTAAGTACCCGTACTGTATGTTTATGATGTGAGAGAATATCCTATAGTAACATTCACAAAGGAAGGGGCAAGGACATCAATATGGATGAGACATGGTGAGAGCACTGAGTAAGCTGATTATTATTGAGTCTGTGGGTGTTACTGTCTATCTGTCTTAAACGCTCCTCTGAGTCAAAGACAATATTTTTTTTACTTGGAACTTTATGAACATGATTGACAAACAACAAAAATAACTGGAAATCAGAACCAGATATTGAATGAAAAAAAAAAAAGACTTATTTAACGACTTGTATGCAGCTATGGTTGTTTTTTGACATGCTCTATAATAAAGTTGACCTGAGTAAACTAAATAAGTGTGCTTTATTGGAAATAATACTAATCAATGACCTTCATTCAAAATGTAACTTTTTTAAGTGCATTTGCAGTACCTTTTTCAGTAATAAAGTGCTTGAGTAAGGTTGAATACTGTATGCTCCTCGAATATGGTTTACTCCTGGATACAGTAAGCGGCCCATATCAATAAAGGCCACACCATGGCTGGGGATATGTGGGTCCTCATCTGTTTGCTACACGCACACATACACACACACCAAAAAAAAAAAAAAACAAAAAAAAAAAACATTATTCATTATCAAGGAAGAGTCCCACTGGTGGTACTGTTGGTGGACGTAGGTAGGTATAGGGCTGCTCAATTATGGAAAAAAAATATTAATTACGATTAATTTGGTAATAATTGAAATCATGGTTAGGACATTTTTTATTTATTTATTTTTGGTACAAAGCAAGCAAATGTTAAAACATGTAACAATTATTAAGACAAATAAATGTCTTTGAAACACTATAATTGTGCAAATTCCTTTTGGACCAAACAAGATTTATTAAACTTGTCATTTTAAAATTAAAAAACGGTGCAAATATATAAATTTAAACAACTCACAATTAGTATTAATAATTTTTTATTTTTGTTTATGATTATGCCTATTTTGTAATTGTGGAGGGTAATAACTGAAATTGAAATTGAATTTCAATTAATTGCACAGCCTTACAGATCAGTGCAATGCTCGGTTTTGCTCTGATAAAAATATAAATAAATAAATAAATAAAATAAATTAAATAAAAGAGGATAGACCAGCATAAATGTCCACTGCTGCTTTTACCTTTGGTCACTGAGCTGCAACCGTCTAGCAAGACCAGCATGTTGCTGTGGCCCTGCTGGTAGCTGGTGATAGCAGGTGACTAGCAACAGCATGAAGGTCTTACTGGAAGGCTGTGGCCCAGTCCGTAGAGCACTTGATCAGTAACCAAAGGTTTGGCTGTTTGAATTGTGGCCGCACGGCACATTAAAATGTTTCCATCCTAGCAGTGTCTCACCCCCTTGGAAGCTGCTCCCGACTTTTCGTTTGCAATCGTAGACTTCATGATCTCAAGTGGCCAGAATCTGCTCTCGGTGATCTTCTGACGCAACCTGAAATTCCAGCCACCATTACAACACATCATCTCACATCTTCATGCCACTGCCAGCACAGTTGTTACAGACACATGAAGTTAAAAAATAGTTTGTCTTGCATTTGGATTATGCACCCTACGGCTAATAGCACCATCAATAAGTTAGCACTCTCATGCATGCAGGATTCCATCTGGTCAAATGTGTTTGTAGTGCAATACTTGTGCAGTTAAATGAAGTGAATTTCTCTTCAACATGAAATAAAGTAAAACCATTTCAAAAAGTGAAAATGAGTTTTGGAAATTCCCAGGCGGACATTTTTTAGTGAGAAATTAAACCAATTTGGAAGAACTATACAACCATTTGCATCCATCAGCATAATAAGTTGCATGTGAACTGACCTGGTAACTCCTCCTGCGTCGAGAAAACAGGGCATTTCTATGTCCCAGCTCACTCTGTTCAACATGGTCTCTGCTTCATTACGGAACTCGCGGTCCTGTAGGGCACATTCAGAACTTCAGCTTTGACCAAATGCATTTTGTTTCAAATGTGTAGTTGTGTGTAGGCTTAAGAAAGATGCTACACAAAGAGTATCCATTGGTAGTAATGGTATTCGATTGAGGTAAGCTTGACGTGGCTTTCACACATTCAGTGGACTCACCCATAGTCATTGAGAACGGAGAGACGAACTTGATATTGCACATTTTGAATCCTCATCTTATATAAAGTAATTGGTGACTTTATTTTCATTTTACAGAGACTTAATAATTGTACAATGTTTCAATTGCCATGTTAGAATCTACCATAAACATTATTACCCATTGTATAATAAAGTTATATAGGCCAATGGAAGTGAAATTAAGTACAATTATACAACCTTTGAAGACTCCTGGAAAAGAAAGGGGTGAGACAAAAGTTTTTACAGCGTAATAATGTTGCCCTTTAGGTTTTATAGGCACTGTTGGAATTAAAGTCTTGTGTTATTTAATTAATTGGATTTTATATATTTCTCTGGTAAACCGTCCTCTACCTTATGTCACAGCAAGATACATTCCTAGCTGTGGTCCACATGCTCAATTTGTTGTCTTGTGTGATGTCACACATGATACTACTATAAGTCTTGACTTTTGGTGCATACTTTTACAGCTCCTTTATGTAAGGATTCTGCCCTAAAATATCTTTGCAATAGCCTTTTTATTAGACTATTTATGTCTTAAACATCTTCTATTTAGCAGATAACACCTTAATCGTTCGCAACGGGTACTCCTGCAAGCATCTGGCCAATAGTTTTCAGACTTGATTCGGGTTCCAATTTCCTGCCCTCTCTCTGCGGATGTCATGTGTATTCTCGTAGCGTTTCATTCAGATTAAACGTAGCCTTATTTTCCTTGGTGACGATAGCCTATTGTCGCTACAGCATGCTCACGAAATATGAATGCTACTATGCTGAGAGCATTCACGGCCGTGTAAAACGTCTTTCCTCTGTAAATTTAGCTGATTGGCTATGATGATTCCAGCCTCTGTGTGCTGAGTCTTCAGTAATAAGCTGTGCTTGTATGAGTGCGTGCAGCATGCACGTGAAGAACAGAGTATGCAGTTTCATTTTTCGGCCATATGTGGCAGTAGCGAATCAAATTTCAATTTCCTACATAGAGAACATTTTGATTCAACTCCAAATTGTAAAACTGGGGGCAGCTCCAATCTACTTGCATATCTTCTAGTGACGAGTGTCTACTAAGCAACTAGCATTGGTTGAGTTAGCAGGTAGAGTACCTCTAAACCAGTAAGCTCGCCATCTTCTTGATCAATGGGTTGAGTGTGGAAAAACGCTTCTGGCAAGAAGTGGTTCCCCGGAGCCAGGGGCGCATGATGCGGTCTCTTCCTCTGCCGGCCGTTGTCTTCCCTGTGCCCTCCTGCCTTTAGTTGTCCTTCGCTAAACAATAATAGCTGGTCTTTCTGGGAGTCAGACGAGCAATGGAATCCTTAAAGTGGTCACTTTTAGAAATTGTATGATGAATTGATGCCTCTTTTTCATATCAATAACACTACGATGCAACATTCAGGTTGTTGAAGTACAAAGCGCAGGCAAATGGTTCTGTTGTTATTCCATTAAATTGTTTACTTCATAGCGAAACTGTTTCCAGGTAATGCATGAGCCAAAGAACAAATTCTAGTTCAGGCTATTTTGTAGTGCAAGATAAGCGGTTATATAATATGCAAAGAGTTACACTCACCTCCGCGGTACATGGGACCTCCATTGCAGCAGTGCATATGTATGGAGGGGCTGATGGCCCCGAACCCTGATGAAATGTGTCAGGGAGCGAGTAGGCTGTCTCCAAAGATACCTTCATCAGGTTGGAAGTTGCAAGTTGTTCTTCGGTCAGCAATGGAGCTGATGCACTGACACATACGTCCAAAATCGGTTGCTGTGTGGGTTAAATGTTCTTCCATATTATTGTTTGAAAACACCACTAGATTGTAATAAATAAATAAATAAATAAATAAGAAATGTGAGTTCCTTCCAAAACCCTCAGGACAGCATTTTATCTTTAGCCCATATCTAACCAAAATGATGGAAATTTATTTAAACAAACGCAATTGATGTGTTCCTTGCAGTAATTTGTGTCTTACTGAATCCCATCGATTCCAAACAGGCTGTAGTACGGTATGATATTGACAAAAATAAAATTGATGACTTTAAGGAAGCTAAAGTAACTTTGAAAACTTCTTCTTGGGATATGCAACAGAAGGCACCTCGAAGTGTTATGGAGTACAAAGCAAACGCCGTGCCTACAGTTTTGGCTTATGTCTAATTACAACAAAAGCATTTCTTCACTCACCCCCATGTGGGGAATAGGCAATCGCCAACCATCTGTTACTGCAAGGAAATAATAACTGAAATCAATGTTGCACTGACAAAAATAGTAATATTTACTTGAAAAAAAAAAGCTAGTACAGACTAGTTATATCGCTTAAAAATTCTGAGTCAATTTTGTAAGGAGAGTGCTTAAGTAAATTCTGTTACACTACTGCCTGAAGACAGCTGGGACAGGCTCCAGCATGCCCATGACCCTTGTGAAGATACGGTTCAGCTAATGGATAGATGGATGCAGGGCTGGACTGGCCCAAAAAAAAACGGCTGTGGCATTTTGACTTCAGCACTGGCCCGCCCAAACAGTCTTGCCTAACATGTACTTCTGCCACTGATGTTTATTGATGATGTTGCAGTTTGCTATCTATATTTGAAATGGATCAGTGGACTGGCCCTTCTAAATTGTGAGCCAGTATCTTGTGGTAAAATAATTATGAAAAAGCACTGCATTGGCACCAAAAGAGGCCGGCCCACTGGGCATCTGCCCAGTATGCCAGATGGCCAGTCCAGCCCTGGATGGATGGATGGATGGATGGATGGATGGATGGATGGATGGATGGATGGATGGATGGATGGATGGATGGACGGATGGATGATTAGTTTATTGATGTGGCAATGTGTAGGATTTAGTGCCATCTAGTGGCGAACTAATAGAATGCAACCAATAAATGGCTCTAAATCCTACACACTGTCCCTTAAGAATAATTACTCAAGTAAGATTTACTAGAAGTCCATCCATCCATTTTCTTAACCGCTTACTTCTCACAAGGACCGTGGGGTGCTGGAGCCTATCCCAGCCGGCTTTGGGCAGTACTCTCTGCATTTATATTTTTTCTACTAATACTGTAAGAAAATTGTAAAGGGTTTTTCACTTGTATAGCTCATTTAACCCTGTCCCCTTATCTTTGAAAGGAATGAATCAAAATGAATGAAACACCATTCAGGATGATTCAGTGCAGTTCTTAGCAAAGCTAACTGACCTTACTAATGAGGGGCGAGATGGCTCCCTTTTCTGGGGAAGGGGTTGTTGGATGCAGTGACACTGTGGATGAGAAGCTGCATTGACCTGTCGACAGAAAATAAAAAATGTTATGGTTCCCCATGCATCAGGAGACTTTCAATTAATGTTAGTATTTCTTGATGGTAAACCATATTTTATTTAAGTACCTCAGAAAGTTGTACATCATTTCGACATTTGAATTAACAGGTAAAAATGTCACATACCAAATACCAATATTCCTTGGTTGGCTGTTATCTAGTTCATAAATCAATAAAACACATCTGTAAAATCTAACAAGCCAATTAAAATACATTTACCTAGCAGCAAAGGCAGCAGGTCAATCACTGCCTGGCCCAGGACTATTGACTTTGCCTCCACTTTTTTCTTTTCAGGAACAACCTCTATCAACGTCACTGACAACAGCAAAAGCATTCACATTAACGGAATATGATGTGAAGAACTCTTTTGTTTGAAATTCAACAACTACGCTACTCACACAACTTACAGTACCTACGACTGGTTTATGAGGTATGTCACTAAGAGCCAGAACTTCATTGCAGCAGGGGAAACTGTGGGTGAAGTCATACTCAATGTACGGGGCTGTGGGATCGACTGTACGCTTTTCAGATTCTGCCAAGATCGTACCATTGATCTCCATCCGAAGAAAACTTTGGATAGTTCCTGTCTTTTTTCCATGCTTCAAAATCAGACTTAGAATTAGGAATTGAAATGCCAAATCAGTAAGACAGAATTAATATTGTTGTCGAAAATTTAAACAACATCAGGGCGTTGACACCTTAGTAAAACTGTGATTAAACAAATCTATTTAAAAAAAGAAAAAGAAATAATAATAAAAATAAATGGATAATTGGATAAATAATCGCTTCTCACCTAATTGCTTAAAGGAAGTATAGGAAGTGAAGACAACATGAAGCTGTCTTTACTCACCATGTTAGTTGCACGAGTAATAGTTATTTTGATGTCAATGTTATTTTCTGGCCTCTCATTAGAAGACTCCATCATTCAAGGCAAATAACCTGGGAATGAAAGTAATAGAAATTAGTGTCAACAGTGACTGTCAGGGTTCAATTAGTGTAACTATCAGTTATTAATTTAAATGTAATTTCATCTGTTTGCTCTTCCAAATAATGCTTCAACTAGTGATCAGACACAGACAAATTAACAATAAGTGATACAATTGACTCTATTTTAATTGTTAATGCTTCATTATTATTATTATTATTATTATTATTATTATTATTATTATTATTATTATTATTATTATTATTATTACTATTATTATTATCATCAATGTGTTAAGTTGGAATGTCATTGTAATAATATTCGTAGCTATTATACTGTTATTGGTCCATGCTAGTTGCCACCAACCAATGTTTTCGTTTCTGCGTTTTGTAGACGTTCCCTAGGCCGTTGCCCATAGCAACAAGTGTTTATTCAGTCCAGCTCAAAATGACAGCACGATTCGCGTACAAAGTTGCAGCTTGCTTGTGTTGAGATAAAGTATTTTCCATGAATTGGTTATCATATAAAAAGATTCTTGTAAGTTTTCCACTGCGTGACGTCCCTGCCCTGCGTTTAACACCAGTCACGATTCGCGAATACTACCAAACACCGAACACATTTCACATACCATCAAATGAAACTGACGTTCTTGCTCACTTGGAATGCCCCGAAAAGAAGAAGGAAAAGGAAACCCACACATAAATAAATGAATAAATAAAAATAAAAATTAATCTCTGTTTGTGTCTTCCCTCTGCAAGCTGCGTGGTGGACCTTAAAAGACAC